>NC_086219.1:9797100-10397100 GCF_035770615.1 Melospiza melodia melodia | reverse complement strand
AGCCAGCCGGCCACTCCCAGCCACAGGACCCCAAAAACAAACAACGGCGCTTTTCCCTGGAAAACAAAACTGGCCTGCCAACATTTTGATGGCAGATTGCAGGAACCACTTGGTACTATCAAACCAGCCCGACTTGGCACTGGTGCCACCTTGGGTCTGTGAACCATCCTGCGTATTGTGGATTGTCAGGAGCCAGCCGACCACTCTCGGCCACAGACCCCAATCAAAAACAACGGCCCGATTCACAGGCAAAAAAAACTCAGCTGCCCCACTTCTGGATGGGAGATTGCAGGAGGCGCTTGACTCTGTCAAACCAGCCCTACTTGGCACTGGTGCCACCTTGGGTCTGGGAACCATGCTGCGTATCATGGAATTTCAGGAGCCAGCCGGCCACTGTCAGCCACAGGACCCAAACACATACCACAGCCCTTTTCTCTGGCAAGCAAAACTCAGCTGCCCCCCTTTTAGATGGCAGATTGCAGGAGCCACTTGGTACTATCAAACCAGCCCAACTTGGCACTGGTGCCACCATGGGTCTGGTAACCATCTTGCCTATCGTAGCTTTTCACGACCGAGCCGGTCACTCCCAGCCATAGGCTCGCAGACACAAACCACGGCCCGTTTCCTTGGCAAAAAAAAGTAAGCTGCCCCGCTTCTGGATGGCAGATTGCAGGAGCCACTTGGTACTATCAAACCAGCCCAACTTGGCACTGGTGCCACCATGGGTCTGGTAACCATCCTGCCTATCGTAGCTTTTCAGGAGCCAGCCGGCCACTCCCAGCCACAGGCCCCCAAACAAAAACAACGGCGCTTTTCCCTGGAAAACAAAACTCGCCTGCCAACATTTTGATGGCAGATTGCAGGAGCCACTTGGTACTATCAAACCAGCCCAACTTGGCACTGGTGCCACCATGGGTCTGGTCACCATCCTGCCTATCGTAGCTTTTCACGACCGAGCCGGTCAGTCCCAGCCATAGGCCCCCAGACACACACCTCGGCCCGTTTCCTTGGCAAACAAAAGTAAGCTGCCCCGCTTCTGGATGGCAGATTGCAGGAACCACTTGGTACTATCAAATCAGCCCAACTTGGCACTGGTTCCACCATGGGTCTGGTAACCATCCTGCCTATCGTAGCTTTTCAGGAGCCAGCCGTTCACTCCCAGCCATAGGCCCCAGACACAAAGCACTGCCGGTTTCCCTGGCAAACAAAAGTATGCTACCCTGCTTCAGGATGGCAGATTGCAGGAGCCACTTTGCACCATCAAACCAGCCCGACTTGGCACTGGTGCCACCTCTGGTCTGGGAACCATCCTGCGTATCGTGGATTATAAGGAGCCAGCTGGCCACTCCCAGCCACAGTCCCCCAAACACAAACAACGGCGCTTTTCCCTGGAAAACAAAACTCGCCTGCCAACTTTTTAATGGCAGATTGCAGGAGCCACATTGCACCATCAAACTAGCCCGACTTGGCACTGGTGCCACCTCTGGTCTGGGAACGATCCTGCGTATCGTGGATTCTAATAAGCCAGCCGGCCACTCCCAGCCACAGGCCCCCAAACACAAACAACGGCGCTTTTCCCTGGAAAACAAAACTCGCCTGCCAACTTTTTGATGGCAGATTGCAGGAGCCACTTGGTACTATCAAACCAGCCCAACTTGGCACTGGTGCCACAATGGGTCTGGTAACCATCCTGCCTATCGTAGCTTTTCAGGAGCCAGCCGGTCACTCCCAGCCATAGGCCCCCAGACACAAACCTCGGCCCGTTTCCTTGGCAAACAAAAGTAAGCTACCCCGCTTCAGGATGGCAGATTGCAGGAGCCACTTTGCACCATCAAAGTGGCCCGACTTGTCACTGGTGCCACCTCTGGTCTGGGAACCATGCTGCGTATCATGGATTCTAAGGAGCCAGCCGGCCACTCCCAGCCACAGGCCACCAAACAAAATCAACGGCACTTTTCCCTGGAAAACAAAACTCGCCTGCCAACTTTTTGATGGCTGATTGCAGGAGCCGCTTGATACTATCAAATCAGCCCAACTTGGCACTGGTGCCACCATGAGTCTGGTCACCATCCTGCCTATCGTAGCTTTTCAGGAGCCAGCCGGTCACTCTCAGCCATAGGCCCCCAGACACAAACCTCGGCCCGTTTCCCTGGCAAACAAAAGTAAGCTGCCCCGCTTCTGGATGGCAGATTGCAGGAGCCGCTTGGTACTATCAAACCAGCCCGACTTGGAACTGGTGCCACCTCTGGTCTGGGAACCATCCTGCGTATCGTGGATTCTAAGGAGCCAGCCGGCCACTCCCAGCCACAGTCCACCAAACACAAACAACGGCACTTTTCCCTGGAAAACAAAACTCGCCTGCAAACTTTTTCATGGCAGATTGCAGGAGCCACTTTGCACCATCAAAGTAGCCCGACTTGGCACTGGTGCCACCTCTGGTCTGGGAACCATCCTGCGTATCGTGGATTCTAATTAGCCAGCAGGCCACTCCCAGCCATAGGCCCCCAAACACAAACAACGGCGCTTTTCCCTGGCAAACAAAATTAAGTTGCCCCGCTTCTGGATGGCAGATTGCAGGAGCTATTTAGTGCTATCAAACCAGCCCGACTTGGCACTGTGCCACCTTGGCTCTGGGAACCATTCTGCCTATTTTGGATTTTCAGGGGTCAGCCGGCCACTCTCAGCCATATGCCCTCAAACACAAACCACGGCCCTTTTCTCTGGCAAACAAAACTCAACTGCCCCTCTTCTGGATGGCAAATTGCAGGACGCACTTGGTACTACAAAAACAGCACAACTTGGCACTGGTGCCACCTTGGGTCTGGTCACCATCCTGCGTATCGAGGATTTTAAGGAGCCAGCCGGCCACTCCCAGCCATATGTCCCCCAAAAAAAACCACGGCCCGTTTCTCTGGCAAACAAAACTCAGCTGCCCCGCTTCTGGATGGCAGATTGCAGGAGCCACTTGGTACTATCAAACCAGCCCGACTTGGCACTGGTGCCACCTTGGATCTGTGAACCATCCTACGTATTGTGGATTGACAGGAGCCAGCCGACCACTCTCGGCCACAGACCCCAATCAAAAACAACGGCCCGATTCACAGGCAAAAAAAACTCAGCTGCCCCACTTCTGGATGGGAGATTGCAGGAGGCGCTAGACGCTGTCAAAACAGCCCTACTTGGCACTGGTGCCACCTTGGGTCTGGGAACCATGCTGCGTATCATGGAATTTCAGGAGCCAGCCGGCCACTGCCAGCCACAGGACCCAAACACATACCACAGCCCTTTTCTCTGGCAAGCAAAACTCAGCTGCCCCGCTTTTGGATGGCAGATTGCAGGGGCCACTTGGTACTATCAAACCAGCCCAAATTGGCACTGGTGCCACCATGGGTCTGGTAACCATCCTGCCTATCGTAGCTTTTCAGGAGCCAGCCGGCCACTCCCAGCCGCAGGCCCCCAAACACAAACAACGGCGCTTTTCCCTGGAAAACAAAACTGGCCTGCCAACATTTTGATAGCAGATTGCAGAGACCACTTGGTACTATCAAACCAGCCCAACTTGGCACTGGTTCCACCATGGGTCTGGTCACCATCCTGCCTATCGTAGCTTTTCAGGAGCCAGCCGGCCACTCCCAGCCATAGGCCCCAGACACAAACTCTGCCCGTTTCCGGGGCAAACAAAAGTATGCTACCCCGCTTCAGGATGGCAGATTTCAGGAGCCACTTGGTACTATCAAACCAGCCCGACTTGGCACTGGTGCCACCTCTGGTCTGGGAACCATCCTGCGTATCGTGGATTCTAAGGAGCCAGCCGGCCACTCCCAGCCACAGGCCCCCAAACACAAACAACGGCGCTTTTCTCTGGCAAACAAAACTCGCCTGCCAACTTTTTGATGGCAGATTGCAGGAGCCACTTGGTACTATCAAACCAGCCCAACTTGGCACTGGTGCCACCATGGGTCTGGTCACCATCCTGCCTATCGTAGCTTTTCAGGAGCCAGCCGGTCACTCCCAGCCATAGGCCCCCAGACACAAACCACGGCCCGTTTCCCTGGCAAACAAAAGTAAGCTGCCCACTTCTGGATGGCAGATTGCAGGAGCCACTTTGCACCATCAAACTAGCCTGACTTGGCACTGGTGCCACCTCTGGTCTGGGAACCATCCTGCGTATCGTGGATTCTAATAAGCCAGCCGGCCACTCCCAGCCATAGGCCCCAAAACACAAACAACGGCGCTTTCCCCTGGAAAACAAAACTCTCCTGCCAACTTTTTGATGGCAGATTGCAGGAGCGACTTTTCACCATCAAACTAGCCCAACTTGGCACTGGTGCCACCTCTGGTCTGGGAATCATCCTGCCTATCGTAGCTTTTCAGGAGGCAGCCGGTCACTCCCAGCCATAGGCCCCCAGACACAAACCTCGGCCCGTTTCCCAGGCAAACAAAATTAAGCTGCCCCGCTTCTGGATGGCAGATTGCAGGAGCTATTTAGTACTATCAAACCAGCCCGACTTGGCACTGGTGCCACCTTGGGTCTGTGAACCATCCTGCGTAATGTGGATTGTCAGGAGCCAGCCAACCACTCTCGGCCACAGACCCCAATCAAAATAACGGCCCGATTCACAGGCAAAAAAAACTCAGCTGCCCCACTTCTGGATGGGAGATTGCAGGAGGCGCTTGACTCTGTCAAACCAGCCCTACTTGGCACTGGTGCCACCTTGGGTCTGGGAACCATGCTGCGTATCATGGAATTTCAGGAGCCTGCCGGCCACTGCCAGCCACAGGACCCAAACACATACCACAGCCCTTTTCTCTGGCAAGCAAAACTCAGCTGCCCCGCTTTTGGATGGCAGATTGCAGGAGCCACGTGGTACTATCAAACCAGCCCAACTTGGCACTGGTGCCACCATGGGTCTGGTAACCATCCTGCCTATCGTAGCTTTTCAGGAGCCAGCCGGCCACTCCCAGCCACAGGCCCCCAAACAAAAACAACGGCGCTTTTCCCTGGAAAACAGAACTCGCCTGCCAACATTTTCATGGCAGATTGCATAAGCCACTTTGCACCATCAAACTAGCCCGACTTGGCATTGGTGCCACCATGATCTGGGAACCATCCTGCGTATCGTGGATTCTAATTAGCCAGCCGGCCACTCCCAGCCATAGGCCCCCAAACAAAAACAACGGCGCTTTCCCCTGGAAAACAAAACTCGCCTGCCAACTTTTTGATGGCAGATTGGAGGAGCCGCTTGGTACTATCAAATCAGCCCAACGTGGCACTGGTGCCACCATGAGTCTGGTAACCATCCTGCCTATCATAGCTTTTCAGGAGCCAGCCAGTCACTCCCAGCCATAGGCCCCCAGACAAAAACCTCGGCCCGTTTCCCTGGCCAACAAAAGTAAGCTACCCCGATTCTGGATGGCAGATTGCAGGAGCCACTTGGTACTATCAAACAAGCCCGACTTGGAACTGGTGCCACCTCTGGTCTGGGAACCATCCTGCGTATCGTGGATTCTAAGGAGCCAGCCGGCCACTCCCAGCCACAGGCCACCAAAAAAAATCAACGGCACTTTTCCCTGGAAAACAAAACTGGCCTGCCAACTTTTTGATGGCAGATTGCAGGAGCCGCTTGATACTATCAAATCAGCCCAACTTGGCACTGGTGCCACCATGAGTCTGGTCACCATCCTGCCTATCGTAGCTTTTCAGGAGCCAGCCGGTCACTCTCAGCCATAGGCCCCCAGACACAAACCTCGGCCCGTTTCCCTGGCAAACAAAAGTAAGCTGCCCCGCTTCTGGATGGCAGATTGCAGGAGCCACTTGGTACTATCAAACCAGCCCAACTTGGAACTGGTGCCACCTCTGGTCTGGGAACCATCCTGCGTATCGTGGATTCTAAGGAGCCAGCCGGCCACTCCCAGCCACAGTCCACCAAACACAAACAACGGCACTTTTCCCTGGAAAACAAAACTCGCCTGCAAACTTTTTCATGGCAGATTGCAGGAGCCACTTTGCACCATTAAACTAGCCCGACTTGGCACTGGTGCCACCTCTGGTCTGGGAACCATCCTGCGTATCGTGGATTCTAATTAGCCAGCAGGCCACTCCCAGCCATAGGCCCCCAAACACAAACAACGGCGCTTTTCCCTGGAAAACAAAACTCGCCTGCCAACTTTTTGATGGCAGATTGCAGGAGCCGCTTGGTACTATCAAATCAGCCCAACGTGGCACTGGTGCCACCATGAGTCTGGTAACCATCCTGCCTATCGTAGCTTTTCAGGAGCCAGCCAGTCACTCCCAGCCATAGGCCCCCAGACACAAACCTCGGCCCGTTTCCCTGGCAAACAAAAGTAAGCTGCCCCGCTTCTGGATGGCAGATTGCAGGAGCCACTTGGTACTATCAAACTGGCCCGACTTGGAACTGGTGCCACCTCTGGTCTGGGAACCATCCTGCGTATCGTGGATTCTAAGGAGCCAGCCGGCCACTCCCAGCCACAGGCCACCAAACAAAATCAACGGCACTTTTCCCTGGAAAACAAAACTGGCCTGCCAACTTTTTGATGGCAGATTGCAGGAGCCACTTTTCACCATCAAACTAGCCCGACTTGGCACTGGTGCCACCTCTGGTCTGGGAACCATCCTGCCTATCGTAGCCTTTCAGGAGCCAGCCGGTCACTCCCAGCCATAGGCGCCCAGACACAAACCTCGGCCCGTTTCCCTGGCAAACAAAATTAAGTTGCCCCGCTTCTGGATGGCAGATTGCAGGAGCTATTTAGTACTATCAAACCAGCCCGACTTGGCACTGGTGCCACCTTGGCTCTGGGAACCATCCTGCCTATTTTGGATTTTCAGGGGTCAGCCTGCCACTCTCAGCCATATGCCCTCAAACACAAACCACGGCCCTTTTCTCTGGCAAACAAAACTCAACTGCCCCTCTTCTGGATGGCAAATTGCAGGACGCACTTGGTACTACAAAAACAGCACAACTTGGCACTGGTGCCACCTTGGGTCTGGTCACCATCCTGCGTATCGAGGATTTTAAGGAGCCAGCCGGCCACTCCCAGCCATATGCCCCCCAAAAAAAACCACGGCCCGTTTCTCTGGCAAACAAAACTCAGCTGCCCCGCTTCTGGATGGCAGATTGCAGGAGCCACTTGGTACTATCAAACCAGCCCGACTTGGCACTGGTGCCACCTTGGGTCTGGGAACCATGCTGCGTATCATGGAATTTCATGAGCCAGCCGGCCACTGCCAGCCACAGAAACCAAACACATACCACAGCCCTTTTCTCTGGCAAGCAAAACTCAGCTACCCCGCTTTTGGATGGCAGATTGCAGGGGCCACTTGGTACTATCAAACCAGCCCAACTTGGCACTGGTGCCACCATGGGTCTGGTAACCGTCCTGCCTATCGTAGCTTTTCAGGAGCCAGCCGGCCACTTCCAGCCACAGGCCCCCAAACAAAAACAACGGCGCTTTTCCCTGGAAAAGAAAACTCGCCTGCCAACTTTTTGATGGCAGATTGCAGGAGCCACTTGGTACTATCAAACCAGCCCAACTTGGCACTGGTGCCACCATGGGTCTGGTCACCATCCTGCCTATCGTAGCTTTTCACGACCGAGCCGGTCACTCCCAGCCATAGGCCCCCAGACACAAACCACGGCCTGTTTCCTTGGAAAACAAAAGTAAGCTGCCCCGCTTCTGGATGGCAGATTGCAGGAGCCACTTTGTGGTATCAAACCAGCCCAACTTAGAACTGGTGCCACCACTGGTCTCGGAACCATCCTGTGTATCGTGGATTCTAAAGAGCCAGCCGACCACTCCCAGCCACAGGCCCCCAAACACAAACAACGGCGCTTTTCCCTGGAAAACAAAACTGGCCTGCCCACATTTTGATAGCAGATTGCAGGGACCACTTGGTACTATCAAACCAGCCCAACTTGGCACTGGTTCCACCATGGGTCTGGTAACCATCCTGCCTATCGTAGCTTTTCAGGAGCCAGCCGGTCACTCCCAGCCATAGGCCCCAGACACAAAGCTCTGCCCGTTTCCCGGGCAAACAAAAGTATGCTACCCCGCTTCAGGATGGCAGATTGCAGGAGCCACTTGGTACTATCAAACCAGCCCGACTTGGAACTGGTGCCACCTCTGGTCTGGGAACCATCCTGCGTATCGTGGATTCTAATTAGCCAGCCGGCCACTCCCAGCCACAGGCCCCCAAACACAAACAACGGCGCTTTTCCCTGGAAAACAAAACTCGCCTGCCAACATTTGATGGCAGATTGCAGGAGCCACTTGGTACTATCAAACCAGCCCAACTTGGCACTGGTGCCACCATGGGTCTGGTCACCATCCTACCTATCATAGCTTTTCAGGAGCCAGCCGGTCACTCCCAGCCATAGGCCCCCAGACACAAACCACGGCCCGTTTCCCTGGCAAACAAAAGTAAGCTGCAACACTTCTGGATGGCAGATTGCAGGAGCCACTTGGTACTATCAAACCAGCCCGACTTGGAACAGGTGCCACCTCTGGTCTGGGAACCATCCTGCGTATCGTGGATTCTAAGGAGCCAGCCGGCCACTCCCAGCCACAGTCCACCAAACACAAACAACGGCACTTTTCCCTGGAAAACAAATCTCGCCTGCCAACATTTTGATGGCAGATTGCAGGAGCCACTTTGCACCATCAAACTAGCCCGACTTGGCACTGGTGCCACTTCTAGTCTGGGAACCATCCTGCGTATCGTGGATTCTAATAAGCCAGCCGGCCACTCTCAGCCACAGGCCCCCAAACACAAACAACGGAGCTTTCCTCTGGAAAACAAAACTCGCCTGCCAGCTTTTTGATGGCAGATTGCAGGAGCCGATTGGTACTATCAAATCAGCCCAACGTGGCACTGGTGCCACCATGAGTCTGGTAACCATCCTGCCTATCGTAGCTTTTCAGGAGCCAGCCAGTCACTCCCAGCCATAGGCCCCCAGACAAAAAACTCGGCCCGTTTCCCTGGCAAACAAAAGTAAGCTGCCCCGCTTCTGGATGGCAGATTGCAGGAGCCACTTGGTACTATCAAACAAGCCCGACTTGTCACTGGTGCCACCTCTGGTCTGGGAACCATCCTGCGTATCGTGGATTCTAAGGAGCCAGCCGGCCACTCCCAGCCACAGGCCACCAAACAAAATCAACGGCACTTTTCCCTGGAAAACAAAACTCGCCTGCCAACATTTTGATGGCAGATTTCAGGAGCCGCTTGGTGCTATCAAATCAGCCCAACTTGGCACTGGTGCCACCATGGGACTGGCAAACATCCTGCCTATCGTAACTTTTCAGGAGCCAGCCGGTCACTCCCAGCCATAGGCCCCCAGACACAAACCTCGGCCCGTTTCCCTGGCAAACAAAAGTAAGCTGCCCCGCTTCTGGATGGCTGATTGCAGGAGCCACTTGGTACTATCAAACCAGCCCGACTTGGAACTGGTGCCACCTCTGGTCTGGGAACCATCCTGCGTATCGTGGATTCTAAGGAGCCAGCCGGCCACTCACAGCCAGAGTCCACCAAACACAAACAACGGCGCTTTTCCCTGGAAAACAAAACTCGCCTGCAAACTTTTTCATGGCAGATTGCAGGAGCCACTTTGCACCATCAAACCAGCACAACTTGGCACTGGTGCCACCTCTGGTCTGGGAACGATCCTTCGTATCGTGGATTGTCAGGAGCCAGCTGGCCACTCCCAGCCACAGGCCCCCAAACAAAAACCTCAGCCCGTTTCCCTGGCAAACAAAAGTAAGCTACCCCGCTTCTGGATGGCAGATTGCAGGAGCCATTTTGCACCATCAAACTAGCCCGACTTGGCACTGGTGCCACCTCTGGTCTGGGAACCATCCTGCGTATCGTGGATTCTAAGGAGCCAGCCGGCCACTCCCAGCCACAGGCCCCCAAACACAAACAACGGCGCTTTTCCCTGGAAAACAAAACTGGCCTGCCAACATTTTGATGGCAGATTGCAGGAGCCACTTGGTACTATCAAATCAGCCCAACTTGGCAGTGGTGCCACCATGGGTCTGGTCACCATCCTGCCTATCGTAGCTTTTCAGGAGCCAGCCGGTCACTCCCAGCCATAGGCGCCCAGACACAAACCTCGGCCCGTTTCCCTGGCAAACAAAATTAAGTTGCCCCGCTTCTGGATGTCAGATTGCAGGAGATATTTAGTACTATCAAACCAGCCCGACTTGGAACTGGTGCCACCTTGGCTCTGGGAACCATCCTGCCTATTTTGGATTTTCAGGGGTCAGCCGGCCACTCTCAGCCATATGCCCTCAAACACAAACCACGGCCCTTTTCTCTGGCAAACAAAACTCAACTGCCCCTCTTCTGGATGGCAAATTGCAGGACGCACTTGGTACTACAAAAACAGCACAACTTGGCACTGGTGCCACCTTGGGTCTGGTCACCATCCTGCGTATCGAGGATTTTAAGGAGCTAGCCGGCCACTCCCAGCCATATGCCCCCAAAAAAAAACCACGGCCCGTTTCTCTGGCAAACAAAACTCAGCTGCCCCGCTTCTGGATGGCAGATTGCAGGAGCCACTTGGTACTATCAAACCAGCCCGACTTGGCACTGGTGCCACCTTGGGTCTGTGAACCATCCTGCGTATTGTGGATTGTCAGGAGCCAGCCGACCACTCTTGGCCACAGACCCCAATAAAAAACAACGGCCCGATTCACAGGCAAAAAAAACTCAGCTGCCCCACGTCTGGATGGGAGATTGCAGGAGGCGCTTGACTCTGTCAAACCAGCCCTACTTGGCACTGGTGCCAGCTTGGGTCTGGGAACCATGCTGCGTATCATGGAATTTCAGGAGCCAGCCGGCCACTGCCAGCCACAGGACCCAAACATATACCACAGCCCTTTTCTCTGGCAAGCAAAACTCCGCTGCCCCGCTTTTAGATGGCAGATTGCAGCAGCCACTTGGTACTATCAAACCAGCCCAACTTGGCACTGGTGCCACCATGGGTCTGGTAACCATCCTGCCTATCGTAGCTTTTCACGACCGAGCCGGTCACTCCCAGCCATAGGCCCCCAGACACAAACCACGGCCCGTTTCCTTGACAAAAGGAAGTAAGCTGCCCCGCTTCTGGATGGGAGATTGCAGGAACCACTTGGCAATCTCAACCCAGCCCAACTTGGCACTGGTGCCAGCTTGGGTCTGGGAACCATCCTGCGTATCCTGGGTTCTAAGGAGCCAGCCGGCCACTCCCAGCCACAGGCCCCCAAACACAAACAACGGCGCTTTTCCCTGGAAAACAAAACTCGCCTGCCAACTTTTTGATGGCAGATTGCAGGAGCCACTTGGTACTATCAAACCAGCCCAACTTGGCACTGGTGCCACCATGGGTCTGGTCACCATCCTGCCTATCGTAGCTTTTCAGGACCTAGCCGGTCACTCCCAGCCATAGGCCCCCAGACACAAACCTCGGCCCTTTTCCCTGGCAAACAAAAGTAAGCTGCGCCGCTTCTGGATGGCAGATTGCAGGAACCACTTGGTACTATCAAACCAGCCCAACTTGGCACTGGTGCTACCTTGGGTCTGGGAACCATGCTGCGTATCGTGGATTCCAAGGAGCCAGCCGGCCACTCCCAGCCAGAGGCCCCCAAATACAATGGCGCTTTTCCCGGGAAAACAAAACTCGCCTGCCAACTTTTTGATGGCAGATTGCAGGAGCCACTTGGTACTATCAAACCAGCCCAACTTGGCACTGGTGCCACCATGGGTCTGGTCACCATCCTGCCTATCGTAGCTTTTCAGGAGCCAGCCGGTCACTCCCAGCCATAGGCCCCCAGACACAAACCTCGGCCCGTTTCCCTGGCAAACAAAAGTAAGCTGCCCCGCTTCTGGATGGCTGATTGCAGGAGCCACTTGGTACTATCAAACCAGCCCGACTTGGAACTGGTGCCACCTCGGGTCTGGGAACCATCCTGCGTATCGTGGATTCTAAGGAGCCAGCCAGCCACTCCCAGCCACAGTCCACCAAACACAAACAACGGCACTTTTCCCTGGAAAACAAAACTCGCCTGCCAACTTTTTCATGGCAGATTGCAGGAGCCACTTGGTACTATCAAACCAGCCCAACTTGGCAGTGGTGCCACCATGGGTCTGGTCACCATCCTGCCTATCGTAGCTTTTCAGGAGCCAGCCGGTCACTCCCAGCCATAGGCTCCCAGACACAAACCACGGCCAGTTTCCTTGGCAAACAAAAGTAAGCTGCCCCGCTTCTGGATGGCAGATTGCAGGAGCTATTTAGTACTATCAAACCAGCCCGACTTGGAACTGGTGCCACCTTGGCTCTGGGAACCATCCTGCCTATTTTGGATTTTCAGGGGTCAGCCGGCCACTCTCAGCCATATGCCCTCAAACACAAACCACGGCCCTTTTCTCTGGCAAACAAAACTCAACTGCCCCTCTTCTGGATGGCAAATTGCAGGACGCACTTGGTACTACAAAAACAGCACAACTTGGCACTGGTGCCACCTTGGGTCTGGTCACCATCCTGCGTATCGAGGATTTTAAGGAGCTAGCCGGCCACTCCCAGCCATATGCCCCCAAAAAAAAACCACGGCCCGTTTCTCTGGCAAACAAAACTCAGCTGCCCCGCTTCTGGATGGCAGATTGCAGGAGCCACTTGGTACTATCAAACCAGCCCGACTTGGCACTGGTGCCACCTTGGGTCTGTGAACCATCCTGCGTATTGTGGATTGTCAGGAGCCAGCCGACCACTCTCGGCCACAGACCCCAATCAAAAACAACGGCCCGATTCACAGGCAAAAAAAACTCAGCTGCCCCACGTCTGGATGGGAGATTGCAGGAGGCGCTTGACTCTGTCAAACCAGCCCTACTTGGCACTGGTGCCACCTTGGGTCTGGGAACCATGCTGCGTATCATGGAATTTCAGGAGCCAGCCGGCCACTGCCAGCCACAGGACCCAAACACATACCACAGCCCTTTTCTCTGGCAAGCAAAACTCAGCTACCCCGCTTTTAGATGGCAGATTGCAGCAGCCACTTGGTACTATCAAACCAGCCCAACTTGGCACTGGTGCCACCATGGGTCTGGTAACCATCCTGCCTATCGTAGCTTTTCAGGAGCCAGCCGGTCACTCCCAGCCATAGGCCCCCAGACACAAACCTCGGCCCGTTTCCCTGGCAAACAAAAGTAAGCTGCCCCGCTTCTGGATGGCAGATTGCAGGAGCCACTTGGTACTATCAAACCAGCCCGACTTGGAACTGGTGCCACCTCTGGTCTGGGAACCATCCTGCGTATCGTGGATTCTAAGGAGCCAGCCAGCCACTCCCAGCCACAGTCCACCAAACACAAACAACGGCACTTTTCCCTGGAAAACAAAACTCGCCTGCCAACTTTTTCATGGCAGATTGCAGGAGCCACTTGGTACTATCAAACCAGCCCAACTTGGCACTGGTGCCACCATGGGTCTGGTCACCATCCTGCCTATCGTAGCTTTTCAGGAGCCAGCCGGTCACTCCCAGCCATAGGCTCACAGACACAAACCACGGCCAGTTTCCTTGGCAAACAAAAGTAAGCTGCCCCGCTTCTGGATGGCAGATTGCAGGAGCCACTTTGTGGTATCAAACCAGCCCAACTTAGAACTGGTGCCACCAATGGTCTCGGAACCATCCTGCGTATCGTGGATTCCAAGGAGCCAGCCGGCCACTCCCAGCCACAGGCCCCCAAACACAATGGCGCTTTTCCCTGGAAAACAAAACTCGCCTACCAACTTTTTGATGGCAGATTGTGTGAGCCACTTGGTACTATCAAACCAGCCCTACTTGGCACTGGTGCTACCATGGGTCTGCTCACCATCCTGCCTATCGTAGCTTTTCAGGAGCCAGCCGGTCACTCCCTGCCATAGGCCCCCAGACACAAACCTCAGCCCGTTTCCCTGGCAAACAAAAGTAAGCTACCCCGCTTCTGGATGGCAGATTGCAGGAGCCACTTTGCACCATCAAACTAGCCCAACTTGGCACTGGTGCCACCTCTGGTCTGGGAACCATCCTGCGTATCGTGGATTCTAATTAGCCAGCCAGCCACTCCCAGCCACAGGCCCCCAAACACAAACAACGGCGCTTTTCCCTGGAAAACAAAACTCGCCTGCCAACTTTTTGATGGCAGATTGCAGGAGCCGCTTGGTACTATCAAATCAGCCCAACTTGGCACTGGTGCCACCTTGTGTCTGGTAACCATCCTGCCTATCGTAGCTTTTCAGGAGCCAGCCGGTCACTCCCAGCCATAGGCCCCCAGACACAAACCTCGGCCCGTTTCCCTGGCAAACACAAGTAAGCTGCCCCGCTTCTGGATGGCAGATTGCAGGTGCCATTTGGTACTATCAAACCAGCCCGACTTGGAACTGGTGCCACCTCTGGTCTGGGAACCATCCTGCGTATCGTGGATTCTAAGGAGCCAGCCGGCCACTCCCAGCCACAGTCCACCAAACACAAACAACGGCACTTTTCCCTGGAAAACAAAACTCGCCTGCCAACTTTTTCATGGCAGATTGCAGGAGCCACTTTTCACCATCAAACTAGCCCGACTTGGCACTGGTGCCACCTCTGGTCTGGTCACCATCCTGCCTATCGTAGCTTTTCAGGAGACAGCCGGTCACTCCCAGCCATAGGCCCCCAGACAAAAACCTCGGCCCGTTTCCCTGGCAAACAAAATTAAGCTGCCCCGCTTCTGGATGGCAGATTGCAGGAGCTATTTAGTACTATCAAACCAGCCCGACTTGGCACTGGTGCCACCTTGGCTCTGGGAACCATCCTGCCTATTGTGGATTTTCAGGGGTCAGCCGGCCACTCTCAGCCATATGCCCTCAAACACAAACCACGGCCCTTTTCTCTGGCAAACAAAACTCAACTGCCCCTCTTCTGGATGGCAAATTGCAGGACGCACTTGGTACTACAAAAACAGCACAACTTGGCACTGGTGCCACCTTGGGTCTGGTCGCCATCCTGCGTATTGAGCATTTCCAGGAGCCAGCAGGCCACTCCCAGCCGTATGCCCCCAAAAACAAACCACGGCCCTTTTCTCTGGCAAACAAAACTCAGCTGCCCCGCTTCTGGATGGCAGATTGCAGGAGCCACTTGGTACTATCAAACCAGCCCGACTTGGCACTGGTGCCACCTTGGGTCTGTGAACCATCCTGCGTATTGTGGATTGACAGGAGCCAGCCGACCACTCTTGGCCACAGACCCCAATCAAAAACAACGGCCCGATTCACAGGCAAAAAAAACTCAGCTGCCCCACTTCTGGATGGGAGATTGCAGGAGGCGCTTGACTCTGTCAAACCAGCCCAACTTGGCACTGGTGCCACCTGTGGTCTGGGAACCATCCTGCGTATCGTGGATTCTAAGGAGCCAGCCGGCCACTCCCAGCCACAGGCCACCAAACAAAATCAACGGCACTTTTCCCTGGAAAACAAAACTCGCCTGCCAACATTTTGATGGCAGATTTCAGGAGCCGCTTGGTACTATCAAATCAGCCCAACTTGGCACTGGTGCCACCATGGGACTGGCAAACATCCTGCCTATCGTAGCTTTTCAGGAGCCAGCCGGTCACTCCCAGCCATAGGCCCCCAGACACAAACCTCGGCCCGTTTCCCTGGCAAACAAAAGTAAGCTGCCCCGCTTCTGGATGGCTGATTGCAGGAGCCACTTGGTACTATCAAACCAGCCCGACTTGGAACTGGTGCCACCTCTGGTCTGGGAACCATCCTGCGTATCGTGGATTCTAAGGAGCCAGCCGGCCACTCACAGCCAGAGTCCACCAAACACAAACAACGGCGCTTTTCCCTGGAAAACAAAACTCGCCTGCAAACTTTTTCATGGCAGATTGCAGGAGCCACTTTGCACCATCAAACCAGCCCAACTTGGCACTGGTGCCACCTCTGGTCTGGGAACGATCCTTCGTATCGTGGATTGTCAGGAGCCAGCTGGCCACTCCCAGCCACAGGCCCCCAAACAAAAACCTCAGCCCGTTTCCCTGGCAAACAAAAGTAAGCTACCCCGCTTCTGGATGGCAGATTGCAGGAGCCACTTTGCACCATCAAACTAGCCCGACTTGGCACTGGTGCCACCTCTGGTCTGGGAACCATCCTGCGTATCGTGGATTCTAAGGAGCCAGCCGGCCACTCCCAGCCACAGGCCCCCAAACACAAACAACGGCGCTTTTCCCTGGAAAACAAAACTGGCCTGCCAACTTTTTGATGGCAGATTGCAGGAGCCACTTGGTACTATCAAATCAGCCCAACTTGGCACTGGTGCCACCATGGGTCTGGTCACCATCCTGCCTATCGTAGCTTTTCAGGAGCCAGCCGGTCACTCCCAGCCATAGGCGCCCAGACACAAACCTCGGCCCGTTTCCCTGGCAAACAAAATTAAGTTGCCCCGCTTCTGGATGGCAGATTGCAGGAGCTATTTAGTACTATCAAACCAGCCCGACTTGGAACTGGTGCCACCTTGGCTCTGGGAACCATCCTGCCTATTTTGGATTTTCAGGGTTCAGACGGCCACTCTCAGCCATATGCCCTCAAACACAAACCACGGCCCTTTTCTCTGGCAAACAAAACTCAACTGCCCCTCTTCTGGATGGCAAATTGCAGGACGCACTTGGTACTACAAAAACAGCACAACTTGGCACTGGTGCCACCTTGGGTCTGGTCACCATCCTGCGTATCGAGGATTTTAAGGAGCTAGCCGGCCACTCCCAGCCATATGCCCCCAAAAAAAAACCACGGCCCGTTTCTCTGGCAAACAAAACTCAGCTGCCCCGCTTCTGGATGGCAGATTGCAGGAGCCACTTGGTACTATCAAACCAGCCCGACTTGGCACTGGTGCCACCTTGGGTCTGTGAACCATCCTGCGTATTGTGGATTGTCAGGAGCCAGCCGACCACTCTCGGCCACAGACCCCAATAAAAAACAACGGCCCGATTCACAGGCAAAAAAAAATCAGCTGCCCCACGTCTGGATGGGAGATTGCAGGAGGCGCTTGACTCTGTCAAACCAGCCCTACTTGGCACTGGTGCCACCTTGGGTCTGGGAACCATGCTGCGTATCATGGAATTTCAGGAGCCAGCCGGCCACTGCCAGCCACAGGACCCAAACACATACCACAGCCCTTTTCTCTGGCAAGCAAAACTCAGCTACCCCGCTTTTAGATGGCAGATTGCAGCAGCCACTTGGTACTATCAAACCAGCCCAACTTGGCACTGGTGCCACCATGGGTCTGGTAACCATCCTGCCTATCGTAGCTTTTCAGGAGCCAGCCGGTCACTCCCAGCCATAGGCCCCCAGACACAAACCTCGGCCCGTTTCCCTGGCAAACAAAAGTAAGCTGCCCCGCTTCTGGATGGCTGATTGCAGGAGCCACTTGGTACTATCAAACCAGCCCGACTTGGAACTGGTGCCACCTCTGGTCTGGGAACCATCCTGCGTATCGTGGATTCTAAGGAGCCAGCCAGCCACTCCCAGCCACAGTCCACCAAACACAAACAACGGCACTTTTCCCTGGAAAACAAAACTCGCCTGCCAACTTTTTCATGGCAGATTGCAGGAGCCACTTGGTACTATCAAACCAGCCCAACTTGGCAGTGGTGCCACCATGGGTCTGGTCACCATCCTGCCTATCGTAGCTTTTCAGGAGCCAGCCGGTCACTCCCAGCCATAGGCTCACAGACACAAACCACGGCCAGTTTCCTTGGCAAACAAAAGTAAGCTGCCCCGCTTCTGGATGGCAGATTGCAGGAGCCACTTTGTGGTATCAAACCAGCCCAACTTAGAACTGGTGCCACCAATGGTCTCGGAACCATCCTGCGTATCGTGGATTCTAAGGAGCCAGCCGGCCACTCCCAGCCACAGGCCCCCAAACACAATGGCGCTTTTCCCTGGAAAACAAAACTCGCCTACCAACTTTTTGATGGCAGATTGTGTGAGCCACTTGGTACTATCAAACCAGCCCTACTTGGCACTGGTGCCACCATGGGTCTGGTCACCATCCTGCCTATCGTAGCTTTTCAGGAGCCAGCCGGTCACTCCCTGCCATAGGCCCCCAGACACAAACCTCAGCCCGTTTCCCTGGCAAACAAAAGTAAGCTACCCCGCTTCTGGATGGCAGATTGCAGGAGCCACTTTGCACCATCAAACTAGCCCGACTTGGCACTGGTGCCACCTCTGGTCTGGGAACCATCCTGCGTATCGTGGATTCTAATTAGCCAGCCGGCCACTCCCAGCCACAGGCCCCCAAACACAAACAACGGCGCTTTTCCCTGGAAAACAAAACTCGCCTGCCAACTTTTTGATGGCAGATTGCAGGAGCCGCTTGGTACTATCAAATCAGCCCAACTTGGCACTGGTGCCACCTTGTGTCTGGTAACCATCCTGCCTATCGTAGCTTTTCAGGAGCCGGCCGGTCACTCCCAGCCATAGGCCCCCAGACACAAACCTCGGCCCGTTTCCCTGGCAAACACAAGTAAGCTGCCCCGCTTCTGGATGGCAGATTGCAGGTGCCATTTGGTACTATCAAACCAGCCCGACTTGGAACTGGTGCCACCTCTGGTCTGGGAAACATCCTGCGTATCGTGGATTCTAAGGAGCCAGCCGGCCACTCCCAGCCACAGTCCACCAAACACAAACAACGGCACTTTTCCCTGGAAAACAAAACTCGCCTGCCAACTTTTTCATGGCAGATTGCAGGAGCCACTTTTCACCATCAAACTAGCCCGACTTGGCACTGGTGCCACCTCTGGTCTGGTCACCATCCTGCCTATCGTAGCTTTTCAGGAGACAGCCGGTCACTCCCAGCCATAGGCCCCCAGACAAAAACCTCGGCCCGTTTCCCTGGCAAACAAAATTAAGCTGCCCCGCTTCTGGATGGCAGATTGCAGGAGCTATTTAGTACTATCAAACCAGCCCCACTTGGCACTGGTGCCACCTTGGCTCTGGGAACCATCCTGCCTATTGTGGATTTTCAGGGGTCAGCCGGCCACTCTCAGCCATATGCCCTCAAACACAAACCACGGCCCTTTTCTCTGGCAAACAAAACTCAACTGCCCCTCTTCTGGATGGCAAATTGCAGGACGCACTTGGTACTACAAAAACAGCACAACTTGGCACTGGTGCCACCTTGGGTCTGGTCGCCATCCTGCGTATCGAGCATTTTCAGGAGCCAGCAGGCCACTCCCAGCCGTATGCCCCCAAAAACAAACCACGGCCCTTTTCTCTGGCAAACAAAACTCAGCTGCCCCGCTTCTGGATGGCAGATTGCAGGAGCCACTTGGTACTATCAAACCAGCCCGACTTGGCACTGGTGCCACCTTGGGTCTGTGAACCATCCTGCGTATTGTGGATTGACAGGAGCCAGCCGACCACTCTCGGCCACAGACCCCAATCAAAAACAACGGCCCGATTCACAGGCAAAAAAAACTCAGCTGCCCCACTTCTGGATGGGAGATTGCAGGAGGCGCTTGACTCTGTCAAACCAGCCCTACTTGGCACTGGTGCCACCTTGGGTCTGGGAACCATGCTGCGTATCATGGAATTTCAGGAGCCAGCCGGCCACTGCCAGCCACAGGACCCAAACACATACCACAGCCCTTTTCTCTGGCAAGCAAAACTCAGCTACCCCGCTTTTAGATGGCAGATTGCAGCAGCCACTTGGTACTATCAAACCAGCCCAACTTGGCACTGGTGCCACCATGGGTCTGGTAACCATCCTGCCTATCGTAGCTTTTCACGACCGAGCCAGTCAGTCCCAGCCATAGGCCCCCAGAAACAAACCACGGCCCGTTTCCTTGACAAAAGAAAGTAAGCTGCCCCGCTTCTGGATGGCAGATTGCAGGAACCACTTGGTACTATCAAACCAGCCCAACTTGGCACTGGTGCCAGCTTGGGTCTGGGAACCATCCTGCGTATCCTGGTTTCTAAGGAGCCAGCCGGCCACTCCCAGCCACAGGCCCCCAAACACAATCAATGGCGCTTTTCCCTGGAAAACAAAACTCGCCTGCCAACTTTTTGATGGCAGATTGCAGGAGCCACTTGGTACTATCAAACCAGCCCTACTTGGCACTGGTGCCACCATGGGTCTGGTCACCATCCTGCCTATCGTAGCTTTTCACGACCGAGCCGGTCACTCCCAGCCATAGGCGCCCAGACACAAACCTCGGCCCGTTTCCCTGGGAAACAAAAGTAAGCTGCCCCGCATCTGGATGGCTGATTGCAGGAGCCACTTGGTACTATCAAACCAGCCCGACTTGGAACTGGTGCCACCTCTGGTCTGGGAACCATCCTGCATAACGTGGATACTAAGGAGCCAGCCGGCCACTCCCAGCCAGAGGCCACCAAACACAAACAATGGCGCTTTTCCCAGGCAAACAAAACTCGCCTGCCAACTTTTTGATGGCAGATTGCAGGAGCCACTTGGTACTATCAAACCAGCCCGACTTGGCACTGGTGCCACCTTGGGTCTGTGAACCATGCTGCGTATTGTGGATTGTCAGGAGCCAGCCGACCACTCTCGGCCACAGACCCCAATCAAAAACAACGGCCCGATTCACAGGCAAAATAAACTCAGCTGCCCCACTTCTGGATGGGAGATTGCAGGAGGCGCTTGACTCTGTCAAACCAGCCCTACTTGGCACTGGTGCCACCTTGGGTCTGGGAACCATGCTGCGTATCATGGAATTTCAGGAGCCAGCCGGCCACTGCCAGCCACAGGACCCAAACACATACCACAGCCCTTTTCTCTGGCAAGCAAAACTCAGCTACCCCGCTTTTAGATGGCAGATTGCAGCAGCC
Organism: Melospiza melodia melodia; assembly: GCF_035770615.1. Lineage (NCBI taxonomy): Eukaryota > Metazoa > Chordata > Aves > Passeriformes > Passerellidae > Melospiza > Melospiza melodia. The sequence goes on along the minus strand of NC_086219.1, from coordinate 10,376,251 downwards.
ACTTGGTACTATCAAACCAGCCCAACTTGGCACTGGTGCCACCATGGGTCTGGTAACCATCCTGCCTATCGTAGCTTTTCACGACCGAGCCGGTCACTCCCAGCCATAGGCCCCCAGACACAAACCACGGCCCGTTTCCTTGACAAAAGAAAGTAAGCTGCCCCGCTTCTGGATGGGAGATTGCAGGAACCACTTGGTAATCTCAAATCAGCCCAACTTGGCACTGGTGCCAGCTTGGGTCTGGGAACCATCCTGCGTAACCTGGGTTCTAAGGAGCCAGCCGGCCACTCCCAGCCACAGGCCCCCAAACAAAATCAACGGCGCTTTTCCCTGGAAAAAAAAACTCGCCTGCCAACATTTTGATGGCAGATTGCAGGAGCCACTTGGTACTATCAAACCAGCCCAACTTGGCACTGGTGCCACCATGGGTCTGGTCACCATCCTGCCTACCGTAGCTTTTCAGGACCTAGCCGGTCACACCCAGCCATAGGCCCCCAGACACAAACCTCGGCCCGTTTCCCTGGCAAACAAAAGTAAGCTGCCCCGCTTCTGGATGGCAGATTGCAGGAGCCACTTGGTACTATCAAACAAGCCCGACTTGGAACTGGTGCCACCTCTGGTCTGGGAACCATCCTGCGTATCGTGGATTCTAAGGAGCCAGCCGGCCACTCCCAGCCATAGGCCCCCAAACACAAACAACGGCGCTTTTCCCTGGAAAAAAAAACTGGCCTGCCAACCTTTTGATGGCAGATTGCAGGAGCCACTTGGTACTATCAAACCAGCCCAACTTGGCAGTGGTGCCACCATGGGTCTGGTCACCATCCTGCCTATCGTAGCTTTTCAGGAGCCAGCCGGTCACTCCCAGCCATAGGCCCCCAGACACAAACCTCGGCCCGTTTCCCTGGCAAACAAAAGTGAGCTACCCCGCTTCTGGATGGCAGATTGCAGGAGCCACTTGGTACTATCAAACCAGCCCGACTTGGCACTGGTGCCACCTTGGGCCTGGGAACCATCCTGCGTATCGTGGATTCCAAGGAGCCAGCCGGCCACTCCCAGCCACAGGCCCCCAAACACAATTGCGCTTTTCCCTGGAAAACAAAACTCGCCTGCCAACTTTTTGATGGCAGATTGTGTGAGCCACTTGGTACTATCAAACCAGCCCAACTTGGCACTGGTGCCACCATGGGTCTGGTCACCATCCTGCCTATCGTAGCTTTTCAGGAGCCAGCCGATCACTCCCAGCCATAGGCCCCCAGAAAAAAACCTCGGCCCTTTTCCCAGGCAAACAAAAGTAAGCTGCCCCGCTTCTGGATGGCAGATTGCAGGAGCCACTTTGCACCATCAAACTCGCCTGACTTGGCATTGGTGCCACCTCTGGTCTGGGAACCATCCTGCGTATCGTGGATTCTAATTAGCCAGCCGGCCACTCCCAGCCACAGGCCCCCAAACACATACAACGGCGCTTTTCCCTGGAAAACAAAACTCGCCTGCCAACATTTTCATGGCAGATTGCAGGAGCCGCTTGGTACTATCAAATCAGACCAACTTGGCACTGGTGCCACCTTGGGTCTGGTAACCATCCTGCCTATCATAGCTTTTCAAGAGCCAGCCAGTCACTCCCAGCCATAGGCCCCCAGACATAAACCTCAGCCCGTTTCCCTGGCAAACAAAAGTAAGCTACCCCGCTTCTGGATGGCAGATTGCAGGAGCCACTTGCTACTATCAAACCAGCCCCACTTGGAACTGGTGCCACCTCTGGTCTGGGAACCATCCTGCGTATCGTGGATTTTAAGGAGCCAGCCGGCCACTCCCAGCCACAGGCCACCAAACACAAACAACGGCGCTTTTCCCTGGAAAACAAAAGCCCCGAGTTCCAAGAACACAGCAGCTGTGAAGGACTACCCAAGAAGAGCACAAAAGTACCACAACATGCCTGCCTCCACAGCTATTTCCTTGGGGACATCCCTAATTCCTGGCTGATTTGCCTTTCTCGTCGTCAGGTTGGGGTTAGGTAGGCCTTGTGCTAGGATTTTTAAAATCAGGAAGCCCAGACCTCCAGGCACACTGGAGCTGTGAAAGGCATCCAAAAGGGAGTGCAAAAGTGCCACCACATGGCTGCTTTCACAGCTTTTTCGTTGGCACCATCCCTATACCTAGGCTGATTTATCTGCCTAGGGTTAGGGTTAGGCTTCAGCCTAGGGCTAGGATTGTTTGAACCAGGAAGCCCTGAGTTCCAGGCTTACTGCAGCTGCCAAAGGCATCCCAAAGGGAGCTCAGAAATGCCACAACATGGCTGCTTTCACAGCTTTTTCCTTAGGAAGAACCCTCATACCCAGCTGATTTACCTTCCTAGGGTTACTGTTAGGCTTAGGCCTAGGACTTTTAAAACCAGGAAGCCCTGTGCTCCAGGCACACTGCAGCTGTTCAAGGCATCCCAAAGGGAGGGCAAAAGTGACACAACTTGGCTGCCTCCACTGCTATTTCCATGAGACCATCCCCAACCATAGGCTGATTTTCCTTCCTAGCGTTGAGGTTTGAGTTAGGCCTAGGGTTAGTGTTCTTTTAACCAGAAAGCCCTGAGTTCCAAGAACACCGCAGCTGCAAAATTACACCCAAGAAGAGCACAAAAGTACCACAACATGCCTGCCTCCACAGCGATTTCCTTGGGGACATCCCTAATTCCTGGCTGATTTGCCTTTCTCGTCGTCAGGTTGGGGTTAGGTAGGACTTGTGCTAGGATTTTTAAAATCAGGAAGCCCAGACCTCCAGGCACACTGGAGCTCTGAAAGGCATCCAAAAGTGAGTGCAAATGTGCCACAACATGGCTGGTTTCACAGCTTTTTCGTTGGCACCATCCCTATACCTAGGCTGATTTATCTGCCTAGGGTTAGGGTTAGGGTTCCGACTAGGGCTAGGATTTTTTGAACCAGGAAGCCCTGAGTTCCAGGCTTACTGCAGCTGCCAAAGGCATCCCAAAAGGATGCGCAGAAGTGCCACAACATGGCTGCTTTCACAGCTTTTTCGTTGGCACCATCCCTATACCTTGGCTGATTTATCTGCCTAGGGTTAGGGTTAGGGTTCAGCCTTGGGCTAGGATTTTTTGAACCAGGAAGCCCTGAGTTCCAGGCTTACTGCAGCTGCCAAAGGCATCCCAAAGGGAGCGCAGAAGTGCCACAACATGGCTGCTTTCACAGCTTTTTCCTTAGGAAGAACCCTAATACCCGGCTGATTTACCTTCCCAGGGTTAGTGCTAGGCTTAGGCCTCGGACTTTAAAATCAGGAAGCCCAGACCTCCAGGCACACTGGAGCTGTGAAAGGCATCCAAAAGGGAGTGCAAAAGTGCCACCACATGGCTGCTTTCACAGCTTTTTCGTTGGCACCATCCCTATACCTAGGCTGACTTATCTGCCTAGGGTTAGGGTTAGGGTTCAGCCTAGGGCTAGGATTTTTTGAACCAGGAAGCCCTGAGTTCCAGGCTTACTGCAGCTGCCAAAGGCATCCCAAAGGGAGCGCAGAAGTTCCACAACATGGCTGCTTTCACAGCTATTTCCTTAGGAAGAACCCTCATACCCAGCTGATTTACCTTACTAGGGTTACTGTTAGGCTTAGGCCTAGGACTTTTAAAACCAGGAAGCCCTGTGCTCCAGGCACACTGCAGCTGTTCAATTCATCCCAAGGGCAGGGCAAAAGTGACACAACTTGGCTGCCTCCACTGCTATTTCCATGAGACCATCCCGAACCATAGGCTGATTTTCCTTCCTAGCGTTGAGGTTTGAGTTAGGCCTAGGGTTAGGGTTCTTTTAACCTGAAAGCCCCGAGTTCCAAGAACACAGCAGCTGTGAAGGACTACCCAAGAAGAGCACAAAAGAACCACAACATTCCTGCCTCCACAGCTATTTCCTTGGGGACATCCCTAATTCCTGGCTGATTTGCCTTTCTCGTCGTCGGGTTGGGGTTAGGTAGGCCTTGTGCTAGGATTTTTAAAATCAGGAAGCCCAGACCTCCAGGCACAATGGAGCTGTGAAAGGCATCCCAAAGGGAGTGCAAAAGTGCCACAACATGGCTGCTTTCAGAACTTTTTCCTTAGGAAGAACCCTAATACCCGGCTGATTTACCTTCCCAGGGTTAGTGCTAGGCTTAGGCCTAGGACATTTAAAACCAGGAAGCCCTGTGCTCCAGGCACACTGCAGCTGTTCAAGGCATCACAACGGGAGTGCAAAAGTGACACAACTTGGCTGCCTCCACTGCTATTTCCATGAGACCATCCCCAACCATAGGCTGATTTTCCTTCCTAGAGTTGAGGTTTGAGTTAGGCCTAGGGTTAGTGTTCTTTTAACCAGAAAGCCCTGAGTTCCAAGAACACAGCAGCTGCGAAGGACTACCCAAGAAGAGCACAAAAGTACCACAACATGCCTGCCTCCACAGCGATTTCCTTGGGGACATCCCTAATTCCTGGCTGATTTGCCTTTCTCGTCGTCAGGTTGGGGTTAGGTAGGACTTGTGCTAGGATTTTTAAAATCAGGAAGCCCAGACCTCCAGGCACACTGGAGCTGTGAAAGGCATCCAAAAGGGAGTGCAAAAGTGCCACCACATGGCTGCTTTCACAGCTTTTTCCTTTGCACCATCCCTATACCTAGGCTGATTTATCTGCCTAGGGTTAGGGTTAGGCTTCAGCCTAGGGCTAGGATTTTTTGAACCAGGAAGCCCTGAGTGCCAGGCTTACTGCAGCTGCCAAAGGCATCCCAAAGGGAGCTCAGAAATGCCACAACATGGCTGCTTTCACAGCTTTTTCCTTTGGAAGAACCCTCATACCCGGCTGATTTACCTTCCTAGGGTTACTGTTAGGCTTAGGCCTAGGACTTTTAAAACCAGGAAGCCCTGTGCTCCAGGCACACTGCAGCTGTTCAAGGCATCCGAAAGGGAGGGCAAAAGTGACACAACTTGGCTGCCTCCACTGCTATTTCCATGAGACCATCCCCAACCATAGGCTGATTTTCCTTCCTAGCGTTGAGGTTTGAGTTAGGCCTAGGGTTAGTGTTCTTTTAACCAGAAAGCCCTGAGTTCCCAGAACACAGCAGCTGCGAAAGTACACCCAAGAAGAGCACAAAAGAACCACAACATGCCTGCCTCCACAGCTATTTCCTTGGGGACATCCCTAATTCCTGGCTGATTTGCCTTTCTCGTCGTCAGGTTAGGGTTAGGTAGGACTTGTGCTAGGATTTTTAAAATCAGGAAGCCCAGACCTCCAGGCACACTGGAGCTGTGAAAGGCATCCAAAAGGGAGTGCAAAAGTGCCACAACATGGCTGCTTTCACAGCTTTTTCCTTGGCACCATCCCTATATAGTGGCTGATTTATCTGCCTAGGGTTAGGGTTAGGGTTAGGGTTCAGCCTAGGGCTAGGATTGTTTGAACCAGGAAGCCCTGAGTTCCAGGCTTACTGCAGCTGCCAAAGGCATCCCAAAGGGAGCTCAGAAATGCCACAACATGGCTGCTTTCACAGCTTTTTCCTTTGGAAGAACCCTCATACCCGGCTGATTTACCTTCCTAGGGTTACTGTTAGGCTTAGGCCTAGGACTTTTAAAACCAGGAAGCCCTGTGCTCCAGGCACACTGCAGCTGTTCAAGGCATCCGAAAGGGAGGGCAAAAGTGACACAACTTGGCTGCCTCCACTGCTATTTCCATGAGACCATCCCCAACCATAGGCTGATTTTCCTTCCTAGCGTTGAGGTTTGAGTTAGGCCTAGGGTTAGTGTTCTTTTAACCAGAAAGCCCTGAGTTCCAAGAACACAGCACCTGCGAAAGTACACCGAAGAAGAGCACAAAAGTACCACAACATGCCTGCCTCCACAGCTATTTCCTTGGGGACATCCCTAATTCCTGGCTGATTTGCCTTTCTCGTCGTCAGGTTGGGGTTAGGTAGGACTTGTGCTAGGATTTTTAAAATCAGGAAGCCCAGACCTCCAGGCACACTGGAGCTGTGAAAGGCATCCAAAAGGGAGTGCAAAAGTGCCACAACATGGCTGCTTTCACAGCTTTTTCCTTTGCACCATCCCTATACCTAGGCTGATTTATCTGCCTAGGGTTAGGGTTAGGGTTCAGCCTAGGGCTAGGATATTTTGAATCAGGAAGCCCTGAGTTCCAGGCTTACTGCAGCTGCCAAAGGCATCCCAAAGGGAGCGCAGAAGTGCCACAACATGGCTGCTTTCACAGCTTTTTCCTTAGGAACAACCCTCATACCCGGCTGATTTACCTTCCTAGGGTTACTGTTAGGCTTAGGCCTAGGACTTTTAAAACCAGGAAGCCCTGTGCACCAGGCACACTGCAGCTGTTCAATTCATCCCAAGGGGAGCGCAAAAGTGACACAACTTGGCTGCCTCCACTGCTATTTCCATGAGACCATCCCCAAACATAGGCTGATTTTCCTTCCTAGCGTTGAGGTTTGAGTTAGGCCTAGGGTTAGGGTTCTTTTAACCAGAAAGCCCTGAGTTCCAAGAACACAGCAGCTGCGAAGGACTACCCAAGAAGAGCACAAAAGTACCACAACATGCCTGCCTCCACAGCGATTTCCTTGGGGACATCCCTAATTCCTGGCTGATTTGCCTTTCTCATCGTCGGGTTGGGGTTAGGTAGGCCTTGTGCTAGGATTTTTAAAATCAGGAAGCCCAGACCTCCAGGCACACTGGAGCTGTGAAAGGCATCCAAAAGGGAGTGCAAAAGTGCCACCACATGGCTGCTTTCACAGCTTTTTCCTTTGCACCATCCCTATACCTAGGCTGATTTATCTGCCTAGGGTTAGGGGTTAGGGTTCAGCCTAGGGCTAGGGTTCAGCCTAGGGCTAGGATTGTTTGAACCAGGAAGCCCTGAGTTCCAGGCTTACTGCAGCTGCCAAAGGCATCCCAAAGGGAGCTCAGAAATGCCACAACATGGCTGCTTTCACAGCTTTTTCCTTTGGAAGAACCCTCATACCCGGCTGATTTACCTTCCTAGGGTTACTGTTAGGCTTAGGCCTAGGACATTTAAAACCAGGAAGCCCTGTGCTCCAGGCACACTGCAGCTGTTCAAGGCATCCGAAAGGGAGGGCAAAAGTGACACAACTTGGCTGCCTCCACTGCTATTTCCATGAGACCATCCCCAACCATAGGCTGATTTTCCTTCCTAGCGTTGAGGTTTGAGTTAGGCCTAGGGTTAGTGTTCTTTTAACCAGAAAGCCCTGAGTTCCAAGAACACAGCACCTGCGAAAGTACACCGAAGAAGAGCACAAAAGTACCACAACATGCCTGCCTCCACAGCTATTTCCTTGGGGACATCCCTAATTCCTGGCTGATTTGCCTTTCTCGTCGTCAGGTTGGGGTTAGGTAGTACTTGTGCTAGGATTTTTAAAATCAGGAAGCCCAGACCTCCAGGCACACTGGAGCTGTGAAAGGCATCCAAAAGGGAGTGCAAAAGTGCCACAACATGGCTGCTTTCACAGCTTTTTCGTTGGCACCATCCCTATACCTAGGCTGATTTATCTGCCTAGGGTTAGGGTTAGGGTTCAGCCTAGGGCTAGGATATTTTGAATCAGGAAGCCCTGAGTTCCAGGCTTACTGCAGCTGCCAAAGGCATCCCAAAGGGAGCGCAGAAGTGCCACAACATGGCTGCTTTCACAGCTTTTTACTTAGGAACAACCCTCATACCCGGCTGATTTACCTTCCTATGGTTACTGTTAGGCTTAGGCCTAGGACTTTTAAAACCAGGAAGCCCTGTGCACCAGGCACACTGCAGCTGTCCAATTCATCCCAAGGGGAGCGCAAAAGTGACACAACTTGGCTGCCTCCACTGCTATTTCCATGAGACCATCCCGAACCATAGGCTGATTTTCCTTCCTAGCGTTGAGGTTTGAGTTAGGCCTAGGGTTAGTGTTCTTTAACCTGAAAGCCCTGAGTTCCAAGAACACAGCAGCTGCGAAGGACTACCCAAGAAGAGCACAAAAGTACCACAACATGCCTGCCTCCACAGCTATTTCCTTGGGGACATCCCTAATTCCTGGCTGATTTGCCTTTCTCATCGTCGGGTTGGGGTTAGGTAGGCCTTGTGCTAGGATTTTTAAAATCAGGAAGCCCAGACCTCCAGGCACACTGGAGCTGTGAAAGGCATCCAAAAGGGAGTGCAAAAGTGCCACCACATGGCTGCTTTCACAGCTTTTTCCTTTGCACCATCCCTATACCTAGGCTGATTTATCTGCCTAGGGTTAGGGTTAGGGTTCAGCCTAGGGCTAGGGTTCAGCCTAGGGCTAGGATTGTTTGAACCAGGAAGCCCTGAGTTCCAGGCTTACTGCAGCTGCCAAAGGCATCCCAAAGGGAGCTCAGAAATGCCACAACATGGCTGCTTTCACAGCTTTTTCCTTTGGAAGAAACCTCATACCCGGCTGATTTACCTTCCTAGGGTTACTGTTAGGCTTAGGCCTAGGACATTTAAAACCAGGAAGCCCTGTGCTCCAGGCACACTGCAGCTGTTCAAGGCATCCGAAAGGGAGGGCAAAAGTGACACAACTTGGCTGCCTCCACTGCTATTTCCATGAGACCATCCCCAACCATAGGCTGATTTTCCTTCCTAGCGCTGAGGTTTGAGTTAGGCCTAGGGTTACGGTTCTTTTAACCTGAAAGCCCTGAGTTCCAAGAACACAGCAGCTGCGAAGGACTACCCAAGAAGAGCACAAAAGTACCACAACATGCCTGCCTCCACAGCTATTTCCTTGGGGACATCCCTAATTCCTGGCTGATTTGCCTTTCTCGTCGTCGGGTTGGGGTTAGGTAGGCCTTGTGCTAGGATTTTTAAAATCAGGAAGCCCAGACCTCCAGGCACACTGGAGCTGTGAAAGGCATCCAAAAGGGAGTGCAAAAGTGCCACAACATGGCTGCTTTCACAGCTTTTTCCTTTGCACCATCCCTATACCTTGGCTGATTTATCTGCCTAGGGTTAGGGTTAGGCTTCAGCCTTGGGCTAGAATTTTTTGAACCAGGAAGCCCTGAGTTCCAGGCTTACTGCAGCTGCCAAAGGCATCCCAAAGGGAGCGCAGAAGTGCCACAACATGGCTGCTCTCACAGCTTTTTCCTTAGGAAGAACCCTAATACCCGGCTGATTTACCTTCCCAGGGTTAGTGCTACGCTTAGGCCTAGGGCTTTAAAATCAGGAAGCCCAGACCTCCAGGCACACTGGAGCTGTGAAAGGCATCCAGAAGGGAGTGCAAAAGTGCCACAACATGGCTGCTTTCACAGCTTTTTCGTTGGCACCCTCCCTATACCTAGGCTGATTTATCTGCCTAGGGTTAGGGTTAGGGTTCAGCCAAGGGCTAGGATTTTTTGAACCAGGAAGCCCTGAGTTCCAGGCTTACTGCAGCTGCCAAAGGCATCCCAAAGGGAGCTCAGAAATGCCACAACATGGCTGCTTTCACAGCTTTTTCCTTTGGAAGAACCCTCATACCCGGCTGATTTACCTTCCTAGGGTTACTGTTAGGCTTAGGCCTAGGACTTTTAAAACCAGGAAGCCCTGTGCTCCAGGCACACTGCAGCTGTTCAAGGCATCCGAAAGGGAGTGCAAAAGTGACACAACTTGGCTGCCTCCACTGCTATTTCCATGAGACCATCCCCAAACATAGGCTGATTTTCCTTCCTAGCGTTGAGGTTTGAGTTAGGCCTAGGGTTAGTGTTCTTTTACCTGAAAGCCCTGAGTTCCAAGAACACAGCAGCTGCGAAAGTACACCCAAGAAGAGCACAAAAGTACCACAACATGCCTGCCTCCACAGCGATTTCCTTGGGGACATCCCTAATTCCTGGCTGATTTGCCTTTCTCGTCGTCAGGTTGGGGTTAGGTAGGACTTGTGCTAGGATTTTTAAAATCAGGAAGCCCAGACCTCCAGGCACACTGGAGCTGTGAAAGGCATCCAAAAGGGAGTGCAAAAGTGCCACAACATGGCTGCTTTCACATCTTTTTCGTTGGCACCATCCCTATACCTAGGCTGATTTATCTGCCTAGGGTTAGGGTTAGGGTTCAGCCTAGGGCTAGGATTTTTTGAAACAGGAAGCCCTGAGTTCCAGGCTTACTGCAGCTGCCAAAGGCATCCCAAAGGGAGCGCAGAAGTGCCACAACATGGCTGCTTTCACAGCTTTTTCCTTAGGAAGAACCCTCATACCCGCCTGATTTACCTTCCTAGGGTTACTGTTAGGCTTAGGCCTAGGACTTTTAAAACCAGGAAGCCCTGTGCACCAGGCACACTGCAGCTGTTCAATTCATCCCAAGGGGAGCGCAAAAGTGACACAACTTGGCTGCCTCCACTGCTATTTCCATGAGACCATCCCCAAACATAGGCTGATTTTCCTTCCTAGCGTTGAGGTTTGAGTTAGGCCTAGGGTTAGGGTTCTTTTAACCAGAAAGCCCTGAGTTCCAAGAACACAGCAGCTGCGAAGGACTACCCAAGAAGAGCACAAAAGTACCACCACATGCCTGCCTCCACAGCTATTTCCTTGGGGACATCCCTAATTCCTGGCTGATTTGCCTTTCTCGTCGTCGGGTTGGGGTTAGGTAGGCCTTGTGCTAGGATTTTTAAAATCAGGAAGCCCAGACCTCCAGGAACACTGGAGCTGTGAAAGGCATCCAAAAGGGAGTGCAAAAGTGCCACCACATGGCTGCTTTCACAGCTTTTTCCTTTGCACCATCCCTATACCTAGGCTGATTTATCTGCCTAGGGTTAGGGTTAGGGTTCAGCCTAGGGCTAGGATTTTTTGAACCAGGAAGCCCTGAGTGCCAGGCTTACTGCAGCTGCCAAAGGCATCCCAAAGGAAGCTCAGAAATGCCACAACATGGCTGCTTTCACAGCTTTTTCCTTTGGAAGAACCCTCATACCCGGCTGATTTACCTTCCTAGGGTTACTGTTAGGCTTAGGCCTAGGACATTTAAAACCAGGAAGCCCTGTGCTCCAGGCACACTGCAGCTGTTCAAGGCATCCGAAAGGGAGGGCAAAAGTGACACAACTTGGCTGCCTCCACTGCTATTTCCATGAGACCATCCCCAACCATAGGCTGATTTTCCTTCCTAGCGCTGAGGTTTGAGTTAGGCCTAGGGTTACGGTTCTTTTAACCTGAAAGCCCTGAGTTCCAAGAACACAGCAGCTGCGAAGGACTACCCAAGAAGAGCACAAAAGTACCACAACATGCCTGCCTCCACAGCTATTTCCTTGGGGACATCCCTAATTCCTGGCTGATTTGCCTTTCTCATCGTCGGGTTGGGGTTAGGTAGGCCTTGTGCTAGGATTTTTAAAATCAGGAAGCCCAGACCTCCAGGCACACTGGAGCTGTGAAAGGCATCCAAAAGGGAGTGCAAAAGTGCCACAACATGGCTGCTTTCACAGCTTTTTCCTTTGCACCATCCCTATACCTTGGCTGATTTATCTGCCTAGGGTTAGGGTTAGGCTTCAGCCTTGGGCTAGGATTTTTTGAACCAGGAAGCCCTGAGTTCCAGGCTTACTGCAGCTGCCAAAGGCATCCCAAAGGGAGCGCAGAAGTGCCACAACATGGCTGCTTTCACAGCTTTTTCCTTAGGAAGAACCCCTCATACCCTGCTGATTTACCTTCCCAGGGTTAGTGCTAGGCTTAGGCCTAGGGCTTTAAAATCAGGAAGCCCAGACCTCCAGGCACACTGGAGCTGTGAAAGGCATCCAAAAGGGAGTGCAAAAGTGCCACCACATGGCTGCTTTCACAGCTTTTTTCCTTTGCACCATCCCTATACCTAGGCTGATTTATCTGCCTAGGGTTAGGTTTAGGGTTCAGCGTAGGGCTAGGATTGTTTGAACCAGGAAGCCCTGAGTTCCAGGCTTCCTGCAGCTGCCAAAGGCATCCCAAAGGGAGCTCAGAAATGCCACAACATGGCTGCTTTCACAGCTTTTTCCTTTGGAAGAACCCTCATACCCGGCTGATTTACCTTCCTAGGGTTACTGTTAGGCTTAGGCCTAGGACTTTTAAAACCAGGAAGCCCTGTGCTCCAGGCACACTGCAGCTGTTCAAGGCATCCGAAAGGGAGGGCAAAAGTGACACAACTTGGCTGCCTCCACTGCTATTTCCATGAGACCATCCCCAAACATAGGCTGATTTTCCTTCCTAGCGTTGAGGTTTGAGTTAGGCCTAGGGTTAGGGTTCTTTTAACCTGAAAGCCCTGAGTTCCAAGAACACAGCAGCTGCGAAAGTACACCCAAGAAGAGCACAAAAGTACCACAACATGCCTGCCTCCACAGCGATTTCCTTGGCTCCCATCCCTAATTCCTGGCTGATTTGCCTTTCTCGTCGTCAGGTTGGGGTTAGGTAGGCCTTGTGCTAGGATTTTTAAAATCAGGAAGCCCAGACCTCCAGGCACACTGGAGCTGTGAAAGGCATCCAAAAGGGAGTGCAAAAGTGCCACAACATGGCTGCTTTCACAGCTTTTTCGTTGGCACCATCCCTATACCTAGGCTGATTTATCTGCCTAGGGTTAGGGTTAGGGTTCAGCCTAGGGCTAGGATTTTTTGAACCAGGAAGCCCTGAGTTCCAGGCTTACTGCAGCTGCCAAAGGCATCCCAAAGGGAGCTCAGAAATGCCACAACATGGCTGCTTTCACAGCTTTTTCCTTTGGAAGAACCCTCATACCCGGCTGATTTACCTTCCTAGGGTTACTGTTAGGCTTAGGCCTAGGACTTTTAAAACCAGGAAGCCCTGTGCTCCAGGCACACTGCAGCTGTTCAAGGCATCCGAAAGGGAGGGCAAAAGTGACACAACTTGGCTGCCTCCACTGCTATTTCCATGAGACCATCCCCAACCATAGGCTGATTTTCCTTCCTAGCGCTGAGGTTTGAGTTAGGCCTAGGGTTACGGTTCTTTTAACCTGAAAGCCCTGAGTTCCAAGAACACAGCAGCTGCGAAGGACTACCCAAGAAGAGCACAAAAGTACCACAACATGCCTGCCTCCACAGCTATTTCCTTGGGGACATCCCTAATTCCTGGCTGATTTGCCTTTCTCGTCGTCGGGTTGGGGTTAGGTAGGCCTTGTGCTAGGATTTTTAAAATCAGGAAGCCCAGACCTCCAGGCACACTGGAGCTGTGAAAGGCATCCAAAAGGGAGTGCAAAAGTGCCACCACATGGCTGCTTTCACAGCTTTTTCCTTTGCACCATCCCTATACCTAGGCTGATTTATCTGCCTAGGGTTAGGGTTAGGGTTCAGCCTAGGGCTAGGATTGTTTGAACCAGGAAGCCCTGAGTTCCAGGCTTACTGCAGCTGCCAAAGGCATCCCAAAGGGAGCTCAGAAATGCCACAACATGGCTGCTTTCACAGCTTTTTCCTTTGGAAGAAACCTCATACCCGGCTGATTTACCTTCCTAGGGTTACTGTTAGGCTTAGGCCTAGGACATTTAAAACCAGGAAGCCCTGTGCTCCAGGCACACTGCAGCTGTTCAAGGCATCCGAAAGGGAGGGCAAAAGTGACACAACTTGGCTGCCTCCACTGCTATTTCCATGAGACCATCCCCAACCATAGGCTGATTTTCCTTCCTAGCGCTGAGGTTTGAGTTAGGCCTAGGGTTACGGTTCTTTTAACCTGAAAGCCCTGAGTTCCAAGAACACAGCAGCTGCGAAGGACTACCCAAGAAGAGCACAAAAGTACCACAACATGCCTGCCTGCACAGCTATTTCCTTGGGGACATCCCTAATTCCTGGTTGATTTGCCTTTCTCGTCGTCGGGTTGGGGTTAGGTAGGCCTTGTGCTAGGATTTTTAAAATCAGGAAGCCCAGACCTCCAGGCACACTGGAGCTGTGAAAGGCATCCAAAAGGGAGTGCAAAAGTGCCACAACATGGCTGCTTTCACAGCTTTTTCCTTTGCACCATCCCTATACCTTGGCTGATTTATCTGCCTAGGGTTAGGGTTAGGCTTCAGCCTTGGGCTAGAATTTTTTGAACCAGGAAGCCCTGAGTTCCAGGCTTACTGCAGCTGCCAAAGGCATCCCAAAGGGAGCGCAGAAGTGCCACAACATGGCTGCTCTCACAGCTTTTTCCTTAGGAAGAACCCTAATACCCGGCTGATTTACCTTCCCAGGGTTAGTGCTACGCTTAGGCCTAGGGCTTTAAAATCAGGAAGCCCAGACCTCCAGGCACACTGGAGCTGTGAAAGGCATCCAGAAGGGAGTGCAAAAGTGCCACAACATGGCTGCTTTCACAGCTTTTTCGTTGGCACCATCCCTATACCTAGGCTGATTTATCTGCCTAGGGTTAGGGTTAGGGTTCAGCCTAGGGCTAGGATTGTTTGAACCAGGAAGCCCTGAGTTCCAGGCTTACTGCAGCTGCCAAAGGCATCCCAAAGGGAGCTCAGAAATGCCACAACATGGCTGCTTTCACAGCTTTTTCCTTTGGAAGAACCCTCATACCCGGCTGATTTACCTTCCTAGGGTTACTGTTAGGCTTAGGCCTAGGACTTTTAAAACCAGGAAGCCCTGTGCTCCAGGCACACTGCAGCTGTTCAAGGCATCCAAAAGGGAGTGCAAAAGTGACACAACTTGGCTGCCTCCACTGCTATTTCCATGAGACCATCCCCAAACATAGGCTGATTTTCCTTCCTAGCGTTGAGGTTTGAGTTAGGCCTAGGGTTAGTGTTCTTTTAACCAGAAAGCCCTGAGTTCCAAGAACACAGCAGCTGCGAAAGTACACCCAAGAAGAGCACAAAAGTACCACAACATGCCTGCCTCCACAGCGATTTCCTTGGGGACATCCCTAATTCCTGGCTGATTTGCCTTTCTCGTCGTCAGGTTGGGGTTAGGTAGGACTTGTGCTAGGATTTTTAAAATCAGGAAGCCCAGACCTCCAGGCACACTGGAGCTGTGAAAGGCATCCAAAAGGGAGTGCAAAAGTGCCACAACATGGCTGCTTTCACAGCTTTTTCGTTGGCACCATCCCTATACCTAGGCTGATTTATCTGCCTAGGGTTAGGGTTAGGGTTCAGCCTAGGGCTAGGATTTTTTGAAACAGGAAGCCCTGAGTTCCAGGCTTACTGCAGCTGCCAAAGGCATCCCAAAGGGAGCGCAGAAGTGCCACAACATGGCTGCTTTCACAGCTTTTTCCTTAGGAAGAACCCTCATACCCGCCTGATTTACCTTCCTAGGGTTACTGTTAGGCTTAGGCCTAGGACTTTTAAAACCAGGAAGCCCTGTGCACCAGGCACACTGCAGCTGTTCAATTCATCCCAAGGGGAGCGCAAAAGTGACACAACTTGGCTGCCTCCACTGCTATTTCCATGAGACCATCCCCAAACATAGGCTGATTTTCCTTCCTAGCGTTGAGGTTTGAGTTAGGCCTAGGGTTAGGGTTCTTTTAACCAGAAAGCCCTGAGTTCCAAGAACACAGCAGCTGCGAAGGACTACCCAAGAAGAGCACAAAAGTACCACCACATGCCTGCCTCCACAGCTATTTCCTTGGGGACATCCCTAATTCCTGGCTGATTTGCCTTTCTCGTCGTCGGGTTGGGGTTAGGTAGGCCTTGTGCTAGGATTTTTAAAATCAGGAAGCCCAGACCTCCAGGCACACTGGAGCTGTGAAAGGCATCCAAAAGGGAGTGCAAAAGTGCCACCACATGGCTGCTTTCACAGCTTTTTCCTTTGCACCATCCCTATACCTAGGCTGATTTATCTGCCTAGGGTTAGGGTTAGGGTTCAGCCTAGGGCTAGGAGTTTTTGAACCAGGAAGCCCCTGAGTGCCAGGCTTACTGCAGCTGCCAAAGGCATCCCAAAGGAAGCTCAGAAATGCCACAACATGGCTGCTTTCACAGCTTTTTCCTTTGGAAGAACCCTCATACCCGGCTGATTTACCTTCCTAGGGTTACTGTTAGGCTTAGGCCTAGGACATTTAAAACCAGGAAGCCCTGTGCTCCAGGCACACTGCAGCTGTTCAAGGCATCCGAAAGGGAGGGCAAAAGTGACACAACTTGGCTGCCTCCACTGCTATTTCCATGAGACCATCCCCAACCATAGGCTGATTTTCCTTCCTAGCGCTGAGGTTTGAGTTAGGCCTAGGGTTACGGTTCTTTTAACCTGAAAGCCCTGAGTTCCAAGAACACAGCAGCTGCGAAGGACTACCCAAGAAGAGCACAAAAGTACCACAACATGCCTGCCTCCACAGCTATTTCCTTGGGGACATCCCTAATTCCTGGCTGATTTGCCTTTCTCGTCGTCGGGTTGGGGTTAGGTAGGCCTTGTGCTAGGATTTTTAAAATCAGGAAGCCCAGACCTCCAGGCACACTGGAGCTGTGAAAGGCATCCAAAAGGGAGTGCAAAAGTGCCACCACATGGCTGCTTTCACAGCTTTTTCCTTTGCACCATCCCTATACCTTGGCTGATTTATCTGCCTAGGGTTAGGGTTAGGCTTCAGCCTTGGGCTAGAATTTTTTGAACCAGGAAGCCCTGAGTTCCAGGCTTACTGCAGCTGCCAAAGGCATCCCAAAGGGAGCGCAGAAGTGCCACAACATGGCTGCTCTCACAGCTTTTTCCTTAGGAAGAACCCTAATACCCGGCTGATTTACCTTCCCAGGGTTAGTGCTACGCTTAGGCCTAGGGCTTTAAAATCAGGAAGCCCAGACCTCCAGGCACACTGGAGCTGTGAAAGGCATCCAAAAGGGAGTGCAAAAGTGCCACAACATGGCTGCTTTCACAGCTTTTTCCTTGGCACCATCCCTATACCTAGGCTGATTTATCTGCCTAGGGTTAGGGTTAGGGTTCAGCCTAGGGCTAGGATTGTTTGAACCAGGAAGCCCTGAGTTCCAGGCTTACTGCAGCTGCCAAAGGCATCCCAAAGGGAGCTCAGAAATGCCACAACATGGCTGCTTTCACAGCTTTTTCCTTTGGAACAACCCTCATACCTGGCTGATTTACCTTCCTAGGGTTACTGTTAGGCTTAGGCCTAGGACTTTTAAAACCAGGAAGCCCTGTGCTCCAGGCACACTGCAGCTGTTCAAGGCATCCGAAAGGGAGTGCAAAAGTGACACAACTTGGCTGCCTCCACTGCTATTTCCATGAGACCATCCCCAAACATAGGCTGATTTTCCTTCCTAGCGTTGAGGTTTGAGTTAGGCCTAGGGTTAGTGTTCTTTTAACCAGAAAGCCCTGAGTTCCAAGAACACAGCAGCTGCAAAAGTACACCCAAGAAGAGCACAAAAGTACCACAACATGCCTGCCTCCACAGCGATTTCCTTGGGGACATCCCTAATTCCTGGCTGATTTGCCTTTCTCGTCGTCAGGTTGGGGTTAGGTAGGACTTGTGCTAGGATTTTTAAAATCAGGAAGCCCAGACCTCCAGGCACACTGGAGCTGTGAAAGGCATCCAAAAGGGAGTGCAAAAGTGCCACCACATGGCTGCTTTCACAGCTTTTTCCTTGGCACCATCCCTATACCTAGGCTGATTTATCTGCCTAGGGTTAGGGTTAGGGTTCAGCCTAGGGCTAGGATTTTTTGAAACAGGAAGCCCTGAGTTCCAGGCTTACTGCAGCTGCCAAAGGCATCCCAAAGGGAGCGCAGAAGTGCCACAACATGGCTGCTTTCACAGCTTTTTCCTTAGGAAGAACCCTCATACCCGCCTGATTTACCTTCCTAGGGTTACTGTTAGGCTTAGGCCTAGGACTTTTAAAACCAGGAAGCCCTGTGCACCAGGCACACTGCAGCTGTTCAATTCATCCCAAGGGGAGCGCAAAAGTGACACAACTTGGCTGCCTCCACTGCTATTTCCATGAGACCATCCCCAAACATAGGCTGATTTTCCTTCCTAGCGTTGAGGTTTGAGTTAGGCCTAGGGTTAGGGTTCTTTTAACCAGAAAGCCCTGAGTTCCAAGAACACAGCAGCTGCGAAGGACTACCCAAGAAGAGCACAAAAGTACCACCACATGCCTGCCTCCACAGCTATTTCCTTGGGGACATCCCTAATTCCTGGCTGATTTGCCTTTCTCGTCGTCGGGTTGGGGTTAGGTAGGCCTTGTGCTAGGATTTTTAAAATCAGGAAGCCCAGACCTCCAGGCACACTGGAGCTGTGAAAGGCATCCAAAAGGGAGTGCAAAAGTGCCACCACATGGCTGCTTTCACAGCTTTTTCCTTTGCACCATCCCTATACCTAGGCTGATTTATCTGCCTAGGGTTAGGGTTAGGGTTCAGCCTAGGGCTAGGATTTTTTGAACCAGGAAGCCCTGAGTTCCAGGCTTACTGCAGCTGCCAAAGGCATCCCAAAGGGAGCTCAGAAATGCCACAACATGGCTGCTTTCACAGCTTTTTCCTTTGGAAGAACCCTCATACCTGGCTGATTTACCTTCCTAGGGTTACTGTTAGGCTTAGGCCTAGGACTTTTAAAACCAGGAAGCCCTGTGCTCCAGGCACACTGCAGCTGTTCAAGGCATCCGAAAGGGAGGGCAAAAGTGACACAACTTGGCTGCCTCCACTGATATTTCCATGAGACCATCCCCAACCATAGGCTGATTTTCCTTCCTAGCGCTGAGGTTTGAGTTAGGCCTAGGGTTACGGTTCTTTTAACCTGAAAGCCCTGAGTTCCAAGAACACAGCAGCTGCGAAGGACTACCCAAGAAGAGCACAAAAGTACCACAACATGCCTGCCTCCACAGCTATTTCCTTGGGGACATCCCTAATTCCTGGCTGATTTGCCTTTCTCGTCGTCGGGTTGGGGTTAGGTAGGCCTTGTGCTAGGATTTTTAAAATCAGGAAGCCCAGACCTCCAGGCACACTGGAGCTGTGAAAGTCATCCAAAAGGGAGTGCAAAAGTGCCACAACATGGCTGCTTTCACAGCTTTTTCCTTTGCACCATCCCTATACCTTGGCTGATTTATCTGCCTAGGGTTAGGGTTAGGCTTCAGCCTTGGGCTAGGATTTTTTGAACCAGGAAGCCCTGAGTTCCAGGCTTACTGCAGCTGCCAAAGGCATCCCAAAGGGAGCGCAGAAGTGCCACAACATGGCTGCTTTCACAGCTTTTTCCTTAGGAAGAACCCTCATACCCTGCTGATTTACCTTCCCAGGGTTAGTGCTAGGCTTAGGCCTAGGGCTTTAAAATCAGGAAGCCCAGACCTCCAGGCACACTGGAGCTGTGAAAGGCATCCAAAAGGGAGTGCAAAAGTTCCACCACATGGCTGCTTTCACAGCTTTTTCCTTTGCACCATCCCTATACCTAGGCTGATTTATCTGCCTAGGGTTAGGGTTAGGGTTCAGCCTAGGGCTAGGATTGTTTGAACCAGGAAGCCCTGAGTTCCAGGCTTACTGCAGCTGCCAAAGGCATCCCAAAGGGAGCTCAGAAATGCCACAACATGGCTGCTTTCACAGCTTTTTCCTTTGGAAGAACCCTCATACCCGGCTGATTTACCTTCCTAGGGTTACTGTTAGGCTTAGGCCTAGGACTTTTAAAACCAGGAAGCCCTGTGCTCCAGGCACACTGCAGCTGTTCAAGGCATCCGAAAGGGAGGGCAAAAGTGACACAACTTGGCTGCCTCCACTGCTATTTCCATGAGACCATCCCCAACCATAGGCTGATTTTCCTTCCTAGCGTTGAGGTTTGAGTTAGGCCTAGGGTTAGGGTTCTTTTAACCAGAAAGCCCTGAGTTCCAAGAACACAGCAGCTGCGAAGGACTACCCAAGAAGAGCACAAAAGTACCACAACATGCCTGCCTCCACAGCTATTTCCATGGGGACATCCCTAATTCCTGGCTGATTTGCCTTTCTCGTCGTCGGGTTGGGGTTAGGTAGGCCTTGTGCTAGGATTTTTAAAATCAGGAAGCCCAGACCTCCAGGCACACTGGAGCTGTGAAAGGCATCCAAAAGGGAGTGCAAAAGTGCCACCACATGGCTGCTTTCACAGCTTTTTCCTTTGCACCATCCCTATACCTAGGCTGATTTATCTGCCTAGGGTTAGGGTTAGGGTTCAGCCTAGGGCTAGGATTTTTTGAACCAGGAAGCCCTGAGTTCCAGGCTTACTGCAGCTGCCAAAGGCATCCCAAAGGGAGCTCAGAAATGCCACAACATGGCTGCTTTCACAGCTTTTTCCTTTGGAAGAACCCTCATACCCGGCTGATTTACCTTCCTAGGGTTACTGTTAGGCTTAGGCCTAGGACATTTAAAACCAGGAAGCCCTGTGCTCCAGGCACACTGCAGCTGTTCAAGGCATCCGAAAGGGAGGGCAAAAGTGACACAACTTGGCTGCCTCCACTGCTATTTCCATGAGACCATCCCCAACCATAGGCTGATTTTCCTTCCTAGCGCTGAGGTTTGAGTTAGGCCTAGGGTTACGGTTCTTTTAACCTGAAAGCCCTGAGTTCCAAGAACACAGCAGCTGCGAAGGACTACCCAAGAAGAGCACAAAAGTACCACAACATGCCTGCCTCCACAGCTATTTCCTTGGGGACATCCCTAATTCCTGGCTGATTTGCCTTTCTCGTCGTCGGGTTGGGGTTAGGTAGGCCTTGTGCTAGGATTTTTAAAATCAGGAAGCCCAGACCTCCAGGCACACTGGAGCTGTGAAAGGCATCCAAAAGGGAGTGCAAAAGTGCCACAACATGGCTGCTTTCACAGCTTTTTCGTTGGCACCATCCCTATACCTAGGCTGATTTATCTGCCTAGGGTTACGGTTAGGGTTCAGCCTAGGGCTAGGATTGTTTGAACCAGGAAGCCCTGAGTTCCAGGCTTACTGCAGCTGCCAAAGGCATCCCAAAGGGAGCTCAGAAATGCCACAACATGGCTGCTTTCACAGCTTTTTCCTTTGGAAGAACCCTCATACCCAGCTGATTTACCTTCCTAGGGTTACTGTTAGGCTTAGGCCTAGGACTTTTAAAACCAGGAAGCCCTGTGCTCCAGGCACACTGCAGCTGTTCAAGGCATCCAAAAGGGAGTGCAAAAGTGACACAACTTGGCTGCCTCCACTGCTATTTCCATGAGACCATCCCCAAACATAGGCTGATTTTCCTTCCTAGCGTTGAGGTTTGAGTTAGGCCTAGGGTTAGTGTTCTTTTAACCAGAAAGCCCTGAGTTCCAAGAACACAGCAGCTGCGAAAGTACACCCAAGAAGAGCACAAAAGTACCACAACATGCCTGCCTCCACAGCGATTTCCTTGGGGACATCCCTAATTCCTGGCTGATTTGCCTTTCTCGTCGTCAGGTTGGGGTTAGGTAGGACTTGTGCTAGGATTTTTAAAATCAGGAAGCCCAGACCTCCAGGCACACTGGAGCTGTGAAAGGCATCCAAAAGGGAGTGCAAAAGTGCCACCACATGGCTGCTTTCACAGCTTTTTTCGTTGGCACCATCCCTATACCTAGGCTGATTTATCTGCCTAGGGTTAGGGTTAGGGTTCAGCCTAGGGCTAGGATTGTTTGAACCAGGAAGCCCTGAGTTCCAGGCTTACTGCAGCTGCCAAAGGCATCCCAAAGGGAGCTCAGAAATGCCACAACATGGCTGCTTTCACAGCTTTTTCCTTTGGAAGAACCCTCATACCCGGCTGATTTACCTTCCTAGGGTTACTGTTAGGCTTAGGCCTAGGACATTTAAAACCAGGAAGCCCTGTGCTCCAGGCACACTGCAGCTGTTCAAGGCATCCGAAAGGGAGGGCAAAAGTGACACAACTTGGCTGCCTCCACTGCTATTTCCATGAGACCATCCCCAACCATAGGCTGATTTTCCTTCCTAGCGCTGAGGTTTGAGTTAGGCCTAGGGTTACGGTTCTTTTAACCTGAAAGCCCTGAGTTCCAAGAACACAGCAGCTGCGAAGGACTACCCAAGAAGAGCACAAAAGTACCACAACATGCCTGCCTCCACAGCTATTTCCTTGGGGACATCCCTAATTCCTGGCTGATTTGCCTTTCTCGTCGTCGGGTTGGGGTTAGGTAGGCCTTGTGCTAGGATTTTTAAAATCAGGAAGCCCAGACCTCCAGGCACACTGGAGCTGTGAAAGGCATCCAAAAGGGAGTGCAAAAGTGCCACAACATGGCTGCTTTCACAGCTTTTTCCTTTGCACCATCCCTATACCTTGGCTGATTTATCTGCCTAGGGTTAGGGTTAGGCTTCAGCCTTGGGCTAGAATTTTTTGAACCAGGAAGCCCTGAGTTCCAGGCTTACTGCAGCTGCCAAAGGCATCCCAAAGGGAGCGCAGAAGTGCCACAACATGGCTGCTCTCACAGCTTTTTCCTTAGGAAAAACCCTAATACCCGGCTGATTTACCTTCCCAGGGTTAGTGCTACGCTTAGGCCTAGGGCTTTAAAATCAGGAAGCCCAGACCTCCAGGCACACTGGAGCTGTGAAAGGCATCCAAAAGGGAGTGCAAAAGTGCCACAACATGGCTGCTTTCACAGCTTTTTCGTTGGCACCATCCCTATACCTAGGCTGATTTATCTGCCTAGGGTTAGGGTTAGGGTTCAGCCTAGGGCTAGGATTGTTTGAACCAGGAAGCCCTGAGTTCCAGGCTTACTGCAGCTGCCAAAGGCATCCCAAAGGGAGCTCAGAAATGCCACAACATGGCTGCTTTCACAGCTTTTTCCTTTGGAAGAACCCTCATACCCGGCTGATTTACCTTCCTAGGGTTACTGTTAGGCTTAGGCCTAGGACATTTAAAACCAGGAAGCCCTGTGCTCCAGGCACACTGCAGCTGTTCAAGGCATCCGAAAGGGAGTGCAAAAGTGACACAAGTTGGCTGCCTCCACTGCTATTTCCATGAGACCATCCCAAAACATAGGCTGATTTTCCTTCCTAGCGTTGAGGTTTGAGTTAGGCCTAGGGTTAGTGTTCTTTTAACCAGAAAGCCCTGAGTTCCAAGAACACAGCAGCTGCAAAAGTACACCCAAGAAGAGCACAAAAGTACCACAACATGCCTGCCTCCACAGCGATTTCCTTGGGGACATCCCTAATTCCTGGCTGATTTGCCTTTCTCGTCGTCAGGTTGGGGTTAGGTAGGACTTGTGCTAGGATTTTTAAAATCAGGAAGCCCAGACCTCCAGGCACACTGGAGCTGTGAAAGGCATCCAAAAGGGAGTGCAAAAGTGCCACCACATGGCTGCTTTCACAGCTTTTTCCTTGGCACCATCCCTATACCTAGGCTGATTTATCTGCCTAGGGTTAGGGTTAGGGTTCAGCCTAGGGCTAGGATTTTTTGAACCAGGAAGCCCTGAGTTCCAGGCTTACTGCAGCTGCCAAAGGCATCCCAAAGGGAGCGCAGAAGTGCCACAACATGGCTGCTTTCACAGCTTTTTCCTTAGGAAGAACCCTCATACCCGGCTGATTTACCTTCCTAGGGTTACTGTTAGGCTTAGGCCTAGGACTTTTAAAACCAGGAAGCCCTGTGCACCAGGCACACTGCAGCTGTTCAATTCATCCCAAGGGGAGCGCAAAAGTGACACAACTTGGCTGCCTCCACTGCTATTTCCATGAGACCATCCCCAAACATAGGCTGATTTTCCTTCCTAGCGTTGAGGTTTGAGTTAGGCCTAGGGTTACGGTTCTTTTAACCTGAAAGCCCTGAGTTCCAAGAACACAGCAGCTGCGAAGGACTACCCAAGAAGAGCACAAAAGTACCACCACATGCCTGCCTCCACAGCTATTTCCTTGGGGACATCCCTAATTCCTGGCTGATTTGCCTTTCTCGTCGTCGGGTTGGGGTTAGGTAGGCCTTGTGCTAGGATTTTTAAAATCAGGAAGCCCAGACCTCCAGGCACACTGGAGCTGTGAAAGGCATCCAAAAGGGAGTGCAAAAGTGCCACCACATGGCTGCTTTCACAGCTTTTTCCTTTGCACCATCCCTATACCTAGGCTGATTTATCTGCCTAGGGTTAGGGTTAGGGTTCAGCCTAGGGCTAGGATTTTTTGAACCAGGAAGCCCTGAGTTCCAGGCTTACTGCAGCTGCCAAAGGCATCCCAAAGGGAGCTCAGAAATGCCACAACATGGCTGCTTTCACAGCTTTTTCCTTTGGAAGAACCCTCATACCCGGCTGATTTACCTTCCTAGGGTTACTGTTAGGCTTAGGCCTAGGACATTTAAAACCAGGAAGCCCTGTGCTCCAGGCACACTGCAGCTGTTCAAGGCATCCGAAAGGGAGGGCAAAAGTGACACAACTTGGCTGCCTCCACTGCTATTTCCATGAGACCATCCCCAAACATAGGCTGATTTTCCTTCCTAGCGTTGAGGTTTGAGTTAGGCCTAGGGTTACGGTTCTTTTAACCTGAAAGCCCTGAGTTCCAAGAACACAGCAGCTGCGAAGGACTACCCAAGAAGAGCACAAAAGTACCACAACATGCCTGCCTCCACAGCTATTTCCTTGGGGACATCCCTAATTCCTGGCTGATTTGCCTTTCTCGTCGTCGGGTTGGGGTTAGGTAGGCCTTGTGCTAGGATTTTTAAAATCAGGAAGCCCAGACCTCCAGGCACACTGGAGCTGTGAAAGGCATCCAAAAGGGAGTGCAAAAGTGCCACCACATGGCTGCTTTCACAGCTTTTTCCTTTGCACCATCCCTATACCTAGGCTGATTTATCTGCCTAGGGTTAGGGTTAGGGTTCAGCCTTGGGCTAGGATTTTTTGAACCAGGAAGCCCTGAGTTCCAGGCTTACTGCAGCTGCCAAAGGCATCCCAAAGGGAGCACAGAAGTGCCACAACATGGCTGCTCTCACAGCTTTTTCCTTAGGAAAAACCCTAATACCCGGCTGATTTACCTTCCCAGGGTTAGTGCTACGCTTAGGCCTAGGGCTTTAAAATCAGGAAGCCCAGACCTCCAGGCACACTGGAGCTGTGAAAGGCATCCAAAAGGGAGTGCAAAAGTGCCACCACATGGCTGCTTTCACAGCTTTTTCGTTGGCACCATCCCTATACCTAGGCTGATTTATCTGCCTAGGGTTAGGGTTAGGGTTCAGCCTAGGGCTAGGATTGTTTGAACCAGGAAGCCCTGAGTTCCAGGCTTACTGCAGCTGCCAAAGGCATCCCAAAGGGAGCTCAGAAATGCCACAACATGGCTGCTTTCACAGCTTTTTCCTTTGGAAGAACCCTCATACCCGGCTGATTTACCTTCCTAGGGTTACTGTTAGGCTTAGGCCTAGGACTTTTAAAACCAGGAAGCCCTGTGCTCCAGGCACACTGCAGCTGTTCAAGGCATCCGAAAGGGAGGGCAAAAGTGACACAACTTGGCTGCCTCCACTGCTATTTCCATGAGACCATCCCCAAACATAGGCTGATTTTCCTTCCTAGCGTTGAGGTTTGAGTTAGGCCTAGGGTTAGTGTTCTTTTAACCAGAAAGCCCTGAGTTCCAAGAACACAGCAGCTGCAAAAGTACACCCAAGAAGAGCACAAAAGTACCACAACATGCCTGCCTCCACAGCTATTTCCTTGGGGACATCCCTAATTCCTGGCTGATTTGCCTTTCTCGTCGTCAGGTTGGGGTTAGGTAGGACTTGTGCTAGGATTTTTAAAATCAGGAAGCCCAGACCTCCAGGCACACTGGAGCTGTGAAAGGCATCCAAAAGGGAGTGCAAAAGTGCCACAACATGGCTGCTTTCACAGCTTTTTCGTTGGCACCATCCCTATACCTAGGCTGATTTATCTGCCTAGGGTTAGGGTTAGGGTTCAGCCTAGGGCTAGGATTTTTTGAAACAGGAAGCCCTGAGTTCCAGGCTTACTGCAGCTGCCAAAGGCATCCCAAAGGGAGCGCAGAAGTGCCACAACATGGCTGCTTTCACAGCTTTTTCCTTAGGAAGAACCCTCATACCCGCCTGATTTACCTTCCTAGGGTTACTGTTAGGCTTAGGCCTAGGACTTTTAAAACCAGGAAGCCCTGTGCTCCAGGCACACTGCAGCTGTTCAATTCATCCCAAGGGGAGCGCAAAAGTGACACAACTTGGCTGCCTCCACTGCTATTTCCATGAGACCATCCCCAAACATAGGCTGATTTTCCTTCCTAGAGTTGAAGTTTGAGTTAGGCCTAGGGTTAGGGTTCTTTTAACCAGAAAGCCCTGAGTTCCAAGAACACAGCAGCTGCGAAGGACTACCCAAGAAGAGCACAAAAGTACCACCACATGCCTGCCTCCACAGCTATTTCCTTGGGGACATCCCTAATTCCTGGCTGATTTGCCTTTCTCGTCGTCGGGTTGGGGTTAGGTAGGCCTTGTGCTAGGATTTTTAAAATCAGGAAGCCCAGACCTCCAGGCACACTGGAGCTGTGAAAGGCATCCAAAAGGGAGTGCAAAAGTGCCACCACATGGCTGCTTTCACAGCTTTTTCCTTTGCACCATCCCTATACCTAGGCTGATTTATCTGCCTAGGGTTAGGGTTAGGGTTCAGCCTAGGGCTAGGATTTTTTGAACCAGGAAGCCCTGAGTTCCAGGCTTACTGCAGCTGCCAAAGGCATCCCAAAGGGAGCTCAGAAATGCCACAACATGGCTGCTTTCACAGCTTTTTCCTTTGGAAGAACCCTCATACCCGGCTGATTTACCTTCCTAGGGTTACTGTTAGGCTTAGGCCTAGGACATTTAAAACCAGGAAGCCCTGTGCTCCAGGCACACTGCAGCTGTTCAAGGCATCCGAAAGGGAGGGCAAAAGTGACACAACTTGGCTGCCTCCACTGCTATTTCCATGAGACCATCCCCAACCATAGGCTGATTTTCCTTCCTAGCGCTGAGGTTTGAGTTAGGCCTAGGGTTACGGTTCTTTTAACCTGAAAGCCCTGAGTTCCAAGAACACAGCAGCTGCGAAGGACTACCCAAGAAGAGCACAAAAGTACCACAACATGCCTGCCTCCACAGCTATTTCCTTGGGGACATCCCTAATTCCTGGCTGATTTGCCTTTCTCGTCGTCGGGTTGGGGTTAGGTAGGCCTTGTGCTAGGATTTTAAAATCAGGAAGCCCAGACCTCCAGGCACACTGGAGCTGTGAAAGGCATCCAAAAGGGAGTGCAAAAGTGCCACAACATGGCTGCTTTCACAGCTTTTTCCTTTGCACCATCCCTATACCTTGGCTGATTTATCTGCCTAGGGTTAGGGTTAGGCTTCAGCCTTGGGCTAGGATTTTTTGAACCAGGAAGCCCTGAGTTCCAGGCTTACTGCAGCTGCCAAAGGCATCCCAAAGGGAGCGCAGAAGTGCCACAACATGGCTGCTTTCACAGCTTTTTCCTTAGGAAGAACCCTCATACCCGGCTGAATTACCTTCCCAGGGTTAGTGCTAGGCTTAGGCCTAGGGCTTTAAAATCAGGAAGCCCAGACCTCCAGGCACACTGGAGCTGTGAAAGGCATCCAAAAGGGAGTGCAAAAGTGCCACCACATGGCTGCTTTCACAGCTTTTTCCTTTGCACCATCCCTATACCTAGGCTGATTTATCTGCCTAGGGTTAGGGTTAGGGTTCAGCGTAGGGCTAGGATTGTTTGAACCAGGAAGCCCTGAGTTCCAGGCTTCCTGCAGCTGCCAAAGGCATCCCAAAGGGAGCTCAGAAATGCCACAACATGGCTGCTTTCACAGCTTTTTCCTTTGGAAGAACCCTCATACCCGCCTGATTTACCTTCCTAGGGTTACTGTTAGGCTTAGGCCTAGGACTTTTAAAACCAGGAAGCCCTGTGCTCCAGGCACACTGCAGCTGTTCAAGGCATCCCAAAGGGAGGGCAAAAGTGACACAACTTGGCTGCCTCCACTGCTATTTCCATGAGACCATCCCCAAACATAGGCTGATTTTCCTTCCTAGCGTTGAGGTTTGAGTTAGGCCTAGGGTTAGTGTTCTTTTAACCAGAAAGCCCTGAGTTCCAAGAACACAGCAGCTGCGAAAGTACACCCAAGAAGAGCACAAAAGT
Source organism: Melospiza melodia melodia (assembly GCF_035770615.1). Classification (NCBI taxonomy): domain Eukaryota; kingdom Metazoa; phylum Chordata; class Aves; order Passeriformes; family Passerellidae; genus Melospiza; species Melospiza melodia. The sequence continues at coordinate 10,348,423 of NC_086219.1, read as the reverse complement.
ACCACAACATGCCTGCCTCCACAGCGATTTCCTTGGCTCCCATCCCTAATTCCTGGCTGATTTGCCTTTCTCGTCGTCAGGTTGGAGTTAGGTAGGACTTGTGCTAGGATTTTTAAAATCAGGAAGCCCAGACCTCCAGGCACACTGGAGCTGTGAAAGGCATCCAAAAGGGAGTGCAAAAGTGCCACAACATGGCTGCTTTCACAGCTTTTTCCTTTGCACCATCCCTATACCTAGGCTGATTTATCTGCCTAGGGTTAGGGTTTGGGTTCAGCCTAGGGCTAGGATTTTTTGAACCAGGAAGCCCTGAATTCCAGGCTTCCTGCAGCTGCCAAAGGCATCCCAAAGGGAGCGCAGAAGTGCCACAACATGGCTGCTTTCACAGCTTTTTCCTTAGGAAGAACCCTAATACTCGGCTGATTTACCTTCCTAGGGTTACTGTTAGGCTTAGGCCTAGGACTTTGAAAACCAGGAAGCCCTGTGCTCCAGGCACACTGCAGCTGTTCAAGGCATCACAACGGGAGTGCAAAAGTGACACAACTTGGCTGCCTCCACTGCTATTTCCATGAGACCATTCCCAAACATAGGCTGATTTTCCTTCCTAGCGTTGAGATTTGAGTTAGGCCTAGGTTTACGGTTCTTTTAACCTGAAAGCCCTGAGTTCCAAGAACACAGCAGCTGCGAAGGACTACCCAAGAAGTGCACAAAAGTACCACAACATGCCTGCCTCCACAGCTATTTCCTTGGGGACATGCCTAATTCCTGGCTGATTTGCCTTTCTCGTCATCAGGTTGGGGTTAGGTAGGCCTTGTGCTAGGATTTTTAAAATCAGGAAGCCCAGACCTCCAGGCACATTGGAGCTGTGAAAGGCATCCAAAAGGGAGTGCAAAAGTGCCACAACATGGCTGCTTTCACAGCTTTTTCCTTTGCACCATCCCTATACCTTGCCTGATATATCTGCCTAGGGTTAGGGTTAGGGTTCAGCCTTGGGCTAGGATTTTTTGAACCAGGAAGCCCTGAGTTCCAGGCTTACTGCAGCTGCCAAAGGCATCCCAAAGGGAGCGCAGAAGTGCCACAACATGGCTGCTTTCACAGCTTTTTCCTTAGGAAGAACCCTAATACCCGGCTGAATTACCTTCCCAGGGTTAGTGCTACGCTTAGGCCTAGGGCTTTAAAATCAGGAAGCCCAGACCTCCAGGCACACTGGAGCTGTGAAAGGCATCCAAAAGGGAGTGCAAAAGTGCCACCACATGGCTGCTTTCACAGCTTTTTCCTTTGCACCATCCCTATACCTAGGCTGATTTATCTGCCTAGGGTTAGGGTTAGGGTTCAGCCTAGGGCTAGGATTTTTTGAACCAGGAAGCCCTGAGTTCCAGGCTTACTGCAGCTGCCAAAGGCATCCCAAAGGGAGCTCAGAAATGCCACAACATGGCTGCTTTCACAGCTTTTTCCTTTGGAAGAACCCTCATACCCGGCTGATTTACCTTCCTAGGGTTACTGTTAGGCTTAGGCCTAGGACTTTTAAAACCAGGAAGCCCTGTGCTCCAGGCACACTGCAGCTGTTCAAGGCATCCCAAAGGGAGGGCAAAAGTGACACAACTTGGCTGCCTCCACTGCTATTTCCATGAGACCATCCCCAACCATAGGCTGATTTTCCTTCCTAGCGTTGAGGTTTGAGTTAGGCCTAGGGTTAGGGTTCTTTTAACCAGAAAGCCCTGAGTTCCAAGAACACAGCAGCTGCGAAGGACTACCCAAGAAGAGCACAAAAGTACCACCACATGCCTGCCTCCACAGCTATTTCCTTGGGGACATCCCTAATTCCTGGCTGATTTGCCTTTCTCGTCGTCAGGTTGGGGTTAGGTAGGACTTGTGCTAGGATTTTTAAAATCAGGAAGCCCAGACCTCCAGGCACACTGGAGCTGTGAAAGGCATCCAAAAGGGAGTGCAAAAGTGCCACCACATGGCTGCTTTCACAGCTTTTTCCTTTGCACCATCCCTATACCTAGGCTGATTTATCTGCCTAGGGTTAGGGTTAGGGTTCAGCCTAGGGCTAGGATTTTTTGAACCAGGAAGCCCTGAGTTCCAGGCTTACTGCAGCTGCCAAAGGCATCCCAAAGGGAGCTCAGAAATGCCACAACATGGCTGCTTTCACAGCTTTTTCCTTTGGAAGAACCCTCATACCCGGCTGATTTACCTTCCTAGGGTTACTGTTAGGCTTAGGCCTAGGACATTTAAAACCAGGAAGCCCTGTGCTCCAGGCACACTGCAGCTGTTCAAGGCATCCGAAAGGGAGGGCAAAAGTGACACAACCTGGCTGCCTCCACCGCTATTTCCATGAGACCATCCCCAACCATAGGCTGATTTTCCTTCCTAGCGCTGAGGTTTGAGTTAGGCCTAGGGTTACGGTTCTTTTAACCTGAAAGCCCTGAGTTCCAAGAACACAGCAGCTGCGAAGGACTACCCAAGAAGAGCACAAAAGTACCACAACATGCCTGCCTCCACAGCTATTTCCTTGGGGACATCCCTAATTCCTGGCTGATTTGCCTTTCTCGTCGTCGGGTTGGGGTTAGGTAGGACTTGTGCTAGGATTTTTAAAATCAGGAAGCCCAGACCTCCAGGCACACTGGAGCTGTGAAAGGCATCCAAAAGGGAGTGCAAAAGTGCCACAACATGGCTGCTTTCACAGCTTTTTCCTTTGCACCATCCCTATACCTTGGCTGATTTATCTGCCTAGGGTTAGGGTTAGGCTTCAGCCTTGGGCTAGGATTTTTTGAACCAGGAAGCCCTGAGTTCCAGGCTTACTGCAGCTGCCAAAGGCATCCCAAAGGGAGCGCAGAAGTGCCACAACATGGCTGCTTTCACAGCTTTTTCCTTAGGAAGAACCCTCATACCCGGCTGAATTACCTTCCCAGGGTTAGTGCTACGCTTAGGCCTAGGGCTTTAAAATCAGGAAGCCCAGACCTCCAGGCACACTGGAGCTGTGAAAGGCATCCAAAAGGGAGTGCAAAAGTGCCACAACATGGCTGCTTTCACAGCTTTTTCATTTGGAAGAACCCTCATACCCGGCTGATTTACCTTCCTAGGGTTACTGTTAGGCTTAGGCCTAGGACTTTTAAAACCAGGAAGCCCTGTGCTCCAGGCACACTGCAGCTGTTCAAGGCATCCGAAAGGGAGGGCAAAAGTGACACAACTTGGCTGCCTCCACTGCTATTTCCATGAGACCATCCCCAAACATAGGCTGATTTTCCTTCCTAGCGTTGAGGTTTGAGTTAGGCCTAGGGTTAGGGTTCTTTTAACCTGAAAGCCCTGAGTTCCAAGAACACAGCAGCTGCGAAAGTACACCCAAGAAGAGCACAAAAGTACCACAACATGCCTGCCTCCACAGCGATTTCCTTGGCTCCCATCCCTAATTCCTGGCTGATTTCCCTTTCTCGTCGTCAGGTTGGGGTTAGGTAGGCCTTGTGCTAGGATTTTTAAAATCAGGAAGCCCAGACCTCCAGGCACACTGGAGCTGTGAAAGGCATCCAAAAGGGAGTGCAAAAGTGCCACAACATGGCTGGTTTCACAGCTTTTTCGTTGGCACCATCCCTATACCTAGGCTGATTTATCTGCCTAGGGTTAGGGTTAGGGTTCAGCCTAGGGCTAGGATTTTTTGAACCAGGAAGCCCTGAGTTCCAGGCTTACTGCAGCTGCCAAAGGCATCCCAAAGGGAGCTCAGAAATGCCACAACATGGCTGCTTTCACAGCTTTTTCCTTTGGAAGAACCCTCATACCCGGCTGATTTACCTTCCTAGGGTTACTGTTAGGCTTAGGCCTAGGACTTTTAAAACCAGGAAGCCCTGTGCTCCAGGCACACTGCAGCTGTTCAAGGCATCCGAAAGGGAGGGCAAAAGTGACACAACTTGGCTGCCTCCACTGATATTTCCATGAGACCATCCCCAAACATAGGCTGATTTTCCTTCCTAGCGTTGAGGTTTGAGTTAGGCCTAGGGTTAGTGTTCTTTTAACCAGAAAGCCCTGAGTTCCAAGAACACAGCAGCTGCGAAGGACTACCCAAGAAGAGCACAAAAGTACCACAACATGCCTGCCTCCACAGCGATTTCCTTGGGGACATCCCTAATTCCTGGCTGATTTGCCTTTCTCGTCGTCAGGTTGGGGTTAGGTAGGACTTGTGCTAGGATTTTTAAAATCAGGAAGCCCAGACCTCCAGGCACACTGGAGCTGTGAAAGGCATCCAAAAGGGAGTGCAAAAGTGCCACAACATGGCTGCTTTCACAGCTTTTTCCTTGGCACCATCCCTATACCTAGGCTGATTTATCTGCCTAGGGTTAGGGTTAGGGTTCAGCCTAGGGCTAGGATTTTTGAACCAGGAAGCCCTGAGTTCCAGGCTTACTGCAGCTGCCAAAGGCATCCCAAAGGGAGTGCAGAAGTGCCACAACATGGCTGCTTTCACAGCTTTTGCCTTAGGAAGAACCCTCACACCCGACTGATTTACCTTCCCAGGGTTAGTGCTACGCTTAGGCCTAGGGCTTTAAAATCAGGAAGCCCAGACCTCCAGGCACACTGGAGCTGTGAAAGGCATCCAAAAGGGAGTGCAAAAGTGCCACCACATGGCTGCTTTCACAGCTTTTTCCTTTGCACCATCCCTATACCTAGGCTGATTTATCTGCCTAGGGTTAGGGTTAGGGTTCAGCCTAGGGCTAGGATTTTTTGAACCAGGAAGCCCTGAGTTCCAGGCTTACTGCAGCTGCCAAAGGCATCCCAAAGGGAGCTCAGAAATGCCACAACATGGCTGCTTTCACAGCTTTTTCCTTTGGAAGAACCCTCATACCCGGCTGATTTACCTTCCTAGGGTTACTGTTAGGCTTAGGCCTAGGACTTTTAAAACCAGGAAGCCCTGTGCTCCAGGCACACTGCAGCTGTTCAAGGCATCCAAAGGGAGGGCAAAAGTGACACAACTTGGCTGCCTCCACTGCTATTTCCATGAGACCATCCCCAACCATAGGCTGATTTTCCTTCCTAGCGTTGAGGTTTGAGTTAGGCCTAGGGTTAGGGTTCTTTTAACCAGAAAGCCCTGAGTTCCAAGAACACAGCAGCTGCGAAGGACTACCCAAGAAGAGCACAAAAGTACCACCACATGCCTGCCTCCACAGCTATTTCCTTGGGGACATCCCTAATTCCTGGCTGATTTGCCTTTCTCGTCGTCGGGTTGGGGTTAGGTAGGACTTGTGCTAGGATTTTTAAAATCAGGAAGCCCAGACCTCCAGGCACACTGGAGCTGTGAAAGGCATCCAAAAGGGAGTGCAAAAGTGCCACAACATGGCTGCTTTCACAGCTTTTTCCTTTGCACCATCCCTATACCTAGGCTGATTTATCTGCCTAGGGTTAGGGTTAGGGTTCAGCCTAGGGCTAGGATTTTTTGAACCAGGAAGCCCTGAGTTCCAGGCTTACTGCAGCTGCCAAAGGCATCCCAAAGGGAGCTCAGAAATGCCACAACATGGCTGCTTTCACAGCTTTTTCCTTTGGAAGAACCCTCATACCCGGCTGATTTACCTTCCTAGGGTTACTGTTAGGCTTAGGCCTAGGACATTTAAAACCAGGAAGCCCTGTGCTCCAGGCACACTGCAGCTGTTCAAGGCATCCGAAAGGGAGGGCAAAAGTGACAATACCTGGCTGCCTCCCCTGCTATTTCCATGAGACCATCCCCAACCATAGGCTGATTTTCCTTCCTAGCGCTGAGGTTTGAGTTAGGCCTAGGGTTACGGTTCTTTTAACCTGAAAGCCCTGAGTTCCAAGAACACAGCAGCTGCGAAGGACTACCCAAGAAGAGCACAAAAGTACCACAACATGCCTGCCTCCACAGCTATTTCCTTGGGGACATCCCTAATTCCTGGCTGATTTGCCTTTCTCGTCGTCGGGTTGGGGTTAGGTAGGACTTGTGCTAGGATTTTTAAAATCAGGAAGCCCAGACCTCCAGGCACACTGGAGCTGTGAAAGGCATCCAAAAGGGAGTGCAAAAGTGCCACAACATGGCTGCTTTCACAGCTTTTTCCTTTGCACCATCCCTATATCTTGGCTGATTTATCTGCCTAGGGTTAGGGTTAGGCTTCAGCCTTGGGCTAGGATTTTTTGAACCAGGAAGCCCTGAGTTCCAGGCTTACTGCAGCTGCCAAAGGCATCCCAAAGGGAGCGCAGAAGTGCCACAACATGGCTGCTTTCACAGCTTTTTCCTTAGGAAGAAACCTCATACCCGGCTGAATTACCTTCCCAGGGTTAGTGCTACGCTTAGGCCTAGGGTTTAAAATCAGGAAGCCCAGACCTCCAGGCACACTGGAGCTGTGAAAGGCATCCAAAAGGGAGTGCAAAACTGCCACAACATGGCTGCTTTCACAGCTTTTTCGTTGGCACCATCCCTATACCTAGGCTGATTTATCTGCCTAGGGTTAGGGTTAGGGTTCAGCCTAGGGCTAGGATTGTTTGAACCAGGAAGCCCTGAGTTCCAGGCTTACTGCAGCTGCCAAAGGCATCCCAAAGGGAGCTCAGAAATGCCACAACATGGCTGCTTTCACAGCTTTTTCCTTTGGAAGAACCCTCATACCCGGCTGATTTACCTTCCTAGGGTTACTGTTAGGCTTAGGCCTAGGACTTTTAAAACCAGGAAGCCCTGTGCTCCAGGCACACTGCAGCTGTTCAAGGCATCCGAAAGGGAGGGCAAAAGTGACACAACTTGGCTGCCTCCACTGCTATTTCCATGAGACCATCCCCAAACATAGGCTGATTTTCCTTCCTAGCGTTGAGGTTTGAGTTAGGCCTAGGGTTAGTGTTCTTTTAACCAGAAAGCCCTGAGTTCCAAGAACACAGCAGCTGCAAAAGTACACCCAAGAAGAGCACAAAAGTACCACAACATGCCTGCCTCCACAGCTATTTCCTTGGGGACATCCCTAATTCCTGGCTGATTTGCCTTTCTCGTCGTCAGGTTGGGGTTAGGTAGGACTTGTGCTAGGATGTTTAAAATCAGGAAGCCCAGACCTCCAGGCACACTGGAGCTGTGAAAGGCATCCAAAAGGGAGTGCAAAAGTGCCACAACATGGCTGCTTTCACAGCTTTTTCGTTGGCACCATCCCTATACCTAGGCTGATTTATCTGCCTAGGGTTAGGGTTAGGGTTCAGCCTAGGGCTAGGATTTTTTGAAACAGGAAGCCCTGAGTTCCAGGCTTACTGCAGCTGCCAAAGGCATCCCAAAGGGAGCGCAGAAGTGCCACAACATGGCTGCTTTCACAGCTTTTTCCTTAGGAAGAACCCTCATACCCGCCTGATTTACCTTCCTAGGGTTACTGTTAGGCTTAGGCCTAGGACTTTTAAAACCAGGAAGCCCTGTGCTCCAGGCACACTGCAGCTGTTCAATTCATCCCAAGGGGAGCGCAAAAGTGACACAACTTGGCTGCCTCCACTGCTATTTCCATGAGACCATCCCCAAACATAGGCTGATTTTCCTTCCTAGCGTTGAGGTTTGAGTTAGGCCTAGGGTTAGGGTTCTTTTAACCAGAAAGCCCTGAGTTCCAAGAACACAGCAGCTGCGAAGGACTACCCAAGAAGAGCACAAAAGTACCACCACATGCCTGCCTCCACAGCTATTTCCTTGGGGACATCCCTAATTCCTGGCTGATTTGCCTTTCTCGTCGTCGGGTTGGGGTTAGGTAGGCCTTGTGCTAGGATTTTTAAAATCAGGAAGCCCAGACCTCCAGGCACACTGGAGCTGTGAAAGGCATCCAAAAGGGAGTGCAAAAGTGCCACCACATGGCTGCTTTCACAGCTTTTTCCTTTGCACCATCCCTATACCTAGGCTGATTTATCTGCCTAGGGTAAGGGTTAGGGTTCAGCCTAGGGCTAGGATTTTTTGAACCAGGAAGCCCTGAGTTCCAGGCTTACTGCAGCTGCCAAAGGCATCCCAAAGGGAGCTCAGAAATGCCACAACATGGCTGCTTTCACAGCTTTTTCCTTTGGAAGAACCCTCATACCCGGCTGATTTACCTTCCTAGGGTTACTGTTAGGCTTAGGCCTAGGACATTTAAAACCAGGAAGCCCTGTGCTCCAGGCACACTGCAGCTGTTCAAGGCATCCGAAAGGGAGGGCAAAAGTGACACAACTTGGCTGCCTCCACTGCTATTTCCATGAGACCATCCCCAACCATAGGCTGATTTTCCTTCCTAGCGCTGAGGTTTGAGTTAGGCCTAGGGTTACGGTTCTTTTACCCTGAAAACCCTGAGTTCCAAGAACACAGCAGCTGCGAAGGACTACCCAAGAAGAGCACAAAAGTACCACAACATGCCTGCCTCCACAGCTATTTCCTTGGGGACATCCCTAATTCCTGGCTGATTTGCCTTTCTCATCGTCGGGTTGGGGTTAGGTAGGCCTTGTGCTAGGATTTTTAAAATCAGGAAGCCCAGACCTCCAGGCACACTGGAGCTGTGAAAGGCATCCAAAAGGGAGTGCAAAAGTGCCACAACATGGCTGCTTTCACAGCTTTTTCTTTGGCACCATCCCTATACCTTGGCTGATTTATCTGCCTAGGGTTAGGGTTAGGCTTCAGCCTTGGGCTAGGATTTTTTGAACCAGGAAGCCCTGAGTTCCAGGCTTACTGCAGCTGCCAAAGGCATCCCAAAGGAGCGCAGAAGTGCCACAACATGGCTGCTTTCACAGCTTTTTCCTTAGGAAGAACCCTCATACCCGGCTGATTTACCTTCCCAGGGTTAGTGCTAGGCTTAGGCCTAGGGCTTTAAAATCAGGAAGCCCAGACCTCCAGGCACACTGGAGCTGTGAAAGGCATCCAAAAGGGAGTGCAAAAGTGCCACAACATGGCTGCTTTCACAGCTTTTTCCTTTGCACCATCCCTATACCTAGGCTGATTTATCTGCCTAGGGTTAGGGTTAGGGTTCAGCCTAGGGCTAGGATTGTTTGAACCAGGAAGCCCTGAGTTCCAGGCTTACTGCAGCTGCCAAAGGCATCCCAAAGGGAGCTCAGAAATGCCACAACATGGCTGCTTTCACAGCTTTTTCCTTTGGAAGAACCCTCATACCCGGCTGATTTACCTTCCTAGGGTTACTGTTAGGCTTAGGCCTAGGACATTTAAAACCAGGAAGCCCTGTGCTCCAGGCACACTGCAGCTGTTCAAGGCATCACAACGGGAGGGCAAAAGTGACACAACTTGGCTGCCTCCACTGCTATTTCCATGAGACCATCCCCAAACATAGGCTGATTTTCCTTCCTAGCGTTGAGGTTTGAGTTAGGCCTAGGATTAGTGTTCTTTTAACCAGAAAGCCCTGAGTTCCAAGAACACAGCAGCTGCGAAAGTACACCCAAGAAGAGCACAAAAGTACCACAACATGCCTGCCTCCACAGCGATTTCCTTGGCTCCCATCCCTAATTCCTGGCTGATTTGCCTTTCTCGTCGTCAGGTTGGGTTAGGTAGGACTTGTGCTAGGATTTTTAAAATCAGGAAGCCCAGACCTCCAGGCACACTGGAGCTGTGAAAGGCATCCAAAAGGGAGTGCAAAAGTGCCACAACATGGCTGCTTTCACAGCTTTTTCCTTTGCACCATCCCTATACCTAGGCTGATTTATCTGCCTAGGGTTAGGGTTTGGGTTCAGCCTAGGGCTAGGATTTTTTGAACCAGGAAGCCCTGAGTTCCAGGCTTCCTGCAGCTGCCAAAGGCATCCCAAAGGGAGCGCACAAGTGCCACAACATGGCTGCTTTCACAGCTTTTTCCTTAGGAAGAACCCTAATACTCGGCTGATTTACCTTCCTAGGGTTACTGTTAGGCTTAGGCCTAGGACTTTGAAAACCAGGAAGCCCTGTGCTCCAGGCACACTGCAGCTGTTCAAGGCATCACAACGGGAGTGCAAAAGTGACACAACTTGGCTGCCTCCACTGCTATTTCCATGAGACCATTCCCAAACATAGGCTGATTTTCCTTCCTAGCGTTGAGATTTGAGTTAGGCCTAGGGTTACGGTTCTTTTAACCTGAAAGCCCTGAGTTCCAAGAACACAGCAGCTGCGAAGGACTACCCAAGAAGTGCACAAAAGTACCACAACATGCCTGCCTCCACAGCTATTTCCTTGGGACATGCCTAATTCCTGGCTGATTTGCCTACCTCGTCATCAGGTTGGGGTTAGGTAGGCCTTGTGCTAGGATTTTTAAAATCAGGAAGCCCAGACCTCCAGGCACATTGGAGCTGTGAAAGGCATCCAAAAGGGAGTGCAAAAGTGCCACAACATGGCTGCTTTCACAGCTTTTTCCTTTGCACCATCCCTATACCTTGCCTGATATATCTGCCTAGGGTTAGGGTTAGGGTTCAGCCTTGGGCTAGGATTTTTTGAACCAGGAAGCCCTGAGTTCCAGGCTTACTGCAGCTGCCAAAGGCATCCCAAAGGGAGCGCAGAAGTGCCACAACATGGCTGCTTTCACAGCTTTTTCCTTAGGAAGACCCTAATACCCGGCTGAATTACCTTCCAGGGTTAGTGCTACGCTTAGGCCTAGGGCTTTAAAATCAGGAAGCCCAGACCTCCAGGCACACTGGAGCTGTGAAAGGCATCCAAAAGGGAGTGCAGAAGTGCCACCACATGGCTGCTTTCACAGCTTTTTCCTTTGCACCATCCCTATACCTAGGCTGATTTATCTGCCTAGGGTTAGGTTTAGGGTTCAGCCTAGGGCTAGGATTTTTGAACCAGGAAGCCCTGAGTTCCAGGCTTACTGCAGCTGCCAAAGGCATCCCAAAGGGAGCTCAGAAATGCCACAACATGGCTGCTTTCACAGCTTTTTCCTTTGGAAGAACCCTCATACCCGGCTGATTTACCTTCCTAGGGTTACTGTTAGGCTTAGGCCTACGACATTTAAAACCAGGAAGCCCTGTGCTCCAGGCACACTGCAGCTGTTCAAGGCATCCCAAAGGGAGGGCAAAAGTGACACAACTTGGCTGCCTCCACTGATATTTCCATGAGACCATCCCCAACCATAGGCTGATTTTCCTTCCTAGCGTTGAGGTTTGAGTTAGGCCTAGGGTTAGGGTTCTTTTAACCAGAAAGCCCTGAGTTCCAAGAACACAGCAGCTGCGAAGGACTACCCAAGAAGAGCACAAAAGTACCACCACATGCCTGCCTCCACAGCTATTTCCTTGGGGACATCCCTAATTCCTGGCTGATTTGCCTTTCTCGTCGTCAGGTTGGGGTTAGGTAGGACTTGTGCTAGGATTTTTAAAATCAGGAAGCCCAGACCTCCAGGCACACTGGAGCTGTGAAAGGCATCCAAAAGGGAGTGCAAAAGTGCCACAACATGGCTGCTTTCACAGCTTTTTCGTTGGCACCATCCCTATACCTAGGCTGATTTATCTGCCTAGGGTTAGGGTTAGGGTTCAGCCTAGGGCTAGGATTTTTTGAACCAGGAAGCCCTGAGTTCCAGGCTTACTGCAGCTGCCAAAGGCATCCCAAAGGGAGCTCAGAAATGCCACAACATGGCTGCTTTCACAGCTTTTTCCTTTGGAAGAACCCTCATACCCGGCTGATTTACCTTCCTAGGGTTACTGTTAGGCTTAGGCCTAGGACTTTTAAAACCAGGAAGCCCTGTGCTCCAGGCACACTGCAGCTGTTCAAGGCATCCGAAAGGGAGGGCAAAAGTGACACAACTTGGCTGCCTCCACTGATATTTCCATGAGACCATCCCCAAACATAGGCTGATTTTCCTTCCTAGCGTTGAGGTTTGAGTTAGGCCTAGGGTTAGTGTTCTTTTAACCAGAAAGCCCTGAGTTCCAAGAACACAGCAGCTGCGAAGGACTACCCAAGAAGAGCACAAAAGTACCACAACATGCCTGCCTCCACAGCGATTTCCTTGGGGACATCCCTAATTCCTGGCTGATTTGCCTTTCTCGTCGTCAGGTTGGGGTTAGGTAGGACTTGTGCTAGGATTTTTAAAATCAGGAAGCCCAGACCTCCAGGCACACTGGAGCTGTGAAAGGCATCCAAAAGGGAGTGCAAAAGTGCCACAACATGGCTGCTTTCACAGCTTTTTCCTTGGCACCATCCCTATACCTAGGCTGATTTATCTGCCTAGGGTTAGGGTTAGGGTTCAGCCTAGGGCTAGGATTTTTTGAATCAGGAAGCCCTGAGTTCCAGGCTTACTGCAGCTGCCAAAGGCATCCCAAAGGGAGTGCAGAAGTGCCACAACATGGCTGCTTTCACAGCTTTTGCCTTAGGAAGAACCCTCACACCCGACTGATTTACCTTCCCAGGGTTAGTGCTACGCTTAGGCCTAGGGCTTTAAAATCAGGAAGCCCAGACCTCCAGGCACACTGGAGCTGTGAAAGGCATCCAAAAGGGAGTGCAAAAGTGCCACCACATGGCTGCTTTCACAGCTTTTTCCTTTGCACCATCCCTATACCTAGGCTGATTTATCTGCCTAGGGTTAGGGTTAGGCTTCAGCCTAGGGCTAGGATTTTTTGAACCAGGAAGCCCTGAGTTCCAGGCTTACTGCAGCTGCCAAAGGCATCCCAAAGGGAGCTCAGAAATGCCACAACATGGCTGCTTTCACAGCTTTTTCCTTTGGAAGAACCCTCATACCCGGCTGATTTACCTTCCTAGGGTTACTGTTAGGCTTAGGCCTAGGACTTTTAAAACCAGGAAGCCCTGTGCTCCAGGCACACTGCAGCTGTTCAAGGCATCCCAAAGGGAGGGCAAAAGTGACACAACTTGGCTGCCTCCACTGCTATTTCCATGAGACCATCCCCAAACATAGGCTGATTTTCCTTCCTAGCGTTGAGGTTTGAGTTAGGCCTAGGGTTAGGGTTCTTTTAACCAGAAAGCCCTGAGTTCCAAGAACACAGCAGCTGCGAAGGACTACCCAAGAAGAGCACAAAAGTACCACCACATGCCTGCCTCCACAGCTATTTCCTTGGGGACATCCCTAATTCCTGGCTGATTTGCCTTTCTCGTCGTCAGGTTGGGGTTAGGTAGGCCTTGTGCTAGGATTTTTAAAATCAGGAAGCCCAGACCTCCAGGCACACTGGAGCTGTGAAAGGCATCCAAAAGGGAGTGCAAAAGTGCCACAACATGGCTGCTTTCACAGCTTTTTCCTTTGCACCATCCCTATACCTTGGCTGATTTATCTGCCTAGGGTTAGGGTTAGGGTTCAGCCTAGGGCTAGGATTTTTTGAACCAGGAAGCCCTGAGTTCCAGGCTTACTGCAGCTGCCAAAGGCATCCCAAAGGGAGCTCAGAAATGCCACAACATGGCTGCTTTCACAGCTTTTTCCTTTGGAAGAACCCTCATACCCGGCTGATTTACCTTCCTAGGGTTACTGTTAGGCTTAGGCCTAGGACATTTAAAACCAGGAAGCCCTGTGCTCCAGGCACACTGCAGCTGTTCAAGGCATCCGAAAGGGAGGGCAAAAGTGACACAACCTGGCTGCCTCCACTGCTATTTCCATGAGACCATCCCCAACCATAGGCTGATTTTCCTTCCTAGCGCTGAGGTTTGAGTTAGGCCTAGGGTTACGGTTCTTTTAACCTGAAAGCCCTGAGTTCCAAGAACACAGCAGCTGCGAAGGACTACCCAAGAAGAGCACAAAAGTACCACAACATGCCTGCCTCCACAGCTATTTCCTTGGGGACATCCCTAATTCCTGGCTGATTTGCCTTTCTCGTCGTCGGGTTGGGGTTAGGTAGGACTTGTGCTAGGATTTTTAAAATCAGGAAGCCCAGACCTCCAGGCACACTGGAGCTGTGAAAGGCATCCAAAAGGGAGTGCAAAAGTGCCACAACATGGCTGCTTTCACAGCTTTTTCCTTTGCACCATCCCTATACCTTGGCTGATTTATCTGCCTAGGGTTAGGGTTAGGCTTCAGCCTTGGGCTAGGATTTTTTGAACCAGGAAGCCCTGAGTTCCAGGCTTACTGCAGCTGCCAAAGGCATCCCAAAGGGAGCGCAGAAGTGCCACAACATGGCTGCTTTCACAGCTTTTTCCTTAGGAAGAACCCTCATACCCGGCTGAATTACCTTCCCAGGGTTAGTGCTACGCTTAGGCCTAGGGTTTAAAATCAGGAAGCCCAGACCTCCAGGCACACTGGAGCTGTGAAAGGCATCCAAAAGGGAGTGCAAAAGTGCCACCACATGGCTGCTTTCACAGCTTTTTCATTTGGAAGAACCCTCATACCCGGCTGATTTACCTTCCTAGGGTTACTGTTAGGCTTAGGCCTAGGACTTTTAAAACCAGGAAGCCCTGTGCTCCAGGCACACTGCAGCTGTTCAAGGCATCCGAAAGGGAGGGCAAAAGTGACACAACTTGGCTGCCTCCACTGCTATTTCCATGAGACCATCCCCAAACATAGGCTGATTTTCCTTCCTAGCGTTGAGGTTTGAGTTAGGCCTAGGGTTAGGGTTCTTTTAACCTGAAAGCCCTGAGTTCCAAGAACACAGCAGCTGCGAAAGTACACCCAAGAAGAGCACAAAAGTACCACAACATGCCTGCCTCCACAGCGATTTCCTTGGCTCCCATCCCTAATTCCTGGCTGATTTGCCTTTCTCGTCGTCAGGTTGGGGTTAGGTAGGCCTTGTGCTAGGATTTTTAAAATCAGGAAGCCCAGACCTCCAGGCACACTGGAGCTGTGAAAGGCATCCAAAAGGGAGTGCAAAAGTGCCACAACATGGCTGCTTTCACAGCTTTTTCGTTGGCACCATCCCTATACCTAGGCTGATTTATCTGCCTAGGGTTAGGGTTAGGGTTCAGCCTAGGGCTAGGATTTTTTGAACCAGGAAGCCCTGAGTTCCAGGCTTACTGCAGCTGCCAAAGGCATCCCAAAGGGAGCTCAGAAATGCCACAACATGGCTGCTTTCACAGCTTTTTCCTTTGGAAGAACCCTCATACCCGGCTGATTTACCTTCCTAGGGTTACTGTTAGGCTTAGGCCTAGGACTTTTAAAACCAGGAAGCCCTGTGCTCCAGGCACACTGCAGCTGTTCAAGGCATCCGAAAGGGAGGGCAAAAGTGACACAACTTGGCTGCCTCCACTGATATTTCCATGAGACCATCCCCAAACATAGGCTGATTTTCCTTCCTAGCGTTGAGGTTTGAGTTAGGCCTAGGGTTAGTGTTCTTTTAACCAGAAAGCCCTGAGTTCCAAGAACACAGCAGCTGCGAAGGACTACCCAAGAAGAGCACAAAAGTACCACAACATGCCTGCCTCCACAGCGATTTCCTTGGGGACATCCCTAATTCCTGGCTGATTTGCCTTTCTCGTCGTCAGGTTGGGGTTAGGTAGGACTTGTGCTAGGATTTTTAAAATCAGGAAGCCCAGACCTCCAGGCACACTGGAGCTGTGAAAGGCATCCAAAAGGGAGTGCAAAAGTGCCACAACATGGCTGCTTTCACAGCTTTTTCCTTGGCACCATCCCTATACCTAGGCTGATTTATCTGCCTAGGGTTAGGGTTAGGCTTCAGCCTAGGGCTAGGATTTTTTGAACCAGGAAGCCCTGAGTTCCAGGCTTACTGCAGCTGCCAAAGGCATCCCAAAGGGAGTGCAGAAGTGCCACAACATGGCTGCTTTCACAGCTTTTGCCTTAGGAAGAACCCTCACACCCGACTGATTTACCTTCCCAGGGTTAGTGCTACGCTTAGGCCTAGGGCTTTAAAATCAGGAAGCCCAGACCTCCAGGCACACTGGAGCTGTGAAAGGCATCCAAAAGGGAGTGCAAAAGTGCCACCACATGGCTGCTTTCACAGCTTTTTCCTTTGCACCATCCCTATACCTAGGCTGATTTATCTGCCTAGGGTTAGGGTTAGGCTTCAGCCTAGGGCTAGGATTTTTTGAACCAGGAAGCCCTGAGTTCCAGGCTTACTGCAGCTGCCAAAGGCATCCCAAAGGGAGCTCAGAAATGCCACAACATGGCTGCTTTCACAGCTTTTTCCTTTGGAAGAACCCTCATACCCGGCGGATTTACCTTCCTAGGGTTACTGTTAGGCTTAGGCCTAGGACATTTAAAACCAGGAAGCCCTGTGCTCCAGGCACACTGCAGCTGTTCAAGGCATCCGAAAGGGAGGGCTAAAGTGACACAACTTGGCTGCCTCCACTGCTATTTCCATGAGACCATCCCCAACCATAGGCTGATTTTCCTTCCTAGCGTTGAGGTTTGAGTTAGGCCTAGGGTTAGGGTTCTTTTAACCTGAAAGCCCTGAGTTCCAAGAACACAGCAGCTGCAAAAGTACACCCAAGAAGAGCACAAAAGTACCACAACATGCCTGCCTCCACAGCGATTTCCTTGGGGACATCCCTAATTCCTGGCTGATTTGCCTTTCTCGTCGTCAGGTTGGGGTTAGGTAGGACTTGTGCTAGGATTTTTAAAATCAGGAAGCCCAGACCTCCAGGCACACTGGAGCTGTGAAAGGCATCCAAAAGGGAGTGCAAAAGTGCCACAACATGGCTGCTTTCACAGCTTTTTCCTTTGCACCATCCCTATACCTTGGCTGATTTATCTGCCTAGGGTTAGGGTTAGGCTTCAGCCTTGGGCTAGGATTTTTTGAACCAGGAAGCCCTGAGTTCCAGGCTTACTGCAGCTGCCAAAGGCATCCCAAAGGGAGCGCAGAAGTGCCACAACATGGCTGCTTTCACAGCTTTTTCCTTAGGAAGAACCCTCATACCCGGCTGAATTACCTTCCCAGGGTTAGTGCTACGCTTAGGCCTAGGGTTTAAAATCAGGAAGCCCAGACCTCCAGGCACACTGGAGCTGTGAAAGGCATCCAAAAGGGAGTGCAAAAGTGCCACCACATGGCTGCTTTCACAGCTTTTTCATTTGGAAGAACCCTCATACCCGGCTGATTTACCTTCCTAGGGTTACTGTTAGGCTTAGGCCTAGGACTTTTAAAACCAGGAAGCCCTGTGCTCCAGGCACACTGCAGCTGTTCAAGGCATCCGAAAGGGAGGGCAAAAGTGACACAACTTGGCTGCCTCCACTGCTATTTCCATGAGACCATCCCCAAACATAGGCTGATTTTCCTTCCTAGCGTTGAGGTTTGAGTTAGGCCTAGGGTTAGGGTTCTTTTAACCTGAAAGCCCTGAGTTCCAAGAACACAGCAGCTGCGAAAGTACACCCAAGAAGAGCACAAAAGTACCACAACATGCCTGCCTCCACAGCGATTTCCTTGGCTCCCATCCCTAATTCCTGGCTGATTTGCCTTTCTCGTCGTCAGGTTGGGGTTAGGTAGGCCTTGTGCTAGGATTTTTAAAATCAGGAAGCCCAGACCTCCAGGCACACTGGAGCTGTGAAAGGCATCCAAAAGGGAGTGCAAAAGTGCCACAACATGGCTGCTTTCACAGCTTTTTCGTTGGCACCATCCCTATACCTAGGCTGATTTATCTGCCTAGGGTTAGGGTTAGGGTTCAGCCTAGGGCTAGGATTTTTTGAACCAGGAAGCCCTGAGTTCCAGGCTTACTGCAGCTGCCAAAGGCATCCCAAAGGGAGCTCAGAAATGCCACAACATGGCTGCTTTCACAGCTTTTTCCTTTGGAAGAACCCTCATACCCGGCTGATTTACCTTCCTAGGGTTACTGTTAGGCTTAGGCCTAGGACTTTTAAAACCAGGAAGCCCTGTGCTCCAGGCACACTGCAGCTGTTCAAGGCATCCGAAAGGGAGGGCAAAAGTGACACAACTTGGCTGCCTCCACTGATATTTCCATGAGACCATCCCCAAACATAGGCTGATTTTCCTTCCTAGCGTTGAGGTTTGAGTTAGGCCTAGGGTTAGTGTTCTTTTAACCAGAAAGCCCTGAGTTCCAAGAACACAGCAGCTGCGAAGGACTACCCAAGAAGAGCACAAAAGTACCACAACATGCCTGCCTCCACAGCGATTTCCTTGGGGACATCCCTAATTCCTGGCTGATTTGCCTTTCTCGTCGTCAGGTTGGGGTTAGGTAGGACTTGTGCTAGGATTTTTAAAATCAGGAAGCCCAGACCTCCAGGCACACTGGAGCTGTGAAAGGCATCCAAAAGGGAGTGCAAAAGTGCCACAACATGGCTGCTTTCACAGCTTTTTCCTTGGCACCATCCCTATACCTAGGCTGATTTATCTGCCTAGGGTTAGGGTTAGGCTTCAGCCTAGGGCTAGGATTTTTTGAACCAGGAAGCCCTGAGTTCCAGGCTTACTGCAGCTGCCAAAGGCATCCCAAAGGGAGTGCAGAAGTGCCACAACATGGCTGCTTTCACAGCTTTTGCCTTAGGAAGAACCCTCACACCCGACTGATTTACCTTCCCAGGGTTAGTGCTACGCTTAGGCCTAGGGCTTTAAAATCAGGAAGCCCAGACCTCCAGGCACACTGGAGCTGTGAAAGGCATCCAAAAGGGAGTGCAAAAGTGCCACCACATGGCTGCTTTCACAGCTTTTTCCTTTGCACCATCCCTATACCTAGGCTGATTTATCTGCCTAGGGTTAGGGTTAGGCTTCAGCCTAGGGCTAGGATTTTTTGAACCAGGAAGCCCTGAGTTCCAGGCTTACTGCAGCTGCCAAAGGCATCCCAAAGGGAGCTCAGAAATGCCACAACATGGCTGCTTTCACAGCTTTTTCCTTTGGAAGAACCCTCATACCCGGCGGATTTACCTTCCTAGGGTTACTGTTAGGCTTAGGCCTAGGACATTTAAAACCAGGAAGCCCTGTGCTCCAGGCACACTGCAGCTGTTCAAGGCATCCGAAAGGGAGGGCAAAAGTGACACAACTTGGCTGCCTCCACTGCTATTTCCATGAGACCATCCCCAACCATAGGCTGATTTTCCTTCCTAGCGTTGAGGTTTGAGTTAGGCCTAGGGTTAGGGTTCTTTTAACCTGAAAGCCCTGAGTTCCAAGAACACAGCAGCTGCAAAAGTACACCCAAGAAGAGCACAAAAGTACCACAACATGCCTGCCTCCACAGCGATTTCCTTGGGGACATCCCTAATTCCTGGCTGATTTGCCTTTCTCGTCGTCAGGTTGGGGTTAGGTAGGACTTGTGCTAGGATTTTTAAAATCAGGAAGCCCAGACCTCCAGGCACACTGGAGCTGTGAAAGGCATCCAAAAGGGAGTGCAAAAGTGCCACAACATGGCTGCTTTCACAGCTTTTTCGTTGGCACCATCCCTATACCTAGGCTGATTTATCTGCCTAGGGTTAGGGTTAGGGTTCAGCCTAGGGCTAGGATTTTTTGAAACAGGAAGCCCTGAGTTCCAGGCTTACTGCAGCTGCCAAAGGCATCCCAAAGGGAGCGCAGAAGTGCCACAACATGGCTGCTTTCACAGCTTTTTCCTTAGGAAGAACCCTCATACCCGGCTGATTTACCTTCCTAGGGTTACTGTTAGGCTTAGGCCTAGGACTTTTAAAACCAGGAAGCCCTGTGCTCCAGGCACACTGCAGCTGTTCAATTCATCCCAAGGGGAGCGCAAAAGTGACACAACTTGGCTGCCTCCACTGCTATTTCCATGAGACCATCCCGAACCATAGGCTGATTTTCCTTCCTAGCGTTGAGGTTTGAGTTAGGCCTAGGGTTAGGGTTCTTTTAACCAGAAAGCCCTGAGTTCCAAGAACACAGCAGCTGCGAAGGACTACCCAAGAAGAGCACAAAAGTACCACCACATGCCTGCCTCCACAGCTATTTCCTTGGGGACATCCCTAATTCCTGGCTGATTTGCCTTTCTCGTCGTCAGGTTGGGGTTAGGTAGGCCTTGTGCTAGGATTTTTAAAATCAGGAAGCCCAGACCTCCAGGCACACTGGAGCTGTGAAAGGCATCCAAAAGGGAGTGCAAAAGTGCCACCACATGGCTGCTTTCACAGCTTTTTCCTTTGCACCATCCCTATACCTAGGCTGATTTATCTGCCTAGGGTTAGGGTTAGGGTTCAGCCTAGGGCTAGGATTTTTTGAACCAGGAAGCCCTGAGTTCCAGGCTTACTGCAGCTGCCAAAGGCATCCCAAAGGGAGCTCAGAAATGCCACAACATGGCTGCTTTCACAGCTTTTTCCTTTGGAAGAACCCTCATACCCGGCTGATTTACCTTCCTAGGGTTACTGTTAGGCTTAGGCCTAGGACATTTAAAACCAGGAAGCCCTGTGCTCCAGGCACACTGCAGCTGTTCAAGGCATCCGAAAGGGAGGGCAAAAGTGACACAACCTGGCTGCCTCCACTGCTATTTCCATGAGACCATCCCCAACCATAGGCTGATTTTCCTTCCTAGCGTTGAGGTTTGAGTTAGGCCTAGGGTTACGGTTCTTTTAACCTGAAAGCCCTGAGTTCCAAGAACACAGCAGCTGCGAAGGACTACCCAAGAAGAGCACAAAAGTACCACAACATGCCTGCCTCCACAGCGATTTCCTTGGGGACATCCCTAATTCCTGGCTGATTTGCCTTTCTCGTCGTCGGGTTGGGGTTAGGTAGGACTTGTGCTAGGATTTTTAAAATCAGGAAGCCCAGACCTCCAGGCACACTGGAGCTGTGAAAGGCATCCAAAACGGAGTGCAAAAGTGCCACAACATGGCTGCTTTCACAGCTTTTTCCTTTGCACCATCCCTATACCTTGGCTGATTTATCTGCCTAGGGTTAGGGTTAGGCTTCAGCCTTGGGCTAGGATTTTTTGAACCAGGAAGCCCTGAGTTCCAGGCTTACTGCAGCTGCCAAAGGCATCCCAAAGGGAGCGCAGAAGTGCCACAACATGGCTGCTTTCACAGCTTTTTCCTTAGGAAGAACCCTCATACCCGGCTGAATTACCTTCCCAGGGTTAGTGCTACGCTTAGTCCTAGGGCTTTAAAATCAGGAAGCCCAGACCTCCAGGCACACTGGAGCTGTGAAAGGCATCCAAAAGGGAGTGCAAAAGTGCCACCACATGGCTGCTTTCACAGCTTTTTCCTTTGCACCATCCCTATACCTAGGCTGATTTATCTGCCTAGGGTTAGGGTTAGGGTTCAGCCTAGGGCTAGGATTTTTTGAACCAGGAAGCCCTGAGTTCCAGGCTTACTGCAGCTGCCAAAGGCATCCCAAAGGGAGCTCAGAAATGCCACAACATGGCTGCTTTCACAGCTTTTTCCTTTGGAAGAACCCTCATACCCGGCTGATTTACCTTCCTAGGGTTACTGTTAGGCTTAGGCCTAGGACTTTTAAAACCAGGAAGCCCTGTGCTCCAGGCACACTGCAGCTGTTCAAGGCATCCGAAAGGGAGGGCAAAAGTGACACAACTTGGCTGCCTCCTCTGCTATTTCCATGAGACCATCCCCAAACATAGGCTGATTTTCCTTCCTAGCGTTGAGGTTTGAGTTAGGCCTAGGGTTAGGGTTCTTTTAACCTGAAAGCCCTGAGTTCCAAGAACACAGCAGCTGCGAAAGTACACCCAAGAAGAGCACAAAAGTACCACAACATGCCTGCCTCCACAGCGATTTCCTTGGCTCCCATCCCTAATTCCTGGCTGATTTGCCTTTCTCGTCGTCAGGTTGGGGTTAGGTAGGACTTGTGCTAGGATTTCTAAAATCAGGAAGCCCAGACCTCCAGGCACACTGGAGCTGTGAAAGGCATCCAAAAGGGAGTGCAAAAGTGCCACAACATGGCTGCTTTCACAGCTTTTTCGTTGGCACCATCCCTATACCTAGGCTGATTTATCTGCCTAGGGTTAGGGTTAGGGTTCAGCCTAGGGCTAGGATTTTTTGAAGCAGGAAGCCCTGAGTTCCAGGCTTACTGCAGCTGCCAAAGGCATCCCAAAGGGAGCTCAGAAATGCCACAACATGGCTGCTTTCACAGCTTTTTCCTTTGGAAGAACCCTCATACCCGGCTGATTTACCTTCCTAGGGTTACTGTTAGGCTTAGGCCTAGGACTTTTAAAACCAGGAAGCCCTGTGCTCCAGGCACACTGCAGCTGTTCAAGGCATCCCAAAGGGAGGGCAAAAGTGACACAACTTGGCTGCCTCCACTGCTATTTCCATGAGACCATCCCCAACCATAGGCTGATATTCCTTCCTAGCGTTGAGGTTTGAGTTAGGCCTAGGGTTAGTGTTCTTTTAACCAGAAAGCCCTGAGTTCCAAGAACACAGCAGCTGCGAAAGTACACCCAAGAAGAGCACAAAAGTACCACAACATGCCTGCCTCCACAGCGATTTCCTTGGGGACATCCCTAATTCCTGGCTGATTTGCCTTTCTCGTCGTCAGGTTGGGGTTAGGTAGGACTTGTGCTAGGATTTTTAAAATCAGGAAGCCCAGACCTCCAGGCACACTGGAGCTGTGAAAGGCATCCAAAAGGGAGTGCAAAAGTGCCACAACATGGCTGCTTTCACAGCTTTTTCGTTGGCACCATCCCTATACCTAGGCTGATTTATCTGCCTAGGGTTAGGGTTAGGGTTCAGCCTAGGGCTAGGATTTTTTGAAACAGGAAGCCCTGAGTTCCAGGCTTACTGCAGCTGCCAAAGGCATCCCAAAGGGAGCGCAGAAGTGCCACAACATGGCTGCTTTCACAGCTTTTTCCTTAGGAAGAACCCTCATACCCGCCTGATTTACCTTCCTAGGGTTACTGTTAGGCTTAGGCCTAGGACTTTTAAAACCAGGAAGCCCTGTGCTCCAGGCACACTGCAGCTGTTCAATTCATCCCAAGGGGAGCGCAAAAGTGACACAACTTGGCTGCCTCCACTGCTATTTCCATGAGACCATCCCGAACCATAGGCTGATTTTCCTTCCTAGCGTTGAGGTTTGAGTTAGGCCTAGGGTTAGGGTTCTTTTAACCAGAAAGCCCTGAGTTCCAAGAACACAGCAGCTGCGAAGGACTACCCAAGAAGAGCACAAAAGTACCACCACATGCCTGCCTCCACAGCTATTTCCTTGGGGACATCCCTAATTCCTGGCTGATTTGCCTTTCTCGTCGTCAGGTTGGGGTTAGGTAGGCCTTGTGCTAGGATTTTTAAAATCAGGAAGCCCAGACCTCCAGGCACACTGGAGCTGTGAAAGGCATCCAAAAGGGAGTGCAAAAGTGCCACAACATGGCTGCTTTCACAGCTTTTTCGTTGGCACCATCCCTATACCTAGGCTGATTTATCTGCCTAGGGTTAGGGTTAGGGTTCAGCCTAGGGCTAGGATTTTTTGAACCAGGAAGCCCTGAGTTCCAGGCTTACTGCAGCTGCCAAAGGCATCCCAAAGGGAGCTCAGAAATGCCACAACATGGCTGCTTTCACAGCTTTTTCCTTTGGAAGAACCCTCATACCCGGCTGATTTACCTTCCTAGGGTTACTGTTAGGCTTAGGCCTAGGACTTTTAAAACCAGGAAGCCCTGTGCTCCAGGCACACTGCAGCTGTTCAAGGCATCCGAAAGGGAGGGCAAAAGTGACACAACTTGGCTGCCTCCACTGATATTTCCATGAGACCATCCCCAAACATAGGCTGATTTTCCTTCCTAGCGTTGAGGTTTGAGTTAGGCCTAGGGTTAGTGTTCTTTTAACCAGAAAGCCCTGAGTTCCAAGAACACAGCAGCTGCGAAGGACTACCCAAGAAGAGCACAAAAGTACCACAACATGCCTGCCTCCACAGCTATTTCCTTGGGGACATCCCTAATTCCTGGCTGATTTGCCTTTCTCGTCATCGGGTTGGGGTTAGGTAGGCCTTGTGCTAGGATTTTTAAAATCAGGAAGCCCAGACCTCCAGGCACACTGGAGCTGTGAAAGGCATCCAAAAGGGAGTGCAAAAGTGCCACCACATGGCTGCTTTCACAGCTTTTTCCGTTGCACCATCCCTATACCTAGGCTGATTTATCTGCCTAGGGTTAGGGTTAGGCTTCAGCCTAGGGCTAGGATTTTTTGAACCAGGAAGCCCTGAGTTCCAGGCTTACTGCAGCTGCCAAAGGCATCCCAAAGGGAGCTCAGAAATGCCACAACATGGCTGCTTTCACAGCTTTTTCCTTTGGAAGAACCCTCATACCCGGCTGATTTACCTTCCTAGGGTTACTGTTAGGCTTAGGCCTACGACATTTAAAACCAGGAAGCCCTGTGCTCCAGGCACACTGCAGCTGTTCAAGGCATCCGAAAGGGAGGGCAAAAGTGACACAACTTGGCTGCCTCCACTGCTATTTCCATGAGACCATCCCCAACCATAGGCTGATTTTCCTTCCTAGCGTTGAGGTTTGAGTTAGGCCTAGGTTTACGGTCCTTTTAACCTGAAAGCCCTGAGTTCCAAGAACACAGCAGCTGCGAAGGACTACCCAAGAAGAGCACAAAAGTACCACAACATGCCTGCCTCCACAGCTATTTCCTTGGGGACATCCCTAATTCCTGGCTGATTTGCCTTTCTCGTCGTCAGGTTGGGGTTAGGTAGGCCTTGTGCTAGGATTTTTAAAATCAGGAAGCCCAGACCTCCAGGCACACTGGAGCTGTGAAAGGCATCCAAAAGGGAGTGCAAAAGTGCCACAACATGGCTGCTTTCACAGCTTTTTCCTTTGCACCATCCCTATACCTTGGCTGATTTATCTGCCTAGGGTTAGGGTTAGGCTTCAGCCTTGGGCTAGGATTTTTTGAACCAGGAAGCCCTGAGTTCCAGGCTTACTGCAGCTGCCAAAGGCATCCCAAAGGGAGCGCAGAAGTGCCACAACATGGCTGCTCTCACAGCTTTTTCCTTAGGAAGAACCTTAATACCCGGCTGATTTACCTTCCCAGGGTTAGTGCTAGGCTTAGGCCTAGGGCTTTAAAATCAGGAAGCCCAGACCTCCAGGCACACTGGAGCTGTGAAAGGCATCCAAAAGGGAGTGCAAAAGTGCCACAACATGGCTGCTTTCACAGCTTTTTCCTTTGCACCATCCCTATACCTAGGCTGATTTATCTGCCTAGGGTTAGGGTTAGGCTTCAGCCTAGGGCTAGGATTTTTTGAACCAGGAAGCCCTGAGTTCCAGGCTTACTGCAGTTGCCAAAGGCATCCCAAAGGGAGCTCAGAAATGCCACAACATGGCTGCTTTCACAGCTTTTTCCTTTGGAAGAACCCTCATACCCGGCTGATTTACCTTCCTAGGGTTACTGTTAGGCTTAGGCCTAGGACTTTTAAAACCAGGAAGCCCTGTGCTCCAGGCACACTGCAGCTGTTCAAGGCATCCGAAAGGGAGGGCAAAAGTGACACAACTTGGCTGCCTCCACTGCTATTTCCATGAGACCATCCCGAACCATAGGCTGATTTTCTGTCCTAGCGTTGAGGTTTGAGTTAGGCCTAGGGTTAGTGTTCTTTTAACCAGAAAGCCCTGAGTTCCAAGAACACAGCAGCTGCGAAGGACTACCCAAGAAGTGCACAAAAGTACCACAACATGCCTGCCTCCACAGCGATTTCCTTGGCTCCCATCCCTAATTCCTGGCTGATTTGCCTTTCTCGTCATCAGGTTGGGGTTAGGAAGGCCTTGTGTTAGGATTTTTAAAATCAGGAAGCCCAGACCTCCAGGCACATTGGAGCTGTGAAAGGCATCCAAAAGGGAGTGCAAAAGTGCCACCACATGGCTGCTTTCACAGCTTTTTCCTTTGCACCATCCCTATACCTAGGCTGATTTATCTGCCTAGGGTTAGGGTTAGGGTTCAGCCTAGGGCTAGGATTTTTTGAACCAGGAAGCCCTGAGTTCCAGGCTTACTGCAGCTGCCAAAGGCATCCCAAAGGGAGCTCAGAAATGCCACAACATGGCTGCTTTCACAGCTTTTTCCTTTGGAAGAACCCTCATACCCGGCTGATTTACCTTCCTAGGGTTACTGTTAGGCTTAGGCCTAGGACTTTTAAAACCAGGAAGCCCTGTGCTCCAGGCACACTGCAGCTGTTCAAGGCATCCCAAAGGGAGGGCAAAAGTGACACAACTTGGCTGCCTCCACTGCTATTTCCATGAGACCATCCCCAAACATAGGCTGATTTTCCTTCCTAGCGTTGAGGTTTGAGTTAGGCCTAGGGTTAGGGTTCTTTTAACCTGAAAGCCCTGAGTTCCAAGAACACAGCAGCTGCGAAAGTACACCCAAGAAGAGCACAAAAGTACCACAACATGCCTGCCTCCACAGCGATTTCCTTGGCTCCCATCCCTAATTCCTGGCTGATTTGCCTTTCTCGTCGTCAGGTTGGGGTTAGGTAGGACTTGTGCTAGGATTTCTAAAATCAGGAAGCCCAGACGTCCAGGCACACTGGAGCTGTGAAAGGCATCCAAAAGGGAGTGCAAAAGTGCCACAACATGGCTGCTTTCACAGCTTTTTCGTTGGCACCATCCCTATACCTAGGCTGATTTATCTGCCTAGGGTTAGGGTTAGGGTTCAGCCTAGGGCTAGGATTTTTTGAACCAGGAAGCCCTGAGTTCCAGGCTTACTGCAGCTGCCAAAGGCATCCCAAAGGGAGCTCAGAAATGCCACAACATGGCTGCTTTCACAGCTTTTTCCTTTGGAAGAACCCTCATACCCAGCTGATTTACCTTCCTAGGGTTACTGTTAGGCTTAGGCCTAGGACTTTTAAAACCAGGAAGCCCTGTGCTCCAGGCACACTGCAGCTGTTCAAGGCATCCGAAAGGGAGGGCAAAAGTGACACAACTTGGCTGCCTCCACTGATATTTCCATGAGACCATCCCCAAACATAGGCTGATTTTCCTTCCTAGCGTTGAGGTTTGAGTTAGGCCTAGGGTTAGTGTTCTTTTAACCAGAAAGCCCTGAGTTCCAAGAACACAGCAGCTGCGAAGGACTACCCAAGAAGAGCACAAAAGTACCACAACATGCCTGCCTCCACAGCGATTTCCTTGGGGACATCCCTAATTCCTGGCTGATTTGCCTTTCTCGTCGTCAGGTTGGGGTTAGGTAGGACTTGTGCTAGGATTTTTAAAATCAGGAAGCCCAGACCTCCAGGCACACTGGAGCTGTGAAAGGCATCCAAAAGGGAGTGCAAAAGTGCCACAACATGGCTGCTTTCACAGCTTTTTCCTTTGCACCATCCCTATACCTTGGCTGATTTATCTGCCTAGGGTTAGGGTTAGGCTTCAGCCTTGGGCTAGGATTTTTTGAACCAGGAAGCCCTGAGTTCCAGGCTTACTGCAGCTGCCAAAGGCATCCCAAAGGGAGCGCAGAAGTGCCACAACATGGCTGCTTTCACAGCTTTTTCCTTAGGAAGAACCCTCATACCCGGCTGAATTACCTTCCCAGGGTTAGTGCTACGCTTAGGCCTAGGGCTTTAAAATCAGGAAGCCCAGACCTCCAGGCACACTGGAGCTGTGAAAGGCATCCAAAAGGGAGTGCAAAAGTGCCACAACATGGCTGCTTTCACAGCTTTTTCCTTTGCACCATCCCTATACCTAGGCTGATTTATCTGCCTAGGGTTAGGGTTAGGGTTCAGCCTAGGGCTAGGATTTTTTGAACCAGGAAGCCCTGAGTTCCAGGCTTACTGCAGCTGCCAAAGGCATCCCAAAGGGAGCTCAGAAATGCCACAACATGGCTGCTTTCACAGCTTTTTCCTTTGGAAGAACCCTCATACCCGGCTGATTTACCTTCCTAGGGTTACTGTTAGGCTTAGGCCTAGGACTTTTAAAACCAGGAAGCCCTGTGCTCCAGGCACACTGCAGCTGTTCAAGGCATCCGAAAGGGAGGGCAAAAGTGACACAACTTGGCTGCCTCCACTGCTATTTCCATGAGACCATCCCCAAACATAGGCTGATTTTCCTTCCTAGCGTTGAGGTTTGAGTTAGGCCTAGGGTTAGGGTTCTTTTAACCTGAAAGCCCTGAGTTCCAAGAACACAGCAGCTGCGAAAGTACACCCAAGAAGAGCACAAAAGTACCACAACATGCCTGCCTCCACAGCGATTTCCTTGGCTCCCATCCCTAATTCCTGGCTGATTTGCCTTTCTCGTCGTCAGGTTGGGGTTAGGTAGGACTTGTGCTAGGATTTCTAAAATCAGGAAGCCCAGACGTCCAGGCACACTGGAGCTGTGAAAGGCATCCAAAAGGGAGTGCAAAAGTGCCACAACATGGCTGCTTTCACAGCTTTTTCGTTGGCACCATCCCTATACCTAGGCTGATTTATCTGCCTAGGGTTAGGGTTAGGGTTCAGCCTAGGGCTAGGATTTTTTGAACCAGGAAGCCCTGAGTTCCAGGCTTACTGCAGCTGCCAAAGGCATCCCAAAGGGAGCTCAGAAATGCCACAACATGGCTGCTTTCACAGCTTTTTCCTTTGGAAGAACCCTCATACCCGGCTGATTTACCTTCCTAGGGTTACTGTTAGGCTTAGGCCTAGGACTTTTAAAACCAGGAAGCCCTGTGCTCCAGGCACACTGCAGCTGTTCAAGGCATCCGAAAGGGAGGGCAAAAGTGACACAACTTGGCTGCCTCCACTGATATTTCCATGAGAACATCCCCAAACATAGGCTGATTTTCCTTCCTAGCGTTGAGGTTTGAGTTAGGCCTAGGGTTAGGGTTCTTTTAACCAGAAAGCCCTGAGTTCCAAGAACACAGCAGCTGCGAAGGACTACCCAAGAAGAGCACAAAAGTACCACAACATGCCTGCCTCCACAGCTATTTCCTTGGGGACATCCCTAATTCCTGGCTGATTTGCCTTTCTCGTCATCAGGTTGGGGTTAGGTAGGCCTTGTGCTAGGATTTTTAAAATCAGGAAGCCCAGACCTCCAGGCACACTGGAGCTGTGAAAGGCATCCAAAAGGGAGTGCAAAAGTGCCACCACATGGCTGCTTTCACAGCTTTTTCCTTTGCACCATCCCTATACCTTGGCTGATTTATCTGCCTAGGGTTAGGGTTAGGCTTCAGCCTTGGGCTAGGATTTTTTGAACCAGGAAGCCCTGAGTTCCAGGCTTACTGCAGCTGCCAAAGGCATCCCAAAGGGAGCGCAGAAGTGCCACAACATGGCTGCTCTCACAGCTTTTTCCTTAGGAAGAACCTTAATACCCGGCTGATTTACCTTCCCAGGGTTAGTGCTAGGCTTAGGCCTAGGGCTTTAAAATCAGGAAGCCCAGACCTCCAGGCACACTGGAGCTGTGAAAGGCATCCAAAAGGGAGTGCAAAAGTGCCACAACATGGCTGCTTTCACAGCTTTTTCCTTTGCACCATCCCTATACCTAGGCTGATTTATCTGCCTAGGGTTAGGGTTAGGCTTCAGCCTAGGGCTAGGATTTTTTGAACCAGGAAGCCCTGAGTTCCAGGCTTACTGCAGTTGCCAAAGGCATCCCAAAGGGAGCTCAGAAATGCCACAACATGGCTGCTTTCACAGCTTTTTCCTTTGGAAGAACCCTCATACCCGGCTGATTTACCTTCCTAGGGTTACTGTTAGGCTTAGGCCTAGGACTTTTAAAACCAGGAAGCCCTGTGCTCCAGGCACACTGCAGCTGTTCAAGGCATCCGAAAGGGAGGGCAAAAGTGACACAACTTGGCTGCCTCCACTGCTATTTCCATGAGACCATCCCGAACCATAGGCTGATTTTCCTTCCTAGCGTTGAGGTTTGAGTTAGGCCTAGGGTTAGTGTTCTTTTAACCAGAAAGCCCTGAGTTCCAAGAACACAGCAGCTGCGAAGGACTACCCAAGAAGTGCACAAAAGTACCACAACATGCCTGCCTCCACAGCGATTTCCTTGGCTCCCATCCCTAATTCCTGGCTGATTTGCCTTTCTCGTCATCAGGTTGGGGTTAGGTAGGCCTTGTGTTAGGATTTTTAAAATCAGGAAGCCCAGACCTCCAGGCACATTGGAGCTGTGAAAGGCATCCAAAAGGGAGTGCAAAAGTGCCACAACATGGCTGCTTTCACAGCTTTTTCCTTTGCACCATCCCTATACCTAGGCTGATTTATCTGCCTTGGGTTAGGGTTTGGGTTCAGCCTAGGGCTAGGATTTTTTGAAGCAGGAAGCCCTGAGTTCCAGGCTTACTGCAGCTGCCAAAGGCATCCCAAAGGGAGCGCAGAAGTGCCACAACATGGCTGCTTTCACAGCTTTTTCCTTAGGAAGAACCCTAATACTCGGCTGATTTACCTTCCTAGGGTTACTGTTAGGCTTAGGCCTACGACATTTAAAACCAGGAAGCCCTGTGCTCCAGGCACACTGCAGCTGTTCAAGGCATCACAACGGGAGTGCAAAAGTGACACAACTTGGCTGCCTCCACTGCTATTTCCATGAGACCATCCCCAACCATAGGCTGATTTTCCTTCCTAGCGTTGAGGTTTGAGTTAGGCCTAGGGTTACGGTTCTTTTAACCTGAAAGCCCTGAGTTCCAAGAACACAGCAGCTGCGAAGGACTACCCAAGAAGTGCACAAAAGTACCACAACATGCCTGCTTCCACAGTTATTTCCTTGGGGACATGCCTAATTCCTGGCTGATTTGCCATTCTCGTCATCAGGTTGGGGTTAGGTAGGCCTTGTGTTAGGATTTTTAAAATCAGGAAGCCCAGACCTCCAGGCACATTGGAGCTGTGAAAGGCATCCAAAAGGGAGTGCAAAAGTGCCACAACATGGCTGCTTTCACAGCTTTTTCCTTTGCACCATCCCTATACCTTGGCTGATTTATCTGCCTAGGGTTAGGGTTAGGCTTCAGCCTTGGGCTAGGATTTTTTGAACCAGGAAGCCCTGAGTTCCAGGCTTACTGCAGCTGCCAAAGGCATCCCAAAGGGAGCGCAGAAATGCCACAACATGGCTGCTTTCACAGCTTTTGCCTTAGGAAGAACCCTAATACCCGGCTGAATTACCTTCCCAGGGTTAGTGCTACGCTTAGGCCTAGGGCTTTAAAATCAGGAAGCCCAGACCTCCAGGCACACTGGAGCTGTGAAAGGCATCCAAAAGGGAGTGCAAAAGTGCCACCACATGGCTGCTTTCACAGCTTTTTCCTTTGCACCATCCCTATACCTAGGCTGATTTATCTGCCTAGGGTTAGGGTTAGGCTTCAGCCTAGGGCTAGGATTTTTTGAACCAGGAAGCCCTGAGTTCCAGGCTTACTGCAGCTGCCAAAGGCATCCCAAAGGGAGCTCAGAAATGCCACAACATGGCTGCTTTCACAGCTTTTTCCTTTGGAAGAACCCTCATACCCGGCTGATTTACCTTCCTAGGGTTACTGTTAGGCTTAGGCCTAGGACTTTTAAAACCAGGAAGCCCTGTGCTCCAGGAACACTGCAGCTGTTCAAGGCATCCGAAAGGGAGGGCAAAAGTGACACAACTTGGCTGCCTCCACTGCTATTTCCATGAGACCACCCCAACCATAGGCTGATTTTCCTTCCTAGCGTTGAGGTTTGAGTTAGGCCTAGGGTTAGTGTTCTTTTAACCTGAAAGCCCTGAGTTCCAAGAACACAGCAGCTGCGAAGGACTACCCAAGAAGAGCACAAAAGTACCACAACATGCCTGCCTCCACAGCGATTTCCTTGGGGACATGCATAATTCCTGGCTGATTTGCCATTCTCGTCATCAGGTTGGGGTTAGGTAGGCCTTGTGCTAGGATTTTTAAAATCAGGAAGCCCAGACCTCCAGGCACACTGGAGCTCTGAAAGGCATCCAAAAGGGAGTGCAAAAGTGCCACAACATGGCTGCTTTCACAGCTTTTTCCTTTGCACCATCCCTATACCTTGGCTGATTTATCTGCCTAGGGTTAGGGTTAGGCTTCAGCCTTGGGCTAGGATTTTTTGAACCAGGAAGCCCTGAGTTCCAGGCTTACTGCAGCTGCCAAAGGCATCCCAAAGGGAGCGCAGAAGTGCCACAACATGGCTGCTTTCACAGCTTTTTCCTTAGGAAGAACCCTAATACCCGGCTGAATTACCTTCCCAGGGTTAGTGCTACGCTTAGGCCTAGGGCTTTAAAATCAGGAAGCCCAGACCTCCAGGCACACTGGAGCTGTGAAAGGCATCCAAAAGGGAGTGCAAAAGTGCCACCACATGGCTGCTTTCACAGCTTTTTCCTTTGCACCATCCCTATACCTAGGCTGATTTATCTGCCTAGGGTTAGGGTTAGGCTTCAGCCTAGGGCTAGGATTTTTTGAACCAGGAAGCCCTGAGTTCCAGGCTTACTGCAGCTGCCAAAGGCATCCCAAAGGGAGCTCAGAAATGCCACAACATGGCTGCTTTCACAGCTTTTTCCTTTGGAAGAACCCTCATACCCGGCTGATTTACCTTCCTAGGGTTACTGTTAGGCTTAGGCCTAGGACTTTTAAAACCAGGAAGCCCTGTGCTCCAGGAACACTGCAGCTGTTCAAGGCATCCGAAAGGGAGGGCAAAAGTGACACAACTTGGCTGCCTCCACTGCTATTTCCATGAGACCATCCCCAACCATAGGCTGATTTTCCTTCCTAGCGTTGAGGTTTGAGTTAGGCCTAGGGTTACGGTTCTTTTAACCTGAAAGCCCTGAGTTCCAAGAACACAGCAGCTGCGAAGGACTACCCAAGAAGTGCACAAAAGTACCACAACATGCCTGCCTCCACAGCGATTTCCTTGGGGACATCCCTAATTCCTGGCTGATTTGCCTTTCTCGTCATCAGGTTGGGGTTAGGTAGGCCTTGTGTTAGGATTTTTAAAATCAGGAAGCCCAGACCTCCAGGCACATTGGAGCTGTGAAAGGCATCCAAAAGGGAGTGCAAAAGTGCCACAACATGGCTGCTTTCACAGCTTTTTCCTTTGCACCATCCCTATACCTAGGCTGATTTATCTGCCTAGGGTTAGTGTTTGGGTTCAGCCTAGGGCTAGGATTTTTTGAACCAGGAAGCCCTGAGTTCCAGGCTTCCTGCAGCTGCCAAAGGCATCCCAAAGGGAGCGCAGAAGTGCCACAACATGGCAGCTTTCACAGCTTTTTCCTTAGGAAGAACCCTAATACCCGGCTGATTTACCTTCCTAGGGTTACTGTTAGGCTTAGGCCTAGGACTTTTAAAACCAGGAAGCCCTGTGCTCCAGGCACACTGCAGCTGTTCAAGGCATCACAACGGGAGTGCAAAAGTGACACAACTTGGCTGCCTCCACTGCTATTTCCATGAGACCATCCCCAAACATAGGCTGATTTTCCTTCCTAGCGTTGAGGTTTGAGTTAGGCCTAGGGTTAGTGTTCTTTTAACCTGAAAGCCCTGAGTTCCAAGAACACAGCAGCTGCGAAGGACTACCCAAGAAGAGCACAAAAGTACCACAACATGCCTGCCTCCACAGCTATTTCCTTGGGGACATCCCTAATTCCTGGCTGATTTGCCTTTCTCGTCATCGGGTTGGGGTTAGGTAGGCCTTGTGCTAGGATTTTTAAAATCAGGAAGCCCAGACCTCCAGGCACACTGGAGCTGTGAAAGGCATCCAAAAGGGAGTGCAAAAGTGCCACCACATGGCTGCTTTCACAGCTTTTTCCTTGGCACCATCCCTATACCTAGGCTGATTTATCTGCCTAGGGTTAGGGTTAGGGTTCAGCCTAGGGCTAGGATTTTTTGAACCAGGAAGCCCTGAGTTCCAGGCTTACTGCAGCTGCCAAAGGCATCCCAAAGGGAGCGCAGAAGTGCCACAACATGGCTGCTTTCACAGCTTTTTCCTTAGGAAGAACCCTAATACCCGGCTGAATTACCTTCCCAGGGTTAGTGCTACGCTTAGGCCTAGGGCTTTAAAATCAGGAAGCCCAGACCTCCAGGCACACTGGAGCTGTGAAAGGCATCCAAAAGGGAGTGCAAAAGTGCCACCACATGGCTGCTTTCACAGCTTTTTCCTTTGCACCATCCCTATACCTAGGCTGATTTATCTGCCTAGGGTTAGGGTTAGGGTTCAGCCTAGGGCTAGGATTTTTTGAACCAGGAAGCCCTGAGTTCCAGGCTTACTGCAGCTGCCAAAGGCATCCGAAAGGGAGCTCAGAAATGCCACAACATGGCTGCTTTCACAGCTTTTTCATTTGGAAGAACCCTCATACCCGGCTGATTTACCTTCCTAGGGTTACTGTTAGGCTTAGGCCTAGGACTTTTAAAACCAGGAAGCCCTGTGCTCCAGGCACACTGCAGCTGTTCAAGGCATCCGAAAGGGAGGGCAAAAGTGACACAACTTGGCTGCCTCCACTGCTATTTCCATGAGACCATCCCCAACCATAGGCTGATTTTCCTTCCTAGCGTTGAGGTTTGAGTTAGGCCTAGGGTTAGTGTTCTTTTAACCTGAAAGCCCTGAGTTCCAAGAACACAGCAGCTGCGAAGGACTACCCAAGAAGAGCACAAAAGTACCACAACATGCCTGCCTCCACAGCTATTTCCTTGGGGACATCCCTAATTCCTGGCTGATTTGCCTTTCTCGTCATCGGGTTGGGGTTAGGTAGGCCTTGTGCTAGGATTTTAAAATCAGGAAGCCCAGACCTCCAGGCACACTGGAGCTGTGAAAGGCATCCAAAAGGGAGTGCAGAAGTGCCACCACATGGCTGCTTTCGCAGCTTTTTCCTTGGCACCATCCCTATACCTAGGCTGATTTATCTGCCTAGGGTTAGGGTTAGGGTTCAGCCTAGGGCTAGGATTTTTTGAACCAGGAAGCCCTGAGTTCCAGGCTTACTGCAGCTGCCAAAGGCATCCGAAAGGGAGCTCAGAAATGCCACAACATGGCTGCTTTCACAGCTTTTTCATTTGGAAGAACCCTCATACCCGGCTGATTTACCTTCCTAGGGTTACTGTTAGGCTTAGGCCTAGGACATTTAAAACCAGGAAGCCCTGTGCTCCAGGCACACTGCAGCTGTTCAAGGCATCCGAAAGAGAGGGCAAAAGTGACACAACTTGGCTGCCTCCACTGCTATTTCCATGAGACCATCCCCAACCATAGGCTGATTTTCCTTCCTAGCGTTGAGGTTTGAGTTAGGCCTAGGGTTACGGTTCTTTTAACCTGAAAGCCCTGAGTTCCAAGAACACAGCAGCTGCGAAGGACTACCCAAGAAGTGCACAAAAGTACCACAACATGCCTGCTTCCACAGCTATTTCCTTGGGGACATGCCTAATTCCTGGCTGATTTGCCATTCTCGTCATCAGGTTGGGGTTAGGTAGGCCTTGTGCTAGGATTTTTAAAATCAGGAAGCCCAGACCTCCAGGCACATTGGAGCTGTGAAAGGCATCCAAAAGGGAGTGCAAAAGTGCCACAACATGGCTGCTTTCACAGCTTTTTCCTTTGCACCATCCCTATACCTTGGCTGATTTATCTGCCTAGGGTTAGGGTTAGGCTTCAGCCTTGGGCTAGGATTTTTTGAACCAGGAAGCCCTGAGTTCCAGGCTTACTGCAGCTGCCAAAGGCATCCCAAAGGGAGCGCAGAAGTGCCACAACATGGCTGCTTTCACAGCTTTTTCCTTAGGAAGAACCCTAATACCCGGCTGAATTACCTTCCCAGGGTTAGTGCTACGCTTAGGCCTAGGGCTTTAAAATCAGGAAGCCCAGACCTCCAGGCACACTGGAGCTGTGAAAGGCATCCAAAAGGGAGTGCAAAAGTGCCACCACATGGCTGCTTTCACAGCTTTTTCCTTGGCACCATCCCTATACCTAGGCTGATTTATCTGCCTAGGGTTAGGGTTAGGGTTCAGCCTAGGGCTAGGATTTTTTGAACCAGGAAGCCCTGAGTTCCAGGCTTACTGCAGCTGCCAAAGGCATCCGAAAGGGAGCTCAGAAATGCCACAACATGGCTGCTTTCACAGCTTTTTCCTTTGGAAGAACTCTCATACCCGGCTGATTTACCTTCCTAGGGTTACTGTTAGGCTTAGGCCTAGGACTTTTAAAACCAGGAAGCCCTGTGCTCCAGGCACACTGCAGCTGTTCAAGGCATCCGAAAGGGAGGGCAAAAGTGACACAACTTGGCTGCCTCCACTGCTATTTCCATGAGACCATCCCCAACCATAGGCTGATTTTCCTTCCTAGCGTTGAGGTTTGAGTTAGGCCTAGGGTTACGGTTCTTTTAACCTGAAAGCCCTGAGTTCCAAGAACACAGCAGCTGCGAAGGACTACCCAAGAAGAGCACAAAAGTACCACAACATGCCTGCCTCCACAGCGATTTCCTTGGGGACATGCCTAATTCCTGGCTGATTTGCCATTCTCGTCATCAGGTTGGGGTTAGGTAGGCCTTGTGCTAGGATTTTTAAAATCAGGAAGCCCAGACCTCCAGGCATATTGGAGCTGTGAAAGGCATCCAAAAGGGAGTGCAAAAGTGCCACAACATGGCTGCTTTCACAGCTTTTTCCTTTGCGCCATCCCTATACCTTGGCTGATTTATCTGCCTAGGGTTAGGGTTAGGCTGCAGCCTAGGGCTAGGATTTTTTGAACCAGGAAGCCCTGAGTTCCAGGCTTACTGCAGCTGCCAAAGGCATCCCAAAGGGAGCGCAGAAGTGCCACAACATGGCTGCTTTCACAGCTTTTTCATTTGGAAGAACCCTCATACCCGGCTGATTTACCTTCCTAGGGTTACTGTTAGGCTTAGGCCTACGACATTTAAAACCAGGAAGCCCTGTGCTCCAGGCACACTGCAGCTGTTCAAGGCATCACAACGGGAGTGCAAAAGTGACACAACTTGGCTGCCTCCACTGCTATTTCCATGAGACCATCCCCAACCATAGGCTGATTTTCCTTCCTAGCGTTGAGGTTTGAGTTAGGCCTAGGGTTACGGTTCTTTTAACCTGAAAGCCCTGAGTTCCAAGAACACAGCAGCTGCGAAGGACTACCCAAGAAGTGCACAAAAGTACCACAACATGCCTGCTTCCACAGCTATTTCCTTGGGGACATGCCTAATTCCTTGCTGATTTGCCATTCTCGTCATCAGGTTGGGGTTAGGTAGGCCTTGTGCTAGGATTTTTAAAATAAGGAAGCCCAGACCTCCAGGCACATTGGAGCTGTGAAAGGCATCCAAAAGGGAGTGCAAAAGTGCCACAACATGGCTGCTTTCACAGCTTTTTCCTTTGCACCATCCCTATACCTAGGCTGATTTATCTGCCTAGGGTTAGGGTTAGGGTTCAGCCTAGGGCTAGGATTTTTTGAACCAGGAAGCCCTGAGTTCCAGGCTTACTGCAGCTGCCAAAGGCATCCGAAAGGCAGCTCAGAAATGCCACAACATGGCTGCTTTCACAGCTTTTTCCTTAGGAAGAACCCTCATACCCGGCTGATTTACCTTCCTAGGGTTACTGTTAGGCTTAGGCCTAGGACTTTTAAAACCAGGAAGCCCTGTGCTCCAGGAACACTGCAGCTGTTCAAGGCATCCGAAAGGGAGGGCAAAAGTGACACAACTTGGCTGCCTCCACTGCTATTTCCATGAGACCATCCCCAAACATAGGCTGATTTTCCTTCCTAGCGTTGAGGTTTGAGTTAGGCCTAGGGTTAGTGTTCTTTTAACCTGAAAGCCCTGAGTTCCAAGAACACAGCAGCTGCGAAGGACTACCCAAGAAGAGCACAAAAGTACCACAACATGCCTGCCTCCACAGCGATTTCCTTGGGGACATCCCTAATTCCTGGCTGATTTGCCTTTCTCATCATCGGGTTGGGGTTAGGTAGGCCTTGTGCTAGGATTTTTAAAATCAGGAAGCCCAGACCTCCAGGCACACTGGAGCTGTGAAAGGCATCCAAAAGGGAGTGCAAAAGTGCCACAACAAGGCGGCTTTCACAGTTTTTCCTTTGCACCATCCCTATACCTAGGCTGATTTATCTGCCTAGTGTTAGGTTTAGGCTTCAACCTAGGGCTAGGATTTTTTGAACCAGGAAGCCCTGAGTTCCAGGCTTACTGCAGCTGCCAAAGGCATCCCAAAGGGAGCACAGAAGTGCCACAAAATGGCAGCTTTCACAGCTTTTTCCTTAGGAAGAACCCTAATACCCGGCTGATTTACCTTCCTAGGGTTACTGTTAGGCTTAGGCCTAGGACTTTTAAAACCAGGAAGCCCTGTGCTCCAGGCACACTGCAGCTGTTCAAGGCATCCGAAAGGGAGGGCAAAAGTGACACAACTTGGCTGCCTCCACTGCTATTTCCATGAGACCATCCCCAAACATAGGCTGATATTCCTTCCTAGAGTTGAGATTTGAGTTAGGCCTAGGGTTAGTGTTCTTTTAACCACAAAGCCCTGAGTTCCAAGAACACAGCAGCTGTGAAAGTATACCCAAGAAGTGCACAAAAGTACCACAACATGCCTGCCTCCACAGCAATTTCCTTGGGGACATCCCTAATTCCTGGCTGATTTGCCTTTCTCGTCGTCAGGTTGGGGTTAGGTAGGCCTTGTGCTAGGATTTTTAAAATCAGGAAGCCAAGACCTCCAGGCACACTGGAGCTGTGAAAGGCATCCAAAAGGGAGTGCAAAAGTGCCACAACATGGCTGCTTTCACAGCTTTTTCCTTGGCACCATCCCTATATAGTGGCTGATTTATCTGCCTAGTGTTAGGCTTAGGGTTCAGCCTAGGGCTAGGATTTTTTGAACCAGGAAGCCCTGAGTTCCAGGCTTACTGCAGCTGCCAAAGGCATCCCAAATGGAGCTCAAAAATGCCACAACATGGCTGCTTTCACAGCTTTGTCCTTAGGAAGAACCCTAATACCCGGCTGATTTACCTTCGTAGGGTTACTATTAGGCTTAGGCCTAGGACTTTTAAAACCAGGAAGCCCAGACCTCCAGGCACACTGGAGATGTGAAAGGCATCCAAAAGGGAGTGCAAAAGTGCTACAACATGGCTGCTTTCACAGCTTTTTCCTCTGCACCATCCTTATACCTAGGCTGATTTATCTGCCTAGGGTTAGGGTTAGGGTTCAGCCTAGGGCTAGGATTTTTTGAACCAGGAAGCCCTGAGTTCCAGGCTTACTGCAGCTGCCAAAGGCATCCCAAATGGAGCTCAAAAATGCCACAACATGGCTGCTTTCACAGCTTTGTCCTTAGGAAGAACCCTAATAACCGGCTGATTTACCTTCGTAGGGTTACTATTAGGCTTAGGCCTAGGACTTTTAAAATCAGGAAGCCCAGACCTCCAGGCACACTGGAGATGTGAAAGGCATCCAAAAGGGAGTGCAAAAGTGCCACAACATGGCTGCTTTCACAGCTTTTTCCTTGGCACCATCCCTATACCTAGGCTGATTTATTTGCCTAGGGTTAGTGTTAGGCTTCAGCCTAAGGCTAGGATTTTTTGAACCAGGAAGCCCTGAGTTCCAGGCTTACTGCAGCTGCCAAAGGCATCCCAAAGGGAGCGCAGAAGTGCCACAACATGGCTGCTTTCACAGCTTTTTCCTTAGGAAGAACCCTCATACCCGGCTGATTTACCTTCCTAGGGTTACTGTTAGGCTTAGGCCTAGGACATTTAAAACCAGGAAGCCCTGTGCTCCAGGCACACTGCAGCTGTTCAAGGCATCCCAAGGGCAGCGCAAAAGTGACACAACTTGGCTGCCTCCACGGCTATTTCCATGAGACCATCCCCAAACATAGGCTGATTTTCCTTCCTAGCGTTGAGGTTTGAGTTAGGCCTAGGGTTAGTGTTCTTTTAACCAGAAAGCCCTGAGTTCCAAGAACAGAGCAGCTGCGAAAGTATACCCAAGAAGAGCACAAAAGTACCACCACATGCCTGCCTCCACAGCTATTTCCTTGGGGACATCCCAAATTCCTGGCTGATTTGCCTGTCTCGTCGTCAGGTTGGGGTTAGGTAGGCCTTGTGCTAGGATTTTTAAAATCAGGAAGCCCAGACCTCCAGGCACACTGGAGCTGTGAAAGGCATCCAAATGGGAGTGCAAAAGTGCTACAACATGGCTGCTTTCACAGCTTTTTCCTCTGCACCATCCTTATACCTAGGCTGATTTATCTGCCTAGGGTTAGGGTTAGGGTTCAGCCTAGGGCTAGGATTTTTTGAAGCAGGAAGCCCTGAGTTCCAGGCTTACTGCAGCTGCCAAAGGCATCCCAAAGGGAGCGCAGAAGTGCCACAACATGGCTGCTTTCACTGCTTTTTCCTTAGGAAGAACCCTCATACCCGGCTGATTTACCTTCCTAGGGTTACTGTTAGGCTTAGGCCTAGGACATTTAAAACCAGGAAGCCCTGTGCTCCAGGCACACTGCAGCTGTTCAAGGCATCACAACGGGAGTGCAAAAGTGACACAACTTGGCTGCCTCCACTGCTATTTCCATGAGACCATCCCCAAATATAAGCTGATATTCCTTCCTAGCGTTGAGATTTGAGTTAGGCCTAGGGTTACGGTCCTTTTAACCAGAAAGCCCTGAGTTCCAAGAACACAGCAGCTGTGAAAGTATACCCAAGAAGTGCACAAAAGTACCACAACATGCCTGCCTCCACAGCGATTTCCTTGGGGACATCCCTAATTCCTGGCTGATTTGCCTTTCTCGTCGTCGGGTTGGGGTTAGGTAGGCCTT
Organism: Melospiza melodia melodia; assembly: GCF_035770615.1. Lineage (NCBI taxonomy): Eukaryota > Metazoa > Chordata > Aves > Passeriformes > Passerellidae > Melospiza > Melospiza melodia. The sequence continues at coordinate 10,308,161 of NC_086219.1, read as the reverse complement.
GTGCTAGGATTTTTAAAATCAGGAAGCCCAGACCTCCAGGCACACTGGAGCTGTGAAAGGCATCCAAAAGGGAGTGCAAAAGTGCCACAACATGCCTGCTTTCACAGCTTTTTCCTTGGCACCATCCCTATACATAGGCTGATTTATCTGCCTAGGGTTAGGGTTAGGGTTCAGCCTAGGGCTAGGATTTTTTGAACCAGGAAGCCCTGAGTTCCAGGCTTACTGCAGCTGCCAAAGGCATCCCAAAGGGAGCGCAGAAGTGCCACAACATGGCTGCTTTCACAGCTTTTTCCTTAGGAAGAACCCTAATACTCGGCTGATTTACCTGCCTAGGGTTACTGTTAGGCTTAGGCCTAGGACTTTTCAAACCAGGAAGCCCTGTGCTCCAGGCACACTGCAGCTGTTCAAGGCATCCCAAGGGCAGCGCAAAAGTGACACAACTTGGCTGCCTCCACAGCTATTTCCATGAGACCATCCCCAACCTTAAGCTGGTTTTCCTTCCTAGCGTTGAGGTTTGAGTTAGGCCTAGGGTTAGGGTTCTTTTAACCAGAAAGCCCTGAGTTCCAAGAACACAGCAGCTGCCAAGGACTACCCAAGAAGTGCACAAAAGTACCACCACATGCCTGCCTTCACAGCTATTTCCTTGGGGACGTCCCTAATTCCTGGCTGATTTGCCTTTCTCGTCGTTGGGTTGGGGTTAGGTAGGCCTTGGGCTAGGATTTTAAAAATCAGGAAGCCCAGACCTCCAGGCACACGGGAGCTGTGAAAGGCATCCAAAAGGGAGTGCAAAAGTGCCACAACATGGCTGCTTTCACAGCTTTTTCCTTAGGAAGAACCCTCATACCCGGCTGGTTTACCTTCGTAGGGTTACTATTAGGCTTGGGCCTAGGACTTTTAAAACCAGGAAGCCCTGTGCTCCAGGCACACTGCAGCTGTTCAAGGCATCCCAAAGGGAGGGCAAAAGTGACACAACTTGACTGCCTCCACTGCTATTTCCATGAGACCATCCCCAACCATAGGCTGATTTTCCTTCCTAGCGTTGAGGTTTGAGTTAGGCCTAGGGTTAGTGTTCTTTTAACCTGAAAGCCCTGAGTTCCAAGAACACAGCAGCTGCGAAAGTATACCCAAGAAGAGCACAAAAGTACCACAACATGCCTGCCTCCACAGCGATTTCCTTGGGGACATCCCTAAATCCTTGCTGATTTGCCTGTCTCGTCGTCAGGTTGGGGTTAGGTAGGCCTTGTGCTAGGATTTTTAAAATCAGGAAGCCCAGACCTCCAGGCACACTGGAGCTGTGAAAGGCATCCAAAAGGGAGTGCAAAAGTGCCACAACATGGCTGCTTTCACAGCTTTTTCCTTGGCACCATCCCTATACATAGGCTGATTTATCTGCCTAGGGTTAGGGTTAGGGTTCAGCCTAGGGCTAGGATTTTTTGAACCAGGAAGCCCTGAGTTCCAGGCTTACTGCAGCTGCCAAAGGCATCCCAAAGGGAGCGCACAAGTGCCACAACATGGCTGCTTTCACAGCTTTTTCCTTAGGAAGGACCCTAATACTCGGCTGATTTACCTGCCTAGGGTTACTGTTAGGCTTAGGCCTAGGACTTTTAAAACCAGGAAGCCCTGTGCTCCAGGCACACTGCAGCTGTTCAAGGCATCCCAAGGGCAGCGCAAAAGTGACACAACTTGGCTGCCTCCACGGCTATTTCCATGAGACCATCCCCAACCTTAGGTTGATTTTCCTTCCTAGCGTTGAGGTTTGAGTTAGGCCTAGGGTTAGGGTTCTTTTAACCAGAAAGCCCTGAGTTCCAAGAACACAGCAGCTGCCAAGGACTACCCAAGAAGTGCACAAAAGTACCACCACATGCCTGCCTTCACAGCTATTTCCTTGGGGACGTCCCTAATTCCTGGCTGATTTGCCTTTCTCGTCGTTGGGTTGGGGTTAGGTAGGCCTTGGGCTAGGATTTTAAAAATCAGGAAGCCCAGACCTCCAGGCACACTGCAGCTGTGAAAGGCATCCAAAAGGGAGTGCAAAAGTGCCACAACATGGCTGCTTTCACAGCTTTTTCCTCTGCACCATCCTTATACCTAGGCTGATTTATCTGCCTAGGGTTAGGGTTAGGGTTCAGCCTAGGGCTAGGATTTTTTGAACCAGGAAGCCCTGAGTTCCAGGCTTACTGCAGCTGCCAAAGGCATCCCAAATGGAGCTCAAAAATTGCCACAGCATGGCTGCTTTCACAGCTTTGTCCTTAGGAAGAACCCTAATACCCGGCTGATTTACCTTCGTAGGGTTACTATTAGGCTTAGGCCTAGGACTTTTAAAACCAGGAAGCCCTGTGCTCCAGGCACACTGCAGCTGTTCAAGGCATCCGAAAGGGAGGGCAAAAGTGACACAACTTGGCTGCCTCCACTGCTATTTCCATGAGACCATCCCCAAACATAGGCTGATATTCCTTCCTAGAGTTGAGATTTGAGTTAGGCCTAGGGTTAGTGTTCTTTTAACCACAAAGCCCTGAGTTCCAAGAACACAGCAGCTGTGAAAGTATACCCAAGAAGTGCACAAAAGTACCACAACATGCCTGCCTCCACAGCAATTTCCTTGGGGACATCCCTAATTCCTGGCTGATTTGCCTTTCTCGTCGTCAGGTTGGGGTTAGGTAGGCCTTGTGCTAGGATTTTTAAAATCAGGAAGCCAAGACCTCCAGGCACACTGGAGCTGTGAAAGGCATCCAAAAGGGAGTGCAAAAGTGCCACAACATGGCTGCTTTCACAGCTTTTTCCTTGGCACCATCCCTATATAGTGGCTGATTTATCTGCCTAGTGTTAGGCTTAGGGTTCAGCCTAGGGCTAGGATTTTTTGAACCAGGAAGCCCTGAGTTCCAGGCTTACTGCAGCTGCCAAAGGCATCCCAAATGGAGCTCAAAAATGCCACAACATGGCTGCTTTCACAGCTTTGTCCTTAGGAAGAACCCTAATACCCGGCTGATTTACCTTCGTAGGGTTACTATTAGGCTTAGGCCTAGGACTTTTAAAACCAGGAAGCCCAGACCTCCAGGCACACTGGAGATGTGAAAGGCATCCAAAAGGGAGTGCAAAAGTGCTACAACATGGCTGCTTTCACAGCTTTTTCCTCTGCACCATCCTTATACCTAGGCTGATTTATCTGCCTAGGGTTAGGGTTAGGGTTCAGCCTAGGGCTAGGATTTTTTGAACCAGGAAGCCCTGAGTTCCAGGCTTACTGCAGCTGCCAAAGGCATCCCAAATGGAGCTCAAAAATGCCACAACATGGCTGCTTTCACAGCTTTGTCCTTAGGAAGAACCCTAATAACCGGCTGATTTACCTTCGTAGGGTTACTATTAGGCTTAGGCCTAGGACTTTTAAAATCAGGAAGCCCAGACCTCCAGGCACACTGGAGATGTGAAAGGCATCCAAAAGGGAGTGCAAAAGTGCCACAACATGGCTGCTTTCACAGCTTTTTCCTTGGCACCATCCCTATACCTAGGCTGATTTATTTGCCTAGGGTTAGTGTTAGGCTTCAGCCTAGGGCTAGGATTTTTTGAACCAGGAAGCCCTGAGTTCCAGGCTTACTGCAGCTGCCAAAGGCATCCCAAAGGGAGCGCAGAAGTGCCACAACATGGCTGCTTTCACAGCTTTTTCCTTAGGAAGAACCCTCATACCCGGCTGATTTACCTTCCTAGGGTTACTGTTAGGCTTAGGCCTAGGACATTTAAAACCAGGAAGCCCTGTGCTCCAGGCACACTGCAGCTGTTCAAGGCATCCCAAGGGCAGCGCAAAAGTGACACAACTTGGCTGCCTCCACGGCTATTTCCATGAGACCATCCCCAAACATAGGCTGATTTTCCTTCCTAGCGTTGAGGTTTGAGTTAGGCCTAGGGTTAGTGTTCTTTTAACCAGAAAGCCCTGAGTTCCAAGAACAGAGCAGCTGCGAAAGTATACCCAAGAAGAGCACAAAAGTACCACCACATGCCTGCCTCCACAGCTATTTCCTTGGGGACATCCCAAATTCCTGGCTGATTTGCCTGTCTCGTCGTCAGGTTGGGGTTAGGTAGGCCTTGTGCTAGGATTTTTAAAATCAGGAAGCCCAGACCTCCAGGCACACTGGAGCTGTGAAAGGCATCCAAATGGGAGTGCAAAAGTGCTACAACATGGCTGCTTTCACAGCTTTTTCCTCTGCACCATCCTTATACCTAGGCTGATTTATCTGCCTAGGGTTAGGGTTAGGGTTCAGCCTAGGGCTAGGATTTTTTGAAGCAGGAAGCCCTGAGTTCCAGGCTTACTGCAGCTGCCAAAGGCATCCCAAAGGGAGCGCAGAAGTGCCACAACATGGCTGCTTTCACTGCTTTTTCCTTAGGAAGAACCCTCATACCCGGCTGATTTACCTTCCTAGGGTTACTGTTAGGCTTAGGCCTAGGACATTTAAAACCAGGAAGCCCTGTGCTCCAGGCACACTGCAGCTGTTCAAGGCATCACAACGGGAGTGCAAAAGTGACACAACTTGGCTGCCTCCACTGCTATTTCCATGAGACCATCCCCAAATATAAGCTGATATTCCTTCCTAGCGTTGAGATTTGAGTTAGGCCTAGGGTTACGGTCCTTTTAACCAGAAAGCCCTGAGTTCCAAGAACACAGCAGCTGTGAAAGTATACCCAAGAAGTGCACAAAAGTACCACAACATGCCTGCCTCCACAGCGATTTCCTTGGGGACATCCCTAATTCCTGGCTGATTTGCCTTTCTCGTCGTCGGGTTGGGGTTAGGTAGGCCTTGTGCTAGGATTTTTAAAATCAGGAAGCCCAGACCTCCAGGCACACTGGAGCTGTGAAAGGCATCCAAAAGGGAGTGCAAAAGTGCCACAACATGCCTGCTTTCACAGCTTTTTCCTTGGCACCATCCCTATACATAGGCTGATTTATCTGCCTAGGGTTAGGGTTAGGGTTCAGCCTAGGGCTAGGATTTTTTGAACCAGGAAGCCCTGAGTTCCAGGCTTACTGCAGCTGCCAAAGGCATCCCAAAGGGAGCGCAGAAGTGCCACAACATGGCTGCTTTCACAGCTTTTTCCTTAGGAAGAACCCTAATACTCGGCTGATTTACCTGCCTAGGGTTACTGTTAGGCTTAGGCCTAGGACTTTTCAAACCAGGAAGCCCTGTGCTCCAGGCACACTGCAGCTGTTCAAGGCATCCCAAGGGCAGCGCAAAAGTGACACAACTTGGCTGCCTCCACAGCTATTTCCATGAGACCATCCCCAACCTTAAGCTGGTTTTCCTTCCTAGCGTTGAGGTTTGAGTTAGGCCTAGGGTTAGGGTTCTTTTAACCAGAAAGCCCTGAGTTCCAAGAACACAGCAGCTGCCAAGGACTACCCAAGAAGTGCACAAAAGTACCACCACATGCCTGCCTTCACAGCTATTTCCTTGGGGACGTCCCTAATTCCTGGCTGATTTGCCTTTCTCGTCGTTGGGTTGGGGTTAGGTAGGCCTTGGGCTAGGATTTTAAAAATCAGGAAGCCCAGACCTCCAGGCACACGGGAGCTGTGAAAGGCATCCAAAAGGGAGTGCAAAAGTGCCACAACATGGCTGCTTTCACAGCTTTTTCCTTAGGAAGAACCCTCATACCCGGCTGGTTTACCTTCGTAGGGTTACTATTAGGCTTGGGCCTAGGACTTTTAAAACCAGGAAGCCCTGTGCTCCAGGCACACTGCAGCTGTTCAAGGCATCCCAAAGGGAGGGCAAAAGTGACACAACTTGACTGCCTCCACTGCTATTTCCATGAGACCATCCCCAACCATAGGCTGATTTTCCTTCCTAGCGTTGAGGTTTGAGTTAGGCCTAGGGTTAGTGTTCTTTTAACCTGAAAGCCCTGAGTTCCAAGAACACAGCAGCTGCGAAAGTATACCCAAGAAGAGCACAAAAGTACCACAACATGCCTGCCTCCACAGCGATTTCCTTGGGGACATCCCTAAATCCTGGCTGATTTGCCTGTCTCGTCGTCAGGTTGGGGTTAGGTAGGCCTTGTGCTAGGATTTTTAAAATCAGGAAGCCCAGACCTCCAGGCACACTGGAGCTGTGAAAGGCATCCAAAAGGGAGTGCAAAAGTGCCACAACATGGCTGCTTTCACAGCTTTTTCCTTGGCACCATCCCTATACATAGGCTGATTTATCTGCCTAGGGTTAGGGTTAGGGTTCAGCCTAGGGCTAGGATTTTTTGAACCAGGAAGCCCTGAGTTCCAGGCTTACTGCAGCTGCCAAAGGCATCCCAAAGGGAGCGCACAAGTGCCACAACATGGCTGCTTTCACAGCTTTTTCCTTAGGAAGGACCCTAATACTCGGCTGATTTACCTGCCTAGGGTTACTGTTAGGCTTAGGCCTAGGACTTTTAAAACCAGGAAGCCCTGTGCTCCAGGCACACTGCAGCTGTTCAAGGCATCCCAAGGGCAGCGCAAAAGTGACACAACTTGGCTGCCTCCACGGCTATTTCCATGAGACCATCCCCAACCTTAGGTTGATTTTCCTTCCTAGCGTTGAGGTTTGAGTTAGGCCTAGGGTTAGGGTTCTTTTAACCAGAAAGCCCTGAGTTCCAAGAACACAGCAGCTGCCAAGGACTACCCAAGAAGTGCACAAAAGTACCACCACATGCCTGCCTTCACAGCTATTTCCTTGGGGACGTCCCTAATTCCTGGCTGATTTGCCTTTCTCGTCGTTGGGTTGGGGTTAGGTAGGCCTTGGGCTAGGATTTTAAAAATCAGGAAGCCCAGACCTCCAGGCACACTGCAGCTGTGAAAGGCATCCAAAAGGGAGTGCAAAAGTGCCACAACATGGCTGCTTTCACAGCTTTTTCCTCTGCACCATCCTTATACCTAGGCTGATTTATCTGCCTAGGGTTAGGGTTAGGGTTCAGCCTAGGGCTAGGATTTTTTGAACCAGGAAGCCCTGAGTTCCAGGCTTACTGCAGCTGCCAAAGGCATCCCAAATGGAGCTCAAAAATGCCACAACATGGCTGCTTTCACAGCTTTGTCCTTAGGAAGAACCCTAATACCCGGCTGATTTACCTTCGTAGGGTTACTATTAGGCTTAGGCCTAGGACTTTTAAAACCAGGAAGCCCTGTGCTCCAGGCACACTGCAGCTGTTCAAGGCATCCGAAAGGGAGGGCAAAAGTGACACAACTTGGCTGCCTCCACTGCTATTTCCATGAGACCATCCCCAAACATAGGCTGATTTTCCTTCCTAGCGTTGAGGTTTGAGTTAGGCCTAGGGTTAGTGTTCTTTTAACCTGAAAGCCCTGAGTTCCAAGAACACAGCAGCTGCGAAGGACTACCCAAGAAGAGCACAAAAGTACCACAACATGCCTGCCTCCACAGCTATTTCCTTGGGGACATCCCTAATTCCTGGCTGATTTGCCTTTCTCATCATCGGGTTGGGGTTAGGTAGGCCTTGTGCTAGGATTTTTAAAATCAGGAAGCCCAGACCTCCAGGCACACTGGAGCTGTGAAAGGCATCCAAAAGGGAGTGCAAAAGTGCCACCACATGGCTGCTTTCACAGCTTTTTCCTCTGCACCATCCCTATACCTAGGCTGATTTATCTGCCTAGGGTTAGGGTTAGGGTTCAGCCTAGGGCTAGGATTTTTTGAAGCAGGAAGCCCTGAGTTCCAGGCTTACTGCAGCTGCCAAAGGCATCCCAAAGGGAGCGCAGAAGTGCCACAACATGGCTGCTTTCACTGCTTTTTCCTTAGGAAGAACCCTCATACCCGCCTGATTTACCTTCCTAGGGTTACTGTTAGGCTTAGGCCTAGGACATTTAAAACCAGGAAGCCCTGTGCTCCAGGAACACTGCAGCTGTTCAAGGCATCACAACAGGAGCGCAAAAGTGACACAACTTGGCTGCCTCCACTGCTATTTCCATGAGACCATCCCCAACCATAGGCTGATTTTCCTTCCTAGCGTTGAGGTTTGAGTTAGGCCTAGGGTTAGTGTTCTTTTAACCTGAAAGCCCTGAGTTCCAAGAACACAGCAGCTGCGAAGGACTACCCAAGAAGAGCACAAAAGTACCACAACATGCCTGCCTCCACAGCTATTTCCTTGGGGACATCCCTAATTCCTGGCTGATTTGCCTTTCTCGTCATCGGGTTGGGGTTAGGTAGGCCTTGTGCTAGGATTTTTAAAATCAGGAAGCCCAGACCTCCAGGCACACTGGAGCTGTGAAAGGCATCCAAAAGGGAGTGCAGAAGTGCCACCACATGGCTGCTTTCACAGCTTTTTCCTTGGCACCATCCCTATACCTAGGCTGATTTATCTGCCTAGGGTTAGGGTTAGGGTTCAGCCTAGGGCTAGGATTTTTTGAACCAGGAAGCCCTGAGTTCCAGGCTTACTGCAGCTGCCAAAGGCATCCCAAAGGGAGCTCAGAAATGCCACAACATGGCTGCTTTCACAGCTTTTTCATTTGGAAGAACCCTCATACCCGGCTGATTTACCTTCCTAGGGTTACTGTTAGGCTTAGGCCTAGGACATTTAAAACCAGGAAGCCCTGTGCTCCAGGCACACTGCAGCTGTTCAAGGCATCCGAAAGAGAGGGCAAAAGTGACACAACTTGGCTGCCTCCACTGCTATTTCCATGAGACCATCCCCAACCATAGGCTGATTTTCCTTCCTAGCGTTGAGGTTTGAGTTAGGCCTAGGGTTACGGTTCTTTTAACCTGAAAGCCCTGAGTTCCAAGAACACAGCAGCTGCGAAGGACTACCCAAGAAGTGCACAAAAGTACCACAACATGCCTGCTTCCACAGCTATTTCCTTGGGGACATGCCTAATTCCTGGCTGATTTGCCATTCTCGTCATCAGGTTGGGGTTAGGTAGGCCTTGTGCTAGGATTTTTAAAATCAGGAAGCCCAGACCTCCAGGCACATTGGAGCTGTGAAAGGCATCCAAAAGGGAGTGCAAAAGTGCCACAACATGGCTGCTTTCACAGCTTTTTCCTTTGCACCATCCCTATACCTTGGCTGATTTATCTGCCTAGGGTTAGGGTTAGGCTTCAGCCTTGGGCTAGGATTTTTTGAACCAGGAAGCCCTGAGTTCCAGGCTTACTGCAGCTGCCAAAGGCATCCCAAAGGGAGCGCAGAAGTGCCACAACATGGCTGCTTTCACAGCTTTTTCCTTAGGAAGAACCCTAATACCCGGCTGAATTACCTTCCCAGGGTTAGTGCTACGCTTAGGCCTAGGGCTTTAAAATCAGGAAGCCCAGACCTCCAGGCACACTGGAGCTGTGAAAGGCATCCAAAAGGGAGTGCAAAAGTGCCACCACATGGCTGCTTTCACAGCTTTTTCCTTGGCACCATCCCTATACCTAGGCTGATTTATCTGCCTAGGGTTAGGGTTAGGGTTCAGCCTAGGGCTAGGATTTTTTGAACCAGGAAGCCCTGAGTTCCAGGCTTCCTGCAGCTGCCAAAGGCATCCGAAAGGGAGCTCAGAAATGCCACAACATGGCTGCTTTCACAGCTTTTTCCTTTGGAAGAACTCTCATACCCGGCTGATTTACCTTCCTAGGGTTACTGTTAGGCTTAGGCCTAGGACTTTTAAAACCAGGAAGCCCTGTGCTCCAGGCACACTGCAGCTGTTCAAGGCATCCGAAAGGGAGGGCAAAAGTGACACAACTTGGCTGCCTCCACTGCTATTTCCATGAGACCATCCCCAACCATAGGCTGATTTTCCTTCCTAGCGTTGAGGTTTGAGTTAGGCCTAGGGTTACGGTTCTTTTAACCTGAAAGCCCTGAGTTCCAAGAACACAGCAGCTGCGAAGGACTACCCAAGAAGAGCACAAAAGTACCACAACATGCCTGCCTCCACAGCGATTTCCTTGGGGACATGCCTAATTCCTGGCTGATTTGCCATTCTCGTCATCAGGTTGGGGTTAGGTAGGCCTTGTGCTAGGATTTTTAAAATCAGGAAGCCCAGACCTCCAGGCATATTGGAGCTGTGAAAGGCATCCAAAAGGGAGTGCAAAAGTGCCACAACATGGCTGCTTTCACAGCTTTTTCCTTTGCACCATCCCTATACCTTGGCTGATTTATCTGCCTAGGGTTAGGGTTAGGCTGCAGCCTAGGGCTAGGATTTTTTGAACCAGGAAGCCCTGAGTTCCAGGCTTACTGCAGCTGCCAAAGGCATCCCAAAGGGAGCGCAGAAGTGCCACAACATGGCTGCTTTCACAGCTTTTTCATTTGGAAGAACCCTCATACCCGGCTGATTTACCTTCCTAGGGTTACTGTTAGGCTTAGGCCTACGACATTTAAAACCAGGAAGCCCTGTGCTCCAGGCACACTGCAGCTGTTCAAGGCATCACAACGGGAGTGCAAAAGTGACACAACTTGGCTGCCTCCACTGCTATTTCCATGAGACCATCCCCAACCATAGGCTGATTTTCCTTCCTAGCGTTGAGGTTTGAGTTAGGCCTAGGGTTACGGTTCTTTTAACCTGAAAGCCCTGAGTTCCAAGAACACAGCAGCTGCGAAGGACTACCCAAGAAGTGCACAAAAGTACCACAACATGCCTGCTTCCACAGCTATTTCCTTGGGGACATGCCTAATTCCTTGCTGATTTGCCATTCTCGTCATCAGGTTGGGGTTAGGTAGGCCATGTGCTAGGATTTTTAAAATAAGGAAGCCCAGACCTCCAGGCACATTGGAGCTGTGAAAGGCATCCAAAAGGGAGTGCAAAAGTGCCACAACATGGCTGCTTTCACAGCTTTTTCCTTTGCACCATCCCTATACCTAGGCTGATTTATCTGCCTAGGGTTAGGGTTAGGGTTCAGCCTAGGGCTAGGATTTTTTGAACCAGGAAGCCCTGAGTTCCAGGCTTACTGCAGCTGCCAAAGGCATCCGAAAGGCAGCTCCGAAATGCCACAACATGGCTGCTTTCACAGCTTTTTCCTTAGGAAGAACCCTCATACCCGGCTGATTTACCTTCCTAGGGTTACTGTTAGGCTTAGGCCTAGGACTTTTAAAACCAGGAAGCCCTGTGCTCCAGGAACACTGCAGCTGTTCAAGGCATCCGAAAGGGAGGGCAAAAGTGACACAACTTGGCTGCCTCCACTGCTATTTCCATGAGACCATCCCCAAACATAGGCTGATTTTCCTTCCTAGCGTTGAGGTTTGAGTTAGGCCTAGGGTTAGTGTTCTTTTAACCTGAAAGCCCTGAGTTCCAAGAACACAGCAGCTGCGAAGGACTACCCAAGAAGAGCACAAAAGTACCACAACATGCCTGCCTCCACAGCTATTTCCTTGGGGACATCCCTAATTCCTGGCTGATTTGCCTTTCTCATCATCGGGTTGGGGTTAGGTAGGCCTTGTGCTAGGATTTTTAAAATCAGGAAGCCCAGACCTCCAGGCACACTGGAGCTGTGAAAGGCATCCAAAAGGGAGTGCAAAAGTGCCACAACATGGCTGCTTTCACAGCTTTTTCCTCTGCACCATCCCTATACCTAGGCTGATTTATCTGCCTAGGGTTAGGGTTAGGGTTCAGCCTAGGGCTAGGATTTTTTGAAGCAGGAAGCCCTGAGTTCCAGGCTTACTGCAGCTGCCAAAGGCATCCCAAAGGGAGCGCAGAAGTGCCACAACATGGCTGCTTTCACAGCTTTTTCCTTAGGAAGAACCCTAATACTCGGCTGATTTACCTGCCTAGGGTTACTGTTAGGCTTAGGCCTAGGACTTTTCAAACCAGGAAGCCCTGTGCTCCAGGCACACTGCAGCTGTTCAAGGCATCCGAAAGGGAGGGCAAAAGTGACACAACTTGGCTGCCTCCACTGCTATTTCCATGAGACCATCCCGAATCATAGGCTGATTTTCCTTCCTAGCGTTGAGGTTTGAGTTAGGCCTAGGGTTAGTGTTCTTTTAACCTGAAAGCCCTGAGTTCCAAGAACACAGCAGCTGCGAAAGTATACCCAAGAAGTGCACAAAAGTACCACAACATGCCTGCCTCCACAGCGATTTCCTTGGGGACATCCCTAATTCCTGGCTGATTTGCCTTTCTCGTCGTCAGGTTGGGGTTAGGTAGGCCTTGTGCTAGGATTTTTAAAATCAGGAAGCCCAGACCTCCAGGCACACTGGAGCTGTGAAAGGCATCCAAAAGGGAGTGCAAAAGTGCCACAACATGGCTGCTTTCACAGCTTTTTCCTTAGGAAGAACCCTCATACCCGGCTGATTTACCTTCCTAGGGTTACTGTTAGGCTTAGGCCTAGGACATTTAAAACCAGGAAGCCCTGTGCTCCAGGCTTACTGCAGCTGTTCAAGGCATCCAAAAGGGAGTGCAAAAGTGCCACAACATGGCTGCTTTCACAGCTTTTTCCTTGGCACCATCCCTATACCTAAGCTGATTCACCTGCCTAGGGTTAGGGTTAGGCTTCAGCCTAGGGCTAGGATTTTTTGAACCAGGAAGCCCTGAGTTCCAGGCTTACTGCAGCTGCCAAAGGCATCCCAAAAGGAGCGCACAAGTGCCACAACATGGCTGCTTTCACAGCTTTTTCCTTAGGAAGAACCCTAATACTCGGCTGATTTACCTGCCTAGGGTTACTGTTAGGCTTAGGCCTAGGACATTTAAAACCAGGAAGCCCTGTGCTCCAGGCACACTGCAGCTGTTCAAGGCATCCGAAAGGGAGGGCAAAAGTGACACAACTTGGCTGCCTCCACTGCTATTTCCATGAGACCATCCCCAAACATAGGCTGATATTCCTTCCTAGAGTTGAGATTTGAGTTAGGCCTAGGGTTAGTGTTCTTTTAACCACAAAGCCCTGAGTTCCAAGAACACAGCAGCTGTGAAAGTATACCCAAGAAGTGCACAAAAGTACCACAACATGCCTGCCTCCACAGCAATTTCCTTGGGGACATCCCTAATTCCTGGCTGATTTGCCTTTCTCGTCGTCAGGTTGGGGTTAGGTAGGCCTTGTGCTAGGATTTTTAAAATCAGGAAGCCAAGACCTCCAGGCACACTGGAGCTGTGAAAGGCATCCAAAAGGGAGTGCAAAAGTGCCACAACATGGCTGCTTTCACAGCTTTTTCCTTGGCACCATCCCTATATAGTGGCTGATTTATCTGCCTAGTGTTAGGCTTAGGGTTCAGCCTAGGGCTAGGATTTTTTGAACCAGGAAGCCCTGAGTTCCAGGCTTACTGCAGCTGCCAAAGGCATCCCAAATGGAGCTCAAAAATGCCACAACATGGCTGCTTTCACAGCTTTGTCCTTAGGAAGAACCGTAATAACCGGCTGATTTACCTTCGTAGGGTTACTATTAGGCTTAGGCCTAGGACTTTTAAAATCAGGAAGCCCAGACTTCCAGGCACACTGGAGATGTGAAAGGCATCCAAAAGGGAGTGCAAAAGTGCCACAACATGGCTGCTTTCACAGCTTTTTCCTTGGCACCATCCCTATACCTAGGCTGATTTATTTGCCTAGGGTTAGTGTTAGGCTTCAGCCTAGGGCTAGGATTTTTTGAACCAGGAAGCCCTGAGTTCCAGGCTTACTGCAGCTGCCAAAGGCATCCCAAAGGGAGCGCAGAAGTGCCACAACATGGCTGCTTTCACAGCTTTTTCCTTAGGAAGAACCCTCATACCTGGCTGATTTACCTTCCTAGGGTTACTGTTAGGCTTAGGCCTAGGACATTTAAAACCAGGAAGCCCTGTGCTCCAGGCACACTGCAGCTGTTCAAGGCATTCCAAGGGCAGCGCAAAAGTGACACAACTTGGCTGCCTCCACTGCTATTTCCATGAGACCATCCCCAAACATAGGCTGATTTTCCTTCCTAGCGTTGAGGTTTGAGTTAGGCCTAGGGTTAGTGTTCTTTTAACCAGAAAGCCCTGAGTTCCAAGAACAGAGCAGCTGCGAAAGTATACCCAAGAAGAGCACAAAAGTACCACCACATGCCTGCCTCCACAGCGATTTCCTTGGGGACATCCCAAATTCCTGGCTGATTTGCCTGTCTCGTCGTCAGGTTGGGGTTAGGTAGGCCTTGTGCTAGGATTTTTAAAATCAGGAAGCCCAGACCTCCAGGCACACTGGAGCTGTGAAAGGCATCCAAATGGGAGTGCAAAAGTGCTACAACATGGCTGCTTTCACAGCTTTTTCCTCTGCACCATCCTTATACCTAGGCTGATTTATCTGCCTAGGGTTAGGGTTAGGGTTCAGCCTAGGGCTAGGATTTTTTGAAGCAGGAAGCCCTGAGTTCCAGGCTTACTGCAGCTGCCAAAGGCATCCCAAAGGGAGCGCAGAAGTGCCACAACATGGCTGCTTTCACTGCTTTTTCCTTAGGAAGAACCCTCATACCCGGCTGATTTACCTTCCTAGGGTTACTGTTAGGCTTAGGCCTAGGACATTTAAAACCAGGAAGCCCTGTGCTCCAGGCACACTGCAGCTGTTCAAGGCATCACAACGGGAGTGCAAAAGTGACACAACTTGGCTGCCTCCACTGCTATTTCCATGAGACCATCCCCAAATATAAGCTGATATTCCTTCCTAGCGTTGAGATTTGAGTTAGGCCTAGGTTTACGGTCCTTTTAACCAGAAAGCCCTGAGTTCCAAGAACACAGCAGCTGTGAAAGTATACCCAAGAAGTGCAGAAAAGTACCACAACATGCCTGCCTCCACAGCGATTTCCTTGGGGACATCCCTAATTCCTGGCTGATTTGCCTTTCTCGTCGTCGGGTTGGGGTTAGGTAGGCCTTGTGCTAGGATTTTTAAAATCAGGAAGCCCAGACCTCCAGGCACACTGGAGCTGTGAAAGGCATCCAAAAGGGAGTGCAAAAGTGCCACAACATGCTTGCTTTCACAGCTTTTTCCTTGGCACCATCCCTATACATAGGCTGATTTATCTGCCTAGGGTTAGGGTTAGGGTTCAGCCTAGGGCTAGGATTTTTTGAACCAGGAAGCCCTGAGTTCCAGGCTTACTGCAGCTGCCAAAGGCATCCCAAAGGGAGCGCACAAGTGCCACAACATGGCTGCTTTCACAGCTTTTTCCTTAGGAAGAACCCTAATACTCGGCTGATTTACCTGCCTAGGGTTACTGTTAGGCTTAGGCCTAGGACTTTTCAAACCAGGAAGCCCTGTGCTCCAGGCACACTGCAGCTGTTCAAGGCATCCCAAGGGCAGCGCAAAAGTGACACAACTTGGCTGCCTCCACAGCTATTTCCATGAGACCATCCCAAACCTTAGGCTGGTTTTCCTTCCTAGCGTTGAGGTTTGAGTTAGGCCTAGGGTTAGGGTTCTTTTAACCAGAAAGCCCTGAGTTCCAAGAACACAGCAGCTGCCAAGGACTACCCAAGAAGTGCACAAAAGTACCACCACATGCCTGCCTTCACAGCTATTTCCTTGGGGACGTCCCTAATTCCTGGCTGATTTGCCTTTCTCGTCGTTGGGTTGGGGTTAGGTAGGCCTTGGGCTAGGATTTTAAAAATCAGGAAGCCCAGACCTCCAGGCACACTGGAGCTGTGAAAGGCATCCAAAAGGGAGTGCAAAAGTGCCACAACATGGCTGCTTTCACAGCTTTTTCCTTAGGAAGAACCCTCATACCCGGCTGGTTTACCTTCGTAGGGTTACTATTAGGCTTGGGCCTAGGACTTTTAAAACCAGGAAGCCCTGTGCTCCAGGCAAACTGCAGCTGTTCAAGGCATCCCAAAGGGAGGGCAAAAGTGACACAACTTGACTGCCTCCACTGCTATTTCCATGAGACCATCCCCAACCATAGGCTGATTTTCCTTCCTAGCGTTGAGGTTTGAGTTAGGCCTAGGGTTAGTGTTCTTTTAACCTGAAAGCCCTGAGTTCCAAGAACACAGCAGCTGCGAAAGTATACCCAAGAAGAGCACAAAAGTACCACAACATGCCTGCCTCCACAGCGATTTCCTTGGGGACATCCCTAATTCCTGGCTGATTTGCCTGTCTCGTCGTCAGGTTGGGGTTAGGTAGGCCTTGTGCTAGGATTTTTAAAATCAGGAAGCCCAGACCTCCAGGCACACTGGAGCTGTGAAAGGCATCCAAAAGGGAGTGCAAAAGTGCCACAACATGGCTGCTTTCACAGCTTTTTCCTTGGCACCATCCCTATACATAGGCTGATTTATCTGCCTAGGGTTAGGGTTGGGGTTCAGCCTAGGGCTAGGATTTTTTGAACCAGGAAGCCCTGAGTTCCAGGCTTACTGCAGCTGCCAAAGGCATCCCAAAGGGAGCGCACAAGTGCCACAACATGGCTGCTTTCACAGCTTTTTCCTTAGGAAGGACCCTAATACTCGGCTGATTTACCTGCCTAGGGTTACTGTTAGGCTTAGGCCTAGGACTTTTAAAACCAGGAAGCCCTGTGCTCCAGGCACACTGCAGCTGTTCAAGGCATCCCAAGGGCAGCGCAAAAGTGACACAACTTGGCTGCCTCCACGGCTATTTCCATGAGACCATCCCCAACCTTAGGCTGGTTTCCTTCCTAGTGTTGAGGTTTGAGTTAGGCCTAGGGTTAGGGTTCTTTTAACCAGAAAGCCCTGAGTTCCAAGAACACAGCAGCTGCCAAGGACTACCCAAGAAGTGCACAAAAGTACCACCACATGCCTGCCTTCACAGCTATTTCCTTGGGGACGTCCCTAATTCCTGGCTGATTTGCCTTTCTCGTCGTTGGGTTGGGTTAGGTAGGCCTTGGGCTAGGATTTTAAAAATCAGGAAGCCCAGACCTCCAGGCACACTGCAGCTGTGAAAGGCATCCAAAAGGGAGTGCAAAAAGTGCCACAACATGGCTGCTTTCACAGCTTTTTCCTCTGCACCATCCTTATACCTAGGCTGATTTATCTGCCTAGGGTTAGGGTTAGGGTTCAGCCTAGGGCTAGGATTTTTTGAACCAGGAAGCCCTGAGTTCCAGGCTTACTGCAGCTGCCAAAGGCATCCCAAATGGAGCTCAAAAATGCCACAACATGGCTGCTTTCACAGCTTTGTCCTTAGGAAGAACCCTAATACCCGGCTGATTTACCTTCGTAGGGTTACTATTAGGCTTAGGCCTAGGACTTTTAAAACCAGGAAGCCCAGACCTCCAGGCACACTGGAGATGTGAAAGGCATCCAAAAGGGAGTGCAAAAGTGCCACAACATGGCTGCTTTCACAGCTTTTTCCTTGGCACCATCCCTATACCTAGGCTGATTTATTTGCCTAGGGTTAGTGTTAGGCTTCAGACTAGGGCTAGGATTTTTTGAACCAGGAAGCCCTGAGTTCCAGGCTTACTGCAGCTGCCAAAGGCATCCCAAAGGGAGCGCAGAAGTGCCACAACATGGCTGCTTTCACAGCTTTTTCCTTAGGAAGAACCCTCATACCCGGCTGATTTACCTTCCTAGGGTTACTGTTAGGCTTAGGCCTAGGACATTTAAAACCAGGAAGCCCTGTGCTCCAGGCACACTGCAGCTGTTCAAGGCATCCCAAAGGGAGGGCAAAAGTGACACAACTTGACTGCCTCCACTGCTATTTCCATGAGACCATCCCCAACCATAGGCTGATTTTCCTTCCTAGCGTTGAGGTTTGAGTTAGGCCTAGGGTTAGTGTTCTTTTAACCTGAAAGCCCTGAGTTCCAAGAACACAGCAGCTGCGAAAGTATACCCAAGAAGAGCACAAAAGTACCACAATATGTTTGCCTCCACAGCGATTTCCTTGGGGACATCCCTAATTCCTGGCTGATTTGCCTTTCTCGTCGTCAGGTTGGGGTTAGGTAGGCCTTGTGCTAGGATTTTTAAAATCAGGAGACCCAGACCTCCAGGCACACTGGAGCTGTGAAAGGCATCCAAAAGGGAGTGCAAAAGTGCCACAACAAGGCTGCTTTCACAGTTTTTCCTTCGCACCATCCCTATACCTAGGCTGATTTATCTGCCTAGTGTTAGGTTTAGGGTTCAACCTAGGGCTAGGATTTTTTGAACCAGGAAGCCCTGAGTTCCAGGCTTACTGCAGCTGCCCAAAGGCATCCCAAAGGGAACACAGAAGTGCCACAACATGGCAGCTTTCACAGCTTTTTCCTTAGGAAGAACCCTAATACCCGCTGATTTACCTTCCTAGGGTTACTGTTAGGCTTAGGCCTAGGACTTTTAAAACAGGAAGCCCTGTGCTCCAGGCTTACTGCAGCTGTTCAAGGCATCCGAAAGGGAGGGCAAAAGTGACACAACTTGGCTGCCTCCACTGCTATTTCCATGAGACCCTCCCCAAACTTTGGCTGGTTTTCCTTCCTAGCGTTGAGGTTTGAGTTCGGCCTAGGGTTAGTGTTCTTTTAACCTGAAAGCCCTGAGTTCCAAGAACACAGCAGCTGTGAAAGTATACCCAAGAAGTGCAGAAAAGTACCACAACATGCCTGCCTCCACAGCGATTTCCTTGGGGACATGCCTAATTCCTGGCTGATTTGCCTTTCTCGTCGTCGGGTTGGGGTTAGGTAGGCCTTGTGCTAGGATTTTTAAAATCAGGAAGCCCAGACCTCCAGGCACACTGGAGCTGTGAAAGGCATCCAAAAGGGAGTGCAAAAGTGCCACAACATGGCTGCTTTCACAGCTTTTTCCTTGGCACCATCCCTATACATAGGCTGATATATCTGCCTAGGGTTAGGGTTAGGGTTCAGCCTAGGGCTAGGATTTTTTGAACCAGGAAGCCCTGAGTTCCAGGCTTACTGCAGCTGCCAAAGGCATCCCAAAGGGAGCGCAGAAGTGCCACAACATGGCTGCTTTCACAGCTTTTTCCTTAGGAAGAACCCTAATACTCGGCTGATTTACCTTCCTAGGGTTACTGTTAGGCTTAGGCCTGGGACTTTAAAACCAGGAAGCCCTGTGCTCCAGGCACACTGCAGCTGTTCAAGGCATCCCAAGGGCAGCGCAAAAGTGACACAACTTGGCTGCCTCCACGGCTATTTCCATGAGACCATCCCCAAACTTAGGCTGGTTTTCCTTCCTAGCGTTGAGGTTTGAGTTAGGCCTAGGGTTAGGGTTCTTTTAACCAGAAAGCCCTGAGTTCCAAGAACACAGCAGCTGCCAAGGACTACCCAAGAAGTGCACAAAAGTACCACCACATGCCTGCCTTCACAGCTATTTCCTTGGGGACGTCCCTAATTCCTGGTTGATTTGCCTTTCTCGTCGTTGGGTTGGGGTTAGGTAGGCCTTGTGCTAGGATTTTAAAAATCAGGAAGCCCAGACCTCCAGGCACACGGGAGCTGTGAAAGGCATCCAAAAGGGAGTGCAAAAGTGCCACAACATGGCTGCTTTCACAGCTTTTTCCTTAGGAAGCACCCTCATACCCGGCTGGTTTACCTTCGTAGGGTTACTATTAGGCTTGGGCCTAGGACTTTTAAAACCAGGAAGCCCTGTGCTCCAGGCACACTGCAGCTGTTCAAGGCATCCCAAAGGGAGGGCAAAAGTGACACAACTTGACTGCCTCCACTGGTATTTCCATGAGACCATCCCCAACCATAGGCTGATTTTCCTTCCTAGCGTTGAGGTTTGAGTTAGGCCTAGGGTTACGGTTCTTTTAACCTGAAAGCCCTGAGTTCCAAGAACACAGCAGCTGCGAAAGTATACCCAAGAAGAGCACAAAAGTACCACCACATGCCTGCCTCCACAGCGATTTCCTTGGGGACATCCCAAATTCCTGGCTGATTTGCCTGTCTCGTCGTCAGGTTGGGGTTAGGTAGGCCTTGTGCTAGGATTTTTAAAATCAGGAAGCCCAGACCTCCAGGCACACTGGAGCTGTGAAAGGCATCCAAAAGGGAGTGCAAAAGTGCCACAACATGGCTGCTTTCACAGCTTTTTCCTCTGCACCATCCTTATACCTAGGCTGATTTATCTGCCTAGGGTTAGGGTTAGGGTTCAACCTAGGGCTAGGATTTTTTGAACCAGGAAGCCCTGAGTTCCAGGCTTACTGCAGCTGCCAAAGGCATCCCAAATGGAGCTCAAAAATGCCACAACATGGCTGCTTTCACAGCTTTGTCCTTAGGAAGAACCTAATACCCGGCAGATTTACCTTCGTAGGGTTACTATTAGGCTTAGGCCTAGGACTTTTAAAACCAGGAAGCCCAGACCTCCAGGCACACTGGAGATGTGAAAGGCATCCAAAAGGGAGTGCAAAAGTGCCACAACATGGCTGCTTTCACAGCTTTTTCCTTTGCACCATCCCTATACCTAGGCTGATTTATTTGCCTAGGGTTAGTGTTAGGCTTCAGCCTAGGGCTAGGATTTTTTGAACCAGGAAGCCCTGAGTTCCAGGCTTACTGCAGCTGCCAAAGGCATCCCAAAGGGAGCGCAGAAGTGCCACAACATGGCTGCTTTCACAGCTTTTTCCTTAGGAAGAACCCTCATACCCGGCTGATTTACCTTCCTAGGGTTACTGTTAGACTTAGGCCTAGGACATTTAAAACCAGGAAGCCCTGTGCTCCAGGCACACTGCAGCTGTTCAAGGCATCCCAAAGGAGGGCAAAAGTGACACAACTTGACTGCCTCCACTGCTATTTCCATGAGACCATCCCCAACCATAGGCTGATTTTCCTTCCTACCGTTGAGGTTTGGGTTAGGCCTAGGGTTACGGTTCTTTTAACCTGAAAGCCCTGAGTTCCAAGAACACAGCAGCTGCGAAAGTATACCCAAGAAGAGCACAAAAGTACCACAACATGCCTGCCTCCACAGTGATTTCCTTGGGGACATCCCTAATTCCTGGCTGATTTGCCTTTCTCGTCGTCAGGTTGGGGTAAGGTAGGCCTTGTGCTAGGATTTTTAAAATCAGGAGACCCAGACCTCCAGGCACACTGGAGCTGTGAAAGGCATCCAAAAGGGAGTGCAAAAGTGCCACAACATGGCTGCTTTCACAGCTTTTTCCTCTGCACCATCCTTATACCTAGGCTGATTTATCTGCCTAGGGTTAGGGTTAGGGTTCAGCCTAGTGCTAGGATTTTTTGAACCAGGAAGCCCTGAGTTCCAGGTTTCCTGCAGCTGCCAAAGGCATTCCAAATGGAGCTCAAAAATGCCACAACATGGCTGCTTTCACAGCTTTTTCCTTAGGAAGAACCCTAATACCCGGCTGATTTACCTTCGTAGGGTTACTATTAGGCTTAGGCCTAGGACTTTTTAAACCAGGAAGCCCAGACCCCCAGGCACACTGGAGATGTGAAAGGCGTCCAAAAGGGAGTGCAAAAGTGCCACAACAAGGCTGCTTTCACAGTTTTTCCTTCGCACCATCCCTATACCTAGGCTGATTTATCTGCCTAGTGTTAGGTTTAGGGTTCAACCTAGGGCTAGGATTTTTTGAACCAGGAAGCCCTGAGTTCCAGGCTTACTGCAGCTGCCAAAGGCATCCCAAAGGGAACACAGAAGTGCCACAACATGGCAGCTTTCACAGCTTTTTCCTTAGGAAGAACCCTAATACCCGGCTGATTTACCTTCCTAGGGTTACTGTTAGGCTTAGGCCTAGGACTTTTAAAACCAGGAAGCCCTGTGCTCCAGGCACACTGCAGCTGTTCAAGGCATCCCAAGGGCAGCGCAAAAGTGACACAACTTGGCTGCCTCCATGGCTATTTCCATGAGACCATCCCCAAACATAGGCTGATTTTCCTTCCTAGCGTTGAGGTTTGAGTTAGGCCTAGGGTTAGTGTTCTTTTAACCAGAAAGCCCTGAGTTCCAAGAACACAGCAGCTGCCAAGGACTACCCAAGAAGTGCACAAAAGTACCACCACATGCCTGCCTTCACCGCTATTTCCTTGGGGACGTCCCTAATTCCGGGCTGATTTGCCTTTCTCGTCGTCGGGTTGGGGTTAGGTAGGCCTTGTGCTAGGATTTTTAAAATCAGGAAGCCCAGACCTCCAGGCACACTGGAGCTGTGAAAGGCATCCAAAAGGGAGTGCAAAAGTGCCACAACATGGCTGCTTTCACAGCTTTTTCCTTAGGAAGAACCCTCATACCCGGCTGATTTACCTTCCTAGGGTTACTGTTAGGCTTAGGCCTAGGACTTTTAAAACCAGGAAGCCCTGTGCTCCAGGCACACTGCAGCTGTTCAAGGCATCCGAAAGGGAGGGCAAAAGTGACACAACTTGGCTGCCTCCACTGCTATTTCCATGAGACCCTCCCCAAACTTAGGCTGGTTTTCCTTCCTAGCGTTGAGGGTTGAGTTAGGCCTAGGGTTAGTGTTCTTTTAACCTGAAAGCCCTGAGTTCCAAGAACACAGCAGCTGCGAAAGTATACCCAAGAAGTGCAGAAAAGTACCACAACATGCCTGCCTCCACAGCGATTTCCTTGGGGACATCCCTAATTCCTGGCTGATTTGCCTTTCTCGTCGTCAGGTTGGGGTTAGGTAGGCCTTGTGCTAGGATTTTTAAAATCAGGAAGCCCAGACCTCCAGGCACACTGGAGCTGTGAAAGGCATCCAAAAGGGAGTGCAAAAGTGCTACAACATGGCTGCTTTCACAGCTTTTTCCGCGGCACCATCCTTATACCTAGGCTGATTTATCTGCCTAGGGTTAGGCTTAGGGTTCAGCCTAGGGCTAGGATTTTTTGAACCAGGAAGCCCTGAGTTCCAGGCTTACTGCAGCTGGCAAAGGCATCCCAAAGGGAGCGCAGAAGTGCCACAACATGGCTGCTTTCACAGCTTTTTCCTTAGGAAGAACCCTAATACTCGGCTGATTTACCTGCCTAGGGTTACTGTTAGGCTTAGGCCTAGGACTTTTAAAACCAGGAAGCCCTGTGCTCCAGGCACACTGCAGCTGTTCAAGGCATCCCAAGGGCAGCACAAAAGTGACACAACTTGGCTGCCTCCACGGCTATTTCCATGAGACCATCCCCAAGCATAGGCTGATTTTCCTTCCTAGCGTTGAGGTTTGAGTTAGGCCTAGGGTTAGGGTTCTTATAACCAGAACGCCCTGAGTTCCAAGAACACAGCAGCTGCCAAGGACTACCCAAGAAGTGCACAAAAGTACCACCACATGCCTGCCTTCACAGCTATTTCCTTGGGGACGTCCCTAATTCCTGGCTGATTTGCCTTTCTCGTCGTCGGGTTGGGGTTAGGTAGGCCTTGGGCTAGGATTTTAAAAATCAGGAAGCCCAGACCTCCAGGCACACGGGAGCTGTGAAAGGCATCCAAAAGGGAGTGCAAAAGTGCCACAACATGGCTGCTTTCACAGCTTTTTCCTTAGGAAGAACCCTCATACCCGGCTGATTTACCTTCCTAGGGTTACTGTTAGGCTTAGGCCTAGGACTTTTAAAACCAGGAAGCCCTGTGCTCCAGGCACACTGCAGCTGTTCAAGGCATCCCAAAGGGAGGGCAAAAGTGACACAACTTGACTGCCTCCACTGCTATTTCCATGAGACCATCCCCAACCATAGGCTGATTTTCCTTCCTACCGTTGAGGTTTGGGTTAGGCCTAGGGTTAGTGTTCTTTTAACCTTAAAGCCCTGAGTTCCAAGAACACAGCAGCTGCGAAAGTATACCCAAGAAGAGCACAAAAGTACCACAACATGCCTGCCTCCACAGCGATTTCCTTGGGGACATCCCTAATTCCTGGCTGATTTGCCTTTCTCGTCGTCAGGTTGGGGTAAGGTAGGCCTTGTGCTAGGATTTTTAAAATCAGGAGACCCAGACCTCCAGGCACACTGGAGCTGTGAAAGGCATCCAAAAGGGAGTGCAAAAGTGCCACAACATGGCTGCTTTCACAGCTTTTTCCTCTGCACCATCCTTATACCTAGGCTGATTTATCTGCCTAGGGTTAGGGTTAGGGTTCAGCCTAGTGCTAGGATTTTTTGAACCAGGAAGCCCTGAGTTCCAGGTTTCCTGCAGCTGCCAAAGGCATTCCAAATGGAGCTCAAAAATGCCACAACATGGCTGCTTTCACAGCTTTTTCCTTAGGAAGAACCCTAATACCCGGCTGATTTACCTTCGTAGGGTTACTATTAGGCTTAGGCCTAGGACTTTTTAAACCAGGAAGCCCAGACCCCCAGGCACACTGGAGATGTGAAAGGCGTCCAAAAGGGAGTGCAAAAGTGCCACAACAAGGCTGCTTTCACAGTTTTTCCTTCGCACCATCCCTATACCTAGGCTGATTTATCTGCCTAGTGTTAGGTTTAGGGTTCAACCTAGGGCTAGGATTTTTTGAACCAGGAAGCCCTGAGTTCCAGGCTTACTGCAGCTGCCAAAGGCATCCCAAAGGGAACACAGAAGTGCCACAACATGGCAGCTTTCACAGCTTTTTCCTTAGGAAGAACCCTAATACCCGGCTGATTTACCTTCCTAGGGTTACTGTTAGGCTTAGGCCTAGGACTTTTAAAACCAGGAAGCCCTGTGCTCCAGGCACACTGCAGCTGTTCAAGGCATCCCAAGGGCAGCGCAAAAGTGACACAACTTGGCTGCCTCCACGGCTATTTCCATGAGACCATCCCCAAACATAGGCTGATTTTCCTTCCTAGCGTTGAGGTTTGAGTTAGGCCTAGGGTTAGTGTTCTTTTAACCTGAAAGCCCTGAGTTCCAAGAACACAGCAGCTGCCAAGGACTACCCAAGAAGTGCACAAAAGTACCACCACATGCCTGCCTTCACCGCTATTTCCTTGGGGACGTCCCTAATTCCGGGCTGATTTGCCTTTCTCGTCGTCGGGTTGGGGTTAGGTAGGCCTTGTGCTAGGATTTTTAAAATCAGGAAGCCCAGACCTCCAGGCACACTGGAGCTGTGAAAGGCATCCAAAAGGGAGTGCAAAAGTGCCACAACATGGCTGCTTTCACAGCTTTTTCCTTAGGAAGAACCCTCATACCTGGCTGATTTACCTTCCTAGGGTTACTGTTAGGCTTAGGCCTAGGACTTTTAAAACCAGGAAGCCCTGTGCTCCAGGCACACTGCAGCTGTTCAAGGCATCCGAAAGGGAGGGCAAAAGTGACACAACTTGGCTGCCTCCACTGCTATTTCCATGAGACCCTCCCCAAACTTAGGCTGGTTTTCCTTCCTAGCGTTGAGGGTTGAGTTAGGCCTAGGGTTAGTGTTCTTTTAACCAGAAAGCCCTGAGTTCCAAGAACACAGCAGCTGCGAAAGTATACCCAAGAAGTGCACAAAAGTACCACAACATGCCTGCCTCCACAGCGATTTCCTTGGGGACATCCCTAATTCCTGGCTGATTTGCCTTTCTCGTCGTCAGGTTGGGGTTAGGTAGGCCTTGTGCTAGGATTTTTAAAATCAGGAAGCCCAGACCTCCAGGCACACTGGAGCTGTGAAAGGCATCCAAAAGGGAGTGCAAAAGTGCTACAACATGGCTGCTTTCACAGCTTTTTCCTCTGCACCATCCTTATACCTAGGCTGATTTATCTGCCTAGGGTTAGGCTTAGGGTTCAGCCTAGGGCTAGGATTTTTTGAACCAGGAAGCCCTGAGTTCCAGGCTTACTGCAGCTGCCAAAGGCATCCCAAAGGGAGCGCAGAAGTGCCACAACATGGCTGCTTTCACAGCTTTTTCCTTAGGAAGAACCCTAATACTCGGCTGATTTACCTGCCTAGGGTTACTGTTAGGCTTAGGCCTAGGACTTTTAAAACCAGGAAGCCCTGTGCTCCAGGCACACTGCAGCTGTTCAAGGCATCCCAAGGGCAGCACAAAAGTGACACAACTTGGCTGCCTCCACGGCTATTTCCATGAGACCATCCCCAAGCATAGGCTGATTTTCCTTCCTAGCGTTGAGGTTTGAGTTAGGCCTAGGGTTAGGGTTCTTATAACCAGAACGCCCTGAGTTCCAAGAACACAGCAGCTGCCAAGGACTACCCAAGAAGTGCACAAAAGTACCACCACATGCCTGCCTTCACAGCTATTTCCTTGGGGACGTCCCTAATTCCTGGCTGATTTGCCTTTCTCGTCGTCGGGTTGGGGTTAGGTAGGCCTTGGGCTAGGATTTTAAAAATCAGGAAGCCCAGACCTCCAGGCTTACTGCAGCTGCCAAAGGCATCCCAAAGGGAGCGCAGAAGTGCCACAACATGGCTGCTTTCACAGCTTTTTCCTTAGGAAGAACCCTCATACCCGGCTGATTTACCTTCCTAGGGTTACTGTTAGGCTTAGGCCTAGGACATTTAAAACCAGGAAGCCCTGTGCTCCAGGCACACTGCAGCTGTTCAAGGCATCCCAAAGGGAGGGCAAAAGTGACACAACTTGACTGCCTCCACTGCTATTTCCATGAGACCATCCCCAACCATAGGCTGATTTTCCTTCCTACCGTTGAGGTTTGGGTTAGGCCTAGGGTTAGTGTTCTTTTAACCTGAAAGCCCTGAGTTCCAAGAACACAGCAGCTGCGAAAGTATACCCAAGAAGAGCACAAAAGTACTACAACATGCCTGCCTCCACAGCGATTTCCTTGGGGACATCCCTAATTCCTGGCTGATTTGCCTTTCTCGTCGTCAGGTTGGGGTAAGGTAGGCCTTGTGCTAGGATTTTTAAAATCAGGAAGCCCAGACCTCCAGGCACACTGGAGCTGTGAAAGGCATCCAAAAGGGAGTGCAAAAGTGCCACAACATGGCTGCTTTCACAGCTTTTTCCTCTGCACCATCCTTATACCTAGGCTGATTTATCTGCCTAGGGTTAGGGTTAGGGTACAGCCTAGTGCTAGGATTTTTTGAACCAGGAAGCCCTGAGTTCCAGGTTTCCTGCAGCTGCCAAAGGCATTCCAAATGGAGCTCAAAAATGCCACAACATGGCTGCTTTCACAGCTTTTTCCTTAGGAAGAACCCTAATACCCGGCTGATTTACCTTCGTAGGGTTACTATTAGGCTTAGGCCTAGGACTTTTAAAACCAGGAAGCCCAGACCCCCAGGCACACTGGAGATGTGAAAGGCGTCCAAAAGGGAGTGCAAAAGTGCCACAACAAGGCTGCTTTCACAGTTTTTCCTTCGCACCATCCCTATACCTAGGCTGATTTATCTGCCTAGTGTTAGGTTTAGGGTTCAACCTAGGGCTAGGATTTTTTGAACCAGGAAGCCCTGAGTTCCAGGCTTACTGCAGCTGCCAAAGGCATCCCAAAGGGAACACAGAAGTGCCACAACATGGCAGCTTTCACAGCTTTTTCCTTAGGAAGAACCCTAATACCCGGCTGATTTACCTTCCTAGGGTTACTGTTAGGCTTAGGCCTAGGACTTTTAAAACCAGGAAGCCCTGTGCTCCAGGCACACTGCAGCTGTTCAAGGCATCCCAAGGGCAGCGCAAAAGTGACACAACTTGGCTGCCTCCACGGCTATTTCCATTAGAACATCCCCAAACATAGGCTGATTTTCCTTCCTAGCGTTGAGGTTTGAGTTAGGCCTAGGGTTAGTGTTCTTTTAACCAGAAAGCCCTGAGTTCCAAGAACACAGCAGCTGCCAAGGACTACCCAAGAAGTGCACAAAAGTACCACCACATGCCTGCCTTCACCGCTATTTCCTTGGGGACGTCCCTAATTCCGGGCTGATTTGCCTTTCTCGTCGTCGGGTTGGGGTTAGGTAGGCCTTGTGCTAGGATTTTTAAAATCAGGAAGCCCAGACCTCCAGGCACACTGGAGCTGTGAAAGGCATCCAAAAGGGAGTGCAAAAGTGCCACAACATGGCTGCTTTCACAGCTTTTTCCTTAGGAAGAACCCTCATACCCGGCTGATTTACCTTCCTAGGGTTACTGTTAGGCTTAGGCCTAGGACTTTTAAAACCAGGAAGCCCTGTGCTCCAGGCACACTGCAGCTGTTCAAGGCATCCGAAAGGGAGGGCAAAAGTGACACAACTTGGCTGCCTCCACTGCTATTTCCATGAGACCCTCCCCAACCATAGGCTGGTTTTCCTTCCTAGCGTTGAGGGTTGAGTTAGGCCTAGGGTTAGTGTTCTTTTAACCTGAAAGCCCTGAGTTCCAAGAACACAGCAGCTGCGAAAGTATACCCAAGAAGTGCACAAAAGTACCACAACATGCCTGCCTCCACAGCGATTTCCTTGGGGACATCCCTAATTCCTGGCTGATTTGCCTTTCTCGTCGTCAGGTTGGGGTTAGGTAGGCCTTGTGCTAGGATTTTTAAAATCAGGAAGCCCAGACCTCCAGGCACACTGGAGCTGTGAAAGGCATCCAAAAGGGAGTGCAAAAGTGCTACAACATGGCTGCTTTCACAGCTTTTTCCTCGGCACCATCCTTATACCTAGGCTGATTTATCTGCCTAGGGTTAGGCTTAGGGTTCAGCCTAGGGCTAGGATTTTTTGAACCAGGAAGCCCTGAGTTCCAGGCTTACTGCAGCTGCCAAAGGCATCCCAAAGGGAGCGCAGAAGTGCCACAACATGGCTGCTTTCACAGCTTTTTCCTTAGGAAGAACCCTAATACTCGGCTGATTTACCTGCCTAGGGTAACTGTTAGGCTTAGGCCTAGGACTTTTAAAACCAGGAAGCCCTGTGCTCCAGGCACACTGCAGCTGTTCAAGGCATCCCAAGGGCAGCACAAAAGTGACACAACTTGGCTGCCTCCACGGCTATTTCCATGAGACCATCCCCAAGCATAGGCTGATTTTCCTTCCTAGCGTTGAGGTTTGAGTTAGGCCTTGGGTTAGGGTTCTTATAACCAGAACGCCCTGAGTTCCAAGAACACAGCAGCTGCCAAGGACTACCCAAGAAGTGCACAAAAGTACCACCACATGCCTGCCTTCACAGCTATTTCCTTGGGGACGTCCCTAATTCCTGGCTGATTTGCCTTTCTCGTCGTCGGGTTGGTGTTAGGTAGGCCTTGGGCTAGGATTTTAAATATCAGGAAGCCCAGACCTCCAGGCACACGGGAGCTGTGAAAGGCATCCAAAAGGGAGTGCAAAAGTGCCACAACATGGCTGCTTTCACAGCTTTTTCCTTAGGAAGAACCCTCATACCCGGCTGATTTACCTTCCTAGGGTTACTGTTAGGCTTAGGCCTAGGAGTTTTAAAACCAGGAAGCCCTGTGCTCCAGGAACACTGCAGCTGTTCAAGGCATCACAACGGGAGTGCAAAAGTGACACAACTTGGCTGCCTCCACTGCTATTTCCATGAGACCATCCCCAACCATAGGCTGATTTTCCTTCCTAGCGTTGAGGTTTGAGTTAGGCCTAGGGTTAGTGTTCTTTTAAACTGAAAGCCCTGAGTTCCAAGAACACAGCAGCTGCGAAAGTATACCCAAGAATTGCAGAAAAGTACCACAACATGCCTGCCTCCACAGCTATTTCCTTGGGGACATCCCTGATTCCTGGCTGATTTGCCTGTCTCGTCGTCAGGTTGGGGTTAGGTAGGCCTTGTGCTAGGATTTTTAAAATCAGGAAGCCCAGACCTCCAGGCACACTGGAGCTGTGAAAGGCATCCAAAAGGGAGTGCAAAAGTGCCACAACATGGCTTCTTTCACAGCTTTTTCCTCTGCACCATCCTTATACCTAGGCTGATTTATCTGCCTAGGGTTAGGGTTAGGGTTCAGCCTAGGGCTAGGATTTTTTGAACCAGGAAGCCCTGAGTTCCAGGCTTACTGCAGCTGCCAAAGACATCCCAAATGGAGCTCAAAAATGCCACAACATGGCTGCTTTCACAGCTTTGTCCTTAGGAAGAACCCTAATACCCGGCTGATTTACCTTCGTAGGGTTACTATTAGGCTTAGGCCTAGGACTTTTAAAACCAGGAAGCCCAGACCTCCAGGCACACTGGAGATGTGAAAGGCATCCAAAAGGGAGTGCAAAAGTGCCACAACATGGCTGCTTTCACAGCTTTTTCCTTGGCACCATCCCTATACCTAGGCTGATTTATTTGCCTAGGGTTAGTGTTAGGCTTCAGCCTAGGGCTAGGATTTTTTGAACCAGGAAGCCCTGAGTTCCAGGCTTACTGCAGCTGCCAAAGGCATCCCAAAGGGAGCGCAGAAGTGCCACAACATGGCTGCTTTCACAGCTTTTTCCTCAGGAAGAACCCTCATACCCGGCTGATTTACCTTCCTAGGGTTACTGTTAGGCTTAGGCCTAGGACATTTAAAACCAGGAAGCCCTGTGCTCCAGGCACACTGCAGCTGTTCATGGCATCACAACGGGAGTGCAAAAGTGACACAACTTGGCTGCCTCCACTGCTATTTCCATGAGACCATCCCCAACAATAGGTTGATATTCCTTCCTAGCATTGAGATATGAGTTAGGCCTAGGGTTAGTGTTCTTTTAACCTGAAAGTCCTGAGTTCCAAGAACACAGCAGCTGCGAAAGTATACCCAAGAAGAGCACAAAAGTACCACAACATGCCTGCCTCCACAGCTATTTCCTTGGGGACGTCCCTAATTCCTGGCTGATTTGCCTTTCTCGTCGTCAGGTTGGGGTTAGGTAGGCCTTGTGCTAGGATTTTTAAAATCAGGAAGTCCAGACCTCCAGGCACACTGGAGCTGTGAAAAGCATCCAAATGGGAGTGCAAAAGTGCCACAACATGGCTGCTTTCACAGCTTTTTCCTTGGCACCATCCCTATACATAGGCTGATTTATCTGCCTAGGGTTAGGCTTAGGGTTCAACCTAGGGCTAGGATTTTTTGAACCAGGAAGCCCTGAGTTCCAGGCTTACTGCAGCTGCCAAAGGCATCCCAAAGGGAGCGCAGAAGTGCCACAACATGGCAGCTTTCACAGCTTTTTCCTTAGGAAGAACCCTAATACCCGGCTGATTTACCTTCCTAGGGTTACTGTTAGGCTTAGGCCTAGGACATTTAAAACCAGGAAGCCCTGTGCTCCAGGCACACTGCAGCTGTTCTAGGCATCACAACGGGAGTGCAAAAGTGACACAACTTGGCTGCCTCCACTGCTATTTCCATGAGACCATCCCCAACCATAGGCTGATTTTCCTTCCTAGCGTTGAGGTTTGAGTTAGGCCTAGGGTTAGTGTTCTTTTAACCAGAAAGCCCTGAGTTCCAAGAACCCAGCAGCTGCCAAGGACTACCCAAGAAGTGCACAAAAGTACCACCACATGCCTGCCTTCACAGCTATTTCCTTGGGGACGTCCCTAATTCCTGGCTGATTTGCCTTTCTCTTCGTCGGGTTGGGGTTAGGTAGGCCTTGTGCTAGGATTTTTAAAATCAAGAATGCCAGACCTCCAGGCACACTGGAGCTGTGAAAGGCATCCAAAAGGGAGTGCAAAAGTGCCACAACATGGCTGCTTTCACAGCTTTTTCCTTAGGAAGAACCCTCATACCCGGCTGATTTACCTTCCTAGGGTTACTGTTAGGCTTAGGCCTAGGACTTTTAAAACCAGGAAGCCCTGTGCTCAAGGCTTACTGCAGCTGTTCAAGGCATCCGAAAGGGAGGGCAAAAGTGACACAACTTGGCTGCCTCCTCTGCTATTTCCATGAGACCATCCCGAATCCTAGGCTGATTTTCCTTCCTAGCGTTGAGGTTTGAGTTAGGCCTAGGGTTAGTGTTCTTTTAACCTGAAAGTCCTGAGTTCCAAGAACACAGCAGCTGCGAAAGTATACCCAAGAAGTGCAGAAAAGTACCACACATGCCTGCCTCCACAGCGATTTCCTTGGGGACGTCCCTAATTCCTGGCTGATTTGCCTTTCTCGTCGTCAGGTTGGGGTTAGGTAGGCCTTGTGCTAGGATTTTTAAAATCAGGAAGTCCAGACCTCCAGGCACACTGGAGCTGTGAAAAGCATCCAAATGGGAGTGCAAAAGTGCCACAACATGGCTGCTTTCACAGCTTTTTCCTTGGCACCATCCCTATACATAGGCTGATTTATCTGCCTAGGGTTAGGGTTAGGGTTCAACCTAGGGCTAGGATTTTTTGAACCAGGAAGCCCTGAGTTCCAGGCTTACTGCAGCTGCCAAAGGCATCCCAAAGGGAGCGCAGAAGTTCCACAACATGGCAGCTTTCACAGCTTTTTCCTTAGGAAGAACCCTCATACCCGGCTGATTTACCTTCCTAGGGTTACTGTTAGGCTTAGGCCTAGGACTTTTAAAACCAGGAAGACCTGTGCTCCAGGCACACTGCAGCTCTTCAAGGCATTCCAAGGGCAGCGCAAAAGTGACACAACTTGGCTGCCTCCACTGCTATTTCCATGAGACCATCCCCAACCATAGGCTTATTTTCCTTCCTAGCGTTGAGGTTTGAGTTAGGCCTAGGGTTAGGGTTCTTTTAACCAGAAAGCCCTGAGTTCCAAGAACACAGCAGCTGCCAAGGACTACCCAAGAAGTGCACAAAAGTACCACCACATGCCTGCCTTCACAGCTATTTCCTTGGGGACGTCCCTAATTCCTGGCTGATTTGCCTTTCTCGTCGTCGGTTTGGGGTTAGGTAGGCCTTGTGCTAGGATTTTTAAAATCAAGAATGCCAGACCTCCAGGCACACTGGAGCTGTGAAAGGCATCCAAAAGGGAGTGCAAAAGTGCCACAACATGGCTGCTTTCACAGCTTTTTCCTTAGGAAGAACCCTCATACCCGGCTGATTTACCTTCCTAGGGTTACTGTTAGGCTTAGGCCTAGGACTTTTAAAACCAGGAAGCCCTGTGCTCAAGGCTTACTGCAGCTGTTCAAGGCATCCGAAAGGGAGGGCAAAAGTGACACAACTTGGCTGCCTCCTCTGCTATTTCCATGAGACCATCCCGAATCCTAGGCTGATTTTCCTTCCTAGCGTTGAGGTTTGAGTTAGGCCTAGGGTTAGTGTTCTTTTAACCTGAAAGTCCTGAGTTCCAAGAACACAGCAGCTGCGAAAGTATACCCAAGAAGTGCAGAAAAGTACCACAACATGCCTGCCTCCACAGCGATTTCCTTGGGGACATCCCTAATTCCTGGCTGATTTGCCTTTCTCGTCATCAGGTTGGGGTTAGGTAGGCCTTGTGCTAGGATTTTTCAAATCAGGAAGCCCAGACCTCCAGGCACACTGGAGCTGTGAAAGGCATCCAAAAGGGAGTGCAAAAGTGCCACAACATGGCTGCTTTCACAGCTTTTTCCTCTGCACCATCCCTATACCTAGGCTGATTTATCTGCCTAGGGTTAGGGTTAGGGTTCAGCCTAGGGCTAGGATTTTTTGAAGCAGGAAGCCCTGAGTTCCAGGCTTACTGCAGCTGCCAAAGGCATCCCAAAGGGAGCGCAGAAGTGCCACAACATGGCTGCTTTCACAGCTTTTTCCTTAGGAAGAACCCTCATACCCGGCTGATTTACCTTCCTAGGGTTACTGTTAGGCTTAGGCCTAGGACTTTTAAAACCAGGAAGCCCTGTGCTCCAGGAACACTGCAGCTGTTCAAGGCATCACAACGGGAGGGCAAAAGTGACACAACTTGGCTGCCTCCATTGCTATTTCCATGAGACCATCCCGAATCATAGGCTGATTTTCCTTCCTAGCGTTGAGGTTTGAGTTAGGCCTAGGGTTAGTGTTCTTTTAACCTGAAATCCCTGAGTTCCAAGAACACAGCAGCTGCGAAAGTATACCCAAGAAGTGCAGAAAAGTACCACAACATGCCTGCCTCCACAGCTATTTCCTTGGGGACATCCCTAATTCCTGGCTGATTTGCCTGTCTCGTCGTCAGGTTGGGGTTAGGTAGGACTTGTGCTAGGATTTTTAAAATCAGGAAGCCCAGACCTCCAGGCACACTGGAGCTGTGAAAGGCATCCAAAAGGGAGTGCAAAAGTGCCACAACATGGCTGCTTTCACAGCTTTTTCCTTTGCACCATCCTTATACCTAGGCTGATTTATCTGCCTAGGGTTAGGGTTAGGGTTCAGCCTAGGGCTAGGATTTTTTGAACCAGGAAGCCCTGAGTTCCAGGCTTACTGTAGCTGCCAAAGACATCCCAAATTGAGCTCAAAAATGCCACAACATGGCTGCTTTCACAGCTTTGTCCTTAGGAAGAACCCTAATACCCGGCTGATTTACCTTCGTAGGGTTACTATTAGGCTTAGGCCTAGGACTTTTAAAACCAGGAAGCCCAGACCTCCAGGCACACTGGAGATGTGAAAGGCATCACAACGGGAGTGCAAAAGTGACACAACTTGGCTGCCTCCACTGCTATTTCCATGAGACCATCCCCAAACATAGGCTGATTTTCCTTCCTAGCGTTGAGGTTTGAGTTAGGCCTAGGGTTAGTGTTCTTTTAACCAGAAAGCCCTGAGTTCCAAGAACACAGCAGCTGCGAACGTACACCCAAGAAGAGCACAAAAGTACCACAACATGCCTGCCTCCACAGCTATTTCCTTGGGGACATCCCTAATTCCTGGCTGATTTGCCTGTCTCGTCGTCAGGTTGGGGTTAGGTAGGCCTTGTGCTAGGATTTTTAAAATCAGGAAGCCCAGACCTCCAGGCACACTGGAGCTGTGAAAGGCATCCAAAAGGGAGTGCAAAAGTGCCACAACATGGCTGCTTTCACAGCTTTTTCGTTGGCACCATCCTTATACCTAGGCTGATTTATCTGCCTAGGGTTAGGGTTAGGGTTCAGCCTAGGGCTAGGATTTTTTGAACCAGGAAGCCCTGAGTTCCAGGCTTACTGCAGCTGCCAAAGACATCCCAAATGGAGCTCAAAAATGCCACAACATGGCTGCTTTCACAGCTTTGTCCTTAGGAAGAACCCTAATACCCGGCTGATTTACCTTTGTAGGGTTACTGTTAGGCTTAGGCCTAGGACTTTTCAAACCAGGAAGCCCAGACCTCCAGGCACACTGGAGATGTGAAAGGCATCACAACGGGAGTGCAAAAGTGACACAACTTGGCTGCCTCCACTGCTATTTCCATGAGACCATCCCCAAACATAGGCTGATTTTCCTTCCTAGCGTTGAGGTTTGAGTTAGGCCTAGGGTTAGCGTTCTTTTAACCAGAAAGCCCTGAGTTCCAAGAACACAGCAGCTGCGAACGTACACCCAAGAAGAGCACAAAAGTACCACAACATGCCTGCCTCCACAGCTATTTCCTTGGGGACATCCCTAATTCCTGGCTGATTTGCCTGTCTCGTCGTCAGGTTGGGGTTAGGTAGGCCTTGTGCTAGGATTTTTAAAATCAGGAAGCCCAGACCTCCAGGCACACTGGAGCTGTGAAAGGCATCCAAAAGGGAGTGCAAAAGTGCCACAACATGGCTGCTTTCACAGCTTTTTCCTCTGCACCATCCTTATACCTAGGCTGATTTATCTGCCTAGGGTTAGGGTTAGGGTTCAGCCTAGGGCTAGGATTTTTTGAACCAGGAAGCCCTGAGTTCCAGGCTTACTGCAGCTGCCAAAGACATCCCAAATGGAGCTCAAAAATGCCACAACATGGCTGCTTTCACAGCTTTGTCCTTAGGAAGAACCCTAATACCCGGCTGATTTACCTTCGTAGGGTTACTATTAGGCTTAGGCCTAGGACTTTTCAAACCAGGAAGCCCAGACCTCCAGGCACACTGGAGATGTGAAAGGCATCCAAAAGGGAGTGCAAAAGTGCCACAACATGGCTGCTTTCACAGCTTTTTCCTTGGCACCATCCCTATACCTAGGCTGATTTATTTGCCTAGGGTTAGTGTTAGGCTTCAGCCTAGTGCTAGGATTTTTTGAACCAGGAAGCCCTGAGTTCCAGTCTTACTGCAGCTGCCAAAGGCATCCCAAAGGGAGCGCAGAAGTGCCACAACATGGCTGCTTTCACAGCTTTTTCCTCAGGAAGAACCCTCATACCCGGCTGATTTACCTTCCTAGGGTTACTGTTAGGCTTAGGCCTAGGACTTTTAAAACCAGGAAGCCCTGTGCTCCAGGCACACTGCAGCTCTTCAAGGCATTCCAAGGGCAGCGCAAAAGTGACACAACTTGGCTGCCTCCACTGCTATTTCCATGAGACCATCCCCAACCATAGGCTGATTTTCCTTCCTAGCGTTGAGGTTTGAGTTAGGCCTAGGGTTAGGGTTCTTTTAACCAGAAAGCCCTGAGTTCCAAGAACACAGCAGCTGCCAAGGACTACCCAAGAAGTGCACAAAAGTACCACCACATGCCTGCCTTCACAGCTATTTCCTTGGGGACGTCCCTAATTCCTGGCTGATTTGCCTTTCTCGTCGTCGGGTTGGGGTTAGGTAGGCCTTGTGCTAGGATTTTTAAAATCAAGAAGGCCAGACCTCCAGGCACACTGGAGCTGTGAAAGGCATCCAAAAGGGAGTGCAAAAGTGCCACCACATGGCTGCTTTCACAGCTTTTTCCTTAGGAAGAACCCTCATACCCGGCTGATTTACCTTCCTAGGGTTACTGTTAGGCTTAGGCCTAGGACTTTTAAAACCAGGAAGCCCTGTGCTCAAGGCTTACTGCAGCTGTTCAAGGCATCCGAAAGGGAGGGCAAAAGTGACACAACTTGGCTGCCTCCTCTGCTATTTCCATGAGACCATCCCGAATCCTAGGCTGATTTTCCTTTCTAGCGTTGAGGTTTGAGTTAGGCCTAGAGTTAGTGTTCTTTTAACCTGAAAGTCCTGAGTTCCAAGAACACAGCAGCTGCGAAAGTATACCCAAGAAGTGCAGAAAAGTACCACAACATGCCTGCCTCCACAGCGATTTCCTTGGGGACATCCCTAATTGCTGGCTGATTTGCCTTTCTCGTCGTCAGGTTGGGGTTAGGTAGGCCTTGTGCTAGGATTTTTCAAATCAGGAATCCCAGACCTCCAGGCACACTGGAGCTGTGAAAGACATCCAAAAGGGAGTGCAAAAGTGCCACAACATGGCTGCTTTCACAGCTTTTTCCTCTGCACCATCCCTATACCTAGGCTGATTTATCTGCCTAGGGTTAGGGTTAGGGTTCAGCCTAGGGCTAGGATTTTTTGAAGCAGGAAGCCCTGAGTTCCAGGCTTACTGCAGCTGCCAAAGGCATCCCAAAGGGAGCGCAGAAGTGCCACAACATGGCTGCTTTCACAGCTTTTTCCTTAGGAAGAACCCTCATACCCGGCTGATTTACCTTCCTAGGGTTAATGTTAGGCTTAGGCCTAGGACATTTAAAACCAGGAAGCCCTGTGCTCCAGGAACACTGCAGCTGTTCAAGGCATCACAACGGGAGTGCAAAAGTGACACAACTTGGCTGCCTCCACTGCTATTTCCATGAGACCATCCCCAACCATAGGCTGATTTTCCTTCCTAGCGTTGAGGTTTGAGTTAGGCCTAGGGTTAGTGTTCTTTTAACCTGAAAGCCCTGAGTTCCAAGAACACAGCAGCTGCGAAAGTATACCCAAGAAGTGCAGAAAAGTACCACAACATGCCTGCCTCCACAGCTATTTCCTTGGGGACATCCCTAATTCCTGGCTGATTTGCCTGTCTCGTCGTCAGGTTGGGGTTAGGTACGCCTTGTGCTAGGATTTTTAAAATCAGGAAGCCCAGACCTCCAGGCACACTGGAGCTGTGAAAGGCATCCAAAAGGGAGTGCAAAAGTGCCACAACATGGCTGCTTTCACAGCTTTTTCCTCTGCACCCTCCTTATACCTAGGCTGATTTATCTGCGTAGGGTTAGGGTTAGGATTCAGCCTAGGGCTAGGATTTTTTGAACCAGGAAGCCCTGAGTTCCAGGCTTACTGCAGCTGCCAAAGACATCCCAAATGGAGCTCAAAAATGCCACAACATGGCTGCTTTCACAGCTTTGTCCTTAGGAAGAACCCTAATACCCGGCTGATTTGCCTTCGTAGGGTTACTATTAGGCTTAGGCCTAGGACTTTTAAAACCAGGAAGCCCAGACCTCCAGGCACACTGGAGATGTGAAAGGCATCCAAAAGGGAGTGCAAAAGTGCCACAACATGGCTGCTTTCACAGCTTTTTCCTTGGCACCATCCCTATACCTAGGCTGATTTATTTGCCTAGGGTTAGTGTTAGGCTTCAGCCTAGTGCTAGGATTTTTTGAACCAGGAAGCCCTGAGTTCCAGGCTTACTGCAGCTGCCAAAGGCATCCCAAAGGGAGCGCAGAAGTGCCACAACATGGCTGCTTTCACAGCTTTTTCCTTAGGAAGAACCCTCATACCCGGCTGATTTACCTTCCTAGGGTTACTGTTAGGCTTAGGCCTAGGACATTTAAAACCAGGAAGCCCTGTGCTCCAGGAACACTGCAGCTGTTCAAGGCATCCCAAAGGGAGGGAAAAAGTGACACAACTTGGCTGCCTCCACTGCTATTTCCATGAGACCATCCCCAACCATAGGCTGATTTTCCTTCCTAGCGTTTAGGTTTGAGTTAGGCCTAGGGTTAGTGTTCTTTTAACCTGAAAGTCCTGAGTTCCAAGAACACAGCAGCTGCGAAAGTATACCCAAGAAGAGCACAAAAGTACCACAACATGCCTGCCTCCACAGCGATTTCCTTGGGGACATCCCTAATTCCTGGCTGATTTGCCTTTCTCGTCGTCGGGTTGGGGTTAGGTAGGCCTTGTGCTAGGATTTTTAAAATCAGGAAGCCCAGACCTCCAGGCACACTGGAGCTGTGAAAGGCATCCAAAAGGGAGTGCAAAAGTGCCACAACATGGCTGCTTTCACAGCTTTTTCCTTGGCACCATCCCTATACCTAGGCTGATTTATCTGCCTAGGGTTATGGTTAGGGTTCAGCCTAGGGCTAGGATTTTTTGAACCAGGAAGCCCTGAGTTCCAGGCTTACTGCAGCTGCCAAAGGCATCCGAAAGGGAGCTCAGAAATGCCACAACATGGCTGCTTTCACAGCTTTTTCCTTAGGAAGAACCCTCATACCCGGCTGATTTTCCTTCCTAGTGTTACTGTTAGGCTTAGGCCTAGGACATTTAAAACCAGGAAGCCCTGTGCTCCAGGCACACTGCAGCTGTTCTAGGCATCACAACGGGAGGGCAAAAGTGACACAACTTGGCTGCCTCCACTGCTATTTCCATGAGACCATCCCCAACCATAGGCTGATTTTCCTTCCTAGCGTTGAGGTTTCAGTTAGGCCTAGGGTTAGTGTTCTTTTAACCAGAAAGCCCTGAGTTCCAAGAACCCAGCAGCTGCCAAGGACTACCCAAGAAGTGCACAAAAGTACCACCACATGCCTGCCTTCACAGCTATTTCCTTGGGGACGTCCCTAATTCCTGGCTGATTTGCCTTTCTCGTCGTCGGGTTGGGGTTAGGTAGGCCTTGTGCTAGGATTTTTAAAATCAAGAATGCCAGACCTCCAGGCACACTGGAGCTGTGAAAGGCATCCAAAAGGGAGTGCAAAACTGCCACAACATGGCTGCTTTCACAGCTTTTTCCTTAGGAACCACCCTCATACCCGGCTGATTTACCTTCCTAGGGTTACTGTTAGGCTTAGGCCTAGGACTTTTAAAACCAGGAAGCCCTGTGCTCCAGGCTTACTGCAGCTGTTCAAGGCATCTGAAAGGGAGGGCAAAAGTGACACAACTTGGCTGCCTCCACTGCTATTTCCATGAGACCATCCCGAACCATAGGCTGATTTTCCTTCCTAGCGTTTAGGTTTGAGTTAGGCCTAGGGTTAGTGTTCTTTTAACCTGAAAGCCCTGAGTTCCAAGAACACAGCAGCTCTGAAAGTATACCCAAGAAGTGCACAAAAGTACCACAACATGCCTGCCTCCACAGCGATTTCCTTGGGGACATCCCTAATTGCTGGCTGATTTGCCTTTCTCGTCGTCAGGTTGGGGTTAGGTAGGCCTTGTGCTAGGATTTTTAAAATCAGGAAGCCCAGACCTCCAGGCACACTGGAGCTGTGAAAGGCATCCAAAAGGGAGTGCAAAAGTGCCACAACATGGCTGCTTTCACAGCTTTTTCCTTAGGAAGAACCCTAATACCCGGCTGATTTACCTGCCTAGGGTTACTGTTAGGCTTGGGCCTAGGACTTTTAAAACCAGGAAGCTCTGTGCTCCACGCTTACTGCAGCTGTTCAAGGCATCCGAAAGGGAGGGCAAAAGTGACACAACTTGGCTGCCTCCACTGCTATTTCCATGAGACCATCCCGAATCGTAGGCTGATTTTCCTTCCTAGCCTTGAGGTTTGAGTTAGGCCAAGGGTTAGTGTTCTTTTAATCTGAAAGCCCTGAGTTCCAAGAACACAGCAGCTGCGAAAGTATACCAAAGAAGTGCACAAAAGTACCACATCATGCCTGCCTCCACAGCGATTTCCTTGGGGACATCCCTAATTCCTGGCTGATTTGCCTGTCTCGTCGTCAGGTTGGGGTTAGGTAGGCCTTGTGCTAGGATTTTTAAAATCAGGAAGCCCAGACCTCCAGGCACACTGGAGCTGTGAAAGGCATCCAAAAGGGAGTGCAAAAGTGCCACAACATGGCTGCTTTCACAGCTTTTTCCTCTGCACCATCCTTATACCTAGGCTGATTTATCTGCCTAGGGTTAGGGTTAGGGTTCAGCCTAGGGCTAGGATTTTTTGAACCAGGAAGCCCTGAGTTCCAGGCTTACTGCAGCTGCCAAAGGCATCCCAAAGGGAGCGCAGAAGTGCCACAACATGGCTGCTTTCACAGCTTTTTCCTTAGGACGAACCCTCATACCCGGCTGATTTACCTTCCTAGGGTTACTGTTAGGCTTAGGCCTAGGACATTTAAAACCAGGAAGCCCTGTGCTCCAGGCACACTGCAGCTGTTCATGGCATCACAACGGGAGTGCAAAAGTGACACAACTTGGCTGCCTCCACTGCTATTTCTATGAGACCATCCCCAACCATAGGCTGATATTCCTTCCTAGCGTTGAGATTTGAGTTAGGCCTAGGGTTAGTGTTCTTTTAACCAGAAAGCCCTGAGTTCCAAGAACACAGCAGCTGCGAAAGTATACCCAAGAAGTGCACAAAAGTACCACAACATGCCTGCCTCCACAGCGATTTCCTTGGGGACATCCCTAATTCCTGGCTGATTTGCCTTTCTCGTCGTCAGGTTGGGGTTAGGTAGGACTTGTGCTAGGATTTTTAAAATCAGGAAGCCCAGACCTCCAGGCACACTGGAGCTGTGAAAGGCATCCAAAAGGGAGTGCAAAAGTGCCACAACATGGCTGCTTTCACAGCTTTTTCCTTGGCACCATCCCTATACATTGGCTGATTTATCTGCCTAGGGTTAGGCTTAGAGTTCAGACTAGGGCTAGGATTTTTTGAATCAGGAAGCCCTGAGTTCCAGGCTTACTGCAGCTGCCAAAGGCATCCCAAAGGGAGCGCAGAAGTGCCACAACATGGCTGCTTTCACAGCTTTTTCCTTAGGAAGAACCCTCATACCTGGCTGATTTACCTTCCTAGGGTTACTGTTAGGCTTAGGCCTAGGACATTTAAAACCAGGAAGCCCTGTGCTCCAGGAACACTGCAGCTGTTCAAGGCATCACAACGGGAGTGACAAGTGACACAACTTGGCTGCCTCCACTGCTATTTCCATGAGACCATCCCCAAACATAGGCTGATTTTCCTTCCTAGCGTTGAGGTTTGAGTTAGGCCAAGGGTTAGTGTTCTTTTAACCAGAAAGCCCTGAGTTCCAAGAACACAGCAGCTGCAAAAGTATACCCAAGAAGTGCAGAAAAGTACCACAACATGCCTGCCTCCACAGCTATTTCCTTGGGGACATCCCTAATTCCTGGCTGATTTGCCTTTCTCGTCGTCAGGTTGGGGTTAGGTAGGCCTTGTGCTAGGATTTTTAAAATCAGGAAGCCCAGACCTCCAGGCACACTGGAGCTGTGAAAGGCATCCAAAAGGGAGTGCAAAAGTGCCACAACATGGCTGCTTACACAGCTTTTTCCTTAGGAAGAACCCTCATACCCGGCGGATTTACCTTCCTACGTTTACTGTTAGGCTTAGGCCTAGGACGTTTAAAACCAGGAAGTCCTGTGCTCCAGGCTTACTGCAGCTGTTCAAGGCATCCGAAAGGGAGGGCAAAAGTGACACAACTTGGCTGCATCCTCTGCTATTTCCATGAGACCATCCCGAATCATAGGCTGATTTTCCTTCCTAGCGTTGAGGTTTGAGTTAGGCCTAGGGTTAGTGTTCTTTTAACCTGAAAGCCCTGAGTTGCAAGAACACAGCAGCTGCGAAAGTATACCCAAGAAGTGCAGAAAAGTACCACAACATGCCTGCCTCCACAGCGATTTCCTTGGGGACATCCCTAATTCCTGGCTGATTTGCCTTTCTCGTCATCGGGTTGGGGTTAGGTAGGCCTTGTGCTAGGATTTTTAAAATCAGGAAGCCCAGACCTCCAGGCACACTGGAGCTGTGAAAGGCATCCAAAAGGGAGTGCAAAAGTGCCACAACATGGCTGCTTTCACAGCTTTTTCCTTGGCACCATCCCTATAACTAGGCTGATTTATCTGCCTAGGGTTAGGGTTAGGGTTCAGCCTAGGGCTAGGATTTTTTGAAGCAGGAAGCCCTGAGTTCCAGGCTTACTGCAGCTGCCAAAGGCATCCCAAAGGGAGCGCAGAAGTTCCACAACATGGCTGCTTTCACTGCTTTTTCCTTAGGAAGAACCCTCATACCCGGCTGATTTACCTTCCTAGGGTTACTGTTAGGCTTAGGCCTAGGACATTTAAAACCAGGAAGCCCTGTGCTCCAGGCACACTGCAGCTGTTCAAGGCATCACAACGGGAGTGCAAAAGTGACACAACTTGGCTGCCTCCACTGCTATTTCCATGAGACCATCCCCAACCATAGGCTGATATTCCTTCCTAGCGTTGAGATTTGAGTTAGGCCTAGGGTTAGTGTTCTTTTAACCAGAAAGCCCTGAGTTCCAAGAACACAGCAGCTGCGAAAGTATACCCAAGAAGAGCACAAAAGTACCACAACATGCCTGCCTCCACAGCGATTTCCTTGGGGACATCCCTAATTCCTGGCTGATTTGCCTTTCTCGTCGTCAGGTTGGGGTTAGGTAGGCCTTGTGCTAGGATTTCTAAAATCAGGAAGCCCAGACCTCCAGGCACACTGGAGCTGTGAAAGGCATCCAAAAGGGAGTGCAAAAGTGCCACAACATGGCTGCTTTCACAGCTTTTTCCTTGGCACCATCCCTATACATTGGCTGATTTATCTGCCTAGGGTTAGGCTTAGAGTTCAGACTAGGGCTAGGATTTTTTGAATCAGGAAGCCCTGAGTTCCAGGCTTACTGCAGCTGCCAAAGGCATCCCAAAGGGAGCGCAGAAGTGCCACAACATGGCAGCTTTCACAGCTTTTTCCTTAGGAAGAGCCCTCATACCTGGCTGATTTACCTTCCTAGGGTTACTGTTAGGCTTAGGCCTAGGACATTTAAAACCAGGAAGCCCTGTGCTCCAGGAACACTGCAGCTGTTCAAGGCATCACAACGGGAGTGCAAAAGTGACACAACTTGGCTGCCTCCACTGCTATTTCCATGAGACCATCCCCAACCATAGGCTGATTTTCCTTCCTAGCGTTGAGGTTTGAGGTAGGCCAAGGGTTAGTGTTCTTTTAACCAGAAAGCCCTGAGTTCCAAGAACACAGCAGCTGCGAAAGTATACCCAA
Source organism: Melospiza melodia melodia (assembly GCF_035770615.1). Classification (NCBI taxonomy): domain Eukaryota; kingdom Metazoa; phylum Chordata; class Aves; order Passeriformes; family Passerellidae; genus Melospiza; species Melospiza melodia. The sequence goes on along the minus strand of NC_086219.1, from coordinate 10,264,872 downwards.
GAAGTGCAGAAAAGTACCACCACATGCCTGCCTCCACAGCAATTTCCTTGGGGACATCCCTAATTCCTGGCTGATTTGCCTTTCTCGTCGTCAGGTTGGGATTAGGTAGGCCTTGTGCTAGGATTTTTAAAATCAGGAAGCCCAGACCTCCAGGCACACTGGAGCTGTGAAAGGCATCCAAAAGGGAGTGCAAAAGTGCCACAACATGGCTGCTTACACAGCTTTTTCCTTAGGAAGAACCCTCATACCCGGCGGATTTACCTTCCTACGTTTACTGTTAGGCTTAGGCCTAGGACGTTTAAAACCAGGAAGTCCTGTGCTCCAGGCTTACTGCAGCTGTTCAAGGCATCCGAAAGGGAGGGCAAAAGTGACACAACTTGGCTGCATCCTCTGCTATTTCCATGAGACCATCCCGAATCATAGGCTGATTTTCCTTCCTAGCGTTGAGGTTTGAGTTAGGCCTAGGGTTAGTGTTCTTTTAACCTGAAAGCCCTGAGTTCCAAGAACACAGCAGCTGCGAAAGTATACCCAAGAAGTGCAGAAAAGTACCACAACATGCCTGCCTCCACAGCGATTTCCTTGGGGACATCCCTAATTCCTGGCTGATTTGCCTTTCTCGTCGTCGGGTTGGGGTTAGGTAGGCCTTGTGCTAGGATTTTTAAAATCAGGAAGCCCAGACCTCCAGGCACACTGGAGCTGTGAAAGGCATCCAAAAGGGAGTGCAAAAGTGCCACAACATGGCTGCTTTCACAGCTTTTTCCTCTGCACCTTCCCTATACCTAGGCTGATTTATCTGCCTAGGGTTAGGGTTAGGGTTCAGCCTAGGGGTAGGATTTTTTGAAGCAGGAAGCCCTGAGTTCCAGGCTTACTGCAGCTGCCAAAGGCATCCCAAAGGGAGCGCAGAAGTTCCACAACATTGCTGCTTTCACAGCTTTTTCCTTAGGAAGAACCCTCATACCCGGCTGATTTACCTTCCTAGGGTTACTGTTAGGCTTAGGCCTAGGACATTTAAAACCAGGAAGCCCTGTGCTCCAGGCACACTGCAGCTGTTCAAGGCATCACAACGGGAGTGCAAAAGTGACACAACTTGGCTGCCTCCACTGCTATTTCCATGAGACCATCCCCAAACATAGGCTGATTTTCCTTCCTAGCGTTGAGATTTGAGTTAGGCCTAGGGTTGGTGTTCCTTTAACCTGAAAGCCCTGAGTTCCAAGAACACAGCGGCTGCGAAAGTATACCCAAGAAGAGCACAAAAGTACCACAACATGCCTGCCTTCACAGCTATTTCCTTGGGGACGTCCCTAATTCCTGGCTGATTTGCCTTTCTCGTCGTCGGGTTGGGGTTAGGTAGGCCTTGTGCTAGGATTTTTAAAATCAGGAAGCCCAGACCTCCAGGCACACTGGAGCTGTGAAAGGCATCCAAAAGGGAGTGCAAAAGTGCCACAACATGGCTGCTTTCACAGCTTTTTCCTCTGCACCATCCTTATACCTAGGCTGATTTATCTGCCTAGGGTTAGGGTTAGGGTTCAGCCTAGGGCTAGGATTTTTTGAATCAGGAAGCCCTGAGTTCCAGGCTTACTGCAGCTGCCAAAGGCATCCCAAAGGGAGCTCAAAATTGCACAACATGGCTGCTTTCACAGCTTTTTCCTGAGGAAGAACCCTAATACCCGGCTGATTTACCTTCGTAGGGTTACTATTAGGCTTAGGCCTAGGACTTTTAAAACCAGGAAGCCCAGACCTCCAGGCACACTGGAGATGTGAAAGGCATCCAAAAGGGAGCGCAAAAGTGCCACAACATGGCTGCTTTCACAGCTTTTTCTTTGGCACCATCCCTATACCTAGGCTGATTTATTTGCCTATGGTTAGGGTTAGGCTTCAGCCAAGGGCTAGGATTTTTTGAACCAGGAAGCCCTGAGTTCCAGGCTTACTGCAGCTGCCAAAGGCATCCCAAAGGGAGCGCAGAAGTGCCACAACATGGCTGCTTTCACAGCTTTTTCCTTAGGAAGAACCCTAATACCCGGCTGATTTACCTTCCTAGGGTTACTGTTAGTCTTAGGCGTAGGACATTTAAAACCAGGAAGCCCTGTGCTCCATTCACACTGCAGCTGTTCAAGGCATCCCAAAGGGAGGGCAAAAGTGACACAACTTGGCTGCCTCCACTGCTATTTCCATGAGACCATCCCCAAACATAGGCTGATTTTCCTTCCTAGCGTTGAGGTTTGAGTTAGGCCTAGGGTTAGTGTTCGTTTAACCTGAAAGCCCTGAGTTCCAAGAACACAGCAGCTGCGAAAGTATACCCAAGAAGAGCACAAAAGTACCACAACATGCCTGCCTCCACAGCGATTTCCTTGGGGACATCCCTAATTCCTGGCTGATTTGCCTTTCTCGTTGTCGGGTTGGGTTTAGGTAGGCCTTGTGCTAGGATTTTTAAAATCAGGAAGCCCAGACCTCCAGGCACACTGGAGCTGTGAAAGGCATCCCAAAGGGAGTGCAAAAGTGCCACAACATGGCTGCTTTCACAGCTTTTTCCTTAGGAAGAACCCTCATACCCGGCTGAATTTCCTTCATAGGGTTACTGTTAGGCTTAGGCCTAGGACTTTTAAAACCAGGAAGCCCTGTGCTCCAGGCACACTGCAGCTGTTCAAGGCATCCCAAGGGCTGCGCAAAAGTGACACAACTTGGCGGCCTCCACTGCTATTTCCATGAGACCATCCCGAATCATAGGCTGATTTTCCTTCCTAGCGTTGAGGTTTGAGTTAGGCCTATGGTTAGGGTTCTTTTAACCTGAAAGCCCTGAGTTGCAAGAACACAGCAGCTGCGAAGGACTACCCAAGAAGTGCACAAAAGTACCACCACATGCCTGCCTCCACAGCTATTTCCTTGGGGACATCCCTAATTCCAGGCTGATTCGCCTTTCTCGTCGTCGGGTTGGGGTTAGGTAGGTCTTGTGCTAGGATTTTTAAAATCAGGAAGCCCAGACCTCCAGGCACACTGGAGCTGTGAAAGGCATCCAAAAGGGAGTGCAGAAGTGCCACAACATGGCTGCTTTCACAGCTTTTTCGTTGGCACCATCCCTATAACTAGGCTGATTTATCTGCCTAGGGTTAGTGTTCAGCCTAGGGCTAGGATTTCTTGAACCAGGAAGCCCTGAGTTCCAGGCTTACTGCAGCTGCCAAAGGCATCCCAAAGGGAGCGCCGAAGTGCCACAACATGGCTGCTTTCACAGCTTTTTCCTTAGGAAGAACCCTCATACACGGCTGATTTACCTTCCTTTGGGTTACTGTCAGGCTTAGGCGAAGGACTTTTAAAACCAGGAAGCCCTGTGCTCCAGGCACACTGCAGCTGTTCAAGGCATCCCAAAGGGAGGGCAAAAGTGACACAACTTGACTGCCTCCACTGCTATTTCCATGAGACCATCCCCAAACATAGGCTGATTTTCCTTCCTAGCGTTGAGGTTTGAGTTAGGCCTAGGGTTAGTGTTCTTTTAACCTGAAAGCCCTGAGTTCCAAGAACACAGCAGCTGCGAAAGTATACCCAAGAAGTGCACAAAAGTACCACAACATGCCTGCCTCCACAGCGATTTCCTTGGGGACATCCCTAATTCCTGGCTGATTTGCCTGTCTCGTCGTCAGGTTGGGGTTAGGTAGGCCTTGTGCTAGGATTTTTAAAATCAGGAAGCCCAGACCTCCAGGCACACTGGAGCTGTGAAAGGCATCCAAAAGGGAGTGCAAAAGTGCCACAACATGGCTGCTTTCACAGCTTTTTCCTTGCCACCATCTCTATAACTAGGCTGATTTATCTGCCTAGGGTTAGGGTTAGGCTTCAGCCTAGGGCTAGGATTTTTTGAACCAGGAAGCCCTGAGTTCCAGGCTTACTGCAGCTGCCAAAGGCATCCCAAATGGAGCTCAAAAATGCCACAACATGGCTGCTTTCACAGCTTTTTCCTTAGGAAGAACCCTCATACCCGGCTGATTAACCTTCGTATGGTTACTATTAGGCTTAGGCCTAGGACGTTTAAAACCAGGAAGCCCAGACCTCAAGGTACACTGGAGATTTGAAAGGCATCCAAAAGGGAGTGCAAAAGTGCCACAACATGGCTGCTTTCACAGCTTTTTCCTTGGCACCATCCCTATACCTAGGCTGATTTATTTGCCTAGGGTTATGGTTAGGGTTCAGTCTAGGGCTAGGATTTTTTGAACCAGGAAGCCCTGAGTTCCAGGCTTACTGCAGCTGCCAAAGGCATCCCAAAGGGAGCGCAGAAGTGCCACAACATGGCAGATTTCACAGCTTTTTCCTTAGGAAGAACCCTCATACCCGGCTGATTTACCTTCCTAGGGTTACTGTTAGGCTTAGGACTAGGACTTTTAAAACCAGGAAGCCCTGTGCTCCAGGCACACTGCAGCTGTTCAAGGCATCCCAAGGGCAGCGCAAAAGTGACACAACTTGGCTGCCTCCACTGCTATTTCCATGAGACCATCCCCAACCATAGGCTGATTTTCCTTCCTAGCGTTGAGGTTTGAGTTAGGCCTAGGGTTAGGGTTCTTTTAACCTGAAAGCCCTGAGTTCCAAGAACACAGCAGCTGCCAAGGACTACCCAAGAAGTGCACAAAAGTACCACCACATGCCTGCCTTCACAGCTATTTCCTTGGGGACGTCCCTAATTCCTGGCTGATTTGCCTTTCTCGTCGTCGGGTTGGGGTTAGGTAGGCCTTGGGCTAGGATTTTTAAAATCAGGAAGCCCAGACCTCCAGGCACACTGGAGCTGTGAAAGGCATCCAAAAGGGAGTGCAAAAGTGCCACAACATGGCTGCTTTCACAGCTTTTTCCTTAGGAAGAACCCTCATACCCGGCTGATTTACCTTCCTAGGGTTACTGTTAGGCTTGGGCCTAGGACTTTTAAAACCAGGAAGCTCTGTGCTCCACGCTTACTGCAGCTGTTCAAGGCATCCGAAAGGGAGGGCAAAAGTGACACAACTTGGCTGCCTCCACTGCTATTTCCATGAGACCATCCCGAATCATAGGCTGATTTTCCTTCCTAGCGTTGAGTTTTGAGTTAGGCCAAGGGTTAGTGTTCTTTTAATCTGAAAGCCCTGAGTTCCAAGAACACAGCAGCTGCGAAAGTATACCAAAGAAGTGCACAAAAGTACCACATCATGCCTGCCTCCACAGCGATTTCCTTGGGGACATCCCTAACTCCTGGCTGATTTGCCTGTCTCGTCGTCAGGTTGGGGTTAGGTAGGCCTTGTGCTAGGATTTTTAAAATCAGGAAGCCCAGACCTCCAGGCACACTGGAGCTGTGAAAGGCATCCAAAAGGGAGTGCAAAAGTGCCACAACATGGCTGCTTTCACAGCTTTTTCCTCTGCACCATCCTTATACCTAGGCTGATTTATCTGCCTAGGGCTAGGGTTAGGGTTCAGACTAGGGCTAGGATTTTTTGAATCAGGAAGCCCTGAGTTCCAGGCTTACTGCAGCTGCCAAAGGCATCCCAAAGGGAGCGCAGAAGTGCCACAACATGGCTGCTTTCACTGCTTTTTCCTTAGGAAGAACCCTCATACCCGGCTGATTTACCTTCCTAGGGTTACTGTTAGGCTTAGGCCTAGGACTTTTAAAACCAGGAAGCCCTGTGCTCCAGGAACACTGCAGCTGTTCAAGGCATCACAACGGGAGGGCAAAAGTGACACAACTTGGCTGCCTCCACTGCTATTTCCATGAGACCATCCCCAACCATAGGCTGATTTTCCTTCCTAGCGTTGAGGTTTGAGTTAGGCCTAGGGTTAGTGTTCTATTAACCAGAAAGCCCTGAGTTCCAAGAACACAGCAGCTGCGAAAGTATACCCAAGAAGTGCAGAAAAGTACCACCACATGCCTGCCTCCACAGCAATTTCCTTGGGGACATCCCTAATTCCTGGCTGATTTGCCTTTCTCGTCGTCAGGTTGGGGTTAGGTAGGCCTTGTGCTAGGATTTTTAAAATCAGGAAGCCCAGACCTCCAGGCACACTGGAGCTGTGAAAGGCATCCAAAAGGGAGTGCAAAAGTGCCACAACATGGCTGCTTTCACAGCTTTTTCCTTGGCACCATCCCTATAACTAGGCTGATTTATCTGCCTAGGGTTAGGGTTAGGCTTCAGTCTAGGGCTAGGATTTTTTGAACCAGGAAGCCCTGAGTTCCAGGCTTACTGCAGCTGCCAAAGGCATCCCAAAGGGAGTGCAGAAGTGCCACAACATGGCAGCTTTCACAGCTTTTTCCTTAGGAAGAACCCTCATACCCGGCTGATTTACCTTCCTAGGGTTACTGTTAGGCTTAGGACTAGGACTTCTAAAACCAGGAAGCCCTGTGCTCCAGGCACACTGCAGCTGTTCAAGGCATCCCTAGGGCAGCGCAAAAGTGACAAAACTTGGCTGCCTCCACTGCTATTTCCATGAGACCATCCCCAACCATAGGCTGATTTTCCTTCCTAGCGTTGAGGTTTGAGTTAGGCCTAGGGTAGGGTTCTTTTAACCTGAAAGCCCTGAGTTGCAAGAACACAGCAGCTGTGAAGGAGAACCCAAGAAGTGCACAAAAGTACCACCACATGCCTGCCTCCACAGCTATTTCCTTGGGGACGTCCCTAATTCCTGGCTGATTTTCCTTTCTCGTCGTCGGGTTGGGGTTAGGTAGGCCTTGTGCTAGGATTTTTAAAATCAGGAAGCCCAGACCTCCAGGCACACTGGAGCTGTGAAAGGCATCCAAAAGGGAGTGCAAAAGTGCCACAACATGGCTGCTTTCACAGCTTTTTCCTCTGCACCATCCTTATACCTAGGCTGATTTATCTGCCTAGGGCTAGGGTTAGGGTTCAGCCTAGGGCTAACATTTTTTTAACCAAGAAGCCCTGAGTTCCAGGCTTACTGCAGCTGCCAAAGGCATCCCAAAGGGAGCGCAGAAGTGCCACAACATGGCTGCTTTCACAGCTTTTTCCTTTGGAAGAACCCTCATACCCGGCTGATTTACCTTCCTAGGGTTACTGTTAGGCTTAGGCCTAGGACATTTAAAACCAGGAAGCCCTGTGCTCCAGGCACACTGCAGCTGTTCAAGGCATCACAACGGGAGTGCAAAAGTGACACAACTTGGCTGCCTACACTGCTATTTCCGTGAGACCATCCCCAACCATAGGCTGATATTCCTTCCTAGCGTTGAGATTTGAGTTAGGCCTAGGGTTAGTGTTCTTTTAACCAGAAAGCCCTGAGTTCCAAGAACACAGCAGCTGCGAAAGTATACCCAAGAAGTGCACAAAAGTACCACAACATGCCTGCCTCCACAGCGATTTCCTTGGGGACATCCCTAATTCCTGGCTGATTTGCCTGTCTCGTCGTCAGGTTGGGGTTAGGTAGGCCTTGTGCTAGGATTTTTAAAATCAGGAAGCCCAGACCTCCAGGCACACTGGAGCTGTGAAAGGCATCCAAAAGGGAGTGCAAAAGTGCCACAACATGGCTGCTTTCACAGCTTTTTCCTTGCCACCATCTCTATAACTAGGCTGATTTATCTGCCTAGGGTTAGGGTTAGGCTTCAGCCTAGGGCTAGGATTTTTTGAACCAGGAAGCCCTGAGTTCCAGGCTAACTGCAGCTGCCAAAGGCATCCCAAATGGAGCTCAAAAATGCCACAACATGGCTGCTTTCACAGCTTTTTCCTTAGGAAGAACCCTCATACCCGGCTGATTAACCTTCGTATGGTTACTATTAGGCTTAGGCCTAGGACGTTTAAAACCAGGAAGCCCAGACCTCAAGGTACACTGGAGATTTGAAAGGCATCCAAAAGGGAGTGCAAAAGTGCCACAACATGGCTGCTTTCACAGCTTTTTCCTTGGCACCATCCCTATACCTAGGCTGATTTATTTGCCTAGGGTTAGGGTTAGGGTTCAGCCTAGGGCTAGGATTTTTTGAATCAGGAAGCCCTGAGTTCCAGGCTTACTGCAGCTGCCAAAGGCATCCCAAAGGGAGCTCAGAAATGCCACAACATGGCTGCTTTCACAGCTTTTTCCTTAGGAAGAACCCTCATACCCGGCTGATTTACCTTCCTAGGGTTACTGTTAGGCTTAGGCCTAGGACATTTAAAACCAGGAAGCCCTGTGCTCCAGGCACACTGCAGCTGTTCAAGGCATCACAATGGGAGTGCAAAAGTGACACAACTTGGCTGCCTCCACTGCTATTTCCATGAGACCATCCCCAAACATAGGCTGATTTTCCTTCCTAGCGTTGAGATTTGAGTTAGGCCTAGGGTTAGTGTTCCTTTAACCTGAAAGCCCTGAGTTCCAAGAACACAGCGGCTGCGAAAGTATACCCAAGAAGAGCACAAAAGTACCACAACATGCCTGCCTTCACAGCTATTTCCTTGGGGACGTCCCTAATTCCTGGCTGATTTGCCTTTCTCGTCGTCGGGTTGGGGTTAGGTAGGCCTTGTGCTAGGATTTTTAAAATCAGGAAGCCCAGACCTCCAGGCACACTGGAGCTGTGAAAGGCATCCAAAAGGGAGTGCAAAAGTGCCACAACATGGCTGCTTTCACAGCTTTTTCCTCTGCACCATCCTTATACCTAGGCTGATTTATCTGCCTAGGGTTAGGGTTAGGGTTCAGCCTAGGGCTAGGATTTTTTGAATCAGGAAGCCCTGAGTTCCAGGCTTACTGCAGCTGCCAAAGGCATCCCAAAGGGAGCTCAAAATTGCACAACATGGCTGCTTTCACAGCTTTTTCCTGAGGAAGAACCCTAATACCCGGCTGATTTACCTTCGTAGGGTTACTATTAGGCTTAGGCCTAGGACTTTTAAAACCAGGAAGCCCAGACCTCCAGGCACACTGGAGATGTGAAAGGCATCCAAAAGGGAGCGCAAAAGTGCCACAACATGGCTGCTTTCACAGCTTTTTCTTTGGCACCATCCCTATACCTAGGCTGATTTATTTGCCTATGGTTAGGGTTAGGCTTCAGCCAAGGGCTAGGATTTTTGAACCAGGAAGCCCTGAGTTCCAGGCTTACTGCAGCTGCCAAAGGCATCCCAAAGGGAGCGCAGAAGTGCCACAACATGGCTGCTTTTACAGCTTTTTCCTTAGGAAGAACCCTAATACCCGGCTGATTTACCTTCCTAGGGTTACTGTTAGTCTTAGGCGTAGGACATTTAAAACCAGGAAGCCCTGTGCTCCATTCACACTGCAGCTGTTCAAGGCATCCCAAAGGGAGGGCAAAAGTGACACAACTTGGCTGCCTCCACTGCTATTTCCATGAGACCATCCCCAAACATAGGCTGATTTTCCTTCCTAGCGTTGAGGTTTGAGTTAGGCCTAGGGTTAGTGTTCGTTTAACCTGAAAGCCCTGAGTTCCAAGAACACAGCAGCTGCGAAAGTATACCCAAGAAGAGCACAAAAGTACCACAACATGCCTGCCTCCACAGCGATTTCCTTGGGGACATCCCTAATTCCTGGCTGATTTGCCTTTCTCGTTGTCGGGTTGGGTTTAGGTAGGCCTTGTGCTAGGATTTTTAAAATCAGGAAGCCCAGACCTCCAGGCACACTGGAGCTGTGAAAGGCATCCCAAAGGGAGTGCAAAAGTGCCACAACATGGCTGCTTTCACAGCTTTTTCCTTAGGAAGAACCCTCATACCCGGCTGAATTTCCTTCATAGGGTTACTGTTAGGCTTAGGCCTAGGACTTTTAAAACCAGGAAGCCCTGTGCTCCAGGCACACTGCAGCTGTTCAAGGCATCCCAAGGGCTGCGCAAAAGTGACACAACTTGGCGGCCTCCACTGCTATTTCCATGAGACCATCCCGAATCATAGGCTGATTTTCCTTCCTAGCGTTGAGGTTTGAGTTAGGCCTATGGTTAGGGTTCTTTTAACCTGAAAGCCCTGAGTTGCAAGAACACAGCAGCTGCGAAGGACTACCCAAGAAGTGCACAAAAGTACCACCACATGCCTGCCTCCACAGCTATTTCCTTGGGGACATCCCTAATTCCAGGCTGATTCGCCTTTCTCGTCGTCGGGTTGGGGTTAGGTAGGCCTTGTGCTAGGATTTTTAAAATCAGGAAGCCCAGACCTCCAGGCACACTGGAGCTGTGAAAGGCATCCAAAAGGGAGTGCAGAAGTGCCACAACATGGCTGCTTTCACAGCTTTTTCGTTGGCACCATCCCTATAACTAGGCTGATTTATCTGCCTAGGGTTAGTGTTCAGCCTAGGGCTAGGATTTCTTGAACCAGGAAGCCCTGAGTTCCAGGCTTACTGCAGCTGCCAAAGGCATCCCAAAGGGAGCGCCGAAGTGCCACAACATGGCTGCTTTCACAGCTTTTTCCTTAGGAAGAACCCTCATACACGGCTGATTTACCTTCCTTTGGGTTACTGTCAGGCTTAGGCGAAGGACTTTTAAAACCAGGAAGCCCTGTGCTCCAGGCACACTGCAGCTGTTCAAGGCATCCCAAAGGGAGGGCAAAAGTGACACAACTTGACTGCCTCCACTGCTATTTCCATGAGACCATCCCCAAACATAGGCTGATTTTCCTTCCTAGCGTTGAGGTTTGAGTTAGGCCTAGGGTTAGTGTTCTTTTAACCTGAAAGCCCTGAGTTCCAAGAACACAGCAGCTGCGAAAGTATACCCAAGAAGTGCACAAAAGTACCACAACATGCCTGCCTCCACAGCGATTTCCTTGGGGACATCCCTAATTCCTGGCTGATTTGCCTGTCTCGTCGTCAGGTTGGGGTTAGGTAGGCCTTGTGCTAGGATTTTTAAAATCAGGAAGCCCAGACCTCCAGGCACACTGGAGCTGTGAAAGGCATCCAAAAGGGAGTGCAAAAGTGCCACAACATGGCTGCTTTCACAGCTTTTTCCTTGCCACCATCTCTATAACTAGGCTGATTTATCTGCCTAGGGTTAGGGTTAGGCTTCAGCCTAGGGCTAGGATTTTTTGAACCAGGAAGCCCTGAGTTCCAGGCTTACTGCAGCTGCCAAAGGCATCCCAAATGGAGCTCAAAAATGCCACAACATGGCTGCTTTCACAGCTTTTTCCTTAGGAAGAACCCTCATACCCGGCTGATTAACCTTCGTATGGTTACTATTAGGCTTAGGCCTAGGACGTTTAAAACCAGGAAGCCCAGACCTCAAGGTACACTGGAGATTTGAAAGGCATCCAAAAGGGAGTGCAAAAGTGCCACAACATGGCTGCTTTCACAGCTTTTTCCTTGGCACCATCCCTATACCTAGGCTGATTTATTTGCCTAGGGTTAGGGTTAGGGTTCAGCCTAGGGCTAGGATTTTTTGAATCAGGAAGCCCTGAGTTCCAGGCTTACTGCAGCTGCCAAAGGCATCCCAAAGGGAGCTCAGAAATGCCACAACATGGCTGCTTTCACAGCTTTTTCCTTAGGAAGAACCCTCATACCCGGCTGATTTACCTTCCTAGGGTTACTGTTAGGCTTAGGCCTAGGACATTTAAAACCAGGAAGCCCTGTGCTCCAGGCACACTGCAGCTGTTCAAGGCATCACAATGGGAGTGCAAAAGTGACACAACTTGGCTGCCTCCACTGCTATTTCCATGAGACCATCCCCAAACATAGGCTGATTTTCCTTCCTAGCGTTGAGATTTGAGTTAGGCCTAGGGTTAGTGTTCCTTTAACCTGAAAGCCCTGAGTTCCAAGAACACAGCGGCTGCGAAAGTATACCCAAGAAGAGCACAAAAGTACCACAACATGCCTGCCTTCACAGCTATTTCCTTGGGGACGTCCCTAATTCCTGGCTGATTTGCCTTTCTCGTCGTCGGGTTGGGGTTAGGTAGGCCTTGTGCTAGGATTTTTAAAATCAGGAAGCCCAGACCTCCAGGCACACTGGAGCTGTGAAAGGCATCCAAAAGGGAGTGCAAAAGTGCCACAACATGGCTGCTTTCACAGCTTTTTCCTCTGCACCATCCTTATACCTAGGCTGATTTATCTGCCTAGGGTTAGGGTTAGGGTTCAGCCTAGGGCTAGGATTTTTTGAATCAGGAAGCCCTGAGTTCCAGGCTTACTGCAGCTGCCAAAGGCATCCCAAAGGGAGCTCAAAATTGCACAACATGGCTGCTTTCACAGCTTTTTCCTGAGGAAGAATCCTAATACCCGGCTGATTTACCTTCGTAGGGTTACTATTAGGCTTAGGCCTAGGACTTTTAAAACCAGGAAGCCCAGACCTCCAGGCACACTGGAGATGTGAAAGGCATCCAAAAGGGAGCGCAAAAGTGCCACAACATGGCTGCTTTCACAGCTTTTTCTTTGGCACCATCCCTATACCTAGGCTGATTTATTTGCCTATGGTTAGGGTTAGGCTTCAGCCAAGGGCTAGGATTTTTTGAACCAGGAAGCCCTGAGTTCCAGGCTTACTGCAGCTGCCAAAGGCATCCCAAAGGGAGCGCAGAAGTGCCACAACATGGCTGCTTTCACAGCTTTTTCCTTAGGAAGAACCCTAATACCCGGCTGATTTACCTTCCTAGGGTTACTGTTAGTCTTAGGCGTAGGACATTTAAAACCAGGAAGCCCTGTGCTCCATTCACACTGCAGCTGTTCAAGGCATCCCAAAGGGAGGGCAAAAGTGACACAACTTGGCTGCCTCCACTGCTATTTCCATGAGACCATCCCCAAACATAGGCTGATTTTCCTTCCTAGCGTTGAGGTTTGAGTTAGGCCTAGGGTTAGTGTTCGTTTAACCTGAAAGCCCTGAGTTCCAAGAACACAGCAGCTGCGAAAGTATACCCAAGAAGAGCACAAAAGTACCACAACATGCCTGCCTCCACAGCGATTTCCTTGGGGACATCCCTAATTCCTGGCTGATTTGCCTTTCTCGTTGTCGGGTTGGGTTTAGGTAGGCCTTGTGCTAGGATTTTTAAAATCAGGAAGCCCAGACCTCCAGGCACACTGGAGCTGTGAAAGGCATCCAAAAGGGAGTGCAAAAGTGCCACAACATGGCTGCTTTCACAGCTTTTTCCTTAGGAAGAACCCTCATACCCGGCTGAATTTCCTTCATAGGGTTACTGTTAGGCTTAGGCCTAGGACTTTTAAAACCAGGAAGCCCTGTGCTCCAGGCACACTGCAGCTGTTCAAGGCATCCCAAGGGCTGCGCAAAAGTGACACAACTTGGCGGCCTCCACTGCTATTTCCATGAGACCATCCCGAATCATAGGCTGATTTTCCTTCCTAGCGTTGAGGTTTGAGTTAGGCCTATGGTTAGGGTTCTTTTAACCTGAAAGCCCTGAGTTGCAAGAACACAGCAGCTGCGAAGGACTACCCAAGAAGTGCACAAAAGTACCACCACATGCCTGCCTCCACAGCTATTTCCTTGGGGACATCCCTAATTCCAGGCTGATTCGCCTTTCTCGTCGTCGGGTTGGGGTTAGGTAGGCCTTGTGCTAGGATTTTTAAAATCAGGAAGCCCAGACCTCCAGGCACACTGGAGCTGTGAAAGGCATCCAAAAGGGAGTGCAGAAGTGCCACAACATGGCTGCTTTCACAGCTTTTTCGTTGGCACCATCCCTATAACTAGGCTGATTTATCTGCCTAGGGTTAGTGTTCAGCCTAGGGCTAGGATTTCTTGAACCAGGAAGCCCTGAGTTCCAGGCTTACTGCAGCTGCCAAAGGCATCCCAAAGGGAGCGCCGAAGTGCCACAACATGGCTGCTTTCACAGCTTTTTCCTTAGGAAGAACCCTCATACACGGCTGATTTACCTTCCTTTGGGTTACTGTCAGGCTTAGGCGAAGGACTTTTAAAACCAGGAAGCCCTGTGCTCCAGGCACACTGCAGCTGTTCAAGGCATCCCAAAGGGAGGGCAAAAGTGACACAACTTGACTGCCTCCACTGCTATTTCCATGAGACCATCCCCAAACATAGGCTGATTTTCCTTCCTAGCGTTGAGGTTTGAGTTAGGCCTAGGGTTAGTGTTCTTTTAACCTGAAAGCCCTGAGTTCCAAGAACACAGCAGCTGCGAAAGTATACCCAAGAAGAGCACAAAAGTACCACAACATGCCTGCCGCCACAGCGATTTCCTTGGGGACATCCCTAATTGCTGGCTGATTTGCCTTTCTCGTCGTCGCGTTGGGGTTAGGTAGGAATTGTGCTAGGATTTTTAAAATCAGGAAGCCCAGACCTCCAGGCACACTGGAGCTGTGAAAGGCATCCAAAAGGGAGTGCAAAACTGCCACAACATGGCTGCTTTCACAGCTTTTTCGTTGGCACCATCCCTATTCCTAGGCTGATTTATCAGCCTAGGGTTAGGGTTAGGCTTCAGCCTAGGGCTAGGATTTTTTGAAGCAGGAAGCCCTGAGTTCCAGGCTTACTGCAGCTGCCAAAGGCATCCCAAAGGGAGCGCAGAAGTACCACAACATGGCTGCTTTCACAGCTTTTTCCTTAGGAAGAACCCTAATACCCGGCTGATTTACCTTCCTAGGGTTACTGTTGGGCTTAGGCCTAGGACTTTTAAAACCAGGAAGCCCTGTGCTCCAGGCACATTGCAGCTGTTGAAGGCACCAAAACGGGAGTGCAAAAGTGACACAACTTGGCTGCCTCCACTGCTATTTCCATGAGACCATCCCGAATCATAGGCTGATTTTCCTTCCTAGCGTGGAGGTTTGAGTTAGGCCTAGGGCTAGTGTTCTTTTAACCAGAAAGCCCTGAGTTCCAAGAACACAGCAGCTGCAAAGGACTACCCACGAAGAGCACAAAAGTACCACAACATGCCTGCCTCCACAGCTATTTCCTTGGCTCCCATCCCTAATTCCTGGCTGATTTGCCTTTCTCATCGTCGGGTTGGGGTTAGGTAGGCCTTGTGCTAGGATTTTTAAAATCAGGAAGCCCAGACCTCCAGGCACACTGGAGCTGTGAAAGGCATCCCAAAGGGAGTGCAAAAGTGCCACAACATGGCTGCTTTCACAGCTTTTTCCTTAGGAATCACCCTCATACCCGGCTGAATTTCCTTCATAGGGTTACTGTTAGGCTTAGGCCTAGGACTTTTAAAACCAGGAAGCCCTGTGCTCCAGGCACACTGCAGCTGTTCAAGGCATCACAGGGGCTGCGCAAAAGTGACACAACTTGGCGGCCTCCACTGCTATTTCCATGAGACCATCCCGAATCATAGGCTGATTTTCCTTCCTAGCGTTGAGGTTTGAGTTAGGCCTATGGTTAGGGTTCTTTTAACCTGAAAGCCCTGAGTTGCAAGAACACAGCAGCTGCGAAGGACTACCCAAGAAGTGCACAAAAGTACCACCACATGCCTGCCTCCACAGCTATTTCCTTGGGGACATCCCTAATTCCAGGCTGATTCGCCTTTCTCGTCGTCGGGTTGGGGTTAGGAAGGCCTTGTGCTAGGATTTTTAAAATCAGGAAGCCCAGACCTCCAGGCACACTGGAGCTGTGAAAGGCATCCAAAAGGGAGTGCAAAAGTGCCACAACATGGCTGCTTTCACAGCTTTTTCGTTGGCACCATCCCTATACCTAGGCTGATTTATCTGCCTAGGGTTAGTGTTCAGCCTAGGGCTAGGACTTCTTGAACCAGGAAGCCCTGAGTTCCAGGCTTACTGCAGCTGCCAAAGGCATCCCAAAGGGAGCGCCGAAGTGCCACAACATGGCTGCTTTCACAGCTTTTTCCTTAGGAAGAACCCTCATACCCGGCTGATTTACCTTCCTTTGGGTTACTGTCAGGCTTAGGCCAAGGACTTTTTAAACCAGGAAGCCCTGTGCTCCAGGCACACTGGAGATGTTCAAGGCATCCCAAAGGGAGGTCAAAAGTGACACAACTTGACTGCCTCCACTGCTATTTCCATGAGACCATCCCCAACCATAGGCTGATTTTCCTTCCTAGCGTTGAGGTTTGAGTTAGGCCTAGGGTTAGTGTTCTTTTAACCTGAAAGCCCTGAGTTCCAAGAACACAGCAGCTGCGAAAGTATACCCAAGAAGAGCACAAAAGTACCACAACATGCCTGCCTCCACAGCGATTTCCTTGGGGACATCCCTAATTGCTGGCTGATTTGCCTTTCTCGTCGTCGCGTTGGGGTTAGGTAGGAATTGTGCTAGGATTTTTAAAATCAGGAAGCCCAGACCTCCAGGCACACTGGAGCTGTGAAAGGCATCCAAAAGGGAGTGCAAAAGTGCCACAACATGGCTGCTTTCACAGCTTTTTCGTTGGCACCATCCCTATTCCTAGGCTTATTTATCAGCCTAGGGTAAGGGTTAGGCTTCAGCCTAGGGCTAGGATATTTTGAACCAGGAAGCCCTGAGTTCCAGGCTTACTGCAGCTGCCAAAGGCATCCCAAAGGGAGCGCAGAAGTACCACAACATGGCTGCTTTCACAGCTTTTTCCTTAGGAAGAACCCTAATACCCGGCTGATTTACCTTCCTAGGGTTACTGTTGGGCTTAGGCCTAGGACTTTTAAAACCAGGAAGCCCTGTGCTCCAGGCACACTGCAGCTGTTCAATTCATCCCAAGGGCAGGACAAAAGTGACACAACTTGGCTGCCTCCACTGCTATTTCCATGAGACCATCCCGAATCATAGGCTGATTTTCCTTCCTAGCGTTGAGGTTTGAGGTCGGACTAGGGTTAGGGTTCTTTTAACCTGAAAGCCCTGAGTTGAAAGAACACAGCAGCTGTGAAGGACTACCGAAGAAGTGCACAAAAGTACCACCACATGCCTGCCTCCACAGCTATTTCCTTGGGGACATCCCTTATTCCTGGCTGGTTTTCCTTTCTCGTCGTCGGGTTGGGGTTAGGTAGGCCTTGTGCTAGGATTTTTAAAATCAGGAAGCCCAGACCTCCAGGCACACTGGAGCTGTGAAAGGCATCCAAAAGGGAGTGCAAAAGTGCCACAACATGGCTGCTTTCACTGCTTTTTCCTTAGGAAGAACCCTCATACCCGGCTGATTTACCTTCCTAGGGTTACTGTTAGGCTTAGGCCAAGGACTTTTAAAACCACGAAGCCCTGTGCTCCAGGCACACTGGAGATGTTCAAGGCATCCCAAGGGGAGGGCAAAAGTGACACAACTTGACTGCCTCCACTGCTATTTCCATGAGATCATCCCCAACCATAGGCTGATTTTCCTTCCTAGCGTTGAGGTTTGAGTTAGGCCTATGGTTAGGGTTCTTTTAACCAGAAAGTCCTGAGTTCCAAGAACACAGCAGCTGCGAAGGACTACCCAAGAAGTGCACAAAAGTACCACCACATGCCTGCCTCCACAGCTATTTCCCTGGGGACATCCCTAATTCCTGGCTAATTAGCCTTTCTCGTCGACGGGATGGGGTTAGGTAGGCCTTGTGCTAGGATTTTTAAAATCAGGAATCCCAGACCTCCAGGCACACTGCAGCTGTTCAATTCATCCCAAGGGCAGCGCAAAAGTGACACAACTTGTCTGCCTCCACTGGTATTTCCATGAGACCATCCCGAATCATAGGCTGATTTTCCTTCCTAGCGTGGAGGTTTGAGTTAGGCCTAGGGCTAGTGTTCTTTTAACCAGAAAGCCCTGAGTTCCGAGAACACAGCAGCTGCGAAGGACTACCCAAGAAGAGCACAAAAGTACCACAACATGCCTGCCTCCACAGCTATTTCCTTGGCTCCCATCCCTAATTCCTGGCTGATTTGCCTTTCTCATCGTCGGGTTGGGGTTAGGGAGGCCTTGTGCTAGGATTTTGAAAATCAGGAAGCCCAGACCTCCAGGCACACTGGAGCTGTGAAAGGCATCCCAAAGGGAGTGCAAAAGTGCCACAACATGGCTGCTTTCACAGCTTTTTCCTTAGGAATCACCCTCATACCCGGCTGAATTTCCTTCATAAGGCTACTGTTAGGCTTAGGCCTAGGACTTTTAAAACCAGGAAGCCCTGTGCTCCAGGCACACTGCAGCTGTTCAAGGCATCCCAAGGGCTGCGCAAAAGTGACACAACTTGGCTGCCTCCACTGCTATTTCCATGAGACCATCCCGAATCATAGGCTGATTTTCCTTCCTAGCGTTGAGGTTTGAGTTAGGCCTATGGTTAGGGTTCTTTTAACCTGAAAGCCCTGAGTTGCAAGAACACAGCAGATGCGAAGAACTACCCAAGAAGTGCACAAAAGTACCACCACATGCCTGCCTCCACAGCTATTTCCTTGGGGACATCCCTAATTCCAGGCTGATTCGCCTTTCTCGTCGTCGGGTTGGGGTTAGGAAGGCCTTGTGCTAGGATTTTTAAAATCAGGAAGCCCAGACCTCCAGGCACACTGGAGCTGTGAAAGGCATCCAAAAGGGAGTGCAAAACTGCCACAACATGGCTGCTTTCACAGCTTTTTCGTTGGCACCATCCCTATTCCTAGGCTGATTTATCAGCCTAGGGTTAGGGTTAGGCTTCAGCCTAGGGCTAGGATTTTTTGAAGCAGGAAGCCCTGAGTTCCAGGCTTACTGCAGCTGCCAAAGGCATCCCAAAGGGAGCGCAGAAGTACCACAACATGGCTGCTTTCACAGCTTTTTCCTTAGGAAGAACCCTAATACCCGGCTGATTTACCTTCCTAGGGTTACTGTTGGGCTTAGGCCTAGGACTTTTAAAACCAGGAAGCCCTGTGCTCCAGGCACACTGCAGCTGTTCAATTCATCCCAAGGGCAGGACAAAAGTGACACAACTTGGCTGCCTCCACTGCTATTTCCATGAGACCATCCCGAATCATAGGCTGATTTTCCTTCCTAGCGTTGAGGTTTGAGTTCGGACTAGGGTTAGGGTTCTTTTAACCTGAAAGCCCTGAGTTCCAAGAACACAGCAGCTGCGAAGGACTACCGAAGAAGTGCACAAAAGTACCACCACATGCCTGCCTCCACAGCTATTTCCTTGGGGACATCCCTTATTCCTGGCTGGTTTTCCTTTCTCGTCGTCGGGTTGGGGTTAGGTAGGCCTTGTGCTAGGATTTTTAAAATCAGGAAGCCCAGACCTCCAGGCACACTGGAGCTGTGAAAGGCATCCAAAAGGGAGTGCAAAAGTGCCACAACATGGCTGCTTTCACTGCTTTTTCTATAGGAAGAACCCTCATACCCGGCTGATTTACCTTCCTAGGGTTACTGTTAGGCTTAGGCCAAGGACTTTTAAAACCAGGAAGCCCTGTGCTCCAGGCACACTGGAGATGTTCAAGGCATCCCAAGGGGAGGGCAAAAGTGACACAACTTGACTGCCTCCACTGCTATTTCCATGAGATCATCCCCAACCATAGGCTGATTTTCCTTCCTAGCGTTGAGGTTTGAGTTAGGCCTAGGGTAAGGGTTCTTTAAAGCAGAAAGTCCTGAGTTCCAAGAACACAGCAGCTGCGAAGGACTACCCAAGAAGTGCACAAAAGTACCACCACATGCCTGCCTCCACAGCTATTTCCCTGGGGACATCCCTAATTCCTGGCTAATTTGCCTTTCTCGTCGACGGGATGGGGTTAGGTAGGCCTTGTGCTAGGATTTTTAAAATCAGGAAGCCCAGACCTCCAGGCACACTGGAGCTGTGAAAGGCATCCAAAAGGGAGTGCAAAAGTGCTACAACATGGCTGCTTTCACAGCTTTTTCCTTGGCACCATCCCTATACCTAGGCTGATTTATCTGCCTAGGGTTAGGGATAGGGTTCAGCCTTGGGCTAGAATTTTTTGAACCAGGAAGCCCTGAGTTCCAGGCTTACTGCAGCTGCCAAAGGCATCCCAAAATGAGCGCAGAAGTGCCACAACATGGCAGCTTTCACAGCTTTTTCCTTAGGAAGAACCCTAATACCCGGCTGATTTACCTTCCTAGGGTTACTGTCAGGCTTAGGCCTAGGACTTTTAAAACCAGGAAGCCCTGTGGTCCAGGCACACTGCAGCTGTTCAAGGCATCCCAAAGGGAGGGCAAAAGTGACACAACTTGACTGCCTCCACTGCTATTTCCATGAGACCATCCCCAACCATAGGCTGATTTTCCTTCCTAGCGTTGACGTTTGAGTTAGGCCTAGGGTTAGTGTTCTTTTAACCAGAAAGCCCTGAGTTCCAAGAACACAGCAGCTGCCAAAGCATACCCAAGAGGAGCACAAAAGTACCACAACATGCCTGCCTCCACAGCGATTTCCTTGGGGACATCCCTAATTCCTGGCTGGTTTTCCTTTCTCGTCGTCGCGTTGGGGTTAGGTAGGCCTTGTGCTAGGATTTTTAAAATCAGGAAGCCCAGACCTCCAGGCACACTGGAGATGTGAAAGGCATCCAAAAGGGAGTGCAAAAGCGCCACAACATGGCTGCTTTCACAGCTTTTTCCTTGGCACCATCCCTATACCTAGGCTGATTTATCTGCCTAGGGTTAGGGTTAGGCTTCAGCCTAGGGCTAGGATTTTTTGAACCAGGAAGCCCTGAGTTCCAGGCTTACTGCAGCTGCCAAAGGCATCCCAAAGGGAGCTCAGAAATGCCACAACATGGCTGCTTTCACAGCTTTTTCCTTAGGAAGAACCCTAATACCCAGCTGATTTACCTTCGTAGGGTTACTGTTAGGCTTAGGCGTAGGACATTTAAAACCAGGAAGCCCTGTGCTCCAGGCACATTGCAGCTGTTGAAGGCACCAAAACGGGAGTGCAAAAGTGACACAACTTGGCTGCCTCCACTGCTATTTCCATGAGACCATCCCCAAACATAGGCTGATTTTCCTTCCTAGCGTTGAGGTTTGAGTTAGGCCTAGGGTTAGTGTTCGTTTAACCTGAAAGCCCTGAGTTCCAAGAACACAGCAGCTGCGAAAGTATACCCAAGAAGAGCACAAAAGTAACACAACATGCCTGCCTCCACAGCGATTTCCTTGGGGACATCCATAATTCCTGGCTGATTTGCCTTTCTCGGCGTCGGGTTGGGGTTAGGTAGGCCTTGTGCTAGGATTTTTAAAATCAGGAATCCCAGACCTCCAGGCACACTGCAGCTGTTCAATTCATCCCAAGGGCAGCGCAAAAGTGACACAACTTGGCTGCCTCCACTGCTATTTCCATGAGACCATCCCGAATCATAGGCTGATTTTCCTTCCTAGCGTGGAGGTTTGAGTTAGGCCTAGGGCTAGTGTTCTTTTAACCAGAAAGCCCTGAGTTCCAAGAACACAGCAGCTGCGAAGGACTACCCAAGAAGAGCACAAAAGTACCACAACATGCCTGCCTCCACAGCTATTTCCTTGGCTCCCATCCCTAATTCCTGGCTGATTTGCCTTTCTCATCGTCGGGTTGGGGTTAGGTAGGCCTTGTGCTAGGATTTTGAAAATCAGGAAGCCCAGACCTCCAGGCACACTGGAGCTGTGAAAGGCATCCCAAAGGGAGTGCAAAAGTGCCACAACATGGCTGCTTTCACAGCTTTTTCCTTAGGAATCACCCTCATACCCGGCTGAATTTCCTTCATAAGGTTACTGTTAGGCTTAGGCCTAGGACTTTTAAAACCAGGAAGCCCTGTGCTCCAGACACACTGCAGCTGTTCAAGGCATCCCAAGGGCTGAGCAAAAGTGACACAACTTGACTGCCTCCACTGCTATTTCCATGAGACCATCCCGAATCATAGGCTGATTTTCCTTCCTAGCGTTGAGGTTTGAGTTAGGCCTATGGTTAGGGTTCTTTTAACCTGAAAGCCCTGAGTTGCAAGAACACAGCAGCTGCGAAGGACTACCCAAGAAGTGCACAAAAGTACCACCACATGCCTGCCTCCACAGCTATTTCCTTGGGGACATCCCTAATTCCAGGCTGATTCGCCTTTCTCGTCGTCGGGTTGGGGTTAGGAAGGCCTTGTGCTAGGATTTTTAAAATCAGGAAGCCCAGACCTCCAGGCACACTGGAGCTGTGAAAGGCATCCAAAAGGGAGTGCAAAAGTGCCACAACATGGCTGCTTTCACAGCTTTTTCGTTGGCACCATCCCTATACCTAGGCTGATTTATCTGCCTAGGATTAGTGTTCAGCCTAGGGCTAGGACTTCTTGAACCAGGAAGCCCTGAGTTCCAGGCTTACTGCAGCTGCCAAAGGCATCCCAAAGGGAGCGCCGAAGTGCCACAACATGGCAGCTTTCACAGCTTTTTCCTTAGGAAGAACCCTCATACCCGGCTGATTTACCTTCCTTTGGGTTACTGTCAGGCTTAGGCCAAGGACTTTTAAAACCAGGAAGCCCTGTGCTCCAGGCACACTGGAGATGTTCAAGGCATCCCAAAGGGAGGGCAAAAGTGACACAACTTGACTGCCTCCACTGCTATTTCCATGAGACCATCCCCAACCATAGGCTGATTTTCCTTCCTAGCGTTGAGGTTTGAGTTAGGCCTAGGGTTAGTGTTCTTTTAACCTGAAAGCCCTGAGTTCCAAGAACACAGCAGCTGCGAAAGTATACCCAAGAAGAGCACAAAAGTACCACAACATGCCTGCCTCCACAGCGATTTCCTTGGGGACATCCCTAATTGCTGGCTGATTTGCCTTTCTCGTCGTCGCGTTGGGGTTAGGTAGGAATTGTGCTAGGATTTTTAAAATCAGGAAGCCCAGACCTCCAGGCACACTGGAGCTGTGAAAGGCATCCAAAAGTGAGTGCAAAAGTGCCACAACATGGCTGCTTTCACAGCTTTTTCGTTGGCACCATCCCTATTCCTAGGCTTATTTATCAGCCTAGGGTTAGGGTTAGGCTTCAGCCTAGGGCTAGGATTTTTTGAACCAGGAAGCCCTGAGCTCCAGGCTTACTGCAGCTGCCAAAGGCATCCCAAAGGGAGCGCAGAAGTACCACAACATGGCTGCTTTCACAGCTTTTTCCTTAGGAAGAACCCTAATACCCGGCTGATTTACCTTCCTAGGGTTACTGTTGGGCTTAGGCCTAGGACTTTTAAAACCAGGAAGCCCTGTGCTCCAGGCACACTGCAGCTGTTCAATTCATCCCAAGGGCAGGACAAAAGTGACACAACTTGGCTGCCTCCACTGCTATTTCCATGAGACCATCCCGAATCATAGGCTGATTTTCCTTCCTAGCGTTGAGGTTTGAGTTCGGACTAGGGTTAGGGTTCTTTTAACCTGAAAGCCCTGAGTTCCAAGAACACAGCAGCTGCGAAGGACTACCGAAGAAGTGCACAAAAGTACCACCACATTCCTGCCTCCACAGCTATTTCCTTGGGGACATCCCTAATTCCTGGCTGGTTTTCCTTTCTCGTCGTCGGGTTGGGGTTAGGTAGGCCTTGTGCTAGGATTTTTAAAATCAGGAAGCCCAGACCTCCAGGCACACTGGAGCTGTGAAAGACATCCAAAAGGGAGCTCAGAAATGCCACAACATGGCTGCTTTCACAGCTTTTTCCTTAGGAAGAACCCTCATACCCGGCTGATTTACCTTCCTAGGGTTACTGTTAGGCTTAGGCCTAGGACATTTAAAACCAGGAAGCCCTGTGCTCCAGGCACATTGCAGCTGTTGAAGGCACCAAAACGGGAGTGCAAAAGTGACACAACTTGGCTGCCTCCACTGCTATTTCCATGAGACCATCCCCAAACATAGGCTGATTTTCCTTCCTAGCGTTGAGGTTTGAGTTAGGCCTAGGGTTAGTGTTCTTTTAACCTGAAAGCCCTGAGTTCCAAGAACACAGCAGCTGCGAAAGTATACCCAAGAAGAGCAGAAAAGTAACACAACATGCCTGCCTCCACAGCGATTTCCTTGGGGACATCCCTAATTCCTGGCTGATTTGCCTTTCTCGTCGTCGGGTTGGGGTTAGGTAGGCCTTGTGCTAGGATTTTTAAAATCAGGAATCCCAGACCTCCAGGCACACTGCAGCTGTTCAATTCATCCCAAGGGCAGCGCAAAAGTGACACAACTTGGCTTCCTCCACTGCTATTTCCATGAGACCATCCCGAATCATAGGCTGATTTTCCTTCCTAGCGTGGAGGTTTGAGTTAGGCCTAGGGCTAGTGTTCTTTTAACCAGAAAGCCCTGAGTTCCGAGAACACAGCAGCTGCGAAGGACTACCCAAGAAGAGCACAAAAGTACCACAACATGCCTGCCTCCACAGCTATTTCCTTGGCTCCCATCCCTAATTCCTGGCTGATTTGCCTTTCTCATCGTCGGGTTGGGGTTAGGTAGGCCTTGTGCTAGGATTTTGAAAATCAGGAAGCCCAGACCTCCAGGCACTCTGGAGCTGTGAAAGGCATCCCAAAGGGAGTGCAAAAGTGCCACAACATGGCTGCTTTCACAGCTTTTTCCTTAGGAATCACCCTCATACCCGGCTGAATTTCCTTCATAAGGTTACTGTTAGGCTTAGGCCTAGGACTTTTAAAACCAGGAAGCCCTGTGCTCCAGGCACACTGCAGCTGTTCAAGGCATCCCAAGGGCTGCGCAAAAGTGACACAACTTGACTGCCTCCACTGCTATTTCCATGAGACCATCCTGAATCATAGGCTGATTTAACTTCCTAGCGTTGAGGTTTGAGTTAGGCCTAGGGTTAGGGTTCTTTTAACCTGAAAGCCCTGAGTTGCAAGAACACAGCAGCTGCGAAGGACTACCCAAGAAGTGCACAAAAGTACCACCACATGCCTGCCTCCACAGCTATTTCCTTGGGGACATCCCTAATTCCAGGCTGATTCGCCTTTCTCGTCGTCGGGTTGGGGTTAGGAAGGCCTTGTGCTAGGACTTTTAAAATCAGGAAGCCCAGACCTCCAGGCACACTGGAGCTGTGAAAGGCATCCAAAAGGGAGTGCAAAAGTGCCACAACATGGCTGCTTTCACAGCTTTTTCCTTGGCACCATCCCTATACCTAGGCTGATTTATCTGCCTAGGGTTAGTGTTCAGCCTAGGGCTAGGACGTCTTGAACCAGGAAGCCCTGAGTTCCAGGCTTACTGCAGCTGCCAAAGGCATCCCAAAGGGAGCGCCGAAGTGCCACAACATGGCAGCTTTCACAGCTTTTTCCTTAGGAAGAACCCTCATACCCGGCTGATTTACCTTCCTTTGGGTTACTGTCAGGCTTAGGCCAAGGACTTTTAAAACCAGGAAGCCCTGTGCTCCAGGCACACTGGAGATGTTCAAGGCATCCCAAAGGGAGGGCAAAAGTGACACAACTTGACTGCCTCCACTGCTATTTCCATGAGACCATCCCCAACCATAGGCTGATTTTCCTTCCTAGCGTTGAGGTTTGAGTTAGGCCTAGGGTTAGTGTTCTTTTAACCTGAAAGCCCTGAGTTCCAAGAACACAGCAGCTGCGAAAGTATACCCAAGAAGAGCACAAAAGTACCACAACATGCCTGCCTCCACAGCGATTTCCTTGGGGACATCCCTAATTCCTGGCTGATTTGCCTTTCTCGTCGTCGCACTGGGGTTAGGTAGGAATTGTGCTAGGATTTTTAAAATCAGGAAGCCCAGACCTCCAGGCACACTGGAGCTGTGAAAGGCATCCAAAAGGGAGTGCAAAAGTGCCACAACATGGCTGCTTTCACAGCTTTTTCGTTGGCACCATCCCTATTCCTAGGCTTATTTATCAGCCTAGGGTTAGGGTTAGGCTTCAGCCTAGGGCTAGGATTTTTTGAACCAGGAAGCCCTGAGTTCCAGGCTTACTGCAGCTGCCAAAGGCATCCCAAAGGGAGCGCAGAAGTACCACAACATGGCTGCTTTCACAGCTTTTTCCTTAGGAAGAACCCTAATACCCGGCTGATTTACCTTCCTAGGGTTACTGTTGGGCTTAGGCCTAGGACTTTTAAAACCAGGAAGCCCTGTGCTCCAGGCACACTGCAGCTGTTCAATTCATCCCAAGGGCAGGACAAAAGTGACACAACTTGGCTGCCTCCACTGCTATTTCCATGAGACCATCCCGAATCATAGGCTGATTTTCCTTCCTAGCGTTGAGGTTTGAGTTCGGACTAGGGTTAGGGTTCTTTTAACCAGAAAGCCCTGAGTTGCAAGAACACAGCAGCTGCGAAGGACTACCGAAGAAGTGCACAAAAGTACCACCACATTCCTGCCTCCACAGCTATTTCCTTGGGGACATCCCTAATTCCTGGCTGGTTTTCCTTTCTCGTCGTCGGGTTGGGGTTAGGTAGGCCTTGTGCTAGGATTTTTAAAATCAGGAAGCCCAGACCTCCAGGCACACTGGAGCTGTGAAAGGCATCCAAAAGGGAGTGCAAAAGTGCCACAACATGGCTGCTTTAACTGCTTTTTCCTTAGGAAGAACCCTCATACCCGGCTGATTTACCTTCCTAGGGTTACTGTCAGGCTTAAGCCAAGGACTTTTAAAACCAGGAAGCCCTGTGCTCCAGGCACACTGGAGATGTTCAAGGCATCCCAAGGGGAGGGCAAAAGTGACACAACTTGACTGCCTCCACTGCTATTTCCATGAGATCATCCCCAACCATAGGCTGATTTTCCTTCCTAGCGTTGAGGTTTGAGTTAGGCCTAGGGTTAGGGTTCTTTTAAACAGAAAGTCCTGAGTTCCAAGAACACAGCAGCTGCGAAGGACTACCCAAGAAGTGCACAAAAGTACCACCACATGCCTGCCTCCACAGCTATTTCCCTGGGGACATCCCTAATTCCTGGCTAATTTGCCTTTCTCGTCGACGGGATGGGGTTAGGTAGGCCTTGTGCTAGGATTTTTAAAATCAGGAAGCCCAGACCTCCAGGCACACTGGAGCTGTGAAAGGCATCCAAAAGGGAGTGCAAAAGTGCCACAACATGGCTGCTTTCACAGCTTTTTCCTTGGCACCATCCCTATACCTAGGCTGATTTATCTGCCTAGGGTTAGGGTTAGGGTTCAGCCTAGGGCTAGAATTTTTTGAACCAGGAAGCCCTGAGTTCCAGGCTTACTGCAGCTGCCAAAGGCATCCCAAAATGAGCGCAGAAGTGCCACAACATGGCAGCTTTCACAGGTTTTTCCTTAGGAAGAACCCTAATACCCGGCTGATTTACCTTCCTAGGGTTACTGTCAGGCTTAGGCCTAGGACTTTTAAAACCAGGAAGCCCTGTGCTCCAGGCACACTGCAGCTGTTCAATGCATCCCAAAGGGAGGGCGAAAGTGACACAACTTGACTGCCTCCACTGCTATTTCCATGAGACCATCCCCAAACCTAGGCTGATTTTCCTTCCTAGCGTTGACGTTTGTGTTAGGCCTAGGGTTAGTGTTCTTTTAACCTGAAAGCCCTGAGTTCCAAGAACACAGCAGCTGCCAAAGTATACCCAAGAGGAGCACAAAAGTACCACAACATGCCTGCCTCCACAGCGATTTCCTTGGGGACATCCCTAATTGCTGGCTGATTTTCCTTTCTCGTCGTCGCGTTGGGGTTAGGTAGGCCTTGTGCTAGGATTTTTAAAATCAGGAAGCCCAGACCTCCAGGCACACTGGAGATGTGAAAGGCATCCAAAAGGGAGTGCAAAAGTGCCACAACATGGCTGCTTTCACAGCTTTTTCCTTGGCACCATCCCTATACCTAGGCTGATTTATCTGCCTAGGGTTAGGGTTAGGCTTCAGCCTAGGGCTAGGATTTTTTGAACCAGGAAGCCCTGAGTTCCAGGCTTACTGCAGCTGCCAAAGGCATCCCAAAGGGAGCTCAGAAATGCCACAACATGGCTGCTTTCACAGCTTTTTCCTTAGGAAGAACCCTAATACCCGGCTGATTTACCTTCGTAGGGTTACTATTAGGCTTAGGCCTAGGATTTTAAAACCAGGATGCCCAGGCCTCCAGGCACACTGCAGCTGTTCAAGGCATCCAAAGGGCAGCGCAAAAGTGACACAACTTGGCTGCCTCCACTGCTATTTCCATGAGACCATCCCGAATCATAGGCTGATTTTCAATCCTAGCGTTGAGGTTTGAGTTAGGCCTAGGGTTAGGGTTCTTTTAACCTGAAAGCCCTGAGTTCCAAGAACACAGCAGGTGCGAAGGACTACCCAAGAAGTGCACAAAAGTACCACAACATGCCTGCCTCCACAGCTATTTCCTTGGCACCATCCCTAATCCCTGGCTGATTTGCCTTTCTCATCCTCGGGTTGGGGTTAGGTAGGCCTAGGGCTAGGATTTTTAAAATCAGGAAGCCCAGACCTCCAGGCACACTGGAGCTGTGAAAGGCATCCAAAAGGGAGTGCAAAAGTGCCACAACATTGCTGTTTTCACAGCTTTTTCCTCAGGAAGAACCCTCATACCCGGCTGATTGGCCTTCCTAGGGTTACTGTTAGGCTTAGGCCTAGGACTTTTAAAACCAGGAAGCCCTGTGCTCCAGGCACACTGCAGCTGTTCAAGGCATCCAAAGGGCAGCGCAAAAGTGACACAACTTGGCTGCCTCCACTGCTATTTCCATGAGACCATCCCGAATCATAGGCTGATTTTCCTTCCTAGCGTTGAGGTTTTAGTTAGGCCTAGGGTTAGGGTTCTTTTAACCTGAAAGCCCTGAGTTGCAAGAACACAGCAGCTGCGAAGGACTACCCAAGAAGTGCACAAAAGTACCACAACATGCCTGCCTCCACAGCTATTTCCTTGGCACCATCCCTAATTCCTGGCTGATTCGCCTTTCTCGTGCTCGGGTTGGGGTTAGGTAGGCCTTGTGCTAGGATTTTTAAAATCAGGAAGCCCAGACCTCCAGGCACACTGGAGCTGTGAAAGGCATCCAAAAGGGAGTGCAAAAGTGCCACAACATGGCTGCTTTCACAGCTTTTTCCTTGGCACCATCCCTATACATAGTCTGATTTATCTGCCTAGGGTTAGTGTTCAGCCTAGGGCTAGGATTTTTTGAAGCAGGAAGCCCTGAGCTCCAGGCTTACTGCAGCTGCCAAAGGCATCCAAAATGGAGCGCCGAAGTGCCACAACATGGCAGCTTTCACAGCTTTTTCCTTAGGAAGAACCCTCATACCCGGCTGATTTAACTTCCTAGGGTTACTGTCAGGCTTAGGCCTAGGACTTTTAAAACCAGGAAGCCCTGTGCTCCAGGCACACTGCAGCTGTTCAAGGCATCCCAAAGGGAGGGCAAAAGTGACACAACTTGACTGCCTCCACTGCTATTTCCATGAGACCATCCCCAACCATAGGCTGATTTTCCTTCCTAGCGTTGAGGTTTGAGTTAGGCCTAGGGTTAGTGTTCTTTTAACCTGAAAGCCCTGAGTTCCAAGAACACAGCAGCTGCGAAAATATACCCAAGAAGAGCACAAAAGTACCACAACATGCCTGCCTCCACAGCGATTTCCTTGGGGACATCCCTAATTCCTGGCTGATTTGCCTTTCTCGTCGTCGGGTTGGGGTTAGGTAGGACTTGTGCTAGGATTTTTAAAATTAGGAAGCCCAGACCTCCAGGCACAATGGAGCTGTGAAAGGCATCCAAAAGGGAGTGCAAAAGTGCCACAACATGGCTGCTTTCACAGCTTTTTCCTTGGCACCATCCCTATACCTAGGCTGATTTATCTGCCTAGGGTTAGGGTTAGGGTTCAGCCTGGGGCTAGGATTTTTTGAACCAGGAAGCCCTGAGTTCCAGGCTTACTGCAGCTGCCAAAGGCATCCCAAAGGGAGCGCAGAAATGCCACAACATGGCTGCTTTCACAGCTTTTTCCTTAGGAAGAACCCTAATACCCGGCTGATTTACCTTCGTAGGGTTACTATTAGGCTTACGTCTAGGACTTTAAAACCAGGATGCCCAGACCTCCAGGCACACTGGAGCTGTGAAAGGCATCCAAAAGGGAGCTCAGAAATGCCACAACATGGCTGCTTTCACAGCTTTTTCCTTAGGAAGAACCCTCATACCCGGCTGATTTACCTTCCTAGGGTTACTGTTAGGATTAGGCCTAGGACTTTTAAAACCAGGAAGCCCTGTGCTCCAGGCACACTGCAGCTGTTGAAGGCACCAAAACGGGAGTGCAAAAGTGACACAACTTGGCTGCCTCCACTGCTATTTCCATGAGACCATCCCCAACCATAGGCTGATTTTCCTTCCTAGCGTTGAGGTTTGAGTTAGGCCTATGGTTAATGTTCTTTGAAGCTGAAAGTCCTGAGTTCCAAGAACACAACAGCTGCCAAGGACTACCCAAGAAGAGCACAAAAGTACCACAACATGCCTGCCTCCACAGCGATTTCCTTGGGGACATCCCTAATTCCTGGCTGATTTGCCTTTCTCGTCGTCGGGTTGGGGTTAGGTAGGCCTTGTGCTAGGATTTTTAAAATCAGGAAGCCCAGACCTCCAGGCACACTGCAGCTGTTCAATTCATCCCAAGGGCAGCGCAAAAGTGACACAACTTGGCTGCCTCCACTGCTATTTCCATGAGACCATCCCGAATCATAGGCTGATTTTCCTTCCTAGCGTGGAGGTTTGAGTTAGGCCTAGGGCTAGTGTTCTTTTCACCAGAAAGCCCTGAGTTCCAAGAACACAGCAGCTGCGAAGGACTACCCAAGAAGAGCACAAAAGTACCACAACATGCCTGCCTCCACAGCTATTTCCTTGGCTCCCATCCCTAATTCCTGGCTGATTTGCCTTTCTCATCGTCGGGTTGGGGTTAGGTAGGCCTTGTGCTAGGATTTTTAAAATCAGGAAGCCCAGACCTCCAGGCACAGTGGAGATGTGAAAGGCATCCCAAAGGGAGTGCAAAAGTGCCACAACATGGCTGCTTTCACAGCTTTTTCCTTAGGAATCACCCTCATACCCGGCTGAATTTCCTTCATAGGGTTACTGTTAGGCTTAGGCCTAGGACTTTTAAAACCAGGAAGCCCTGTGCTCCAGGCACAGTGCAGCTGTTCAAGGCATCCCAAGGGCTGCGCAAAAGTGACACAACTTGGCTGCCTCCACTGCTATTTCCATGAGACCATCCCGCATCATAGGCTGATTTTCCTTCCTAGCGTTGAGGTTTGAGTTAGGCCTAGGGTTAGGGTTCTTTTAACCTGAAAGCCCTGAGTTGCAAGAACACAGCAGCTGCGAAGGACTACCCAAGAAGTGCACAAAAGTACCACCACATGCCTGCCTCCACAGCTATTTCCTTGGGGACATCCCTAATTCCAGGCTGATTCGCCTTTCTCGTCGTCGGGTTCGGGTTAGGAAGGCCTTGTGCTAGGATTTTTAAAATCAGGAAGCCCAGACCTCCAGGCACACTGGAGCTGTGAAAGGCATCCAAAAGGGAGTGCAAAAGTGCCACAACATGGCTGCTTTCACAGCTTTTTTGTTGGCACCATCCCTATACCTAGGCTGATTTATCTGCCTAGGGTTAGTGTTCAGCCTAGGGCTAGGATTTCTTGAACCAGGAAGCCCTGAGTTCCAGGCTTACTGCAGCTGCCAAAGGCATCCCAAAGGGAGCGCCGAAGTGCCACAACATGGCTGCTTTCACAGCTTTTTCCTTAGGAAGAACCCTAATACCCGGCTGATTTACCTTCCTAGGGTTACTGTTGGGCTTAGGCCTAGGACTTTTAAAACCAGGAAGCCCTGTGCTCCAGGCACACTGCAGCTGTTCAATTCATCCCATGGGCAGGCCAAAAGTGACACAACTTGGCTGCCTCCACTGCTACTTCCATGAGACCATCCCGAATCATAGGCTGATTTTCCTTCCTAGCGTTGAGGTTTGAGTTCGGACTAGGGTTAGGGTTCTTTTAACCTGAAAGCCCTGAGCTGCAAGAACACAGCAGCTGCGAAGGACTACCGAAGAAGTGCACAAAAGTACCACCACATGCCTGCCTCCACAGCTATTTCCTTGGGGACATCCCTAATTCCTGGCTGATTTGCCATTCTCGTCGTTGGGTTGGGGTTAGGTAGGCCTTGTGCTAGGATTTTTAAAATCAGGAAGCCCAGACCTCCAGGCACACTGGAGCTGCCAAAGGCATCCCAAAGGGAGCGCCAAAGTGCCACAACATGGCAGCTTTCAGAGCTTTTTCCTTAGGAAGAACCCTCATACCCGGCTGATTTACCTTCCTTTGGGTTACTGTCAGGCTTAGGCCAAGGACTTTTAAAACCAGGAAGCCCTGTGCTCCAGGCACACTGGAGATGTTCAAGGCATCCCAAAGGGAGGGCAAAAGTGACACAACTTGACTGCCTCCACTGCTATTTCCATGAGACCATCCCCAACCATAGGCTGATTTTCCTTCCTAGCGTTGACGTTTGAGTTAGGCCTAGGGTTAGTGTTCTTTTAACCTGAAAGCCCTGAGTTCCAAGAACACAGCAGCTGCGAAAGTATACCCAAGAAGAGCAGAAAAGTAACACAACATGCCTGCCTCCACAGCGATTTCCTTGGGGACATCCCTAATTGCTGGCTGATTTGCCTTTCTCGTCGTCGCGTTGGGGTTAGGTAGGAATTGTGCTAGGATTTTTAAAATCAGGAAGCCCAGACCTCCAGGCACACTGGAGCTGTGAAAGGCATCCAAAAGGGAGTGCAAAAGTGCCACAACATGGCTGCTTTCACAGCTTTTTCGTTGGCACCATCCCTATTCCTAGGCTGATTTATCAGCCTAGGGTTAGGGTTAGGCTTCAGCCTAGGGCTAGGATTTTTTGAACCAGGAAGCCCTGAGTTCCAGGCTTACTGCAGCTGCCAAAGGCATCCCAAAGGGAGCGCAGAAGTACTACAACATGGCTGCTTTCACAGCTTTTTCCTTAGGAAGAACCCTCATACCCGGCTGATTTACCTTCCTAGGGTTACTGTTGGGCTTAGGCCTAGGACTTTTAAAACCATGAAGCCCTGTACTCCAGGCACACTGCAGCTGTTGAATTCATCCCAAGGGCAGGCCAAAAGTGACACAACTTGGCTGCCTCCACTGCTATTTCCATGAGACCATCCCGAATCATAGGCTGATTTTCCTTCCTAGCGTTGAGGTTTGAGTTCGGACTAGGGTTAGGGTTCTTTTAACCTGAAAGCCCTGAGTTGCAAGAACACAGCAGCTGCGAAGGACTACCGAAGAAGTGCACAAAAGTACCACCACATGCCTGCCTCCACAGCTATTTCCTTGGGGACATCCCTAATTACTGGCTGGTTTTCCTTTCTCGTCGTCGGGTTGGGGTTAGGTAGGCCTTGTGCTAGGATTTTTAAAATCAGGAAGCCCAGACCTCCAGGCACACTGGAGCTGTGAAAGGCATCCAAAAGGGAGTGCAAAAGTGCCACAACATGGCTGCCTTCACTGCTTTTTCCTTAGGAAGAACCCTCATACCCGGCTGATTTACCTTCCTAGGGTTACTGTCAGGCTTAGGCCAAGGACTTTTAAAACCAGGAAGCCCTGTGCTCCAGGCACACTGGAGATGTTCAAGGCATCCCAAGGGGAGGGCAAAAGTGACACAACTTGACTGCCTCCACTGCTATTTCCATGAGATCATCCCCAACCATAGGCTGATTTTCCTTCCTAGCGTTGAGGTTTGAGTTAGGCCTATGGTTAGGGTTCTTTTAACCAGAAAGTCCTGAGTTCCAAGAACACAGCAGCTGCGAAGGACTACCCAAGAAGTGCACAAAAGTACCACCACATGCCTGCCTCCACAGCTATTTCCCTGGGGACATCCCTAATTCCTGGCTAATTTGCCTTTCTCGTCGACGGGATGGGGTTAGGTAGGCCTTGTGTTAGGATTTTTAAAATCAGGAAGCCCAGACCTCCAGGCACACTGGAGCTGTGAAAGGCATCCAAAAG
The DNA here is from genome assembly GCF_035770615.1 of Melospiza melodia melodia. Taxonomy (NCBI): domain Eukaryota; kingdom Metazoa; phylum Chordata; class Aves; order Passeriformes; family Passerellidae; genus Melospiza; species Melospiza melodia. The sequence continues at coordinate 10,231,385 of NC_086219.1, read as the reverse complement.
GGAGTGCAAAAGTGCCACAACATGGCTGCTTTCACAGCTTTTTCCTTGGCACCATCCCTATACCTAGGCTGATTTATCTGCCTAGGGTTAGGGATAGGGTTCAGCCTAGGGCCAGAATTTTTTGAACCAGGAAGCCCTGAGTTCCAGGCTTACTGCAGCTGCCAAAGGCATTCCAAAATGAGCGCAGAAGTGCCACAACATGGCTGCTTTCACAGCTTTTTCCTTAGGAAGAACCCTAATACCCGGCTGATTTACCTTCCTAGGGTTACTGTCAGGCTTAGGCCAAGGACTTTTAAAACCAGGAAGCCCTGTGCTCCAGGCACACTGCAGCTGTTCAATGCATCTCAAAGGGAGGGCAAAAGTGACACAACTTGACTGCCTCCACTGCTATTTCCATGAGACCATCCCCAATCATAGGCTGATTTTCCTTCCTAGCGTTGAGTTTTGAGTTAGGCCTAGGGTTAGTTTTCTTTTAACCTGAAAGCCCTGAGTTCCAAGAACACAGCAGCTGCGAAAGTATACCCAGGAGGAGCACAAAAGTACCACAACATGCCTGCCTCCACTGCGATTTCCTTGGGGACATCCCTAATTCCTGGCTGATTTGCCTTTCTCGTCGTCCGGTTGGGGTTAGGTAGGCTTTGTGCTAGGATTTTTAAAATCAGGAAGCCCAGACCTCCAGGCACACTGGAGCTCTGAAAGGCATCCAAAAGGGAGTGCAAAAGTGCCACAACATGGCTGCTTTCACAGCTTTTTCCTCGGCACCATCCCTATACCTAGGCTGATTTATCTGCCTAGGGTTAGGGTTAGGCTTCAGCCTAGGGCTAGGATTTTTTGAACCAGGAAGCCCTGAGTTCCAGGCTTACTGCAGCTGCCAAAGGCATCCCAAAGGGAGCTCAGAAATGCCACAACATGGCGGCTTTCACAGCTTTTTCCTTAGGAAGAACCCTAATACCCGGCTGATTTACCTTCGTAGGGTTACTATTAGGCTTAGGCCTAGGATTTTAAAACCAGGATGCCCAGGCCTCCAGGCACACTGCAGCTGCTCAATTCATCCCAAGGGCAGCGCAAAAGTGACACAACTTGGCTGCCTCCACTGCTATTTCCATGAGACCATCCCGAATCATAGGCTGATTTTCCTTCCTAGCGTGGAGGTTTGAGTTAGGCCTAGGGTTACGGTTCTTTTAACCTGAAAGCCCTGAGTTCCAAGAACACAGCAGCTGCGAAGGACTACCCAAGAAGAGCACAAAAGTACCACAACATGCCTGCCTCCACAGCTATTTCCTTGGCTCCCATCCCTAATTCCTGGCTGATTTGCCTTTCTCATCGTCGGGTTGGGGTTAGGTAGGCCTTGTGCTAGGATTTTGAAAATCAGGAAGCCCAGTCCTCCAGGCACACTGGAGCTGTGAAAGGCATCCAAAAGGGAGTGCAAAAGTGCCACAACATGGCTGCTTTCACAGCTTTTTCCTTAGGAATCACCCTCATACCCGGCAGAATTTCCTTCCTAGGGTTACTGTTAGGCTTAGGCCTAGGACTTTTAAAACCAGGAAGCCCTGTGCTCCAGGCACACTGCAGCTGTTTAAAGCATCGCAAGGGCAGCGGAAAAGTTACACAACTTGGCTGCCTCCACTGCTATTTCCATGAGACCATCCCGAATCATAGGCTGATTTTCCTTCCTAGCGTTGAGGTTTGAGTTAGGCCTAGGGTTAGTGTTCTTTTAACCTGAAAGCCCTGAGTTCCAAGAACACAGCAGCTGCGAAGGACTACCCAAGAAGAGCACAAAAGTACCACAACATGCCTGCCTCCACAGCTATTTCCTTGGGGACATCCCTAATTCCTGGCTGATTTGCCTTTCTCGTCATCGGGTTGGGGTTAGGTAGGCCTTGTGCTAGGATTTTTAAAATCAGGAAGCCCAGACCTCCAGGCACACTGGAGCTGTGAAAGGCATCCAAAAGGGAGTGCAAAAGTGCCACAACATGGCTGCTTTCACAGCTTTTTCCTTAGGAAGAACCCTCATACCCGGCTGATTTGTCTTCCTAGGGTTACTGTTAGGCTTAGGCCTAGGATTTTAAAACCAGGATGCCCAGACCTCCAGGCACACTGCAGCTGTTCAATTCATCCCAAGGGCAGCGCAAAAGTGACACAACTTGGCTGCCTCCACTGCTATTTCCATGAGACCATCCCCAACCATAGGCTGATTTTCCTTCCTAGCGTTGAGGTTTGAGTTAGGGCTAGGGTTAGTGTTCTTTTAACCTGAAAGCCCTGAGTTCCAAGAACACAGCAGCTGCGAAAGTATACCCAAGAAGAGGACAAAAGTACCACAACATGCCTGCCTCCACAGCTATTTCCTTGGGGACATCCCTAATTGCTGGCTGACTTGCCTTTCTCGTCGTCGGGTTGGGGTTAGGTAGGCCTTGTGCTAGGATTTTTAAAATCAGGAAGCCCAGACCTCCAGGCACACTGGAGCTGTGAAAGGCATCCAAAAGGGAGTGCAAAAGTGCTACAACATGGCTGCTTTCACAGCTTTTTCCTCTGCACCATCCCTATACCTAGGCTGATTTATCTGCCTAGGGTTAGGGTTAGGCTTCAGCCTAGGGCTAGGATTTTTTCAATCAGGAAGCCCTGAGTTCCAGGCTTACTGCAGCTGCCAAAGGCATCCCAAAGGGAGCTCAGAAATGCCACAACATGGCTGCTTTCACAGCTTTTTCCTTAGGAAGAACCCTAATACCCGGCTGATTTACCTTCGTAGGGTTACTATTAGGCTTAGGCCTAGGATTTTAAAACCAGGATGCCCAGACCTCCAGGCACACTGCAGCTGTTCAATTCATCCCAAGGGCAGCGCAAAAGTGACACAACTTGGCTGCCTCCACTGCTATTTCCATGAGACCATCCCGAATCATAGGCTGATTTTCCTTCCTAGCGTTGAGGTTTGAGTTAGGCCTAGGGTTAGTGTTCTTTTAACCAGAAAGCCCTGAGTTCCAAGAACACAGCAGCTGCGAAGGACTACCCAAGAAGAGCACAAAAGTACCACAACATGCCTGCCTCCACAGGTATTTCCTTGGCACCATCCCTAATTACTGGCTGATTTGCCTTTCTCATCCTCCGGTTGGGGTTAGGTAGGCCTTGTGCTAGGATTTTTAAAATCAGGAAGCCCAGACCTCCAGGCACACTGGAGCTGTGAAAGGCATCCAAAAGGGAGTGCAAAAGTGCCACAACATTGCTGCTTTCACAGCTTTTTCCTTAGGAATCACCCTCATACCCGGCTGAATTTCCTTCATAGGGTTACTGTTAGGCTTAGGCCTAGGACTTTTAAAACCAGGAAGCCCTGTGCTCCAGGCACACTGCAGCTGTTCAAGGCATCCAAAGGGGAGCGCAAAAGTGACACAACTTGGCTGCCTCCACTGCTATTTCCATGAGACCATCCCGAATCATAGGCTGATTTTCCTTCCTAGCGTTGAGGTTTGAGTTCGGACTAGGGTTAGGGTTCTTTTAACCTGAAAGCCCTGAGTTGCAAGAACACAGCAGCTGCGAAGGAGTACCCAAGAAGTGCACAAAAGTACCACAACATGCCTGCCTCCACAGCTATTTCCTTGGGGACATCCCTAATTCCTGGCTGATTGGCCTTTCTCGTCGTCGGGTTGGGGTTAGGTAGGCCTTGTGCTAGGATTTTTAAAATCAGGAAGCCCAGACCTCCAGGCACACTGGAGCTGTGAAAGGCATCCAAAAGGGAGTGCAAAAGTGCCACAACATGGCTGCTTTCACAGCTTTTTCCTTGGCACCATCCCTATACCTAGGCTGATTTATCTGCCGAGGTTTAGTGTTCAGCCTAGGGCTAGGATTTCTTGAACCAGGAAGCCCTGAGTTCCAGGCTTACTGCAGCTGCCAAAGGCATCCCAAAGGGAGCGCCGAAGTGCCACAACATGGCAGCTTTCACAGCTTTTTCCTTAGGAAGAACCCTCATACCCGTCTGATTTACGTTCCTAGGGTTACTGTCAGGCTTAGGCCAAGGACTTTTAAAACCAGGAAGCCCTGTGCTCCTGGCACACTGGAGATGTTCAAGGCATCCCAAAGGGAGGGCAAAAGTGACACAACTTGGCTGCCTCCACTGCTATTTCCATGAGACCATCTCCAAACCTAAGCTGGTTTTCCTTCCTAGCGTTGAGGTTTGAGTTAGTCCTAGGGTTAGTGTTCGTTTAACCTGAAAGCCCTGAGTTCCAAGAACACAGCAGCTGCGAAAGTATACCCAAGAAGAGCACAAAAGTACCACAACATGCCTGCTTCCACAGCTATTTCCTTGGGGACATCCCTAATTGCTGGCTGATTTGCCTTTCTCGTCGTCGGGTTGGGGTTAGGTAGGCCTTGTGCTAGGATTTTTAAAATCAGGAAGCCCAGACCTCCAGGCACACTGGAGCTGTGAAAGGCATCCAAAAGGGAGTGCAAAAGTGCCACAACATGGCTGCTTTCACAGCTTTTTCCTTAGGAAGAACCCTCATACCCGGCTGATTTGCCTTCCTAGGGTTACTGTTAGGCTTAGGCCTAGGACTTTTAAAACCAGGAAGCCCTGTGCTCCAGGCACACTGCAGCTGTTCAAGGCATCCAAAGGGCAGTGCAAAAGTGACACAACTTGGCTGCCTCCACTGCTATTTCCATGAGACCATCCCGAATCATAGGCTGATTTTCCTTCCTAGCGTTGACGTTTGAGTTAGGCCTAGGGTTAGTGTTCTTTTAACCTGAAAGCCCTGAGTTGCAAGAACACAGCAGCTGCGAAGGACTACCCAAGAAGTGCACAAAAGTACCACAACATGCCTGCCTCCACTGCGATTTCCTTGGGGACATCCCTAATTCCTGGCTGATTTGCCTTTCTCGTCGTCCGGTTGGGGTTAGGTAGGACTTGTGCTAGGATTTTTAAAATCAGGAAGCCCAGACCTCCAGGCACACTGGAGCTGTGAAAGGCATCCAAAAGGGAGTGCAAAAGTGCCACAACATGGCTGCTTTCACAGCTTTTTCCTTGGCACCATCCCTATACCTAGGCTGATTTATCTGCCTAGGGTTAGGGTTAGGCTTCAGCCTAGGGCTAGGATTTTTTGAACCAGGAAGCCCTGAGTTCCAGGCTTACTGCAGCTGCCAAAGGCATCCCAAAGGGAGCTCAGAAATGCCACAACATGGCTGCTTTCACAGCTTTTTCCTTAGGAAGAACCCTAATACCCGGCTGATTTACCTTCGTAGGGTTACTATTAGGCTTAGGCCTAGGATTTTAAAACCAGGATGCCCAGACCTCCAGGCACACTGGAGATGTGAAAGGCATCCAAAAGGGAGTTCAAAAGTGCCACAACATGGCTGCTTTCACAGCGATTTCCTTTGCACCATCCCTATACGTAGGCTGATTTATCTGCCTAGTGTTAGGGTTTGGGTTCAGCCTAGGGCTAGGATTTTTTGAACCAGGTAGCCCTGAGTTCCAGGCTTACTGCAGCTGCCAAAGGCATCCCAAAGGGAGCGCAGAAGTGCCACAACATGGCTGCTTTCACAGCTTTTTCCTTAGGAAGAACCCTAATACCCGGCTGATTTACCTTCCTAGGGTTACTGTTAGGCTTAGGCCTAGGACTTTTAAAACCAGGAAGCCCTGTGCTCCAGGCACATTGCAGCTCTGGAAGGCACCAAAACGGGAGTGCAAAAGTGACACAACTTGGCTGCCTCCACTGCTATTTCCATGAGACCATCCCCAACCATAGGCTGCTTTTCCTTCCTAGCGTTGAGGTTTGAGATAGGCCTAGGGTTAGTGTTCGTTTAACCTGAAAGCCCTGAGTTCCAAGAACACAGCAGCTGCGAAAGTATACCCAAGAAGAGCACAAAAGTAACACAACATGCCTGTCTCCACAGCGATTTGCTTGGGGACATCCCTAATTGCTGGCTGATTTGCCTTTCTCGTCGTCGGGTTGGGGTTAGGTAGGCCTTGTGCTAGGATTTTTAAAATCAGGAAGCCCAGACCTCCAGGCACACTGGAGCTGTGAAAGGCATCCAAAAGGGAGTGCAAAAGTGCCACAACATGGCTGCTTTCACAGCTTTTTCCTTGGCAACATCCCCATACATAGGCTGATTTATCTCCCTAGGGTTAGGGTTAGGGTTCAGCCTAGGGCTAGGATTTTTTGAACCAGGAAGCCCTGAGTTCCAGGCTTACTGCAGCTGCCAAAGGCATCCCAAAGGGAGCTCAGAAATGCCACAACATGGCTGCTTTCACAGCTTTTTCCTTAGGAAGAACCCTAATACCCGGCTGATTTACCTTCGTAGGGTTACTATAAGGCTTAGGCCTAGGATTTTAAAACCAGGATGCCCAGACCTCCAGGCACACTGCAGCTGTTCAATTCATCCCAAGGGCAGCGCAAAAGTGACACAACTTGGCTGCCTCCACTGCTATTTCCATGAGACCATCCCCAACCATAGGCTGATTTTCCTTCCTAGCATTGAGGTTTGAGTTAGGCCTAGGGTCAGTGTCCTTTCAACCTGAAAGCCCTGAGTTCCAAGAACACAGCAGCTGCGAAGGACTACCCAAGAGGAGCACAAAAGTACCACCACATGCCTGCCTCCACAGCTATTTCCTTGGCTCCCATCCCTAATTACTGGCTGATTTGCCTTTCTCATCGTCGGGTTGGGGTTAGGTAGGCCTTGTGCTAGGATTTTTAAAATCAGGAAGCCCAGACCTCCAGGCACACTGGAGCTGTGAAAGGCATCCAAAAGGGAGTGCAAAAGTGCCACAACATGGCTGCTTTCATAGCTTTTTCCTTAGGAATCACCCTCATACCCGGCTGAATTTCCTTCATAGGGTTACTGTTAGGCTTAGGCCTAGGACTTTTAAAACCAGGAAACCCTGTGCTCCAGGCACACTGCAGCTGTTCAAGGCATCCCAAGGGCAGCGCAAAAGTGACACAACTTGGCTGCCTCCACTGCTATTTCCATGAGACCATCCCGAATCATAGGCTGATTTTCCTTCCTAGCGTTGAGGTTTGAGTTAGGCCTATGGTTAGTGTACTTTTAACCTGAAAGCCCTGAGTTCCAAGAACACAGCAGCTGCGAAGGACTACCCAAGAAGAGCACAAAAGTACCACAACATGCCTGCCTCCACAGCTATTTCCTTGGCACCATCCCTAATTCCTGGCTGATTTGCCTTTCTCATCCTCGGGTTGGGGTTAGGTAGGCCTAGGGCAAGGATTTTTAAAATCAGGAAGCCCAGACCTCCAGGCACACTGGAGCTGTGAAAGGCATCCCAAAGGGAGTGCAAAAGTGCCACAACATTGCTGCTTTCACAGCTTTTTCCTTAGGAAGAACCCTCATACCCGGCTGATTTGCCTTCCTAGGGTTACTGTTAGGCTTAGGCCAAGGACTTTGAAAACCAGGAAGCCCTGTGCTCCAGGCACACTGCAGCTGTTCAAGGCATCCAAAGGGCAGCGCAAAAGTGACACAACTTGGCTGCCTCCACTGCTATTTCCATGAGACCATCCCCAACCATAGGCTGATTTTCCTTCCTAGCGTTGAGGTTTGAGTTAGGGCTAGGGTTAGTGTTCTTTTAACCTGAAAGCCCTGAGTTCCAAGAACACAGCAGCTGCGAAAATATACCCAAGAAGAGCACAAAAGTACCACAACATGCCTGCCTCCACAGCGATTTCCTTGGGGACATCCCTAATTGCTGGCTGACTTGCCTTTCTCGTCGTCGGGTTGGGGTTAGGTAGGCCTTGTGCTAGGATTTTTAAAATCAGGAAGCCCAGACCTCCAGGCACACTGGAGCTGTGAAAGGCATCCAAAAGGGAGTGCAAAAGTGCCACCACATGGCTGCTTTCACAGCTTTTTCCTTGGCACCATCCCTATACCTAGGCTGATTTATCTGCCTAGGGTTAGGGTTAGACTTCAGCCTAGGGCTAGGATTTTTTGAATCAGGAAGCCCTGAGGTCCAGGCTTACTGCAGCTGCCAAAGGCATCACAAAGGGAGCTCAGAAATGCTACAACATGGCTGCTTTCACAGCTTTTTCCTTAGGAAGAACCCTAATACCCGGCTGATTTACCTTCGTAGGGTTACTATTAGGCATAGGCCTAGGATTTTAAAACCAGGATGCCCAGACCTCCAGGCACATTGGAGATGTGAAAGGCATCCAAAAGGGAGTTGAAAAGTGCCACAACATGGCTTCTTTCACAGCGATTTCCTTTGCACCATCCCTATACATAGGCTGATTTATCTGCCTAGGGTTAGGTTTTGGGTTCAGCCTAGGGCTAGGATTTTTTGAACCAGGAAGCCCTGAGTTCCAGGCTTACTGCAGCTGCCAAAGGCATCCCAAAGGGAGCGCAGAAGTGCTACAACATGGCTGCTTTCACAGCTTTTTCTTTAGGAAGAACCCTAATACCCGGCTGATTTACCTTCCTAGGGTTACTGTCAGGCTTAGGCCTAGGACTTTTAAAACCAGGAAGCCCTGTGCTCCAGGAATATTGCAGATGTTGAAGGCACCAAAACGGGAGTGCAAAAGTGACACAACTTGGCTGCCTCCACTGCTATTTCCATGAGACCATCCCCAACCACAGGCTGATTTTCCTTCCTAGCGTTGAGGTTTGAGTTAGGCCTAGGGTTAGTGTTCGTTTAACCTGAAAGCCCTGAGTTCCAAGAACACAGCAGCTGCGAATGTATACCCAAGAAGAGCACAAAAGTGACACAACATGCCTGCCTCCACAGCGATTTCCTTGGGGACATCCCTAATTGCTGGCTGATTTGCCTTTCTCGTCGTCGGGTTGGGGTTAGGTAGGCCTTGTGCTAGGATTTTTAAAATCAGGAAGCCCAGACCTCCAGGCACACTGGAGCTGTGAAAGGCATCCAAAAGGGAGTGCAAAAGTGCCACAACATGGCTGCTTTCACAGCTTTTTCCTTGGCACCATCACTATACCTAGGCTGATTTATCTGCCTAGTGTTAGGGTTAGGGTTAGGCTTCAGCCTAAGGCTAGGATTTTTTGAACCAGGAAGCCCTGAGTTCCAGGCTTACTGCAGCTGCGAAAGGCATCCCAAAGGGAGCGCAGAAGTGCCACAACATGGCTGCTTTCACAGCTTTTTCCTTAGGAAGAACCCTCATACCCGGCTGATTTACCTTCCTAGGGTTACTGTTAGGCTTAGGCCTAGGACTTTTAAAACCAGGAAGCCCTGTGCTCCAGGCACACTGCAGCTGTTCAATTCATCCCAAGGGCAGCGCAAAAGTGACACAACTTGGCTGCCTCCACTGCTATTTCCATGAGACCATCCCCAACCATAGGCTGATTTTCCTTCCTAGCGTTGAGGTTTGAGTTAGGCCGAGGGTTAGTGTTCTCTTAACCTGAAAGCCCTGAGTTCCAAGAACACAGCAGGTGCAAAAGACTACCCATTAAGAGCACAAAAGTACCACAACATGCCTGCCTCCACAGCTATTTCCTTGGGGACATCCCTAATTCCTGGCTGATTTGCCTTTCTCGTCGTCGGGTTGGGGTTAGGTAGGCCTTGTGCTAGGATTTTTAAAATCAGGAAGCGCAGACCTCCAGGCACACTGGAGCTGTGAAAGGCATCCAAAAGGGAGTGCAAAAGTGCCACAACATGGCTGCTTTCACAGCTTTTTCCTTAGGAAGAACCCTCATACCCGGCTGATTTATCTTCCTAGGGTTACTCTTAGGCTTAGACCTAGGACTTTAAAAACCAGGAAGCCCTGTGCTCCAGGCACACTGCAGCTGTTCAAGGCATCCCAAAGGGAGGGCAAAAGTGACACAACTTGGCTGCCTCCACTGCTATTTCCATGAGACCATCCCGAACCCTAGGGTGATTTTCCTTCCTAGCGTTGAGGTTTGAGTTAGGCCTAGGGTTAGTGTTCTTTTAACCTGAAAGCCCTGAGTTCCAAGAACACAGCAGCTGCGAAGGACTACCCAAGAAGAGCACAAAAGAACCACAACATGCCTGCCTCCACAGCTATTTCCTTGGGGACATCCCTAATTCCTGGTTGATTTGCCTTTCTCGTCGTCGGGTTGGGGTCAGGTAGGCCTTGTGCTAGCATTTTTAAAATCAGGAAGCCCAGACCTCCAGGCACACTGGAGCTGTGAAAGGCATCCAAAAGGGAGTGCAAAAGTGCCACAACATGGCTGCTTTCACAGCTTTTTCCTTGGCACCATCTCTATACCTAGGCTGATTTATCTGCCTAGGGTCAGGGTTAGGCTTCAGCCTAGGGCTAGGATTTTTTGAACCAGGAATCCCTGAGTTCCAGGCTTACTGCAGCTGCCAAAGGCATCCCAAAGGGAGCTCAGAAATGCCACAACATGGCTGCTTTCACAGCTTTTTCCTTAGGAGGAACCCTAACACCCGGCTGATTTACCTTCCTAGGGTTACTATTAGGCTTAGGACTAGGACTTTAAAACCAGGAAGCCCAGACCTCCAGGCACACTGTAGATGTGAAAGGCATCCCAACGGGAGCGCAAAAGTGCCACAACATGGCTGCTTTCACAGCTTTTTCTTTAGCACCATCCCTATACCTAGGCTGATTTATCTGCCTAGGGTTAGTGTTAGGGTCCAGCCTAGGGCTAGGATTTTTTGAACCAGGAAGCCCTGAGTTCCAGGCTTACTGCAGCAGCCAAAGGCATCCCAAAGGGAGCTCAGAAATGCCACAACATGGCTGCTTTCACAGCTTTTTCCTTAGGAAGAACCCTTAGACCCGGCTGATTTACCTTCCTAGGATTACTGTTAGGCTTAGGTCTAGGACTTTTAAAACCAGGAAGCCCTGTGCTCCAGGCACACTGCAGCTGGTCAAGGCATTCCAAGGGCAGAGCAAAAGTGACACAACTTGGCTGCCTCCACTGCTATTTCCATGAGACCATCCCCAAACATTGGCTGATTTTCCTTCCTAGCGTTGAGGTTTGAGTTAGCCCTAGGGTTAGGGTTCTTTTAACCAGAAAGCCCTGAGTTCCAAGAACACAGCAGCTGCGAAGGACTACCCATTAAGAGCACAAAAGTACCACCACATGCCTGCCTCCACAGCTATTTCCTTGGGGACATCCCTAATTCCTGGCTGATTTGCCTTTCTCGTCGTCGGGTTGGGGTTAGGGAGGCCTTGTGCTAGGATTTTTAAAATCAGGAAGCGCAGACCTCCAGGCACACTGGAGCTGTGAAAGGCATCCAAAAGGGAGTGCAAAAGTGCCACAACATGGCTGCTTTCACAGCTTTTTCCTTAGGAAGAACCCTCATACCCGGCTGATTTATCTTCCTAGGGTTACTCTTAGGCTTAGACCTAGGACTTTAAAAACCAGGAAGCCCTGTGCTCCAGGCACACTGCAGCTGTTCAAGGCATCCCAAAGGGAGGGCAAAAGTGACACAACTTGGCTGCCTCCACTACTATTTTCATGAGACCATCCCCAAACATAGGCTGATTTTCCTTCCTAGCGTTGAGGTTTGAGTTAGGCCTAGGGTTAGTGTTCTTTTAACCTGAAAGCCCTGAGTTCCAAGAACACAGGAGCTGCGAAGGACTACCCAAGAAGAGCACAAAAGAACCACAACATGCCTGCCTCCACAGCTATTTCCTTGGGGACATCCCTAATTCCTGGTTGATTTGCCTTTCTCGTCGTCGGGTTGGGGTTAGGTAGGCCTTGTGCTAGCATTTTTAAAATCAGGAAGCCCAGACCTCCAGGCACACTAGGAGCTGTGAAAGGCATCCAAAAGGGAGTGCAAAAGTGCCACAACATGGCTGCTTTCACAGCTTTTTCCTCGGCACCATCCCTATACCTAGGCTGATTTATCTGCCTAGGGTTAGGGTTAGGCTTCAGCCTAGGGCTAGGATTTTTTGAACCAGGAAGCCCTGAGTTCCAGGCTTACTGCAGCTGCCAAAGGCATCCCAAAGGGAGCGCAGAAGTGCCACAACATGGCTGCTTTCACAGCTTTTTCCTTAGGAAGAACCCTCATACCCGGCTGATTTACTTTCCTAGGGTTACTGTTAGGCTTAGGCCTAGGACTTTTAAAACCAGGAAGCCCTGTGCTCCAGGCACACTGCAGCTTTCCAATTCCTCCCATGGGCAGCGCAAAAGTGACACAACTTGGCTGCCTCCACTGCTACTTCCATGAGACCATCCCGAATCATAGGCTGATTTTCCTTCCTAGCATTGAGGTTTGAGTTAGGCCTAGGGTTAGGGTTCTTTTAACCTGAAAGCCCTGAGTTCCAAGAACACAGCAGCTGCGAAGGACTACCCATTAAGAGCACAAAAGTACCACAACATGCCTGCCTCCACAGCGATTTCCTTGGGGACATCCCTAATTCCTGGCTGATTTGCCTTTCTCGTCGTCAGGTTGGGGTTAGGTAGGCCTTGTGCTAGGATTTTTAAAATCAGGAAGCCCAGACCTCCAGGCACACTGGAGCTGTGAAAGGCATCCAAAAGGGAGTGCAAAAGTGCCACAACATGGCTGCTTTCACAGCTTTTTCCTTGGCACCATCCCTATTCCTAGGCTGATTTATCTGCCTAGGGTTAGGGTTAGCGTTCAGCCTAGGGCTAGGATTTTTTGAACCAGGAAGCCCTGAGTTCCAGGCTTACTGCAGCTGCCAAAGGCATCCCAAAGGGAGCGCAGAAGTGCCACAACATGGCTGCTTTCACAGCTTTTTCCTTAGGAAGAACCCTCATACCCGGCTGATTTACCTTCCTAGGGTTACTGTTAGGCTTAGGCCTAGGACTTTTAAAACCAGGAAGCCCTGTGCTCCAGGCACACTGCAGCTGTTCAAGGCATCACTAGGGGAGCGCAAAAGTGAAACAACTTGGCTGCCTCCACTGCTATTTCCATGAGACCATCCCCAAACATAGGCTGATTTTCCTTCTTAGCGTTGAGGTTTGAGTTAGGCCTAGGGTTAGGGTTCTTTTAACCAGAAAGCCCTGAGTTCCAAGAACACAGCAGCTGCCAAGGACTACCCAAGAAGTGCACAAAAGTACCATCACATGCCCGCCTCCACAGCTATTTCATTGGGGACATCCCTAATTCCTGGCTGATTTGCCTTTCTCGTCGTCAGGTTGGGGTTAGGTAGGCCTTGTGCTAGGATTTTTAAAATCAGGAAGCCCAGACCTCCAGGCACACTGGAGATGTGAAAGGCATCCAAAAGGGAGTGCAGAAGTGCCACAACATGGCTGCTTTCACAGCTTTTTCCTTGGCACCATCCCTATACCTAAGCTGATTTATCTGCCTAGGGTTAGGGTTAGGGTTCAGCCTAGGGCTAGGATTTTTTGAACCAGGAAGCCCTGAGTTCCAGGCTTACTGCAGCTGCCAAAGGCATCCCAAACGGAGCTCAGAAATGCCACAACATGGCTGCTTCCACAGATTTTCCTTAGGTGGAACCCTCAAACCCGGCTGATTTACATTCCTAGGGTTACCGTTAGTCTTAGGCCTAGGACTTTAAAACCAGGAAGCCCAGACCTCCAGGCACACTGGAGCTGTGAAGAGCATCCAAAAGGGAGTGCAAAAGTGCCACAACATGGCTGCTTTCACAGCTTTTTCCTTGGCACCATCCGTATACCTAGGCTGATTTATCTGCCTGGGGTAAGGGTTAGGTTTCAGCCTAGGGCTAGGATTTTTCGAACCAGGAAGCCCTGAGTTCCAGGCTTACTGCAGCTGCCAAAGGCATCCCAAAGGGGGCTCAGAAATGCCACAACATGGCTGCTTTCACAGCTTTTTCCTTGGCACCATCACTATACCTAGGCTGATTTATCTGCCTAGTGTTAGGGTTAGGGTTAGGCTTCAGCCTAAGGCTAGGATTTTTTGAACCAGGAAGCCCTGAGTTCCAGGCTTACTGCAGCTGCCAAAGGCATCCCAAAAGGAGCGCAGAAGTGGCACAACATCCCTGCCTCTACAGCTATTTCCTTAGGAAGAACCCTCATACCCGGCTGATTTACCTTCCTAGGGTTACTGTTAGGCTTAGGTCTAGGACTTTTAAAACCAGGAAGCCCTGTGCTCCAGGCACACTGCAGCTGGTCAAGGCATTCCAAGGGCAGAGCAAAAGTGACACAACTTGGCTGCCTCCACTGCTATTTCCATGAGACCATCCCCAATCATAACCTGATTTTCCTTCCTAGCGTTGAGGTTTGAGTTACGCCTAGGGTTAGGGTTCTTTTAACCTGAAAGCCCTGAGTTCCAAGAACACAGCAGCTGCGAAGGACTACCCAAGAAGTGCACAAAAGTACCACCACATGCCTGCCTCCACAGCTATTTCCTTGGGGACATCCCTAATTCCTGGCTGATTTGCCTTTCTCGTCGTCGGGTTGGGGTTAGGTAGGCCTTGTGCTAGGATTTTTAAAATCAGGAAGCCCAGACCTCCAGGCACACTGGAGCTGTGAAAGGCATCCAAAAGGGAGTGCAAAAGTGCCACAACATGGCTGCTTTCACAGCTTTTTCCTTGGCACCATCCCTATTCCTAGGCTGATTTATCTGCCTGGGGTAAGGGTTAGGTTTCAGCCTAGGGCTAGGATTTTTTGAACCAGGAAGCCCTGAGTCCCAGGCTTACTGCAGCTGCCAAAGGCATCCCAAAGGGAGCTCAGAAATGCCACAACATGGCTGCTTTCACAGCTTTTTCCTCAGGAGGAACCCTAATACCCGGCTGATTTACCTTCCTAGGGTTACTATTAGGCTTAGGCCTAGGACTTTAAAACCAGGAAGCCCAGACCTCCAGGCACACTGGAGATGTGAAAGGCATCCAAAAGGGAGTGCAAAAGTGCCACAACATGGCTGCTTTCACAGCTTTTTCCTTGGCACCATCCCTATACCTTGGCTGATTTTCCTTCTTAGCATTGAGGTTTGAGTTAGGCCTAGGCTTTGGGTTCTTTTAACCAGAAAGCCCTGAGTTCCAAGAACACAGCAGCTGCCAAGGACTACCCAAGAAGTGCACAAAAGTACCATCACATGCCCGCCTCCACAGCTATTTCATTGGGGACATCCCTAATTCCTGGCTGATTTGCCTTTCTCGTCGTCAGGTTGGGGTTAGGTAGGACTTGTGCTAGGATTTTTAAAATCAGGAAGCCCAGACCTCCAGGCACACTGGAGATGTGAAAGGCATCCAAAAGGGAGTGCAGAAGTGCCACAACATGGCTGCTTTCACAGCTTTTTCCTTGGCACCATCCCTATACTTAGGCTGATTTATCTGCCTGGGGTAAGGGTTAGGTTTCAGCCTAGGGCTAGGATTTTTTGAACCAGGAAGCCCTGAGTCCCAGGCTTACTGCAGCTGCCAAAGGCATCCCAAAGGGGGCTCAGAAATGCCACAACATGGCTGCTTTCACAGCTTTTTCCTTGGCACCATCACTATACCTAGTCTGATTTATCTGCCTAGGGTTAGGGTTAGGGTTAGGCTTCAGCCTAAGGCTAGGATTTTTTGAACCAGGAAGCCCTGAGTTCCAGGCTTACTGCAGCTGCCAAAGGCATCCCAAAGGGAGCGCAGAAGTGGCACAACATCCCTGCCTCTACAGCTATTTCCTTGGGGACATCCCTAATTCCTGGCTGATTTGCCTTTCTCGTCGTCAGGTTGGGGTTAGGTAGGCCTTGTGCTAGGATTTTTAAAATCAGGAAGCCCAGACCTCCAGGCCCAATGGAGCTGTGAAAGGCATCCAAAAGGGATTGCAAAAGTGCCACAACATGGCTGCTTTCACAGCTTTTTCCTTAGGAAGAACCCTCATACCCTCTGATTTATCTTCCTAGGGTTACTGTTAGGCTTAGGCCTAGGACTTTTAAAACCAGGAAGCCCTGTGCTCCAGGCACACTGCAGCTGTTCAAGGCATCCCAAAGGGAGGGCAAAAGTGACACAACTTGGCAGCCTCCACTACTATTTTCATGAGACCATCCCGAACCATAGGCTGATTTTCCTTCCTAGCGTTGAGGTTTGAGTTAGGCCTAGGGTTAGTGTTCTTTTAACCTGAAAGCCCTGAGTTCCAAGAACACAGCAGCTGCGAAGGACTACGCAAGAAGAGCACAAAAGTACCACAACATGCCTGCCTCCACAGCTATTTCCTTGGGGACATCCCTAATTCCTGGTTGATTTTCCTTTCTCGTCGTCGGGTTGGGGTTAGGTAGGCCTTGTGCTAGGATTTTTAAAACCAGGAAGCCCAGACCTCCAGGCACACTAGGAGCTGTGAAAGGCATCCAAAAGGGAGTGCAAAAGTGCCACAACATGGCTGCTTTCACAGCTTTTTCCTTGGCACCATCTCTATACCTAGGCTGATTTATCTGCTAGGGTCAGGGTTAGGTTTAAGCCTAGGGCTAGGATTTTTTGAACCAGGAATCCCTGAGTTCCAGGCTTACTGCAGCAGCCAAAGGCATCCCAAAGGGAGCTCAGAAATGCCACAACATGGCTGCTTTCACAGCTTTTTCCTTAGGAAGAACCCTCATACCCGGCTGATTTACCTTCCTAGGGTTACTGTTAGGCTTAGGTCTAGGACTTTTAAAACCAGGAAGCCCTGTGCTCCAGGCACACTGCAGCTGGTCAAGGCATTCCAAGGGCAGAGCAAAAGTGACACAACTTGGCTGCCTCCACTGCTATTTCCATGAGACCATCCCCAATCATAAGCTGATTTTCCTTCCTAGCGTTGAGGTTTGAGTTAGGCCTAGGGTTAGGGTTCTTTTAACTTGAAAGCCCTGAGTTCCAAGAACACAGCAGCTGCGAAGGACTACCCAAGAAGTGCACAAAAGTACCACCACATGCCTGCCTCCATAGCTATTTCCTTGGGGACGTCCCTAATTCCTGGCTGATTTGCCATTCTCGTCGTCGGGTTGGGGTTAGGTAGGCCTGTTGGTCGGATTTTTAAAATCAGGAAGCCCAGACATCCAGGCACACTGGAGCTGTGAAAGGCATCCAAAAGGGAGCGCAAAAGTGCCACAACATGGCTGCTTTCACTGCTTTTTCCTTAGGAAGAACCCTCATACCCGGCTGATTTACCTTCCTAGGGTTACTGTTAGGCTTAGGCCTAGGAGTTTTCAAACCAGGAAGCCCTGTGCTCCAGGCACACTGCAGCTGTTCAACGCATCCAAAGGGGAGCGCAAAAGTGACACAACTTGGCTGCCTCCACTGCTATTTCCATGAGACCATCCCCAACCATAGGCTGATTTACCTTCCTAGCGTTGAGGTTTGAGTTAGGCCTAGGGTTAGGGTTCTTTTAACCTGAAAGCCCTGAGTTCCAAGAACACAGCAGCTGCGAAGGACTACCCAAGAAGAGCACAAAAGTACCACAACATGCCTGCCTCCACAGCTATTTCCTTGGGGACATCCCTAATTCCTGGCTGATTTAGCTTTCTCGTCGTCGGGTTGGGGTTAGTTAGGCCTTGTGCTAGGATTTTTAAAATCAGGAAGCGCAGACCTCCAGGCACACTGGAGCTGTGAAAGGCATCCAAAAGGGAGTGCAAAAGTGCCACAACATGCCTGCTTTCACAGCTTTTTCCTTAGGAAGAACCCTCATACCCGGCTGATTCATCTTCCTAGGGTTACTGTTAGGCTTAGACCTAGGACTTTAAAAACCAGGAAGCCCTGTGCTCCAGGCACACTGCAGCTGTTCAAGGCATCCCAAAGGGAGGGCAAAAGTGACACAACTTGGCTGCCTCCACTACTATTTCCATGAGACCATCCCCAACCATAGGCTGATTTTCCTTCCTAGCGTTGAGGTTTGAGTTAGGCCTAGGCTTAGTGTTCTTTTAACCTGAAAGCCCTGAGTTCCAAGAACACAGCAGCTGCGAAGGACTACCCAAGAAGAGCACAAAAGTACCACAACATGCCTGCCTCCACAGCTATTTCCTTGGGGACATCCCTAATTCCTGGTTGATTTGCCTTTCTCGTCGTTGGGTTGGGGTTAGGTAGGCCTTGTGCTAGGATTTCTAAAATCAGGAAGCCCAGACCTCCAGGCACACTGGAGATGTGAAAGGCATCCAAAAGGGAGTGCAAAAGTGCCACAACATGGCTGCTTTCACAGCTTTTTCCTTGGCACCATCCCTATACCTAGGCTGATTTATCTGCCTAGGGTTAGGGTTAGGCTTCAGCCTAGGGCTAGGATTTTTTGAACCAGGAAGCCCTGAGTTCCAGGCTTACTGCAGCTGCCAAAGGCATCCCAAAGGGAGCTCAGAAATGCCACAACATGGCTGCTTTCACAGCTTTTTCCTTAGGAAGAACCCTCATACCTGGCTGATTTACCTTCCTAGGGTTACTGTTAGGCTTAGGCCTAGGACTTGTAAAACCAGGAAGCCCTGTGCTCCAGGCACACTGCAGCAGTTCAAGGCATTCCAAGGGCAGAGTAAAAGTGGCACAACTTGGCTGCCTCCACTGCTATTTCCATGAGACCATCCCCAACCATAGGCTGATTTTCCTTCCTAGCGTTGAGGTTTGAGTTAGGCCTAGGGTTAGGGTTCTTTTAACCTGAAAGCCCTGAGTTCCAAGAACACAGCAGCTGCGAAGGACTACCCAAGAAGTGCACAAAAGTACCACCACATGCCTGCCTCCACAGCTATTTCCTTGGGGACGTCCCTAATTCCTGGCTGATTTGCCATTCTCGTCGTCGGGTTGGGGTTAGGTAGGCCTGTTGGTCGGATTTTTAAAATCAGGAAGCCCAGACCTCCAGGCACAATGGAGCTGTGAAAGGCATCCAAAAGGGAGTGCAAAAGTGCCACAACATGGCTGCTTTCACAGCTTTTTCCTTAGGAAGAACCCTCATACCCGGCTGATTTACCTTCCTAGGGTTACTGTTAGGCTTAGACCTAGGACTTTAAAAACCAGGAAGCCCTGTGCTCCAGGCACACTGCAGCTGTTCAAGGCATCCCAAAGGGAGGGCAAAAGTGACACAACTTGGCTGCCTCCACTACTATTTTCATGAGACCATCCCCAAACACAGGCTGATTTTCCTTCCTAGCGTTGAGGTTTGAGTTAGGCCTAGTGTTAGGGTTCTTTTAACCAGAAAGCCCTGAGTTCCAAGAACACAGCAGCTGCGAAGGACTACCCAAGAAGTGCAAAAAAGTACCACCACATGCCTGCCTCCACAGCTATTTCCTTGGGGACGTCCCTAATTCCTGGCTGATTTGCCATTCTCGTCGTCGGGTTGGGGTTAGGTAGGCCTGTTGCTCGGATTTTTAAAATCAGGAAGCCCAGACCTCCAGGCACACTGGAGCTGTGAAAGGCATCCAAAAGGGAGTGCAAAAGTGCCACAACATGGCTGCTTTCACAGCTTTTTCCTTGGCACCATCCCTATACCTAGGCTGATTTATCTGCCTAGGGTTAGTGTTAGGCTTCAGCCTAGGGCTAGGATTTTTTGAACCAGGAAGCCCTGAGTTCCAGGCTTACTGCAGCTGCCAAAGGCATCCCAAAGGGAGCTCAGAAATGCCACAACATGGCTGCTTTCACAGCTTTTTCCTTAGGAAGAACCCTCATACCCGGCTGATTTACCTTCCTAGGGTTACTGTTAGGCTTAGGCCTAGGACTTTTCAAACCAGGAAGCCCTGTGCTCCAAGCACACTGCAGCTTTTCAATTCCTCCCATGGGCAGCGCAAAAGTGACACAACTTGGCTGCCTCCACTGCTACTTCCATGAGACCATCCCGAATCATAGGCTGATTTTCCTTCCTAGCGTTGAGGTTTGTGTTAGGCCTAGGGTTAGGGTTCTTTTAACCTGAAAGCCCTGAGTTCCAAGAACACAGCAGCTGCGAAGGACTACCCATTAAGAGCACAAAAGTACCACAACATGCCTGCCTCCACAGCTATTTCCTTGGGGACATCCCTAATTCCTGGCTGATTTGCCTTTCTCGTCGTCGGGTTGGCGTTAGGTAGGCCTTGTGCTAGGATTTTTAAAATCAGGAAGCGCAGACCTGCAGGCACACTGGAGCTGTGAAAGGCATCCAAAAGGGAGTGCAAAAGTGCCACAACATGGCTGCTTTCACAGCTTTTTCCTTGGCACCATCCCTATACCTAGGCTGATTTATCTGCCTAGGGTTAGGGTTCAGCCTAGGGCTAGGATTTTTTGAACCAGGAAGCCCTAAACTCCAGGCTTACTGCAGCTGCCAAAGGCATCCCAAAGGGAGCGCAGAAGTGCTACAACATGGCTGCTTTCACAGCTTTTTCCTTAGGAAGAACCCTCATACCCGGCTGATTTACCTTCCTAGGGTTACTGTTAGTCTTAGGCCTAGGACTTTAAAAACCAGGAAGCCCTGTGCTCCAGGCACACTGCAGCTGTTCAATTCATCCCAAGGGCAGCGCAAAAGTGACACAACTTGGCTGCCTCCACTGCTATTTCCATGAGACCATCCCGAACCCTAGGGTGATTTTCCTTCCTAGCGTTGAGGTTTGAGTTAGGCCTAGGGTTAGGGTTCCTTTAACCTGAAAGCCCTGAGTTCCAAGAACACAGCAGCTGCGAAGGACTACCCAAGAAGAGCACAAAAGTACCACAACATGCCTGCCTCCACAGCTATTTCCTTGGGGACATCCCTAAATCCTGGTTGATTTGCCTTTCTCGTCGTCGGGTTGGGGTTAGGTAGGCCTTGTGCTAGGATTTTTAAAACCAGGAAGCCCAGACCTCCAGGCACACTGGAGATGAGAAAGGCATCCAAAAGGGAGTGCAAAAGTGCCACAACATGGCTGCTTTCACAGCTTTTTCCTTAGGAAGAACCCTCATACCCGGCTGATTTACCTTCCTAGGGTTACTGTTAGGCTTAGGCCTAGGACTTTTCAAACCAGGAAGCCCTGTGCTCCAAGCACACTGCAGCTTTTCAATTCCTCCCATGGGCAGCGCAAAAGTGACACAACTTGGCTGCCTCCACTGCTACTTCCATGAGACCATCCCGAATCATAGGCTGATTTTCCTTCCTAGCGTTGAGGTTTGAGTTAGGCCTAGGGTTAGGGTTCTTTTAACCTGAAAGCCCTGAGTTCCAAGAACACAGCAGCTGCGAAGGACTACCCATTAAGAGCACAAAAGTACCACAACATGCCTGCCTCCACAGCTATTTCCTTGGGGACATCCCTAATTCCTGGCTGATTTGCCTTTCTCGTCGTCAGGTTGTGGTTAGGTAGGCCTTGTGCTAGGATTTTTAAAATCAGGAAGCCCAGACCTCCAGGCACAATGGAGCTGTGAAAGGCATCCAAAAGGGAGTGCAAAAGTGCCACAACATGGCTGCTTTCACAGCTTTTTCCTTAGGAAGAACCCTCATACCCGGCTGATTTACCTTCCTAGGGTTACTGTTAGGCTTAGGCCTAGGACTTTTCAAACCAGGAAGCCCTGTGCTCCAGGCACACTGCAGCTGTTCAAGGCATCACTAGGGCAGCGCAAAAGTGACACAACTTGGCTGCCTCCACAGCTATTTCCATGAAACCATCCCGAACCATAGGCTGATTTTTCTTCTTAGCGTTGAGGTTTGAGTTAGGCCTAGGGTTAGGGTTCTTTTAACCAGAAAGCCCTGAGTTCCAAGAACACAGCAGCTGCCAAGGACTACCCAAGAAGTGCACAAAAGTACCACCACATGCCTGCCTCCACAGCTATTTCATTGGGGACATCCCTAATTCCTGGCTGATTTGCCTTTCTCGTCGTCAGGTTGGGGTTAGGTAGGCCTTGTGCTAGGATTTTTAAAATCAGGAAGCCCAGACCTCCAGGCACACTGGAGCTGTGAAAGGCATCCAAAAGGGAGTGCAAAAGTGCCACAACATGGCTGCTTTCACAGCTTTTTCCTTGGCACCATCCCTATACCTAGGCTGATTTATCTGCCTGGGGTTAGGGTTAGGCTTCAGCCTAGGGCTAGGATTTTTTGAACCAGGAAGCCCTGAGTCCCAGGCTTACTGCAGCTGCCAAAGGCATCCCAAAGGGGGCTCAGAAATGCCACAACATGGCTGCTTTCACAGCTTTTTCCTTAGGAGGGACCCTAATACCCGGCTGATTTACCTTCCTAGGGTTACTATCAGGCTTAGGACTAGGACTTTAAAACCAGGAAGCCCAGACCTCCAGGCACACTGGAGATGTTAAAGGCATCCAAAAGGGAGTGCAAAAGTGCCACAACATGGCTGCTTTCACAGCTTTTTCCTTGGCACCATCCCTATACCTAGGCTGATTTATCTGCCTAGGGTTAGTGTTAGGGTTCAGCCTAGGGCTAGGATTTTTTGAACCAGGAAGCCCTGAGTTCCAGGCTTACTGCAGCTGCCAAAGGCATCCCAAAGGGAGCTCAGAAATGCCACAACATGGCTGCTTTCACAGCTTTTTCCTTAGGAAGAACCCTCATACCCGGCTGATTTACCTTCCTAGGGTTACTGTTAGGCTTAGGCCTAGGACTTTTCAAACCAGGAAGCCCTGTGCTCCAGGCACACTGCAGCTGTTCAACGCATCCAAAGGGGAGCGCAAAAGTGACACAACTTGGCTGCCTCCACTGCTATTTCCATGAGACCATCCCCAACCATAGGCTGATTTTCCTTCCTAGCGTTGAGGTTTGAGTTAGGCCGAGGGTTAGTGTTCTCTTAACCTGAAAGCCCTGAGTTCCAAGAACACAGCAGGTGCAAAAGACTACCCAAGAAGAGCACAAAAGTACCACCACATGCCTGCCTCCACAGCTATTTCCTTGGGGACATCCCTAATTCCTGGCTGATTTGCCTTTCTCATCGTCTGGTTGGGATTAGGTAGGCCTTGTGTTAGAATTTTTAGAATCAGGAACCCCAGACCTCCAGGCACACTGGAGCTGTGAAAGGCATCCAAAAGGGAGTGCAAAAGTGCCACAACATGGCTGCTTTCACAGCTTTTTCCTTGGCACCATCCTTATACCTAGGCTGATTTATCTGCCTAGGGTTAGGGTTAGGGTTCAGCCTAGGGCTAGGATTTTTTGAACCAGGAAGCCCTGAGTTCCAGGCTTACTGCAGCAGCCAAAGGCATCCCAAAGGGAGCTCAGAAATGCCACAACATGGCTGCTTTCACAGCTTTTTCCTAAGGAGGAACCCTAATACCCGGCTGATTTACCTTCCTAGGGTTACTATTAGGCTTAGGACTAGGACTTTAAAACCAGGAAGCCCAGACCTCCAGGCACACTGGAGATGTGAAAGGCATCCAAAAGGGAGTGCAAAAGTGCCACAACATGGCTGCTTTCACAGCTTTTTCCTTGGCACCATCCCTATACCTAGGCTGATTTATCTGCCTAGGGTTAGTGTTAGGCTTCAGCCTAGGGCTAGGATTTTTTGAACCAGGAAGCCCTGAGTTCCAGGCTTACTGCAGCTGCCAAAGGCATCCCAAAGGGAGCTCAGAAATGCCACAACATGGCTGCTTTCACAGCTTTTTCCTTAGGAAGAACCCTCATACCCGGCTGATTTACCTTCCTAGGGTTACTGTTAGGATTAGGCCTAGGACTTGTAAGACAAGGAAGCCCTGTGCTCCAGGCACACTGCAGCTGGTAAAGGCATTCCAAGGGCAGAGCAAAAGTGACACAACTTGGCTGCCTCCACTACTATTTCCATGAGACCATCCCCAACCTTAGGCTGATTTTCCTTCCTAGCGTTGAGTTTTGAGTTAGGCCTAGGGTTAGGGTTCTTTTAACCAGAAAGCCCTGAGTTCCAAGAACACAGCAGCTGCCAAGGACTACCCAAGAAGTGCACAAA
Organism: Melospiza melodia melodia; assembly: GCF_035770615.1. NCBI lineage: Eukaryota > Metazoa > Chordata > Aves > Passeriformes > Passerellidae > Melospiza > Melospiza melodia. The sequence goes on along the minus strand of NC_086219.1, from coordinate 10,207,807 downwards.
AGTACCACCACATGCCTGCCTCCACAGCTATTTCCTTGGGGACGTCCCTAATTCCTGGCTGATTTGCCATTCTCGTCGTCGGGTTGGGGTTAGGTAGGCCTGTTGCTCGGATTTTTAAAATCAGGAAGCCCAGACCTCCAGGCACACTGGAGCTGTGAAAGGCATCCAAAAGGGAGTGCAAAAGTGCCACAATATGGCTGCTTTCACAGCTTTTTCCTTAGGAAGAACCCTCATACCCGGCTGATTTACCTTCCTAGGGTTACTGTTAGGCTTAGGCCTAGGACTTTTAAAACCAGGAAGCCCTGTGCTCCAGGCACACTGCAGCTGTTCAAGGCATCCCAAAGGGAGGGCAAAAGTGACACAACTTGGCTGCCTCCACTGCTATTTCCATGAGACCATCCCCAACCATAGGCTGATTTTCCTTCCTAGCGTTGAGGTTTGAGTTAGGCCTAGGGTTAGTGTTCTTTTAACCTGAAAGCCCTGAGTTCCAAGAACACAGCAGCTGCGAAGGACTACCCATTAAGAGCACAAAAGTACCACAACATGCCTGCCTCCACAGCGATTTCCTTGGGGACATCCCTAATTCCTGGTTGATTTGCCTTTCTCGTCGTCGGGTTGGGGTTAGGTAGGCCTTGTGCTAGGATTTTTAAAACCAGGAAGCCCAGACCTCCAGGCACACTGGAGATGTGAAAGGCATCCAAAAGGGAGTGCAAAAGTGCCACAACATGGCTGCTTTCACAGCTTTTTCCTTGGCACCATCCCTATACCTAGGCTGATTTATCTGCCTAGGGTTAGTGTTAGGGTTCAGCCTAGGGCTAGGATTTTTTGAACCAGGAAGCCCTGAGTTCCAGGCTTACTGCAGCTGCCAAAGGCATCCCAAAGGGAGCTCAGAAATGCCACAACATGGCTGCTTTCACAGCTTTTTCCTTAGGAAGAACCCTCATACCCGGCTGATTTACCTTCCTAGGGTTACTGTTAGGCTTAGGTCTAGGACTTTTCAAACCAGGAAGCCCTGTGCTCCAGGCACACTGCAGCTTGTCAAGGCATTCCAAGGGCAGAACAAAAAAGTGACACAACTTGTCTGCCTCCACTGCTATTTCCATGAGACCATCCCCAACCATAGGCTGATTTTCCTTCCTAGCGTTGAGGTTTGAGTTAGGCCTAGGGTTAGGGTTCTTTTAACCTGAAAGCCCTGAGTTCCAAGAACACAGCAGCTGCGAAGGACTACCCAAGAAGTGCACAAAAGTACCACAACATGCCTGCCTCCACAGCTATTTCCTTGGGGACATCCCTAATTCCTGGCTGATTTGCCTTTCTCGTCGTCAGGTTGGGGTTAGGTAGGCCTTGTGCTAGGATTTTTAAAATCAGGAAGCCCAGACCTCCAGGCACAATGGAGCTGTGAAAGGCATCCAAAAGGGAGTGCAAAAGTGCCACAACATGGCTGCTTTCATAGCTTTTTCCTTAGGAAGAACCCTCATACCCGGCTGATTTACCTTCCTAGGGTTACTGTTAGGATTAGGCCTAGGACTTTTAAAACCAGGAAGCCCTGTGCTCCAAGCACACTGCAGCTTTTCAATTCCTCCCATGGGCAGCGCAAAAGTGACACAACTTGGCTGCCTCCACTGCTACTTCCATGAGACCATCCCGAATCATAGGCTGATTTTCCTTCCTAGTGTTGAGGTTTGAGTTAGGCCTAGGGTTAGGGTTCTTTTAACCTGAAAGCCCTGAGTTCCAAGAACACAGCAGCTGCGAAGGACTACCCATTAAGAGCACAAAAGTACCACAACATGCCTGCCTCCACAGCTATTTCCTTGGGGACATCCCTAATTCCTGGCTGATTTGCCTTTCTCGTCGTCAGGTTGTGGTTAGGTAGGCCTTGTGCTAGGATTTTTAAAATCAGGAAGCCCAGACCTCCAGGCACAATGGAGCTGTGAAAGGCATCCAAATGGGAGTGCAAAAGTGCCACAACATGGCTGCTTTCACAGCTTTTTCCTTAGGAAGAACCCTCATACCCGGCTGATTTACCTTCCTAGGGTTACTGTTAGGCTTAGGCCTAGGACTTTTCAAACCAGGAAGCCCTGTGCTCCAGGCACACTGCAGCTGTTCAAGGCATCACTAGGGGAGCGCAAAAGTGACACAACTTGGCTGCCTCCACTGCTATTTCAATGAAACCATCCCGAACCATAGGCTGATTTTCCTTCTTAGCGTTGAGGTTTGAGTTAGGCCTAGGGTTAGGGTTCTTTTAACCAGAAAGCCCTGAGTTCCAAGAACACAGCAGCTGCCAAGGACTACCCAAGAAGTGCACAAAAGTACCACCACATGCCTGCCTCCACAGCTATTTCATTGGGGACATCCCTAATTCCTGGCTGATTTGCCTTTCTCGTCGTCAGGTTGGGGTTAGGTAGGCCTTGTGCTAGGATTTTTAAAATCAGGAAGCCCAGACCTCCAGGCACACTGGAGCTGTGAAAGGCATCCAAAAGGGAGTGCAAAAGTGCCACAACATGGCTGCTTTCACAGCTTTTTCCTTGGCACCATCCCTATACCTAGGCTGATTTATCTGCCTGGGGTTAGGGTTAGGCTTCAGCCTAGGGCTAGGATTTTTTGAACCAGGAAGCCCTGAGTCCCAGGCTTACTGCAGCTGCCAAAGGCATCCCAAAGGGGGCTCAGAAATGCCACAACATGGCTGCTTTCACAGCTTTTTCCTTAGGAGGGACCCTAATACCCGGCTGATTTACCTTCCTAGGGTTACTATTAGGCTTAGGACTAGGACTTTAAAACCAGGAAGCCCAGACCTCCAGGCACACTGGAGATGTTAAAGGCATCCAAAAGGGAGTGCAAAAGTGCCACAACACGGCTGCTTTCACAGCTTTTTCCTTGGCACCATCCCTATACCTAGGCTGATTTATCTGCCTAGGGTTAGTGTTAGGGTTCAGCCTAGGGCTAGGATTTTTTGAACCAGGAAGCCCTGAGTTCCAGGCTTACTGCAGCTGCCAAAGGCATCCCAAAGGGAGCTCAGAAATGCCACAACATGGCTGCTTTCACAGCTTTTTCCTTAGGAAGAACCCTCATACCCGGCTGATTTACCTTCCTAGGGTTACTGTTAGGATTAGGCCTAGGACTTGTAAAACCAGGAAGCCCTGTGCTCCAGGCACACTGCAGCTGGTCAAGGAATTCCAAGGGCAGAGCAAAAGTGACACAACTTGGCTGCCTCCACTACTATTTCCATGAGACCATCCCCAACCATAGGCTGATTTTCCTTCCTAGCGTTGAGGTTTGAGTTAGGCCTAGGGTTAGGGTTCTTTTAACCAGAAAGCCCTGAGTTCCAAGAACACAGCAGCTGCGAAGGACTACCCAAGAAGTGCACAAAAGTACCACCACATGCCTGCCTCCACAGCTATTTCCTTGGGGACGTCCCTAATTCCTGGCTGATTTGCCATTCTCGTCGTCGGGTTGGGGTTAGGTAGGCCTGTTGCTCGGATTTTTAAAATCAGGAAGCCCAGACCTCCAGGCACACTGGAGCTGTGAAAGGCATCCAAAAGGGAGTGCAAAAGTGCCACAACATGGCTGCTTTCACAGCTTTTTCCTTAGGAAGAACCCTCATACCCGGCTGATTTACCTTCCTAGGGTTACTGTTAGGCTTAGGCCTAGGACTTTTCAAACCAGGAAGCCCTGTGCTCCAGGCACACTGCAGCTGTTCACGGCATCCAAAGGGGAGCGCAAAAGTGACACAACTTGGCTGCCTCCACTGCTATTTCCATGAGACCATCCCCAACCATAGGCTGATTTTCCTTCCTAGCGTTGAGGTTTGAGTTAGGCCGAGGGTTAGTGTTCTCTTAACCTGAAAGCCCTGAGTTCCAAGAACACAGCAGGTGCAAAAGACTACCCAAGAAGAGCACAAAAGTACCACCACATGCCTGCCTCCACAGCTATTTCCTTGGGGACATCCCTAATTCCTGGCTGATTTGCCTTTCTCATCGTCTGGTTGGGATTAGGTAGGCCTTGTGTTAGAATTTTTAGAATCAGGAACCCCAGACCTCCAGGCACACTGGAGCTGTGAAAGGCATCCAAAAGGGAGTGCAAAAGTGCCACAACATGGCTGCTTTCACAGCTTTTTCCTTGGCACCATCCCTATACCTAGGCTGATTTATCTGCATAGGGTTAGGGTTCAGCCTAGGGCTAGGATTTTTTGAACCAGGAAGCCCTGAGTTCCAGGCTTACTGCAGCTGCCAAAGGCATCCCCAAGGGAGCGCAGAAGTGCCACAACACGGCTGCTTTCACAGCTTTTTCCTTAGGAAGAACCCTCATACCCGGCTGATTTACCTTCCTAGGGTTACTGTTAGGCTTAGGCCTAGGACTTTTAAAACCAGGAAGCCCTGTGCTCCAGGCACACTGGAGATGTGAAAGGCATCCAAAAGGGAGTGCAAAAGTGCCACAACATGGCTGCTTTCACAGCTTTTTCCTTGGCACCATCCCTATACCTAGGCTGATTTATCTGCCTAGGGTTAGGGTTAGGCTTCAGCCTAGGGCTAGGATTCTTTGAACCAGGAAGCCCTGAGTTCCAGGCTTACTGCAGCTGCCAAAGTCATCCCAAAGGGAGCTCAGAAATGCCACAACATGGCTGCTTTCACAGCTTTTTCCTTGGCACCATCACTATATCTAGGCTGATTTATCTGCCTAGGGTTAGGGTTAGTGTTAGGCTTCAGCCTAAGGCTAGGATTTTTTGAACCAGGAAGCCCTGTGCTCCAGGCACACTGCAGCAGTTCAAGGCATTCCAAGGGCAGAGTAAAAGTGGAACAACTTGGCTGCCTCCACTGCTATTTGTATGAGACCATCCCGAATCATAGGCTGATTTTCCTTCCTAGCGTTGAGGTTTGAGTTAGGCCTAGGGTTAGGGTTCTTTTAACCTGAAAGCCCTGAGTTCCAAGAACACAGCAGCTGCGAAGGACTACCCATTAAGAGCACAAAAGTACCAACACATGCCTGCCTCCACAGCTATTTCCTTGGGGACATCCCTAATTCCTGTCTGATTTGCCTTTCTCGTCGTCGGGTTGGGGTTAGGTAGGCCTTGTGCTAGGATTTTTAAAATCAGGAAGCCCAGACCTCCAGGCACACTGGAGCTGTGAAAGGCATCCAATAGGGAGTGCAAAAGTGCCACAACATGGCTGCTTTCACAGCTTTTTCCTTAGGAAGAACCCTCATACCCGGCTGATTTATCTTCCTAGGGTTACTGTTAGGCTTAGACCTAGGACTTTAAAAACCAGGAAGCCCTGTGCTCCAGGCACACTGCAGCTGTTCAAGGCATCCGAAAGGGAGGGCAAAAGTGACACAACTTGGCTGCCTCCACTGCTATTTCCATGAGACCATCCCCAACCATAGGCTGATTTTCCTTCCTAGCGTTGAGTTTTGAGTTAGGCCTAGGGTTAGTGTTCTTTTAACCTGAAAGCCCTGAGTTCCAAGAACACAGCAGCTGCGAAGGACTACCCAAGAAGAGCACAAAAGTACCACAACATGCCTGCCTCCACAGCTATTTCTTTGGGGACATCCCTAATTCCTGGTTGATTTGCCTTTCTCGTCGTCGGGTTGGGGTTAGGTAGGCCTTGTGCTAGGATTTTTAAAACCAGGAAGCCCAGACCTCCAGGCACACTGGAGAAGTGAAAGGCATCCAAAAGGGAGTGCAAAAGTGCCACAACATGGCTGCTTTCACAGCTTTTTCCTTGGCACCATCCCTATACCTAGGCTGATTTATCTGCCTAGGGTTAGGGTTAGGCTTCAGCCTAGGGCTAGGATTTTTTGAACCAGGAAGCCCTGAGTTCCAGGCTTACTGCAGCTGCCAAAGTCATCCCAAAGGGAGCTCAGAAATGCCACAATATGGCTGCTTTCACAGCTTTTTCCTTGGCACCATCACTATACCTAGGCTGATTTATCTGCCTAGGGTTAGGGTTAGGCTTCAGCCTAAAGCTAGGATTTTTTGAACCAGGAAGCCCTGTGCTCCAGGCACACTGCAGCAGTTCAAGGCATTCCAAGGGCAGAGTAAAAGTGGCACAACTTGGCTGCCTCCACTGCTATTTCCATGAGACCATCCCGAATCATAGGCTGATTTTCCTTCCTAGCGTTGAGGTTTGAGTTAGGCCGAGGGTTTGTGTTCTCTTAAGATGAAAGCCCTGAGTTCCAAGAACACAGCAGGTGCGAAGGACTACCCAAGAAGTGCACAAAAGTACCACCACATGCCTGCCTCCACAGCTATTTCTTTGGGGACATCCCTAATTCCTGGCTGATTTGCCTTTCTCGTCGTCGGGTTGGGGTTAGGTAGGCCTTGTGCTAGGATTTTTAAAATCAGGAAGCCCAGACCTCCAGGCACACTGGAGCGGTGAAAGGCATCCAAAAGGGAGTGCAAAAGTGCCACAACATGGCTGCTTTCACAGCTTTTTCCTTGGCACCATCACTATACCTAGGCTGATTTATCTGCCTAGGGTTAGGGTTAGGGTTCAGCCTAGGGCTAGGATTTTTTGAACCAGGAAGCCCTGAGTTCCAGGCTTACTGCAGCTGCCAAAGGCATCCCAAAGGGAGCTCAGAAATGCCACAACATGGCTGCTTTCACAGCTTTTTCCTTGGCACCATCACTATACCTAGGCTGATTTATCTGCCTAGGGTTAGGGTTAGGGTTAGTGTTCAGCCTATGGCTAGGATTTTTTGAACCAGGAAGCCCTGAGTTCCAGGCTTACTGCAGCTGCCAAAGGCATCCCAAAGGGAGCGCAGAAGTGCCACAACATGGCTGCTTTCACAGCTTTTTCCTTAGGAAGAACCCTCATACCCGGCTGATTTACCTTCATAGGGTTACTGTTAGGCTTAGGCCGTGGACTTTTAAAACCAGGAAGCCCTTTGCTCCAGGCACACTGCACCTGTTCAAGGCAACCCAAGGGCAGCGCAAAAGTGACACAACTTGGCTGCCTCCACTGCTATTTCCATGAGACCATCCCCAAACATAGGCTGATTTTCCTTCCTAGCGTTGAGGTTTGAGTTAGGCCTAGGGTTAGGGTTCTTTTAACCTGAAAGCCCTGAGTTCCAAGAACACAGCAGCTGCGAAGGACTACCCAAGAAGAGCACAAAAGTACCACAACATGCCTGCCTCCACAGCTATTTCCTTGGGGATATCCCTAATTCCTGTCTGATTTGCCTTTCTCGTCGTCGGGTTGGGGTTAGGTAGGCCTTGTGCTAGGATTTTTAAAATCAGGAAGCGCAGACCTCCAGGCACACTGGAGCTGTGAAAGGCATCCAAAAGGGAGTGCAAAAGTGCCACAACATGGCTGCTTTCACAGCTTTTTCCTTATGAAGAACCCTAATACCCGGCTGATTTACCTTCCTAGCGTTACTGTTAGGCTTAGGCCTAGGACATTTAAAACCAGGAAGCCCTGTGCTCCAGGCACACTGCAGCTGTTCAAGGCATCCAAAGGGGAGCGCAAAAGTGACACAACTTGGCTGCCTCCACTGCTATTTCCATGAGACCATCCCCAACCATAGGCTGATTTTCCTTCCTAGCGTTGAGGTTTGAGTTAGGCCTAGGGTTAGTGTTCTCTTTACCTGAAATCCCTGAGTTCCAAGAACACAGCAGGTGCGAAAGACTACCCAAGAAGAGCACAAAAGAACCACCACATGCCTGCCTCCACAGCTATTTCCTTGGGGACATCCCTAATTCCTGGCTGATTTGCCGTTCTCATCGTCGGGTTGGGATTAGGTAGGCCTTGTGCTAGAATTTTTAAAATTAGGAGCCCCAGACCTCCAGGCACACTGGAGCTGTGAAAGGCATCCAAAAGGGAGTGCAAAAGTGCCACAACATGCCTGCTTTCACAGCTTTTTCCTCTGCACCATCCCTATACCTAGGCTGACTTATCTGCCTAGGGTTAGGGTTAGCGTTCAGCCTAGGGCTAGGATTTTTTGAACCAGGAAGCCCTGAGTTCCAGGCTTACTGCAGCTGCCAAAGGCATCCCAAAGGCAGCGCAGAAGTGCCACAACATGGCTGCTTTCACAGCTTTTTCCTTAGGAAGAACCCTCATCCCCGGCTGATTTACCTTCCTAGGGTTACTGTTAGGCTTAGGACTAGGACTTTTAAAACCAGGAAGCCCTGTGCTCCAAGCACACTGCAGGTCTTCAAGGCATCATAAGGGGAGCGCAAAAGTGACACAACTTGGCTGCCTCCACTGCTATTTCCATGAGACCATCGCAAACCATAGGCTTATTTTCCTACCTAGCGTTGAGGTATGAGTTAAGCCTAGGGTGAGGGTCCTTTTAACCTGAAAGCCCTGAGTTCCAAGAACACAGCAGCTGTGAAGGACTACCCAAGAAGTGCACAAAAGTACCACAACATGCCTGCCTCCACAGCTATTTCCTTGGGGACATCCCTAATTCCTGGCTGATTTGCCTTTCTCGTCGTCGGGTTGGTGTTAGGTAGGCCAGTTGCTAGGATTTGTAAAATCAGGAAGCCCAGACCTCCAGGCACACTGGAGCTGTGAAAGGCATCCAAAAGGGAGTGCAAAAGTGCCACAACATGGCTGCTTTCACAGCTTTTTCCTTGGCACCATCCCTATACCTAGGCTGATTTATCTGCCTAGGGTGTAGGGTTATGGTTCAGCCTAGGGCTAGGATTTTTTGAACCAGGAATCCCTGAGTTCCAGGCTTACTGCAGCTGCCAAAGGCATCCCAAAGGGAGCGCAGAAGTGCCACAACATGGCTGCTTTCACAGCTTTTTCCTTAGGAATCACCCTCATACCCGGCTGATTTACCTTCCTAGGGTTACTGTTAGGCTTAGGCCTAGGACTTTTAAAACCAGGAAGCCCTGTGCTCCAGGCACACTGCAGCTGTTCAAGGCATCACTAGGGGAGCGCAAAAGTGACACAACTTGTCTGCCTCCACTGCTATTTCATGAGACCATCCCCAACCATAGGCTGATTTATCTGCCTAGGGTTAGGGTTAGGCTTCAGCCTAGGGCTAGGATTTTTTGAACCAGGAATCCCTGAGTTCCAGGCTTACTGCAGCTGCCAAAGGCATCCCAAAGGGAGCTCAGAAATGCCACAACATGGCTGCTTTCACAGCTTTTTCCTTAGGAAGAACCCTCATACACGGCTGATTTACCTTCCTAGGGTTACTGTTATGCTTAGGGCTAGGACTTTTAAAACCAGGAAGCCCTGTGCTCCAGGAACACTGCAGCTGGTCAAGGCATTCCAAGGGCAGAGCAAAAGTGACACAACTTGGCTGCCTCCACTGCTATTTCCATGAGACCATCCCCAAACATAGGCTGATTTTCCTTCCTAGCGTTGAGGTTTGAGTTAGGCCTAGGGTTAGTGTTCTTTTAACCTGAAAGCCCTGAGTTCCAAGAACACAGCAGCTTCGAAGGACTACCCAAGAAGTGCACAAAAGTACCACCACATGCCTGCCTCCACAGCTATTTCCTTGGGGACGTCCCTAATTCCTGGCTGATTTGCCTTTCTCGTCATCGGGTTGGGGTTAGGTAGGCCTTGTGCTCAGGTTTTTAAAATCAGAAGCCCAGACCTCCAGGCACACTGGAGCTGTGAAAGGCATCCAAAAGGGAGTGCAAAAGTGCCACAACATGGCTGCTTTCACTGCTTTTTCCTTAGGAAGAACCCTCATACCCGGCTGATTTACCTTCCTAGGGTTACTGTTAGGCTTAGGCCTAGGACTTTTAAAACCAGGAAGTCCTGTGCTCCAGGCACACTGCAGTTGTTCAAGGCATCCAAAGGGGAGCGCAAAAGTGACACAACTTGGCTGCCTCCACTGCTATTTCCATGAGAGCATCCGAACCATAGGCTGATTTTCCATCCTAGCGTTGAGGTTTGAGTTAGCTAGGGTTAGAGCACTTTTAACCTGAAAGCCCTGAGTTCCAAGAACACAGCAGCTGCGAAGGACTACCCAAGAAGAGCACAAAAGTACCACCACATGCCTGCCTCCACAGGTATTTCCTTGGGGACGTCCCTAATTCCTGGCTGATTTGCCATTCTCCTTGTCGGGTTGGGGTTAGGTAGGCCTGTTGCTCGGATTTTTAAAATCAGGAAGCCCAGAGTTCCAGGCACACTGGAGCTGTGAAAGGCATCAAAAGGGAGTGCAAAAGTGCCACAACATGGCTGCTTTCACAGCTTTTTCCTTAGGAAGAACCCTCATACCCGGCTGATTTACCTTCCTAGGGTTACTGTTAGGCTTAGGCCTAGGACTTTTAAAACCAGGAAGCCCTGTGCTCCAGGCACACTGCAGCTGTTCAAGGCATTCCAAGGGCAGCGCAAAAGTGACACAACTTGGCTGCCTCCACTGCTATTTCCATGAGACCATCCCCAACCATAGGCTGATTTTCCTTCCTAGCGTTGAGGTTTGAGTTAGGCCGAGGGTTAGTGTCCTCTTAACCTGAAAGCCCTGAGTTCCAAGAACACAGCAGGTGCGAAAGACTACCCAAGAAGAGCACAGAAGCACCACCACATGCCTGCCTCCACAGCTATTTCCTTGGGGACATCCCTAATTCCTGGCTGATTTGCCTTTCTCATCGTCGGGTTGGGATTAGGTAGGCCTTGTGTTAGAATTTTTAAAAACAGGAACCCCAGACCTCCAGGCACACTGGAGATGTGAAAGGCATCCAAAAGGGAGTGCAAAAGTGCCACAACATGGCTGCTTTCACAGCTTTTTCCTTGGCACCATCCCTATACCTAGGCTGATTTATCTGCCTAGGGTTAGTGTTAGGGTTCAGCCTAGGGCTAGGATTTTTTGAACCAGGAAGCCCTGAGTTCCAGGCTTACTGCAGCTGCCAAAGGCATCCCAAAGGGAGCTCAGAAATGCCACAACATGGCTGCTTTCACAGCTTTTTCCTTGGCACCATCACTATACCTATGCTGATTTATCTGCCTAGGGTTAGGGTTAGGGTTAGTGTTCAGCCTAGGGCTAGGATTTTTCGAACCAGGAAGCCCTGAGTTCCAGGCTTACTGCAGCTGCCAAAGGCATCCCAAAGGGAGCGCAGAAGTGCCACAACATGGCTGCTTTCACAGCTTTTTCCTTAGGAAGAACCCTCATACCCGGCTGATTTACCTTCCTAGGGTTACTATTAGGCTTAGGCCTTGGACTTTTAAAACCAGGAAGCCCTTTGCTCCAGGCACACTGCAGCTGTTCAAGGCAACCCAAGGGCAGCGCAAAAGTTACACAGCTTGGCTGCCTCCACTGCTATTTCCATGAGACCATCCCCAACCATAGGCTGATTTTCCTTCCTAGCGTTGAGGTTTGAGTTAGGCCTAGGGTTAGTGTTCTTTTAACCTGAAAGCCCTGAGTTCCAAGAACACAGCAGCTGCGAAAGTATACCCAAGAAGAGCACAAAAGTGTTGTATTCATATTGTTGCATATCATATTTCCAGAGCCTCATACCTTCTGGGTGGTTTTGTCACAGCAGATCTCCACAGCAGTGGTGTTGTTGCTTCTCAGTCAGGGCTCCTCTCCAAAGCTCTCCCTGACCACCCCGCCCCCTTTTATCACAGTTACCTCCATGGGCTACAGCTGCTGCCCAATCAAGGACATCACAGCTGCAGCCCATTTACAATAACTAGAATCAGGGCAGGGTCACTACTACAATACAAAGATCTTTCACTGCCATACATATATTTACAATACATACATTTAGTCAGACCCCTACACAAAAGTACTACAACACGCGTGCCTCCACCGCTTTTTCCTTGGGGACATCCCTAATTCCAGACTGAAATGCCTTTCTCGTCTTAGGGTTGAGGTTAGGTAGGCATAGTGCAAGGATTTTTAAAATCAGGAAGCCCGGACCTCCAGGCACACTGGAGCTGTGAAAGGCATCCAAAAGGGAGTGCAAAAGTGCCACAACATGGCTGCTTTCACAGCTTTTTCCTTGGCACGATCCCTATACCTAGGCTGATTTATCTGCCTAGGGTTAGGGTTAGGCTTCAGCCTAGGGCTAGGATTTTTTGAACCAGGAAGCCATGAGTTCCAGGCTTACTGCAGCTGCCAAAGGCATCCCAAAGGGAGCGCAGAAGTGCCACAACATGGCTGCATTCACAGCTTTTTCCTTAGGAAGAACCCTAATACCCGGCTGATTTACCTTCCTAGGGTTACTGTTAGCCTTAGGCCTAGGACTTTTAAAACCAGGAAGCCCTGTGCTCCAGGCACACTGCAGCTGTTCAAGGCATTCCAAGGGCAGAGCAAAAGTGACACAACTTGGCTGCCTCCACTGCTATTTCCATGAGACCATCCCGAATCATAGGCTGATTTTCTTTCCTAGCGTTGAGGTTTGAGTTAGGCCTATGGTTAGGGGTCTTTTAACCTGAAAGCCCTGAGTTCCAAGAACACAGCAGCTGCCAAGGATGACCCAAGAAGTGCACAAAAGTACCACCACATGCCTGCCTCCACAGCTATTTCCTAGGGGACGTCCCTAATTCCTGGCTGATTTGCCATTCTCGTCGTCGGGTTGGGGTTAGGTAGGCCTTGTGCTAGGATTTTAAAAATCAGGAAGCCCAGACCTCCAGGCACACTGGAGCTGTGAAAGGCATCCAAAAGGGAGTGCAAAAGTGCCACAACATGGCTGCTTTCACAGCTTTTTCCTTAGCACCATCCCTATACCTAGGCTGATTCATCTGCCTAGGGTTAGGGTTAGGCTTCAGCCTAGGGCTAGGATTTTTTGAACCAGGAAGCCCTGAGTTCCAGGCTTACTGCAGCTGCCAAAGGCATCCCAAAGGGAGCTCAGAAATGCCACAACATGGCTGCTTTCACAGCTTTTTCCTTAGGAAGAACCCTCATACCCGGCTGATTTACCTTCCTAGGGTTACTGTTAGGCTTAGGCCTAGGACTTTTAAAACCAGGAAGCCCTGTGCTTCAGGCACACTGCAGCTGTTCAAGGCATCCAAAGGGCAACGCAAAAGTGACACAACTTGGCTGCCTCCACTGCTATTTCCATGAGACCATCCCCAACCATAGGCTGATTTTCCTTCCTAGCGTTGAGGTTTGAGTTAGGCCGAGGGTTAGTGTTCTCTTAACCTGAAAGCCCTGAGTTGCAAGAACACAGCAGCTGCGAAGGACTACCCAAGAAGTGCACAAAAGTACCACCACATGCCTGCCTCCACAGCTATTTCCTTGGGGACATCCCTAATTCCTGGCTGATTTGCCTTTCTCGTCGTCGGGTTGGGGTTAGGTAGGCCTTGTGCTAGGATTTTTAAAATCAGGAAGCCCAGACCTCCAGGCACACTGGAGCTGTGAAAGGCATCCAAAAGGGAGTGCAAAAGTGCCACAACACGGCTGCTTTCACACCTTTTTCGTTGGCACCATCCCTATACCTAGGCTGATTTATCTGCCTAGGGTTAGGGTTCAGCCTAGGGCTCGGATTTTTTGAACCAGGAAGCCCTGAGTTCCAGGCTTACTGCAGCTGCCAAAGGCATCCCAAAGGGAGCGCAGAAGTGCCACAACAGGGCTGCTTTCAGAGCTTTTTCCTTAGGAAGAACCCTAATACCCGGCTGATTTACCTTCCTAGGGTTACTGTTAGGCTTAGGCCTAGGACTTTTAAAACCAGGAAGCCCTGTGCTCCTGGCACACTGCAGCTGTTCAAGGCATCCAAAGGGGAGCGCAAAAGTGACACAACTTGGCTGCCTCCACTGCTATTTCCATGAGACCATCCCGAACCATAGGCTGATTTTCCTTCCTAGCGTTGAGGTTTGATGTAGGCCTAGTGTTTGTGTTCTTTTAACCTGAAAGCCCTGAGTTCCAAGAACACAGCAGCTGCAGAGGACTACCCAAGAAGTGCACAAAAGTACCACCACATGCCTGCCTCCACAGTTATTTCCTTGGGGACATCCCTAGTTCCTGGCTGATTTGCCGTTCTCGTCGTCAGGTTGGGGTTAGGTAGGCCTTGTGCTAGGATTTTTAAAATCAGGAAGCCCAGACCTCCAGGCACACTGGAGCTGTGAAAGGCATCCAAAAGGGAGTGCAAAAGTGCCACAACATGGCTGCTTTCACAGCTTTTTCCTTGGCACCATCCCTATACATAGACTGATTTATCTGCCTAGGGTTAGTGTTAGGGTTCAGCCTAGGGCTAGGATATTTTGAACCAGGAAGCCCTGAGTTCCAGGCTTACTGCAGCTGCCAAAGGCATCCCAAAGGGAGCGCAGAAGTCCCACAACACGGCTGCTTTCACAGCTTTTTCCTTAGCAAGAACCCTCATACCCGGCTTATATACCTTCCTAGGGTTAATATTAGGCTTAGGCCTAGGACTTTAAAACCAGGAAGCCCAGACCTCCAGGCACACTGGAGATGTGAAAGGCATCCAAAAGGGAGTGCAAAAGTGCCACAACATGGCTGCTTTCACAGCTTTTTCCTTGGCACCATCCCTATACCTAGGCTGATTTTCCTTCCTAGCGTTGAGGTTTGAGTTAGGCCTAGGGTTAGTGTTCTTTTAACCTGAAAGCCCTGAGTTCCAAGAACACAGCAGCTGCGAAAGTATACCCAAGAAGTTCACAAAAGTGTTGTATTCATATTGTTGCATATCATATTTCCAGAGCCTCATACCTTCTGGGTGGTTTTGTCACAGCAGATCTCCACAGCAGTGGTGTTGTTGCTTCTCAGTCAGGGCTCCTCTCCAAAGCTCTCCCTGACCACCCCGCCCCCTTTTATCACAGTTACCTCCATGGGCTACAGCTGCTGCCCAATCAAGGACATCACAGCTGCAGCCCATTTACAATAACTAGAATCTGGGCAGGGTCACTACTACAATACAAAGATCTTTCACTGCCATACATATATTTACAATACATACATTTAGTCAGGCCCCTACACAAAAGTACTACAACAGGCCGGCCTCCACCGCTTTTTCCTTGGGGACATCCCTAATTCCAGGCTGAAATGCCTTTCTCGTCTTAGGGTTGAGGTAAGGTAGGCCTAGTGCTAGGATTTTTAAAATCAGGAAGCCCAGACCTCCAGGCACACTGGAGATGTGAAAGGCATCCAAAAGGGAGTGCAAAAGTGCCACAACATGGCTGCTTTCACAGCTTTTTCCTTAGGAAGAACCCTAATACCCGGCTGATTTACCTTCCTAGGGTTACTATTAGGCTTAGGCCTAGGACTTTAAAACCAGGAAGCCCAGACCTCCAGGCACACTGGAGATGTGAAAGGCATCCAAAAGGGAGTGCAAAAGTGCCACAACATGGCTGCTTTCACAGCTTTTTCCTTGGCACCATCCCTATACCTAGGCTGATTTATCTGCCTAGGGTTAGGGTTAGGCTTCAGCATAGGGCTAGGATTTTTTAAACAAGGAAGCCCTGAGTTCCAGGCTTACTGCAGCTGCCAAAGGCATCCCAAAGGGAGCTCAGAAATGCCACAACATGGCTGCTTTCACAGCTTTTTCCTTAGGAAGAACCCTCATACCCGGCTGATTTATATTCCTAGGGTTACTGTTAGGCTTAGGCCTAGGACTTTTAAAACCAGGAAGCCCTGTGCTCCAGGCACACTGCAGCTGTTCAAGGCATCCCAAAGGGAAGGCAAAAGTGACACAACTTGGCTGCCTCCACTGCTATTTCCATGAGACCATCCCCAACCATAGGCTGATTTTCCTTCCTAGAGTTGAGGTTTGAGTTAGGCCGAGGGTTAGTGTTCTTAAACCTGAAAGCCCTGAGTTCCAAGAACACAGCAGCTGTTAAAGTACACCCATGAAGTGCACACAAGTACCACAACATGCCTGCCTCCACAGCGATTTCCTTGGGGACATCCCTAATTCCTGGCTGATTTGCCTTTCTCGTCGTCGGGTTGGGGTTAGGTAGGCCTTGTGCTAGGATTTTTAAAATCAGGAAGCCCAGACCTCCAGGCACACTGGAGCTGTGAAAGGCATCCAAAAGGGAGTGCAAAAGTGCCACAACATGGCTGCTTTCACAGCTTTTTCCTTAGCACCATCCCTATACCTAGGCTGATTCATCTGCCTAGGGTTAGGGTTAGGCTTCAGCATAGGGCTAGGATTTTTTGAACCAGGAAGCCCTGAGTTCCAGGCTTACTGCAGCAGCCAAAGGCATCCCAAAGGGAGCGCCGAAGTGCCACAACATGGCTGCTTTCACAGCTTTTTCCTTAGGAAGAACCCTCATACCCGACTGATTTACCTTCCTAGGGTTAATGTTAGGTTTAGGCCTAGGACTTTTAAAACCAGGAAGCCCTGTGCTCCAGGCACACTGCAGCAGTTCAAGGCATTCCAAGGGCAGCGCAAAAGTGACACAACTTGGCTGCCTCCACTGCTATTTCCATGAGACCATCCCGAATCATAGGCTGATTTTCCTTCCTAGCGTTGAGGTTTGAGTTAGGCCTAGGGTTAGTGTTCTTTTAACCTGAAAGCCCTGAGTTCCAAGAACACAGCAGCTGCCAAGGACTACCCAAGAAGTGCACAAAAGTACCACCACATGCCTGCCTCCACAGTTATTTCCTTTGGGACATCCCTAATTCCTGGCTGATTTGCCTTTCTCGTCGTCGGGTTGGGGTTAGGTAGGCCTTGTGCCAGGATTTTTAAAATCAGGAAGCCCAGAACTCCAGGCACACTGGAGATGTGAAAGGCATCCAAAAGGGAGTGCAAAAGTGCCACAACATGGCTGCTTTCACAGCTTTTTCCTTGGCACCATCACTATACCTAGGCTGATTTATCTGCCTAGGGTTAGGGTTCAGCCTAGGGCTAGGATATTTTGAACCAGGAAGCCCTGAGTTCCAGGCTTACTGCAGCTGCCAAAGGCATCCCAAAGGGAGCGCAGAAGTGCCACAACATGGCTGCTTTCACAGCTTTTTCCATAGGAAGAACCCTCATTCCCGGCTGATTTACCTTCCTAGGGTTACTGTTAGGCTTAGGCCTTGGACTTTTAAAACCAGGAAGCCCTGTGCTCCAGGCACACTGCAGCTGTTCAAGGCATCATAAGGGGAGCGCAAAAGTGACACAACTTGGCTGCCTCCACTGCCATTTCCATGAGACCATCCCGAATCATAGGCTGATTTTCCTTCCTAGCATTGAGGTTTGAGTTAGGCCTAGGGTTAGTGTTCTTTTAACCTGAAAGCCCTGAGTTCCAAGAACACAGCAGCTGCGAAGTACTACCCAAGAAGAGCACAAAAGTGTTGTATTCATATTGTTGCATATCATATTTCCAGATCCTCATACCTTCTGGGTGGTTTTGTCACAGCAGATCTCCACAGCAGTGGTGTTGTTGCTTCTCAGTCAGGGCTCCTCTCCAAAGCTCTCCCTGACCACCCCGCCCCCTTTTATCTCATTTACTTTCATGGGCTACAGCTGCTGCCCAATCAAGGACATCACTGCTGCAGCCCATTTACAATAACTAGAATCAGGGCAGGGTCGTCATTCTTCCCAGTCATTGGGCGAAAATATCAGCAATTCTTCCCCAGCCCCCAGTTTTCCTCCCAGTGGTCCTTCCCTGTCTGCACCCGTTCTTCCCTGCTTCGCTGCTTCCCCGAGGCAGCTCATTCCTGCTCATCCTGGATGTTCCTTCACTGTTCCCCAATGGAGCTGATGCTGCCTGCACCCACCCGCCGCTGTGCTGCATTTCCTGTGCTGCCCACAGCCCCGAGCCTGCTGCACCTGCCCACCGCAGCCCCAGCCTGCAGCAGCCAGCCCAGAGCCACCAGTGCCGCAGCACCAGCCCACTGCCAGCCCGCAGCAGCCAGCCCGCAGCCATCGCTCGCCCATGTCAGAGACACGCAGGTGCCGTCCTTGGAAATCACGCCCAGCCACTCACAAAAGCCATGTGGGCTCGCCCTGGCTTGCAGCACACACACTCCATCTGCCCAGCTGATGCCCACAGAGCGCCTGGGCTTCTTGCAGTAACGCTGTCTCTGTCTTCTGTTTCTCTGTCTATCCTTTTCCCTTATTACTCCCTTCTGTCCCCTTTCAGTAACAACCCTTACCCTCCTTTATCAAGAAACTGTTCTCAGATATAATATTGCCATGTTTGTGTTTCATTTTCATATGAGAAACCTTTCAGCGAGAATCCTCCCCAACTCCCCCTTTTACAGCGGGATGGGACAGGGGTAGTGGGAGGGGGAATGGGGAAGCCCTGGGTGTACTGCAAGTACTTTGGGGAGAGAATGGGGCAGTCCCTGAGGGTACTTGGGCACTTGCATGGGGCTGGGGAGTCCCTGCAGGTACGAGCAAAGGGATGGGGGAGCCCTTGGGGGTACTGGGAGAGGAAATGGGGAGCAGAGGGTGCTCTGTAGCCTTCCCTGTACCTTCCCCTGAGCCATGACCACCTCCCTTGGAAGGATGGGCAACCACAGAAGGCATGGAGGGAGCACCCCCAGTGTCACACAGTGCCTCCCGCTTCCCAGAGCATCACAACTTTTGGTGTAGATTGTCACAGATGTCACTGGGTTCCCACGGTTGTCTTTGCAGCTCAACGTACGTCATCTGAGGATCCTCCACCGAGGGTGCCAGGGGGTCTGGGTGGGCCCTGTGGGAATAAGGGGGTGTGTGGAAGGGGATGGGAGGTGCTGGGAGTTTGGATAAAAGGTGTATCATGGCTGGAGGCTGCACTCACCTTTCCTGGTGCTTCCTGGCATCTGCAAAGGAAAACTGGAGGGGTGACTTTGGAGGCCCAGGGGCCCCCATCCACCCTTGGCATTGCTGAACCACCACCAGACACAAAATTTTCCCCAGACCCCCCAGTATCCCTGATGCCCCCCCACTATGCCTGACCCACCCCACATGCACCAACACCCTGAGCCCCCAGAACCCCGAGCCTGGCAGGGAGGGGGACCCCTGATAGAACCCCCAACATCCCTGCAGGACCCTTTAACAGCTCTGAGCCATGGACACTGGGTACTCAGCCCCTCCCAAGTCAGGGGCTGTTGGTGCCGCCCTGAGACCCCACTTCTCTGGGGGCCTTCCCACCTCTCTCCACGACCTTCATCCCCCCATTGTCACCCACCCCTGCGGTGCCACCAGTGCCAGGCCACAATGACACCCACGAGCAGGAGCAGGAACAAAAGGGCCCCACTGACCCCTGCAGCCACTGCAAGAAACAGAGGGGGACACATCAGAATCATCCATCACCCCAGGGGTCCTGCAATCCTGAATGACCCTGTTCGACCTCACCTGTGTCCCTGTGTCCCCACGGTGTCACCAACAGGGACAGCTCTGGGCTGACCGACTGGAACATACGGTGTCCGTCCTGTCCAAGCTGATTGGTGGCCACGCACTGGTAGGTGCCCGAATGTTCAACCCTGACGGCCCTGACCTCCAGGAGGGGACCCCGGGCCACCTGCTGCCCATTGTGCTGCCAGGTGAAGGTGACAGGGGCTGAGCCCACCTGCACCATGCAGCGCAGGGTCACGTTGTCACCTGCACGCACCTGGTGTGATAGGGTACCAAAAATGATGGTGGCATCCGCCATGGGCACTGCAGGGACAGAGACAGGGCCAAGGTCACATGGAGGGGCTGGCAGGTGGTGTGGGGGGGTAGGGACAAGGGGGTGGGTGTGATGGGGGATGTTTAGGATGGGGTCACAACACGCAGGGATGAGGGGACACAGGGCAGAGGCGGAGGGACACAAGAAAGGTGTCTTGGGGACATGGAGGTACCCAGGCAGGGGACCAGAGGATGCTGTGGGGACTCCCCTGTGCCCATCCCCGCACTCACTGCGCACCGTGATGTGGAGTCGGGCACTGCTCTTCCGCATGCCCATCCCCTCAGAGCACACCTGGCAGCTGTAATTCCGTGAGTGGGAGACCCCCACGGTGGGCACCAGCAGCTGCAGGGACCCCTGTGGGCCTCTCACCATCTGCCTGTCCCGGTAGAACACATGCAGGAGCGGGGCTCGGGGCCGCAGGGGGCTGGGGGTGAGGGGGGACCCCGGGCTGGGCTTGGGGGGACCCTCCAGCACCAGTGTCCAGACAAGCTCACGGGAGGACATAGGGGACTATGGGAGCAGTGACCCCGAGTCCCTGGCGAGGGGCTGTGGTGCTGTCGGGTTAGCAGATATGAGGTGCTCACCATGCACTGTCACTGTCACCAGCGCTGACTCCTCCCATCCCCATGATACCCCATTGTTCACCCAGGCCTTGCAGCGGTAGCGGCCTCTGTGGTTCAGCTGCAGAGGGGACAGGGAAAGCTCGGTCCCATTGTAGACGCCTCCCAGTTCTGTCTCCTCGCGGTAGAAGAACACCGAATCAACCGACTTTTCCTGCCTGTACCGCAGCGCAGTGTCAGCATTTCCCCCTCCAGCAGTGCCCGCGCTGGCACCTGCAGCACCACCTGGTCTGTGGGACAGAGGGTGCCATCACATCACAGGGGTCTAGAGGGTCCTGATGTCACTGGGACCCACATACTGGGTCAAAGCCAGCACACCAGGTTTTCCCAATTTCAAAACAAGGGTCCCACAGTACTGGGATACTCTGGTATGTCCCTGTCTGTAGGACATGAACTCTGATCACACCAGAGGGTGACTCATGGAGTGGAGCCCACCAGAGTCCTCGGGGTTCCCGTGGGTGCTGGGCTGATGACACAAACCACCCTCACCGTCTGAGACATTCACGGGGTGGCTGAGCCCAGTGCTGGGTCTTTCACATGTGTAGGTGCCACTTTCAGTGACAGTGAAATGGTCGCCTCCCTCCTGCCACCAGTGCTGCCCATCCTTGTACCAGGTGGTGTCACCAGCAGTCCCCGAGCCCTGGCAGGTCAGTGTCACCCGGTCCCACAGCACCGCCGGCCTCCAGGGGGGCTCCACCAGCAGCTGGGTGGTCTGGGCACCTGTGAGTGACAGGGGACACCAGCCTGCCAGGGCTGTTGCAGGGTTCGGGACAGCAGGGTGGGGCCATGGCATCCCCCGAGGACTCACCAGTGAGGCCGAGGGTCTGGGCTGGAAGGGAGAAGGGACAGGGCTGGGTGAGGGTCATGGGGACACTGTGGACACCCTATGTTTGCACTGCCCACCTCCACCAGCCCTACAGAACCTGTCCCCACAGCCAAGTCCCATGGTCCTGTGCCCATGATCCCATTCCAATGGCACCTTTCCCCATGGCCAGGTGACATCTGCATTGTTATATGGCCCCATTCCATGTCCCAGTATCCCTGTTCCCCTGTCCCTATCCCCACAGTCCCCAAGTCCCAAGGCTCCTTCTGCCACATACTTGTCCCCACATGTCTATCCCCCTCTTCCTGTCTCCACATCCCAGTTCCCCTATTTCTGTCCCTAAAGCCACCCTAAACCTCTGGTCACACTGAGCTCCATGCCCTGCTCTGCCTCTGCTGCCATTGGGGACCTCAGGGGACCTCACAGCCCCCCTGTGCCCCCTCCCCACCAGTCTCTGCCTCACCACAGCCCATCCCCAGGCTGTCAGGCCCATGCCCGGGGCACTCACCCCACAGGAGCAGCGCCACCTTCCCGGCCATCCCGGTGTCCCCAGCCATGTGCACTGGCTGTCACTCGCTGCTGTGGCCACTGCTCCCCTGGCTGGCGGCTCTTCGGATGAAGGGGAAGGAAGCGAGGTCATGTCTGTCCCCACGTGTAGGTGGCCCTTGGTGGGGGTAGGGTGCCTACGAGCTGGGGACAGGCTGGGGACAAGGCTGCATAGTCTGGGAACAAGGTGGGGGATAATGGGACATGGTGGGGACATGATGTTGCCAGAATTTGGAGTCTAAGGTTGTGTAGGGAGCCAGGGATGAGTGTCCAGGAGAATGGGGTGCCCAGGGATGGGGTCCCAGGTAAATGGGTGTCCCAAGGGTTGGGTAGACGCAGACTTGGGGAGGAGGGTCCCAGAACAATGTGGCCTCCTGGGATTTGTGATCATGAAATGGGGGTGCCAGGGGAAAGGGGGACCCTGTGAGAATGGTGGTCCTGGGGGAATCAAGGTCCCCAAGGGCAGTGGTGTCCCAGGGACTGGAATTACTGGGATGGTGTTCCTTGGGGTTGGAGATCCTGGGGAATTGCAGTCCAGGGATGGGGGTCTCTGGGAAGGGGTGGCAGAAGGAAATTGGGTTCCAAGTTTGGGGTCCCAGAGGAATGGATGGGCCAGGGTTGGGCAATGTGGGGGGGAACATGGGGGTCACAGCTCCTTCCCTGGGTGCCTCAGATTTTGGGGTGAGGCTAGGCCCCGCATAATCACCCCTGCGGTGTTCGTTTCCTGGCCAGGCATTGCATGGGGGTCCTGGGTATATCGGCCTCTGTGTCCTCACCTGGCCCTGACCTTTTCCTCTCTTTATTTCTCTTTTTTCCTTATTCTTCTTTCTTTTTGCTATATGCCCTCACCCCCGGTTCCTGGCTCAGAAATCCTGGGATGCACCTGAGCAGGGAACGGGTTGGGGGACCCAGGAGAGGGGGGAAATGGGGAGCAGGGGATGCAGGGAAGGCTGAGGAGGCTTTGGGGGATGGAGGTGCTGGGCTGTGCCTGCTCAACACTTTCACTTTCTTTGTCCTGGAGGAGAGGGAAGAGGCTGTTTGTGCTGAGAGTCAGATGGGAAAAGGGGGCATTCTCTGTTTCTGGGGGGCCACATATAGGGGGCTTCTGTGCTCTAAGGTCTCTCCTCTGGAGTTCAGCTGGGGGATCCTGCCTCAGGGGTGACACATCATATAATGGGGGGTCCTGTTCCCAGGGGTGGCAGTTCCAGAAATGTCCCTGCACATTCCTGGCCGGGTGCCTGTCCCAGGGGTGGCACATCCTGGGGACCCCTGTCAATGCAAGGCTGGGGCCCAGCCATGGCCCAGCCCCACTGCACAGGGATGGCCATTGCCCAGCCTTGCTCTGCCCAGCCCCAGGTGGCAGCCAGGATCTGAGGGTCCCCTCTGCCCCCTTGGCTTTGATTCTGGCAGCTTTAGAGCTGCTGCAGAGGTGAGAATTCTGTGGGTGGAAAAGGCCCTGCCTGTGGTTTCCTCATCCCTTAAAGCAGCACAAAAACCCAAAGGGAGCCCAATTGTTGTTGCCTTTGCAGTAGTTATGGGACTCTCTCAGTCCCTTGGGCAAAGGCACAAAATGATCAATTGCTGCATTTCCAGACTGGTTCCCCCACAGCTGCCCCTGCAGGGGCGGTTTCCAGCCAGCCCTGCTCTGAAAACCATCAAAGGCCCTCACAGAGCCACTGCTTGGGCTCCCTTTGGGTTGTGTGCTTCATGCAGAGCTGTGCAAACCACAGGCAGCCCTTTTCTGCCCCCACAGAATTCTCACATCTGCTGCAGCTCTGAAGCTGCCAGAATCAAAGCCAAGGGGGCAATGGGTACCCTCAGGTGCTGACTGCCCCCTGGGGCTGGCCAGAGCAGGGCTGGGCAATGGCCATCCCTGTGCAGTGGGGCTGGGCCATGGCTGGGCCCCACCCTTGGATGGCCACTGGCTTCAAGGAGCAGGAGTTTGGGGCCTCCTTCCTGCTCAGGGTTCCATTCCACAGCGGCTCTTGCTGGCTCAGATCCTGCAGGGGATGAGCAAGAATGGAGAAGTCTGGACCCCTCTGAAGCTGCCAAGCTCCAGGACAGGACCCTCTTCCCCAGCATGTGTCCCCCCGGGACAGGACCCCCCCAGGACAGGAGCCCCCTGGATGTGCCCCCTAAGGACAGAACCCTTCCCCCCCATGTGAGAAAGGTGTCAAATGGCCTTTTCCTTCTTCTGTGGGAGACAGAAAGTGAAAGTGTTTGGGGGTAAAAGCTGCACTCCCCCACCCCTCAGAGCCTCCCCACCCCTCCCTGCAGACCCCTCATCCCTGCTTCCCCCACCCTGGGCTTCCCCCAATCTGTTCCCTGCTCCAGGTGCCCCCAAGGACCATCAAGGCACAAACTGGGGGGTTGTGAAATTGAGGGGTAAAATGATGGAAATGGAATAAAGAGAGGGAAAAATCACTGGAGGCTGGGGGACACAAACCCAGAGCACCTCAGAATCTGTCTGGGGTGACACCCTGGACACCGGCACCATGTGGGGCTGGCGCTGGCTCTGGGTCACCCCAAAATCTGAAGCACCCAGGCAAGGAGCTGAAACCCATGGGCTCACCCAGCCACTGCCCATCCCTGGCACCCCCATTCCCCCAGGAACAGAAACATGGGACCTCCATTCCTTATGTCCCACTCTCTCTGCAGCCCCCATCCCAACACTGACATTCCCTAGGATCTCCATGGCCCAGCACCCCATTCCCAAGGAACACCTTCCCATTCATTCCATCCCCTGAAATCTTCCTAGGACCCACCATTCTCCCATCCCATGAACTCAAATCCTTGGAGCCCACATTTCCCTGGGACTCCCATCCCTGAGTACCCCAGGTATGGAGACGCCCATTCCAATGGCACCCCCATTGCCAGATATTCCCCCTCCTCTGGACCCCTTTTACCAGTGACCCCATTCCTGCCTCCCCAAAACCACCAAATTCCCAACTCCTGGGAACCCCATGACCCATTTTGTCCCACCTACCCACGTCCCCAGCCTATCCCCAGCATGTCCCCACCCTGCCCCCACCAAGGGCCACCTACGAATGAGGTCAAGACGTGACCTCGCTTCCTTCCCCTTCATCCGAAGAGCCGCCAGCCAGGGGAGCAGTGGCCACAGCAGCAAGTGACAGCCAGTGCACATGGCTGGGGACACCGGGATGGCCGGGAAGGTGGCGCTGCCCCTGTGGGGTGAGTGCCCTGGGCACAGACCTGACACCCCAGGAATGGGGAGGGAAGTGGGCACAGGGGTCTGTGGGGTCCCCTGAGGTCCCCAATGACAGCAGAGCCAGTCCATGTTACCCACAGTGGAACTGGGTGTGACTGTTGATGTAGGGTGGCTTTGGGGACAGGAAGAGGGGGCAGGAATTTGGTGATGGGGATGTGGAGACAGGAATGTGGGGACTGGCACCTTTGGGCTCAGGCAGCTCCGGGGAAAGGGACAAGGTAACTGGGATGCAGGGACAAGAACGCTGAGGATGTGGCCATGGGGATAGGATCACTGGGATGGGATCATGAGCAGGTGGGGCCAACGTGGGCCAGCATGGGCTGTGTCCGTGGTGTCCTCGTGCCCGGGGTGTTCTCAGTGTCCGCATGTTCGGCCTCAACCCGGGGTGGCCTCGGCGTCCCTGTTCCCAAGGTGTCTGTGCCACATGGATGTGGTACACGGGTTGCTGTGACACAGACGTGTCCCCCTGCCTGTCCAGACTTTTGGGGACAACTCACACACTTTCCCACAAGAGCATCTGTCCCCACGGGGACACTTTGGGGACAGCCACCACACCCTGTACCCCATGTGCCTCTGTCCCCATGGTGACACCCCCACTGAGCCCTGTCCCTTCTCCCTTCCAGCCCAGACCCTCGGCCTTGCTGGTGAGTTCTCAGGGGAAGCCATGTCCCCACCCTGCTGTCCCCAGCCCCACACTGGCCCTGGCAGGCTGGTGTCCCCTGTCACCCACAGGTTCCCAGACCACCCAGCTCCTGGTGGAGCCCCCCTAGAGGCCAGCGGTGCTGTGGGACCGGGTGACACTGACCTGCCAGGGCTCGGGGACTGCTGGTGCCACCACCTGGTGCAAGGGCGGGCAGAGTTGGTGGCAGGAGGGACAGGACCGCCTCACTGTCACCGAGAGTGGCACCTACACATGTGACAGACCTGGCACTGGGCGCAGCCCCCCCTTGACAGTCTTAGATGGTGAGGGGAGACCTTGAATGATCATGGGGGCCCCAGAGCGGTAAGGGTGGGCTCCACTCCGTGGATGGCCTCACACTCCTCGTGTGACAAGAGCCAGTCCCCGGCACACAGGGACATCCCAGCGCACCCCAGAGCACAACAGAGCACCCACATGTCCCCAGTGCTATGGGCACCCACCTCAGAACAGTCTCATCAGTGAGATGTGACCTTCCTGTCCCACAGACCAGCTGGTGCTGCAGGTGCCAGCACGGGCACTGCTGGAGGGGGACACCTTGACACTGCGCTGCCGGTGCCGGCAGGACAACCATCTCACCAGTGTGCGATTTTACCGGGAGGAGTAGGATCTCAGGGGGTCTCTCAGGGGGAACAAGCTGTCCCTTTCACCTCTGCAACTGCAACACAGCAGCCGCTACAGATGTGAGGGCTTGGTGGGGTCCTGGCAGTCATGGTCAGCACCAGTGACAGTGAGAGTGCATGGTGAGCACCCACACGGCTGGAACTCAAATATCTTGACAACCCCAAAGCCACTTCCCAGTGCACTCAGACTCACCTCTCCTCTCCTTCCCAGAGCTCTTCTCAGTGCCGGTGCTGGAGGGTCCCCGTGAGCTCACGGAGAGGTCCCCCCTGACTCTCAGCTGCCTCAGCACCCCCAGCCCCCTGCGGCCCCGAGCCCCCCTCCTGCACGTGTTCTACCGGGACGGGCAGGTGGTGGGGGGCCCACAGGAGTCCCCGCAGCTGCTGCTGCCCGCTGTGGGGGTCTCCCACTCGGGGCATTATGGCTGTGAGGTGCACTCCGAGGGGGGGTCCGTGCAGAAGAGCAGCAACCGGCTCCGCGTCACGGTGTGCAGTGAGTGTGGGGATCGGCACGGGTATCCCCCACAGATGCCTCGGGTCCCCCACACTGCCTGGCATCTCCCAGCCCTCCCTGACGCCTGCTCTGGGGCACCCAACCTTTTCCAGATCCCTCCCTGCCCCCCCCCCGTCCTTTCTCGGGTCTCTCCTCGGGACCCCCAGTCCGTACATGTGTCCACTCATCCTTCCCCGGTGCATTTTCTGTGTCCTGCAATCGCTGCCCCGGGCCTCTACTAAGCTCCCCTAATTCCTGGCTTGTGTTTCCCTCCATCCTTCGTTGGGTCCCCTCCCTCATCCCGTCCACCCCTCTCTGAGGTCTCTGCACATTGCTCAAGTCTCACCATCCCCCCCCATGGTCCCCGTACCCTTCCTGGAGTTGCCCACCTCCCTCTCCAGGTGTTCCCTCCCTGACCCCCTTATCATCCCTTGGGGTTCCTTTTAAAGCCTCCCTCCCCCAATCTCTGCACCCCCTCTCCCTCACTGGAGTTTACCTGCCCCTCCTTGACATACCCCCGGGTCCCTCACTGTCCCCTGGTGTCCCACTCTCTCGCAGGGTCCCGCCCTCGGGGGTGTCCCTGTCAGTGCAGCCCCCTGGGGGACAGGTGGCACTCGGGGACAGCCTGGTGCTGAGCTGTGCAGTGGCCATAGGGACAGGTCCCCTGTCCTTCTGGCACCGGGAGGGCTTGGGGCCACCACTGGGCACCAGCCCCCACCTGGAGCTGCGCCAGATTGGGGACAATGACAGCGGCCAGTACCGGTGCCGGGTCAGTGACGGGAACAGCATGGCCGAGAGTGACCCCCTGAATGTCACCGTCCTGGGTGAGCAGGACCCTCGGGCTGGGGATGACCCCACCCACAGCACCCCCATCCCACCTCACCAGGTGCCAGCACCGTCTCTGTCCCTGCAGTGCCCGTGGCCAATGCCACCATCACTCCCAGCCCCCTGTCACACCAGGTGCGTGCAGGTGACAGTGTGAACCTGCGCTGCTGGGTGCAGGTGGGCTCAGCCCCTGTCACCTTCACCTGGCTGCACAATGGGCAGGAGGTGGCCCGGGGTCCCCTCCTGGAGCTCAGGGACATCAATGTGGGACATTCGGGCACCTACCAGTGCGTGGCCACCAACCAGCTGGGACAGGACGGGCACCGCGTGTTCCGGGCACTCAGCATTGAGCTGGCCCTGGAGGTGACACCTGGCTCACCCTGGGTCACACGTGGGGTCACAGGTGGGGTCACTAGGGTGTTCAGGACTCCTGCAGTTCAGGATGACCCCATTGTGTCCCCCTCTGTCCCCAGCAGTGGCTGTGAATGTCAGCAGCACCCTCCTGTTCCTGCTCCTGCTCCTGGCTGTCATCGGAGGCTGTCACTGGTGGCACCGCCGGGGTGGGGACAATGCAGCGGGTACAAGGTCCTACAGGAACTAGGGGGAAGACCCACACACTGGGGGGTAGTTGGGGCATCACCCAAAACCTCAGATATGAAAGAAGCTGAGCCCCCAAGTGACCTTTGCTTGGGGGTCTTTTGGAGGGTCCTGGGCTGTCCCAGGAAGGGCCTTGAGGAATATTGGGGTGACACTGGGATCTCCTGGGGGCTTTTAGGGAGGTGTTGGAGAGTTGTGCAGGGATGTTGAGAGCTCTTCAGGGATCCTGAAGCAGTTTGGAGGCTTCCCTGCATTCCATTCTTGGGGTTCCTTGAGGCTTGAGTGTGCTCAGGTGTTCGGGGTTCCTGGGAAGGGGGTTGGAGTACCTGGGTGCCTCAGGTGTTCTGGGGCTCCGCAGGGGTGCTTTGGGGTGCAGGGGCCTGGCAGTCCAGTAGAAATCAGTGTTTGGTGGGGGCTCAGGGCTCCAGTGGGCATTTAAATGTCCCAGGTGGAGTTGGGGCCCAGGGGACCCCATGATCACCCCATCCTCTTTTTCTTGTAGTTCTCAGGAAATCCCAGGACAGGTGAGTGGGGAGTTCCAGCCATGACTCTCCCTGACCCCCTCCCCAGATACCCCTCAGACCCCCCCTTATCCCCACGAAGCACCCCAGAACACCCTTATCCCTTACAGGTTGGGGGGGAGGGGCTGGACATGAGGGGACAGGGGGTGAGTATGGGGGATGGGTGGGGACACGGACATGTCATCCATGGGTGTCACACCAAGCCAGGTGTCTCTTACTGTCCCCCCCAAGGACCCCCAGGTGACCCACTCAGAGCTGCCAGGACCACATGGGCGACTGCAGGACACCAGTGACATCCATGGGAACCTGCTGTGACAATATGGGACACTGGAAGTCCTCATCCCATGGCTCCCGTGGTGGTCCATCCGGCCTGGGGTGATGACCACGAGTCAGGGGGGCCTGCACAGGGCACTCAGTGCTCCCCTTTCCCCCTCCCAGTGCTCCCAGTACACCCATGGCTCGCCAGGCTCCTCCCAGTGCCAGGGGACAGAGGACCCATTTCCTTCTTATTTAGTCCAAAATGCAGCTTTTTGGTTAAACTGGCAGCGATGGTGTTTGTTCAGCTTTGTGGGGCTTTAGGAATGGGATTCTCCAGCTCTGGGTTGCCACCAAAAACCATGGGCTGCTGCCCCTTTCCCTACCACAACCCATGGAGGCACAAAGATCCCAAAAGTCTGACAATTCCTGAATCAGTAATGAAAGAAAAAAAATCAACAGCAACAGCAACAAGGTCTAGGGCCCAAATTGTCACACAAGGAATGATTTCCAGGGAAAGCCACCAACAAAGAACAATCCTCGAATGTTGTGGTGTGCTGTAATGTCCCATTTTGGCCTTCCAGGTCACTTTCCCAGGTGTGCCAATACCTCTCTCCCTTCCCCCTTGCCCCCATGCTGAGTGAGTCCTGTCACTCAGACTTAACATTCCAGCAAGGCGTCGTGTGGTTGGACAAGTTCAAAGGATGCCACTCAGGCCCAGGGGTCATTGGCCTGTCTGGGTGTCATCTTCCCCTGAGACCCTGCCCCTCTCACCTGGTTGGTGGCTCACCTGTACCTCCCCTCCCCCTGTCCCTGAGCTTAAAAAGGTCATCAGACCATGTGGTCTGGATTCTGTTGGAGCAGTTGCTCACGTTCAGACCTCTGTAACCACGGAATAAACCTCTGGACATTAAACCCTCCAGCAGAATCCATCTCCTTTTTCTCTTCACCATCGCCTGAAGCTATCCCTCCTGAGGTAACGGGGTTCCTTACAAGCCTGGACTTGTTCAGTGCCCAGCTGCAACCACCAGCAAGCTAAGGTATCTCTGGGGTGATACACCGCAGTTGCTGCCTTTGGCCCAGCAGCGAGGGTCAGACTGGCCCAGGCACAATCTAACTGGTAATATTGGGAGCCTTTTTTTCCAATACTCGAACACTTCCCGCCCGTCACGTTTCCTCCACCAGAGGAATCGGGCAGAGCCCTGGACCTTCCTTGCTCTGATGGCCAAAGTGGCCTTCAGGAGGCTCTGGATTCTCTTCTCCCCTGTCCCAAACCCCTCCTCTGCCATGTTCCCCACACCAGGATATCACAAAGGCTCTGAGGATGTTTCTGAGCATCCCATTTGCCCAGGGCATTTGGGATCAGGCCATGGCACAGGGTGAGGTGCCAAAGACAGGAAAAATTTGAAGTCTGGAGACATTTTGGAACAGCTGTGTGTGGCAGGGGTGGGTCAGGCTTTGTTTTTGGTGAGACAGGGCCCTGTCCGTCCATCATCTGTCAGCCATGGCACACTGGGGACAGCGTGACACTTTGACAAAGCTAGCTCCTGAGTAGCCAGGTGACCAGAAGTGCCAGCTGGGGAGAGGGCCCTTTGTGACCCAACTGGCTTACAAGCCAGAACATGAGGTAGCCAAGTCCCTGACCCTATCTGCTCATGGGGTAACTGTCGCCTCCACGCTGGACCCAGTAGTTGGAAACTCATTTAAATGAGAAATATCTGTCAAGGAAACTGGGGAAAAAATCCTGGAATTGAAAGAAAGCCATCTCAGAAACTTTTCCTAATTTCAAATATGATGTTGCTTCCAGGTCAAAGTGAAGGAAAAGGAATCCCAGCTCTTTCCTGGGAAATTGATAAACCAGAACAGAACAAACAACACAAACCCAGAACTTTCCCTCCCACTCAGCACTGTTGGTTTTTGTGGCAGTTATAACCGCAGCCAGCAGGGGGCGCTGCAGGGAGCACTCCCGGCCAGCAGTGGGTGCCCCGGTCCAGCTCCATCCCCTCAGGGGCCATGGCGGCCTCGGACGGGAGGGAGGATGGGAAATCGCTCCTTTTGCAAACTCACGGGCACCAATCGGTCCCAACACCACCACCGGCAGTGGGCAGAAGCTGCCAAGGCAGCAGGTTGGATCCCAGTGCCCACTGGCAGTGTAGCAGTGTCCCAGGGTCAGGCACACGCCCTACCCAACACCCACAAGCGCTCTCCATGATCCTGAATGGAAGGAAGGCAGCGCCTGATCTCAGGCTCATCTCGGGCCCACAGCAGCACCTCTGGTAGCTTTACACCACAATTCCTGCAATCCCTCAGGCTTTCACTAAGGTGAGGAGGGCAGGGATGGAGCAACTTTGGGGAAACCTGGAATCAACACAGGATCACTCCCAACAGCCCCACCACAGCTGCAGCCAGAGCCACAGCTTGATATTTCCACACTTTTCCCTCTTGTCTGGCAACCACAGCCAAAAGCCAAACACTCTTCCTAGGCCATTCTAAAGGGCTTCATGTTTGAAGCCGGAAGGAGGAGGGAACCGGTCAGGTTGTTGACAGATGGTTGCGGTATATGCAAGGCTTTTGGGGCTATCTCAGACCCTTGCTGCAAGGGACAAAATGATCAATTGCTGCATTTCTGGACTGGTTCTCTCAAAGCTGCCCCTGCAAGGGGCGATTTCCAGCCAGCCCTGCTCTGAAAACCATCAGAGGCCCTCACAGAGCCACGGCTTGGGCTCCTTTTGGGTTTTGTGCTTCTTGCAGAGCTAAGCAAACCACAGGGAGGCCTTTTTCCACCCACACAATTCTCACCTCTGCAGCAGCTCTAAAGCTGCCAGAATCAAAGCCAAGGGGTCAAGGAGGGACACTCAGGTTCTGGCTGCCACCTGGGGCTGGCCAGAGCAGGGCTGGGCAATGGCCATCCCTGTGCAGTGGGGCTAGGACATGGCTGGGCCCCACCCTTGGATGGCCACAACAACAACATCAGCCACTCCACAATACTTTTCACTATCTGAACAACATCGCAATATTTATTCAACAGTATAATCAATAATGTAATATCAATTCATATAATATCCAGTAAAAGTCAACTTCCATTAACTTGTTTCTCACAATACATACCAGTAAAGAACTGTTATTCCTGTTCCCACATCTTTGCCTAAAAGGCCTGTAGTTTCAAAGCTATAATAGTTCAGAGAGAAAGGGGTCGTATTTTGCATTCCAAAGGAGGTCTCCCCTTGTTCAGCTTCCTTGACAGAGCTGATCAAAGAAACACCATTTCTGCCAGTTTAACCAAAGAGCTGCATTTTTGTCCCAGGAGCAGGG
This sequence comes from Melospiza melodia melodia, assembly GCF_035770615.1. Lineage (NCBI taxonomy): Eukaryota > Metazoa > Chordata > Aves > Passeriformes > Passerellidae > Melospiza > Melospiza melodia. The sequence goes on along the minus strand of NC_086219.1, from coordinate 10,175,839 downwards.
AACCACGTCCTGTGCCCCTTGGAACTGGGATGGGCACCAGTAAGCCACCTCATTGGGAGCACTGGGATGGGGACTGCAGAGCCACTAAGCACACTGAGGTTAAGAGGATCATATCTGATTTGGATTTATGTCTCAACATGTGCTACACCTGAGGTGAAAAATTACTCTGTGGTTGTACATGTGCTGGGAACCCTGTCCCTGGCAAGGCTTCACACAACAGAGAATCAGGGGAGAGAAAGCTTCAGTGATCGGGCTGTGAGTGACCCCCACTGGCTGGTGGGACAGATGCCCGAGGAAAAATATCTATGAAAAAATGCCCAGGAATTCAGGCTGTGGGAGGGGCCTTTGCAAATAAAAGCAGCTAACTGTGACAAAACAGGAGTGTTTTTCTTTAGGTTTCTTGCAGAGATCAGGGGCTCGCTCAGAGGGTCAGTTTGGCTCCCCTCTCCTGTGGGATTCACATTCTCTGAAACTGAGAGAAGCAGTGAGAGAAGCAAAGAATGATCCAAAAAATTCTCATCTCATTTTCTGCTCCTGTGTTGTTCACACGTGGAATGCATTGTGGAAGATTGTTTACCTGAAGGGAATTGCTAATTGGATTGTGGTGTGAGTGTTTTGATTCACTGACCAATTGAATCCAGGTGTGTGTTTGTGGGGACTGTGGGCTGACAGTCATGAGATTGTGCGCAGTGGAGTGTAGTTGAGTGCTTGGCTGATTAAGTTTAGATGTAATGGAATATAATATAGAATATAGTATACTAATGTACTTAATAAGCCTTCTGATAAGATGGAGTCAGATGCGTCATTCCTCCTGGACGTCGGGCAAAAATATCATCGACACATCCCTCCCTGCCTTTTCCTCCGGTGGTCCTTCTTCCCTGTCCGCACTCGTTCTTCCCTGCTTCATTGCTTTCCTGAGGCAGCTCATTCCTGCTCGTCCTGGATATTCCTTCATTGTTTCCCGAAAGAGCGGATGCTGCCTGCACCCACTCGCTGCCTCTGCCACATTTCCCGTGCTGCCCACTGCACTGAGCCTGCTGCACCTGCCCACCGCAGCCCCAGCCTGCAGCAGCCAGCCCAGAGCCACCAGTGCCGCAGCACCAGCCCGCAGCCACCCCGCAGCAGCCAGCCCGCAGCCATCGCTCGCCCATGCCAGAGACACGCAGGTGCCGTCCTTGGAAATCATGCCCAGCCACTCACAAAAGCCATGTGGGCTCGCCCTGGCTTGCAGCACACACACTCCATCTGCCCAGCTGATGCCCACAGAGCGCCCGGGCTTCTTGCAGGAACACTGTCCTGTCTTTTGTTTCTCTCTCTATCCTTTTCCCTTTCTACTCTCTTCTCTCCCCCTTCGATAATAACCCTTACCCTCCTTTATCAATAAACAGTTCTCAGATATAGTATTGCCATGTTTGTGTTTCATTTTCATTTGAGAAACCTTTCAGCAAGAATCCTCCCCAACTCCCCCTTTTACAGCGGGATGGGATAGGGATAGTAGGAGGGGGAATGTGGAAGCCCTGGGTGTACTGCAAGCACTGCGGGGAGAGAATGGGGCAGTCCCTGAGTGTACTTGGGCACTTGGATGGGGCTGGGGAGCCCCTGCAGGTACCGGCAAAGGGATGGGGGAGCCCTTGGGGGTACTGGGAGAGGAAATCGGAAGCAGAGGGTGCCCTGTGTAGCCTCCCCCAACCCATGAGCACCTCCCTTGGAAGGATGGGCTACCACAGGAGGCATGGAGGGAGCACCCCCAGTGTCAACCAGTGCCTCCCGCTTCCCAGAGCATCACAACTTTTGGTGTAGATTGTCATAGATGTTACTGGGTTCCCACGGTTGCCTTTGCAGCTCCATGTACGTCGCCTGAGGATCCTCCACTTGGGGTGCCAGTGGGTCTTGGGGGGCCCTGCAGGAATAAGGGGGTGTGGGGAAGGGAATGGGAAGGGAATGGGATAAAAGGTGTATCATGGCTGGAGCCTGCACTCACCTTTCCTGGTAATTCCTGGCATCTGCAAAGGAAAACTGGAGGGGTGACTTTGGAGACTTAGGGGCCCCCATTTACCCTTGGGAATGCTGAACCACCACCAGACACACAATTCTCCCCAGGACGCTCCAGTATCCCTGACCCACCCCACTTGCACCAACACCCTTAACCTCCAGAACCCCGAGCCTGGCAGGGATTGGGACCTCTGATAGAATCCCCAACATCCCTGCAGGACCCTCCAACAGCTCCCCAGGTCTCTGAGCCATGGTCATTGGGGGCTCAGCCTCTCCCATGTCAGGGGCTTTTCATGCTGCCTTATGGCCCCACTTCTCTGGCATCCTTCCCACCTCTCTACATGACCCCTGTCCCCCCATTGTCACCCACCCACATGGTGCCACCGGTGCCAGGCCACAATGAAACCTATGAGCAGGAGCAGGAACAAAAGGGCCCCTTCAAACCCTGCGGCCACTGCAAGAAACAGAGGGGGACACATCAGGATCACCCATCACCCTAGGGTTCCTGCACTCCCTGGTGAGCACGTGTTATCTCACCTGTGACACAGGGTGTGTGTTCTGTCACCTGCAGGGCCAGCTCTGGGCTGTGTGCCTGGTGCCCGTCCAGCTGGTTGGTGGCCGTGCACTGGTAGGTGCCCGAATGTCCCACATCAACAGCTCCAAGATCCAGGAGGGGACCCTGGGCCACCTCCTGCCCATTGTGCAGCCAGGTGAAGGTTACAGGGGCTGAGCCCACCTGCACCGAGCAGCGCAGGGTCATGAGGTCACCTGCATGCACTTGATGTGACAGGGGACTGAGGGTGATGGTGACATTGGCCACGGGCACTGTGGGGACACAGACTGGGCTGGCACCTTGGCAAGGTGGGATGGGAGTGCTGTGGTTGGGGTCACCCCCAGTCTGAGGGCCCCACTCACAAAGGACACTGATATTCAGGGGGACACTCTCAGCCATGCTGTCCCCGCACTGGTAGTGGCCACTGTCCTAGTCCCCAGTGTGGTACAGCTCCAGGCAGGGCTAGTGCCAAGCGTTGCCCCCGAGCCCTCCCGGGTACCAGGAAATGGACAGGTGACCTGTCCATGTGGCCACCGTGCAGCTCAGCACAAGGCTGCGCTGACAGGGACACCCCCGAGGGTGGAACCCCTGCTGGAGGGGGTGACACCACGGGATATTGAGGGACTTGGATGGAGGTCAGGGAGGGGCAGGGAGATCCCAGTGAGGGAGAGGAGAGGTGGTGCAGAGCCTTGGCGGAGGGGTGTTGGATAGGTACCCAAGGAAGGATGGGGTGTTTAATGACGGGACATGTAGAGCGGAAGATGGGAGGACCCCAGTGCGGGTATGGAGAGGGTATGGTGGGACTTGGGGACTGCGGGGAAACAGCAGAGAGGGGTGGGGTTGACTCAGAGATGGGTGAATGGACACAGTGAGGGATGGGGGGAATGGGGTAGTAATGGAGGTACCCAGGCAGGGCACCCGAGGAGGCAGTGAGGGCTAGCCGTGCCCATCCCCGCACTCACTGCGCACAGTGACACGGAGCCAGGCACTGCTCTTCCGCACGGTCCCCCCCTCTGAGCGCACCTCGCAGCTGTAATTCCCCGAGTGGGAGACCCCCACAGCGGGCACCAGCAGCTGTGGGGATCCCTGTGGGCCCCTCAGAACCTGCCCGTCCCGGTAGAACAGGTGCAGGAGGGGGACTCGGGCCCGCAGGGGGCTGGGGGTGCTGAGGCAGCTGAGAGTCAGGGGGGAACCATTGGTGGGCTCAGAGTGAACTTCCAGCACTGGCGCCGTAAAAAGCTCTGGAAAGGAGAGGGGAGGGAGATTTGTGAGCCCGAGTCACTAGGGACGGGCTGTGGGGGGGTTATTGTGACAGTTGTGGAATGCTCACTATGCACTGTCACTGTCACTGATTCCAACTTCTCCCATCCTCGTGATACTGTGGATTTCAGCCAGCCCCTGCAGCTGTAGCGGCCGCTGTGTTGCAGCTGCAGAGGGGACAGGGACAGCTCAGTCCCATCACAGAGCTCCTGCAGTTTCCTCTCCTCATGGTAGAAGGACACTGAGCTGACCGGGTTGTCCCACCATCGCCGGCAGTGCAGTGTCACCGTGTCCCCCTCCAGCAGTGCCTGTGCTGGCACCTGCAGCACCAATTGGGCTGCGGGACACAGGGGTCCTGTTAACACTGCGGGGACCTGGAGGGACCCAATGCCATCGCAACTCCCATATTGGCTCACACACAGCACACCAGGTGTCCCCAAATCCACAAACAGGGTCTGCCAGCATTGGGATCTCTGGGATGCCCCCAGAGTAGGGGACAGGCTCTGGTCACACAGGAGGTGACCCATGGAGCAGAGCCCACCCAGAGCCCCGGGGTCAATGTTGGTGCCAGGAGAGGGACATCCAAATCCCCCTCACCATCTAAGACTGTCACAGGAGGGCTGAGCCCAGTGCCAGGTCTCTCACACATGTAGTTGCCTTTCTCAGTGACAGTGAGGCGGTTGTGTCTCTCCTGCCTCCAGCGCTGCCCGTCTTTGTACCAGGTGGTGACACCAGTGTTCCCCGAGCCCTGGCATGTCAGTGTCACCCGGTCCCACAGCACCGCCGGCCTCCAGGGGGGCTCCACCGGGAGCTGGGTGGTCTGGGCACCTGCAGGTGACATAGGTCACCAGTCTGCCAGGGCCAGTGTGGGGCTGGGGACAGCGGGGTTGGGCCATGGCATCCCCCAAGGACTCACCAGCGAGGCCAAGGGTCTGGGCTGGAAGGGAGAAGGGACAGGGCTCAGTGAGTGTGGCACCATGGGGACAGTTATGCCACACTCACTGTGGAATGGGCATAGGGGCTATGGAGACACTGTGCTAGCACAGGTCTCCCCTGCCAGCCCCATGGCCTCTGTCTCCATGGCCCATCCACATTGTGTTTGTCTTCTTCTCCCTGTCCCTGCATCCCTGCATCCCTGTGTCCCTGTCCCCACAGCTGCCCTAGCCCCAGGATGCCTCTGCCCACATTCCTGTCCCTCCAGCCCTGTTCACCCTCTCCTGTCCCCACGGCCACCCCAAGACCCCGGTCACTTCATGCTCTGGCTCTTCTGGCATTGGGAACCTCAGGGAACCCTGCAGCTCCCCTGTGGCCCCTCCCCACCACTCTCTGCCTCACCAGCGCCCATCCCCGGGATACTACCAGTGCGGACTGTGCCCAGGGCACTCACTCCGCAGGAGCAGCGCCACCTTCCCGGCCATCCCGATGTCCCCAGCCATGTGCACTGGCTGTCACTCGCTGCTGTGGCCACCGCTCCCCTGGCTGGCGGCTCTTCGGATGAAGGGGAAGGAAGCGAGGTCACATCTCGTCCCCACGTGTAGGTGTCACCTAGTGGGAGCAGGGTGGCCATAAGCTGGTGACAGGCTCTGGGCAGGGTGGGGACATGCTGGGGACAAGGCTGTCTCTGGGTCGGTGGGACATGGGCTTCCCAGGAGCAGGGGGGCTCAGGGGGTTTGGGGAGCCAGGGATGGGTGTCCAGGGGAATGGGGAGTCCAGGGAATGGGTCCATGGGGAATTGGGGTCATGAGGAGGGGGAGTCACGGGGGTTGGGGTGCCATGGGAATGGGGGTCCCCAGGGCTGGGGGGACTCAGGGATGGGAGTCCCAGGGGAAGATGGGCTTCAGGGATTTGGTTTTCATGGTTTTCGTTTGCTAATTTGAGATATTTCAGTTAATGTAATAATTAATGTTGTGGGTTTAGTGTTGGTTAATTATTAGTGCATTTATCAGAAAGAATTTATTTCTTATTTGTTTTGAAATGAGACTAGGAGAAAGGTAAAGTGATTAAAAAGTTTAAAAGGGTATATAGAAAAAATTTTAATTGTAATAAATTTATTAGTAATAAATCCTTCATCAGGGGATTTTTGTTCCAGGGATTGGGTGCAGGGGGAATCGGGGGACCTGGGAGAATTAAGGTCCCAGTAGAAAGGGGGATTTCAGGGGAAGGAATAAATGGGAGAGGGTTCCTTGGGAATGGGGTCTTGGGCCATGGAGATCCTGGGCAATGACAGCTCTAGTATGGGGGTCCCAGGGAAGGGGAGAGAGAAGGAATGGGGGTCCCATGGTCAGCTTCCCAGGGGAATGAGTTTGCCAGGGATGGACTGTGACAGGATGTGCATGTGGGTCACAGCTCCTTCCCTGGGTGCCTCAGATTTTGGGAAGACTCAGGGGCTAGAGCTGCCTGCTGGGTTGCCCGTGATTTGGGGGGGCAACAAGAGGGGATTCAGAGGTGCTCTGGGTCTGTGCCAGCACAATCTCCAGGGGCATTTCCCGTTCTTCATTTCCATTTCCTTCCTTTTATCCCTCAATTTCACAACCTCCCAGTTCATGCCTTGGTGATCCTGGGGAGCTCCTGAGCAGGGAATGTGTTGGGGGAAGCCCAGGGTGGGGGAAGCAGGGGTGAGGGGTCTGCAGGGAGGGCTGGGGAGGCTGTGGGGGATGGAGGAGTCAGATTTCCCCCTGCCTACACTTTCACTTTCTCTCTCCTGTAGCAGAAGGAAGAGGCCGTTTGTGCTGAGTGTCACATGGGAGGAGGGTTCTACCCTGGCGAGGGGCAAATACAGGAGGCTTCTGTCCTGGGGGGATCCTGTCCCAGGGAGGACACATGCTGGACAAGGGGCTCCTGTCCTGGGGGATGGCAGCTCCTGGTGTTTCCAGACTTCTCCATTCTTGCTCGTCCCCTGCAGGATCTGAGCCAGCAAGGGCAGCTGTGGAATGGAGCCCTGGGCAGGAAGGAGCTCCCAAACTCCTGCTCCTTGAAGCCAGTGGCCATCCAAGGGTGGGGCCCAGCCATGGCCCAGTCCCACTGCACAGGGATGGCCATTGCCCTGCCCTGCTCTGGCCAGCCCCAGGTAGTAGCCAGGACCAGAGGGTCCCTCCTGTCCCCTTGGCTTTGATTCTGACAGCTTTAGAGCTACTTCAGAGGTGAGAATTCTGTGGGGGAAAAAGGCCTGCCTGTGGTTTGCTCAGCCCTGCAAGAAGCACAAACCCCAAAGGGAGCCCAAGCAACGGCTCTGTGAGTGCCTTTGATGGTTTTAAGAGTGGGGCTGGCTGGAAAGGCCCCGTGCAGGGCCTCTGTCATGCAACCAGTCCGGAAATGCAGCAATTGATCACTTTGTCCCTCTCACCAAATGTCATGGTTTAGGCTTGGCACAAAGCCAGTGTTCTTACCAGAATACCTTCTCTCTGGTGTCTGCTGTGAGATGTGACTAGGAATAAGCAAAGCAAGCTCCAGCTTTGAATAAAGAAAACTTTATTAACTAAACTACAAGAAAAGAAGAGGGAAAAAACTATAACGGAAAAAAAAAATGTAAACCTTACAAAAGCACTTTCCTCCTCTCCCCCCACCAAATTTCCTAATGCAATACATTCTCCAAAATCACTAACTCCCAGTACGGCACCACCCTTTAGAACATTCAATCTTCAGTTCATGAAGAGGAGAGTAGTCCTTCTTGCACCATAGGCTTCCCCTGGAAACACGCTGAAACCTCATGTGCTTCCATGTCACTCAGCACCACCTGGAAAGTCCTTTTGCCATGGTGACATCTTCTTTCCATGCCCAGTGCTCTCACCCCTGTGCATGGACTAGAGCTGCTTTTAGGGTTGTCTTTTAAGGATGCCTTGTCTCACTCCAAAAAAAGGCACAGTCTCTCTTTTGGGACATCTGTCCCCACCAATTTTTTTCACCCCCTGGGGCCGAGGGGTACCCACACTGAATCCTCCTGGTTCTGAGGCACTGCCTCCCTCTAAATGCAGTCTCTGTGTCAAAGGAATAAGAATGGTTCAGTCTATGGCTACACAAGAAAAGTCTAGCCAAAAGGCCACTCCGTCATCTCTCCCTACACTCAGCCAGTCTTTTCCACTTCCCTCGGGCCTAGTCTTTGTTACCTCATCTCTTATCTCTCTTCTTATTTAGCTCCAGGAGGATCAGCATTTTTGCAAGGTCTCAATCATGTAAGGAAAGGGTTAAAAATTTCATTCTCTCGGAGAGCTCCGGCACTCCCACACTGCCCTGCCAGGCACCTTCTCACCGCACTCCCCCCTTCTCCTCCTGGGCCGGCTGCTGTCACATTCCGTCGCCGGCTCTCCCTCTCTCTCTCCTGGTGGGGGGGGCTGGCTGCCCGATGTCTCTTGGTGCTCCTCCACCCTTCCATCCTCAAGGGCCTCCTCACCCCCCCCATCTCTGTCCAGCCCCAGGCCTATCACATGGCTGCCCCTCCCCCGCCCAGCAGCAGCAGCTGGACGGGGGAGGGAGATCCGACCTCTTTGCCTCAAAGTCCCAAGAGAAACTCTCAGGAACGAAGCTCTGCTTTTAACCCCTGTGTGTTCTTGGAGGTGTGTCCAAACCCCACTGGCCACATCAGGTGCTAATATCAAAATCTGAGCACCCATTGGTTTGACCACAGCATCCCAGAATTCCCACTTCTTCCTGGTCAAACCAGCACACCAAGTATTGTAAATACATAGATATATTACTGGATTTTCACAAATGTTAAAATGGAATTTATATCTGTAATGTTAAAGTAACTTTGTTACAAAGATATAGTATTTATTTCTGTTGTTAATTAAGCTTTGTGAAATAGCTGATATAAGGATGCTTGTGTTCAAATGCCTGCTTGGATGGGATAACATCTGATGAGCACAGGATGAGGACACCTGCTACAGATATGCCAACCATCAGCACTCACCGCCCGAAGACAGTGTGGACCCAGGCCCACAAATGAAGATGATGATAAGAAACGGCTAAAAGCACAACCAAGGAATAATGCTCTAAAAAGGCGGATCCAAGGATGAGCCATGCTAAACAATTCTTGGAATGTAAATTAGTTTGGGGAAAAAGTTTTCTATGCATAAGTGTGTGGTGGTTTGACCAGGAAGAAGTGGGAATTCTGGGATGCTGTGGTCAAACCAATGGGTGCTCAGATTTTGATATTGGCACCTGGTGTGGCCAGTTGGGTTTAGACACACCTCCGAGAACACACAGGGGTTAAAACCAGAGCTTCGGCCCTGGGAGGCTCTCTTGGGACTTCGAGGCAAAGAGGACGGATCGCCCTCCCCCGTCCAGCCGCTGCTGCTGGGCGGGGGAGGGGCAGCCATGTGGTAGGCCTGGGCCTGGACAGAGATGGGGGGGGAGGAGGCCCTTGAGGATGGAAGGGTGGAGGAGCCTCAGGAGACATCGGGCAGTACCCCCCTCCCAGGAGAGAGAGAGGGAGAGCCGGTGACGACGAATGTGATAGCAGCCAGACCAGGAGGAGAAAGGGGGGAAATGCAGCAAGGGAGGAGGTGCCCGGCCGGAGCAGCAGCAAGTGTGGGAGTGCCGGAGGGACAGGCAGAGACTGAATTTTTAACCCCTTTCTTTCATGACTGGGACCTCGCAAAAATGCTGATCCTTCTCAGAGCTGGATAAGAAGAGAGATGAGAGATGAGATAACCAAGGACCTGGCCCGAAGGACGTGGAGAAGGCTGGCTGAGTGGAGAGAGAGATGATTGGAGTGGCCTTTTGGCTGGACTTTTCTTGTGTAGCCATAGACTCAGTTTTATTCCTGTGACACAGAGACTGCACTTAGGGGGAGGCAGTGCCTCAGAACCAGGAGGGTTCATTGTGGGTACCCCTCGGCCCCAGGTGGTTGGAAAAAAATCGGGGGGACAGATGTCCCAAAGCAAAGACTGTGCCTTTTTGGAGTGAGACAAGGCATCCTTAAAAGACAACCCTAAAAGTGACTCTGGTCCATGCACAGTGGTGAGAGCACTGGGCATGGAAAGAAGATGTCACAAGCGGCAAAAAGACTTTTTCCAGGGGGTTCCGAGTGACATGGAAGCACACGAGGTTTGAACGTGTTTCCAGGGGAAGCCTATGGTGCAAGAAAGACTCCTCTCCTCTTCATGGACTGAAGTTTGAGTATTCTAAAGGGTGGTGCCAGACTGGGCAGTTGGTGATTTGGGGGAATGTATTGGATTGGGAAATTTTGGTGGTGGGAAGGAGGAAAGTGATTTTTGTAAGGTTTTCAATTTTTTATCTTATAGTTTTTTTTTTTTTTTTTTTCTTTTCTTGTACTTTAGGTAATAAAGTTTTCTTTATGTTTAAGCTGGAGCCTGCTTTGCTTATTCCTGGTCAACTCTCACAGCAGATACCAGGGAGAAGGTATACTCATGGGGGCACTGGCTCTGTGCCAGGCCAAAACCATGACAAAGTGTAGATGAATATGCAACAGGCTGATGTAAGGGAAAAGGTATCTAAGAGGTATCACCGAAGAGAACAGTGTGCTCTTGGCTGAGTGCCAAAATGCACCCGCCCATAACAACCTTTACTCTTTGTTCTATGGTCCTTGCCTCCTATTGTCCTTTTTTAAACTTCAAAAATTTTCACAGGAGAGAGAACATGTTTTTCACATATGGCAAAGACGAGAATTCTGTGGGGGAAAAAGGCCTGCCTGTGGTTTGCTCAGCCCTGCAAGAAGCACAAACCTCAAAGGGAGCCCAAGCAGTGGCTCTGAGGCGGCCTTTGGTGGTTTTCAGAGCAGGACTGACTGGAAACTCCCCTACAAAGGCAGCTGTGGGGGAACCAGTCCTGAAATGCAGCAATTGATCACTTTGTCCTTCTAGGCAAGGGACTGGAAGAGACCCGAAAATCCTGCAAAGACAACAACCATCTGCTCAACAATCTGACCAGGACCCTCCTCCTCCTTCCTGTCTCAAACCTGCAGCCCTTTAGAACATCCCAAAAAGTATTTTTGGGTTCTGGCTCAGTCTTTAGACAAGAGAGAAAAGGATGGAAATGTCGAGCAGGGGTTTTAACCCGCGGCCGTGGTGGGAAGGGACCCTGTCCGGATTCCAGGTGTTCCCAAAGCTGCTCCATCTCTGCTCTCCTCACCTGCACAGGGCATAAAGAATAGACAGGGCTCTGCCCCACCCCTGCTGCACACCTTCCAGGGTACCCCTCCACTTCCCGGAGCTGTGGGGGCCTTACCCTGGCAACGCTCAGTCCCGACACATCGCGACAGTGGCTTTGGACACGCTGCCACAGTCGATTCAGACACCCTGTGACCGTCCCGGCACTCGCAGCGCGATGGCAGCTGGACCCCTTCCTGGTGCTCCAGGACCACCATTGCTGTCCCCCCTTTCCACAGACCCCACCACAGGGTCTCTGCTCCCCCCTGTCCCGGGATCTCCCCTCCGCCGTTTCCCTCCCTCCATGCTCGGGGCTCCCCAGTGGGGTCCCGGTCCCTCCATCCCAGCCCCTCCCACCCGCTGCCCCCCGGCCCCTCCGGCCGCACCCCCCGACAGCCCCGGGGCCGACACCGGCAGAGGCTGCCGAGCTCCTGTTGGATGAGATATTCCTGGGGCAGCACCAGCTGAGCGGGGCCCGGATCCCTCACGCCGTCCTTGCCTACAGCACTCGGGCTCCAGCAGCCCCGGGCTGCTCCTTCGGGATGTGCTGATTGCTCCTGGAGCACTGCCGTTTGTCAGGAACGAGCCCGGGAGTATCCAAATCATCCCCAAGGCCTGGGCTGGGACTCCTTTGAGGCTGCGCCTAGACCCTGTGGGGTTTCGGAGACTTATGGGTGTCACTGCTCTGTCTCAAAATCTGGAGGGAGCAGGAATGGCAAGTTGTGTCCCACCATGGCCCAGCCCCCATGGGCCTCACCTGAGCACCCTGCGAAATTCCTGGAACTCCTGCTCTACCTGCATGGCCAGGTGCTGCTCCTGTGGGCCACCTGCTCCAGCCGCTCCCGCCTCAGCCACAGAATTCCAAAATCCCTGGGAGACACAGCGGAGCCCTCTGTTTGTGCACTGGGATGCTTTAGAAACACAGCAGACCTTCAGGAATCCCAACAATAATTACAACACCTCCTGAAGGGTCTGCAGCGTCTGGAGCAGAACAGGGGCATTGGCCCAAACAGCTCCAATTTAGCCCCATTTTGCCCTCTCAAGGCACAGCTCCCAGCCCTGGCTATCTCTGTGCTCCAGCTGCAGCTGCAGAGCCCTCAGGCTCTCCTCTTCCTGTCCTGCAGCGGCTGTGTCAGAACCAGCAGTGGCCCAGGAGGAGCAGGAAATCCAAATGCACTCTGCAGCCGCCTGAGGAGCCCTGGCAGAGTCAGCACCGAGCACGAGCTTTCCTCAGAATCCCAGGGAATTTCAACATTCCCAGAGCTGCTGTGCCCAGGCTGAAGGAGGAAAAGGGAATGAAAGGCTGTAAAGCGATCAGAAGTGATGTTGTGGACCTGAGACATGTCAGGCGCTGCCTTCCTTCCCTCCGGGATCATAGACAGTGGTTGCGGGTGTTGCGCAGGGCATGTGCCTGACCCTGGGACACTGCTACGCTGCCAGTGGGCACTGGGATCCAACCTGCTGCCTTGGCGGCTTCTGCCCGCTGATGGTGGTGGTGCCGGGACCGATTGGTGCCCGTGAGTTTGCAAAAGGAGCGATTTCCCATCCTCCCTCCTGTCCGAGGCCGCCATGGCCACTGAGGGGATGGAGCTGCACCGGGGCGCCCCCTGCTGGGCCGGGAGTGCTCCCTGCAGCGCCCCCTGATGGCCACGGTTAAAACTGCCACAAAAACCAACAGTGCTGAGTGGGAGGGAAAGTTCTGGGTTTGTGTTGTTTGTTCTCTTCAGGTTTATAAATTTCCCAGTAAAGAGCTGTTATTCATTCTCCAACACTTTGGCCTGGAAGACCCATCATTTTTGAAATTAATATAAGTTTTAGGCATGGGTCTTCTTTCCATTCCAGGAAGATTCCCACGTTCCTTGGCAAATATTTCTCATTTAAACGAGTGGTCAAATCCTGGGTTCCAGTGTGGATGGGACAGAGACCTCAACTGAAGACAGGGTCAGGAACCAGGCAACCTCATGCTCTGCGCTTTAAGCTAGTTGGGCCACCAAGCGCCCTCTCCCCAGCTGGCACTTGGTGACACAGTGGTCTCCTGGCCACTCAGAAGCTTGCTTTGGCAGAGTGTCACACTGTCCCCAGTGTGCCATGGCTGACAGGCTGATGGACAGATGGGGCCCTGTCTCAGCAAAAGCAAGGTCTGGCCCACCCCTGCCAGACATAGGTGTTCCAAAATGTCTCCAGACATCAAACTTTTCCTGTCTCTGACACCCCACCCTGTGCCATGGCCTGATCCTGACTGCCCTGGAAAAGGGGGAGGCTCTGGAACCCCCACAGGGCCTTTCTGACATCATTGTTGGGCAAACACAGCAGAGGAGGGGTTTGGGACAGGGCACAAGAGAATCCAGAGGCTCCTAAATGCCACTTTGGCCATCAGAGCAGTGAAGTTCTGGGACCTGCCTGGTGGAGGAATCGTGCCAGAGGCAACCTCTGGGGTTTGTTCCTTGTTGGGTGCTTTCCCTGGAAATTGTTCCTTTTGTGACCTTTTGAATTCTGAATCTTGAAAACTGAGAAGTATTTGTTCACCAACCAGGCGGGACCCTCCTCCTTCCTGAGCCAAACAGGGCAGAGCTAAACAAACAAAAACCGTTTCTTCTGGTTTAATCAAAAAGCTGATATTTGGGTCCAGTAAAAGGGACAAGGGTCCTGTGCCTCCTGGTAGCAGAGGAGGAAATGAGGAGCCCCTGGGGGTACTGGGAGCACTTGAACAGGGAGCCTGGCAGCCCCACATGGGAGCCCCCACTCATGGCCACTCCCTGGGCACGATGGGCACCCATGGGAGCTGGGGATGCCCTTGGACAGGGACCCCAGTGCCCCCTGTGCCCTCAGTGTCACAGCACGTTCTCGCAGATGTCACTGGTGTCCTGCTGCCTCCTGTGGGGTCCTGGCAGCTCTGCATAGGTCACCTGGGGGGATGTGGCGCGGGGGGCCCCTGTGAGAGATGCCGGTTGTGGGACCTGGATTGTGGGTGACACCCATGGGTGATGTCCCCCGTGTCCCATCTGTACTCACCACCTGCCTTCTTGGTGCTCATGACATCACTGTACAGCACCTCCCCCACCTCTGGGGGGGCCGCGGGCTCTGGGGGAGGCCTGCAGGGATAAGTGGGAGTCTGTGGGCATGGGAGGGTTTTGTTGTGGGGGTAAAATGGAGGTTCAAACCTGGAGTCCTTCACTCACCTTTCTTGCTGTTTCCTGAGGGCTGCAAAAGAAAAGCATGAGGGGTGACTCTGGGGTTCTCAGGGCTTCTGAACACCATCGGGACCCCTGACTGTCACTGGGACCCTCAAGCATCTTTGAAAGTCCCAAAATACCTTAAACCAACCTTTCAAACCACTGAGACCTCAGAGTCCCAAGAACTCCCTCAAAACCCCTGACAGAACCCCCAACTTCCCTGCACAACCCCACACAACCTCCCCAAATCACCCAGGACCCCAAGCTGAGGTCTCTACAGGCTCAGTTTCTCCCAAGTCAGGAGCTGTTGGTGACACTCTATGGCCCCCATACCCTGGGGGGTCTTCACCCCAATCCCTGGAAACCCCATCCCCCCGTATTGTGACCCACCACAGCAGTGCCACTGGTAGCAGCCCCCGATGACAGCCAGGAGCAGGAGCAGGAACAGCAGGGACCCACTGAGCCCTACAGCCACTGCTGGGGACAGAGAGGGACACATTGGTGTCACCCAGAAGCCCAGGGGTCCTGCACCCTCCGTGTGACCCAGTGTGACCCCACCTGTGTCCCTGTGTCTACGCGATGTCACAGCCAGGGCCAGCTCTGGGCTGAGTGCCCGGAACACGCGGTGCCCGTCCTGTCCCAGCTGGTTGGTGGCCACACACTGGTAGGTGCCCGAATGTCCCACATCAACAGCTCCAAGCTCCAGAAGGGGACCCCGGGCCACCTCCTGCCTGTTGTGCAGCCAGGTGAAGGTGACAGGGGCTGAGCCCACCTGCACTGAGCAGCGCAGGGTCATGGGGTCACCGGCATGTACCTGGTGTGACAGGGGACCAGGGGTGATGGTGGCATTGGCCACGGGCACTGTGGGGACAGAGACAGGGCTGGCACTGGGCAGGTGGGATGGGGGTGCCATGGGAGGGGTCACCCCCAGTCCGAGGGTCCTGCTTGGCCAGGATGGTGACATTCAGGGGGTCACTCTCAGCCACGCTGTCCCTGTCGCTGACCTGGCACCGGTACTGGCCGCTGTCATTGTCCCCAGGATGGCACAGCTCCAGGCAAGGGCCGGTTCCTAGCAGTGCCCCCAAGCCCTCCCAGTGCCAGGAGAAGGACAGGGGACCCACAGCCACCACGTAGCTCAGGACCAGTCAGTCCCTGCATGCCACCTGTCCCCTGGGGGCTGCACTGACAGGGACACCCCCAAGGGTGGGACCCCTTGGATGGGGGGACCTCAGGGAACAGTGAGAGACCCGTGGTGGGGAGGGATGGGAGAGGGGAAGTGGGACCCCAGTGAGGAAAAGGAGGCACAGAGATAGGAGGGGGGCTTGGAACGGGACCCCAAGGAATGATGGAGGCCTGGAGAGGAAGATGGGGAGACACCAGGAAGAGTATGTAAAACCAGGGAGGGAATGGTGAGACTTGAGGACCCTGGAGGGAGTTCAGAGAGGGCCGAGGTTGAATCAGGGACAGATGAAGGGATCCCAGTGAGGAATGGGGGGACACAGAGGGTGACCCAAGCAGGAATGAGGGGATGTGGAAAAAGATTAGCAGAAAGATGGGGGTACCCACATAGGGCTGGCGGATCTGGTGAGGTACCCAGGAAAGGATAGGGGACCCGGGTAGTTATCGGGATCCCCAGACGGGGCAGGGGTGCCTGAGCAAACTGTAGGGGCTCCCCGTGCCCATCCCCACACTCACTGCGCACCGTGACGCGGAGCCAGGTGCTGCTCTTCCGCACGGCCCCCCCCTCGGATTGCACGTCACAGCTGTAATTCCCCGAGTGCGACACACCCACGGCGGGCACCAGCAGCTGCGGGGACCCCTGCGGGCCCCCCACCACCTGCCTGTCCCGGTAGAACACGTGCAGGAGGGGTGCTCGGGGCCGCAGGGGGCTGGGGGTGCTGAGGCAGCTGAGAGTCAGGGGGGATCCCACAATAAGATAAGGGGGACCCTCCAGCACCGGCACTGAGAAGAGCTCTGGGAAGGAGACATAAGCTGGTGAGAGAAGTTTGTGATGTGGTTGCTCAGCATCGTTATGAATAAGAAGCTTGACTAGACCAATATTCAAGCAGCAATCAATTTACTGTTTAAGATGGTAAAGTATGAGCAATACAGCGCTGGGTACAGTGGGGTAAGTTTTCCCTCCAGGTGCACACCGATAATTGAGGCCTACAGGTATTTATAGGGGTACTTACCAGGTTTTTTTCAGCAGTTTCTATTTCCAATTTTTTATTCATCAGCAATTTTTATTCCAAATTATTACATCACAATTCTATACACTATTGTGATTTTAATTTCTCAGGATGTATCTCAAAGGAGTATCCCATGATGGTGATGGTGCCGTTTCCGAAAGAAGAAAGATGAATCCCATCTGGTGGGGTCCAGATCCCCAGATGTGTGTCTACCTTTTAATTGCAGAGACTATAAATCTCATAACAGTGATGTCCAGCTTCCCTTTGGTCGAAACCCTAAATCATTGAGGTGATGTTCATCTTCCTTTCTCAAGCTGTTTCTCTCTGCTTCAATAATACGTGAGATAAGCATATTTCCCTTATATATATTCCAAAGCTATAGTTTCAAGGATGCAAGTAATATTCTAAAATTGCACTTCAAAAGGTTATTATTGCAGAGGTTTTTATGGATTAAATGCAAGCAAAAAGCAACATCTTTAACACCTTAATTCCAATGCTCTTAAATCAACCAGGGTTAATTGCAAACAAAAGATAGTTCCAAAGGCCTTTTTCTATGCTTTATTTTCCTCAGTTATTATTAGAATTCACAACTGTCTCATTGTCGGTGTCCATACATTTCGTATTCACAAGTAAACACGTCACCTATTTGTACCTGACACGAAACACAGCTTTGCATCTCACAGCATGGTTTGGCGTCTGCTGAGGTTATGCAGACTCTCCAGAGGGTTGCTTTGGATGTGCTGGCACCTCATGACCTCCATCATGTGGTACATTCTCTTTTTGACTCTGTGCAGTTTGGTGTTTTTGAGACCAAGTGGGCTCTTTTGGCGGCCCACGCGGTGGTGCAGAATGCTGCACTGGTGCCACAGGAGCCAGGTGTGGGGTTGTTGCTGACGTGCTGTTAGGCACAGGGCTTTATGCCAATGTTCAGGGGCAGGTTGGCCTTGATCCCCTTGTCACCCGCTGGGAATGGAAGCGATTGTTCAGACCCTGGAAATGGCTGCTCCGAGGCAGCCGTTTGTGACCATTGTCCAGGGGTTTGATGAATCTTTCATCGCATTTGCGGCAAGGCTGACTGCGTCTGTGGAGCGGCAGGTGCCTGATCCTGTGGCAAGGAGGATTGTGATTGCAAACCTTGCACTGGTGTAATTGCAAGGATGCTTGTAGGAGGGTCTTAGCGGCTCTGCCTGATGTTCCTACTGTCTCTCAGATGGCGGAGGCCTGTGCAGACATCATCCCCTCGGGTCAGAAGTTGGCTGCTGTGGCTGCTGCTGTGCAGCCAGTCTGGGCGGCACAGCAGGGTGGGCCACAGCAGGGGACTGCGCAGGCTGGCAAGAAGCAGAGGAAGAAAGCACAGAAGTTCAAATTCCCCATGTACTTATGTGGTTCATGTGGTAGACTGAATCACGTCCAATATCTGCAAGGTGGCTGTTCATATTAATGGCCAGGCTTTACCAGGCTCGGGAAATGCCAAGTGGAGTACCCAGCAGCAGGGACGTGCCCAGACACAAGCTTCTCTCCAGACCCTGGAGCTGATAGAGGTCTCCTTTGCCGGCTTGCAGCCAGCACCCATGGATCAGCAGGTGTGGATGTCTGCACTGCAGCAACAGTTGTCTTAGAATCTTGTAAAATACACAAGGTTCCCCTCGATGCCTTTGATCCCTTGGGTGGGGGCATGCGTGCTCTCCTGATGGGGAGGTCTTGTGCCACCCTTCAGGGCATCATTGTGCCCCTGGGGCTCATTGATGCAGATTTGACAGGGCAGATTTTTGCCATGCTCTCCACAGCCACCCCCCCATCATGATCCCAAAAGGGACGCGACTTGCTCAACTTGTGCCTTTTAAGTCCTCTGTTGGCAGGACAGCTGACCGGTCATGTGGAGCTGGTGGCTTTGGATCCACTGGGCAGCCTCAAGTTCGTTGGACTGCTGTCCTGACCAAGGACCATCCTGAGATGCTGTGTACCCTGTCTCTTCCTGGTGCGACGCCATTGGAAATCCACCTCCGCCAGCTTCTCGACAGTGGTGCTGATGTCATGACTCTCTCTCTTGCCACCTGGCCCGGGGAGTGGCCCCTGGATCCAGTGGGGACGTCTGTCGTGGGCTTGGGAGGGACCGTGCAATGCTACGTAAACCTGCGGCCTGTGCTGGTAACGAACCCAGAGGGACAGACAGCCTGTGTGAGGCCTCATGTTACTTTTGACAACATCTGGGGGCGGATGCTCTGTCTGTCTACGGGGTGAGCAAAGGGATGGATTTCTGATGTGGGCCGCTGCGATGAAGGGCGCAGAGTGTCCTACGCCTCCTGTTCGGTGGCTGGTGGACAAATCTGTTTGGGAGAAGCAGTGGCCCCTCCCTCAAGATAAATTGGTAGCCCTTCGGAATCTGGTGCAGGAGCAGTTGGACCAGGGTCATCTGGAGCCTTCTTCCAGTCCCTGGAATACTCCTGTCTTCTGCATCAAAAAGAAATCTGTGAAATGCAGGTTGTTGCAAGACCTCCGAAATGGTAATGCTGTGATGGAAAGCATGGGAACATTGCAGGTGGGCATGCCATCACCTACCATGCTTCCCGCAGACTGGCCAGTCCTCGTTGTGGATCTGAAGGATTGTTTCTTTACAATTCCTTTGCATACCGATGACAGACTGAAGTTTGTCTTCTCAGTGCTAGCGATTAACGAGGCTGAGCCTCCACAGAGATATCAATGGAGGATGGTGCCCCAGAGCATGCAGAATTCTCCTGCCTTGCCTGGAGTTCGCAAGCAGTTTCTTGATGCACGTCTGTATCATTATATGGATGACATTTTGGTGGCTGTGTCCACCCAGGATGAGCTGCTGAGGATTCAGCCTTGGTTGCTCGATGCTTTGCATGCTCATGGACTGCAGGTGGCTCCAGAAAAGGTTCAACAACAACCACCTTGGAAGTACTTGGGGATCAAATTTCTGGAACGGATGATCCGTCACTAGAAGGTGCAATTTGTGCATTCTGTGAAGACACTGAATGATGCTCAGAAATTGGTAGGACGTCACTTGGTTACATCCATACTTGGGGCTAACCGACGCACAGCTATCTCCTCTGTATGATTTGTTGAAAGGAGACTCTGATCTAAAGTCACCTCGAACACTGACCCCTGAGGCATGTAAGGCGCTGGAGGTGGTCCAGCAAGCTGTTTTGGCTTTTCAAGTTCATGGCATTGATCCCTCCTTTGATGTCACTGTGTTCATCACCACTCCAGATTCGCATCCCACGGGCATTATTGGCCAATGGAGTGACAAATGGTCCGATTCCTTGCACGTGTTGGAATGGGTTTTCCTGCCCCATCAGCCGCTGAAGACGGCAACTGCATTGTTTGAGCTGATTGCTCGCTTGATAATCAAATGCTGGTAACGGTGTTTGCAATTGATGGGTGCGGATCCTGCAAAGATCATACTCCCGGTGCAACGGGGGATTTTGACTGGAGCTTTGCAAACAGTATGTCCCTGCAGAGTGCTCTGGAAAACTTTTCAGGGCAGGTCATTTATCATCTGCCCAGCCATAAGCTACTGCATGTGGCAAAATTCACACAAATCTCTTTGCGGCCCAAAAATAGCCAGGAACTTGTGCAAGGGCCCACCATCTTCACTGACGGTTCAGGGAGAACAGGAAACGCCATTGTTACTTGGAGAGACCAATCAGAGTGGTAGGTTCTGGAAGCTCATGAGGATGGGTCAGCCCAATTGGTTGATTTTCCCAGGAACCTTTCAACTTGGTCATGGATTCCACCTATGTGGCCAATACCGCACAGAGTTTGGGTCATTCCGTTTTGAAGGAGGTCAGTAATCCTGCCTTGTTTCATTTGCTGAAGACCTTGTGGTGTGCCAGTCAGGCCCGGGGTCATCCATTCTATGTTCTACATGTGAGGAGTCACACCAATTTGCCAGGCTTTATAATGGAACGCAACACAAGGGCTGACAAGTTGGCTAACCAAGCGTGGGTAGCGCCTCAGCCTGATACACTCATGCACGCCAAGGCATCACATGGGTTTTTCCACCAAAATGCACATACCCTGCAGAAGCAGTTTCAGCTGATGCCAGCTAAGGCTCGTGACATTGTTGAGTCATGTGATGACTGCCATGCACTTGCTCCGCCTTTGCCGGCTGGGGTAAATCCCAGAGGCCTTAGGGCCTTGGAGCTTTGGCAGACCGATGTCACCCAGGTTGCCGAGTTTGGCCGGCTGAAGTATGTGCATGTCACAGTGGACACGTTATCCTCTGCGATGTGGGCTTCGGCTCACACTGGGGAGAAGGCCCGTGATGTCCTTGCCCACTGGAGGCAGGCCTTTGCCGTTCTGGGCATACCTTCTGCTGAGAAAACCAACAATGGTCCTGCTTACTCATTGCGAAAGTGCGGCAGTTCCTGCAGTTGTGGGGTGTCTTGCACAAGTTTGGTATCCGTCATTCTCCAACTGGTCAAGCTATTGTAGAACGCGCTCATGGTACTCTGGAGCAGGTTCTTCAAAAACAAAAATGGGGAATGCAGGGTGAAACCCCGCACAGTCGGTTGGCAAAAGCTTTGTGCACAATCAATCATCTCACTGCTCCGCAGAACTCAAATAACCCTGTCATTTTGGATCACCATCTCTCATTGCAGGCTGCGGACGAGGCACATCAGCCTTGAGTGAAGGTACAGGTGTAGAATTTAGTCACCAAACAGTGGGAAGGTCCCTATGTCCTTATCGCATCGGGGCGCAGGTATGCTTGTGTATCCACACACACTGGGGTACGCTGGGTACCTTTGAAGTTTGTTCAACCTGACCTGCAACTGCAGAGACAGAATCCAGCTGATGAGCAAGATGGAAACCGTGACCAACCTGGAAGGCATCAAGCGGGGGAATCATTGAGTGATGATTCGGATGCAGATGATGAGAGTGATCACTCTGATGATTCCTCTGCAAGTGGACACTGAACAGTGTTCATGTTTTCTTTATCATATTGTTAATTTTCTTTTTTTTCTTTTTTAAAGGAAAACAGTAAGATGTTGCCCTGTTTATTTAAGATTTTCTAAGCCTTCTGATGTTGGCATTCTTGTAGTGAACTTTCTCACACACTTTCTATAAATAACTCATTGTTTTGCATTCCTTTATGGAGGAGGAGACAGTTGATGGACTGTTGGTTTGTCCAGTGTCATTGGAGAGGTGTCACTGTCACCCTCCAATCCACTGTCACTTTTGGAAAACTGTAAATGTTGGAGTCAGAAAATAAACTTCCTCTTTTTTCTTCACCATGAGAACAACGATGTGAGCTTGTGTTCTTTTGTGTCCTATAATGACACTCCTGGGCCAGCAACTCCCTCTGAGTGGGGCCACTCCCAGCTGGGAACTCTCCCGTTTGCTGCACTCAGAGATCCTGAACAACGACAGAGCCTGGGCTGATCCCCCCACTCCTCCAGGCTCAGCCCTTCACCCTCTGGGGAGATGGCAAAGGATCTACAGAGAGCATTCCCTTCCCTCAGGGGAATTGTTCACAGGTGCCTTGCACTGACTCTTTGTGTCTGTGTGCACACAGGAGTGCCTGTGCTGGGGAAATGTGGCAGAAATGCTGCTCTCTGAGGGGTTGGAGTGCCTTGGATAGCTGAATCAGTCAGGCCTGTAGGTAAGGTTAAGTCACAAGGTCTAAGTGAAGTTAAATGCTGCTAAACAGTATTTAACGTCAATTATAACCTATGACTTAGCAATTTAAAAGAGGACTAACACTTCACAATATTTAACTTAGCTTATAACTTATATTAAACTTAAAAACTTAGCAAAAAAACAACTATTAGCAGCATTTAACTTCACTTAGACACTTGACAGCCTCATGGAACAAAGGGGCCATTGTGACACTGAGGGGACTCATGAAATCATGGAGATCACTGTGACACTATGAGGCCCCATGGAATAAGCAAAGCATTGTGACACTGCAGGGCCTCATGGAACCAGTGAGACCATTGTGACCCTGGGGGTCCCCATAAACCAAGAGCACCACTGTGATACTGTGGGGCCTTGTGAATACAAACGTCCTTTGTGACACTGCAGGGATGCATGGAACCAAAGGTCCATTGTGACATTGCAGGGCCTCCTGTCATCAGTGGTCCATTGTGACACTGGGCCACCAAAGGAGACCATGTGACACTGCAGGGCTTCACAGAACCTGGAGGCCATGGTGACATTGTGGAACTCCATTGAACCAAGGGTTCATTGTGACACTGCAGGCCTGCATGGAACCAAAGCTCCAGGGTGACACAGAGTGGCCTCCTGTCATCAATGGTCCATTGTGACACGGTGGAACCAAAGAGACCATTCTGACACTGCAAACCCCCAGGGTCCGAAGGTCCATTGTGACATTGCAAGACTCATGGAAAAGAAGAGTCACATGACACTGTGGGACCTGGGGAACCACGGAGACCATTGTGACACTGCAAGGCCTGATGGAATCAGTGAGATCATTGTGACACTCTGGGGCCTTCTGGAACCAAGGGTCCATTGTGACACTGTGGGACTCTATTGAACCAAGAGTCTATTGTGACACTGCAGGTCTTCTTGTAATCAAGGGACCATTGTGACACTTCTGGACCCCATAGAAACAGGTCACCATTATGGAGCTGTGGGGCCTCATAGATCCAAGGCACCATTGTGACAGTGTGGGGCCCCATAAAACCAAAGGAACAAAGAACAGGTCTGGTTGGTTTGGCCTTCCAGGGGCCACCTGACTGGTCCAGCTGACCCTGGCATGTTGAGGATCTCTTCTCATCTGCTGCTAAAGCACAGGGACTCCATGCTTTCCTTCCTATGGAAAAGAACTCTCCTCCTCCAGGAACCCATGGTCAGATTTGGGATTTCTCCTCCGAATTTCCTTATATCCAGGGATTGTTCCCATAGGAATATTGCCAGTACAAATCTGGCTGCAGTGGTTTCTCAAGGGTCACTTCCCATCTGTCCCCAAAACATTGGGGAAATCTCTGCACTTTCCTTCCTATGGGAAAGGACTGTCCTGCTTCTCCAGGTGTCCATGGCCGAGGTTGTGTTTTGACCTCCAAAATTCCCTAAATCCAAAGACTGCTCCTAGACAAAATCTACCATTCCCGAAAAGTCTGGCTGGCCATGGCCCAGTGAGGCTCTCACCAGCCTTCCAAACACTGGGGCTCTGTGCTTTCCTTCCTATGGAAAAGAACTGCCGTTCTCTTTCAGGCGCCAATGGCCAGAACTGGGGTTCCACCTCCAACATTGCCTGTTGTGACAGACTGGAGGAGATTTTTGGCTCAAAACATTTCATGTGTGAGGGAGGAAGGGGCAGGTTCAGCCTTGACCTGCCCTGGAACCCAAATCGCCCCAGAGCCTCTATCCCAGCCCAGCAGTGTCTGCCAATCCCTGGCACAGCACAGGCAATGCTCCACAGCCACCTCTGCAGCCCCAGCCCAGCTCCTGAGGGACCAAATGAACCTAAGTCCCACCTGGGGGAAGGGCCCAGGAAGACCAAGGGGTATTGAAGGCTGACCAGAATGCAAGCACACATCTTGACCCTACCTCCTCTTGGAATTTCCAGCTGAACAGTGCTGGAATCCAGGAGTTGGTAACTGTGTGTGTGCTTCTCTGCATCTTTTTGCCTTGCTCTCTTTCTGTGTCTTCTTCTGTTTCTGTGCTCCTGCAAATTTTGATTAATATTAAATGGAGCAGGCTTAGAATTTGTGAAGTTTAATGGCTCAAGTCAATGCTTTGAGAAGTGTTTTATGTTGACCTAATGTCTGTTGTGATTTGAGATGAGAAGAATTTTAAAAAGTAAAATTTTTCGTGTAAGTGACAATCTGTTAAACCACTAAGATACTGAACACGTCTCTGTGAAACACAAATGTTAAAGATGAAAAAGTCCAGGCACCTCCTCTTTCTTTTCCAGTCAACAAAGAAGCAGCAAGCCCTGGCCCTGGCCCCCATCTCAACCAAACCAAACCAAACCAAACCAAACCAAACCAAACCAAACCAAACCAAACCAAACCAAACCAAACCAAACCAAACCAAACCAAACCAAGCAACCCTGCCGTGGGCTGAGCTCCTGCTCCCCTCCCCAGGCTGCCCCCCTCCAGATTGGCCCCATTCTAACCAAACCAAAACCCAACAACTACCAAACAGGAAAACAAGAGGCTACAAAACCACAACTAGAGCAAAGCAAGACACAGCTATTGAAATCTTACCAAGTCCCCTCCCCCCAACACAACTAAAACAAAAAACTCCTACAACCTACAACCCATACAAAATAACCTTACAACTAAAAACTTAAACATAAAAAAAGCCAAAAACCAACCATAAAACCAATTGTAGCACAACACAACCATGACTTCCACCACAAGTTACTGGCAGGTCAGATGTTAGTCCTTTCAATACTTCAATCCTCCCTTGAGTTAAAGAGAAAACAAAATGCAAGCATATAAAAAATAAAAATCAAAGTCAGTAAAGAAGAAATGAAATCCTAATTTAAAAGAAAGAAAAAAATACCTGAATCTTAAAACTAAAATCCTCCTATAAACTATAAACAAAAAACCTCTTTTTCTTCACAAAACTATTTCAACAATTCAAATTTGTATCAAACAAAAATCTCCATGCTAAAATAAACAAATTTTAAAAAACCTGCAATTTCAAAAGAAGTTTAAACAGAAAAAAAAAGTAATTCAGTATCCCCAAGAGAAGATCTCTATTCCCAGAGATAAAAATAATTTATAAAGTAAATAAGAAAAACTTTATTATAACTCATCTTTAAAACAATACCCCACAAGTCAACATGGCCCATCAACAAGCTGTAAAAAAGCTTGTAGCTAGAAAGACAACTTCACAATAACGAAGTTCCCCAGACAACTGTTATCCATGACAAAATTAAGTACCACAAAAAAATTTCCTCCTGTAAAAAACCTCCATAATCTTAACAAGAAAAACTTATCACCCTAAAACTAAAAAAAAGACAATTCTAGAAATAGTAAACCACTAGAAATTTTACGTTTAGTTTCTTTATATTGTCAGGTTAAAAAAAATTGTAAAGAAAAACAGTGTTCTAAAGAATCTATTTTAATTCTTACTACCTTTTTTCTTTTATTTGCTTTTAATAAAATTTTCTTTATACCCTTTTAAAATTTTAAGTCTACTTTACCTTTCTCGTAATCCTATCTCACAACAAAAAAAACACATAAATAATTAACCGACACTAAAACCGACCACACTCATTAATCCATTAATTAGGAAATCTCAAGATGGGAAAAATCTTAAATTAACAAACCAAAACCACTACAATGTTAGCATGTTATCATTAACCCTTTGCCAAAGTTTCTCTGATTTTCTAATGCTGCCAGTAAAGGCTGTTTGGTTGATTTGGGCTCCTGAGAATCTCTTATTGGTATTTCTTCAGGGAGTCCAACTCAGAGTACACAAACAACTGAAATTCCTTCTAAATATTTCCTTGAGAGAGTTGTTTGGGGGATGGGAGTCAGAGCTTGTGTGTCCTGCTTGGCACAGCCCAGGCAGGGCTTTCCCAGCCACATTCCACACTCCATTTCCCAGCTGGAGCCGCTGGTGCCTCTGAGTTGTGCTGCCCGAGCCCCAGGGACGCTCTCCTTGTCTGCCCATTCCCCCACGGTCTCTGGGCAGGGATGGCCTCAGTGGGGGCTGCTGACATCCTCAGCACCTTGGAGGCTGCTGCTGAATTTTCCTGCTCCAGAGGCTTGTTCAGCCTTCAGCTCTTCAGTGCAGGAATTCAGTGTCCCAGGGCTCATTGACATTCAGAACAACTAAACAAGCCAAACCTCTGGGGATAATTTGATTTAATTTTCAAATCTTTTGTGGTTAATTAGACGAATTCCAGTAGTGTATTCAAGTTGAATAGATTCTATTTAAAGAGACAGTGAGAAAAGATTTCCTAGGTCCAATTTAGGTTTCTTCTCCCTGTTAATTTATTGATACGTGCGATCTCCAGCTGACACTGAATCCAAGTACCTCCTCATGCAGTTTGAATAGATATGAAAGTCAAGACCCTTCATGGCTGACAATCAATCAGACTCCGTCCCTACCCCCACCCCACCATTTCCCCCATCCCAGCCCTGGCACTCAGAGCAGCCTTGTGCAAATCTGAGCTCCCTCCAGCCCAGGCTGCACCTGCAGCTTTCAGCTCCTTGGCTCCAGCTCCCACCTGCTTTCCTTGGAGAAGGAGCTGCCCGAGACACAGAGGGCTGTTCATTTCTTGTCAGCCAACAAAGCCAAGGGAAGGCACAGCTCCATCAAATGCAAAAGTCATTCCTCTGCTGGATATTAAATCCACTTTCCACGGCAGGCAGTCTCAGAGCAATGGAAAACACTTTCTGTGCCCAGCACAGATCCCAAATTCCCCCCAAACCCTCCCTCCCCCAATTCTGCCCAGATTTGCTCTTTGCACACACAAGTCACAGGCTAAAGTCAGGAGCTCCCTCCATGCCAAGAGGGAGGAAAAGAGAGAAAGGGGATGAAGAGCTCTCCTGTGCAGAGCCAAGGTCCAAGTGCCCCTGCAGTGGGAACCACAACTCATCAGGTTTGTGTCCTTTGGCCTCAGGGCCTGGTGACACTCAGAGGCACAGGAAGATTCCTTGCCAACAAACACAAGTTGAACATTTGAACAGTTTAATAACCATCACAGCTCTTCCCTCAGCTATTTGTGATGTCCCAGCAGCATTTGACATGTCCACCATCCCCAGGGGATCTCTCTTCTGGAACAGTTTTAGACAGAGTCATAAGAAAATGTAATTCTGTGATAGATATAATGACAATTAGGTTGTTGTCTAATGATATATATATTTGAACATCAGAATGTCTGGACAACTCCCTGAAGTTCAAAGCATGAAGCCATTCAGTTGAGAGGCGCTTGAATGACCAGAGAGCATCTGAAGAAGGAAATCTGGGATCAATGGGGAGGTCATAGATCAGGCTGGTCGAGTGAAGACATGTCCTTACACATGGCCATTTAAACATGAGAGCTGGAAACACTGGAAGGAAGATGATCATGAAATATTAAACTAGGTGTTGGTGACTAACATAGAGAAGAAGACTGATATTTTTTCCTGGAATCAGTACAAGAATCCAGTAGATCCAGAAAATTCCTGTTCCTTGTGGAAAAATATGCCATCTCCTAAAAGTACTCAAGTGAGTCAGGTAATAAAGATTTGCTTGTATATTAGGAAAGGAACAGGTATTAAAACCTGTGCCCCTTTCCAGGCAGACATCAGCTGTGTGCCCATGAACACGCAGTGCCACTTGTGCCCTGAGGTGCCCAGCTGGAATTAGATCTCTCTGAGAGCACTTGAAGGAGAGCAGAGCACTTTGCAAGCTGCAGGGCCCTGACAGCCCCGCAGGGCTCCTGTCCCATCAACATCTGCTCTGCTCCAATCTGAAACAGGGCCCAGCATGGTGCTGGGATCATCAGAGAGCTGAGGTGTGTGCTGGAATTCAATGCCCTCCCCATCCCGCAGCAGCCCTGCATTTCCCTCCTGCAGCCTTGGTCTCCAGCACAGCCATGGAGGCTCTTTGGGCTCTGGAGTGTTCCTGCAGCCCCCAAGGGCAGCTGAGCTCTGCCTTTGGCACAGTCAGGCCTGGCCAGCGCAGGCCATGCTCAGCAATTCCCTGTGTGTGCCTGGCCCTGCTGTCAGCCCCGGCAGCGGCTGCGTGGCCGCTTTGTGGCCCTGTGATGGCCCAGCCATGGTGGCCCAGCCCCTGTGCAGGCCCAGCCCAGGCCAGCAGCATTGCGGCTGGGAACGGCCCCTGTGCCGTGGTGCCCACAGCAGCCTTGGGGCTCTGTGCCCCATGGCCTCCCTGCTGGGCAGCCTCTGCCACCTCCTGCAGAGCCCCTGGCACCTGTGGGGCTGCACAGGCAGCCCTGCCCCGGGCTCTGCCACCGTCTGGGCCAGCAGAGAGGCAGCCAGGGCTGGCCATGGCCAGGAACAGGCCCTGAGCCCTGCAGGAGGATGGAGCTGGGCCACAGCCAAACTCAGCCCAGGCCAAAGCTGGGCTCAGCAGCCAGGGCTGCCAATGCATGGGCACAGAGGTTTGTTCTGACAAATGCCCTGGGCCCCCTCCCTGCTCTGTCCATGCCACCAAGGGCACAGAGGAGCCTCCTCTCTGGGCCACTTGCCTGTTTGCAATGCCTTGCACAGGCTCTGGCCCTGCCCCACAAGGTCTGGCCTGAGTCCTGCCCCTGCACGCTCAGCCAGGCTGAGATGGATGGTTTCTGGGCCAGGCTCTCTGAGCCCAGCCCAGCTCCCTGCAAGCTCTGCCAGCTGCCCTGAGCTCTGGGCAGCACCAAGGGCCTCTCCCCAGCCCAGCCGGCTCTGCCCCACAGTTCTGCTCAGGCCAGGCTGCTCTGGGCGCTGCCCCACGACCTCAGCCCCTGGCAAGGGCACAGCAGCAGCTGCAGCTGCCACAGGACTCAGCCCCAGCCATGGGGGAAGGTGCTTGGCCAAGGCCAAAGGAGGCTCCCTGGCTGCCCTGCTCCCCTCGGGCTGAGGTGCTGAGAGCTCTGCAGCCCCTGCTGTCATCCCATCTGCCCAGGGCAGCACAAGAGCCCCGGCCTTGGGGCCCTCAAGAGCTGGTCCTGCCGCAGGCCCAGGGCCCATGCCAAAGCTGGGGCAGCTACAAAGCTGTGCCCATTTCTGTTCATTGCTGCTCTGATGGGGATTGGTTCTCAGCCACTCAGAGTTTGTTGATGAATTTTCCTCCTGCAGAGGCCTCTTCTTTCTTGAGCTCCTCAGTTCAAGGGAAAAGGCTCATAAACATTTGTTCAAAACACCTGAACAAGAAAAGCCACAGGGAATACTCCAGGTTTTCAATTCTTTCGTGGTTAATTAGACACATTTCTGAAGTGTATTCAAACTGAATATACTGTATTGAAAACAATGAAGAGAGAACTGATTTATCCTGTTAAATTTTCTTTTCCTGTTTATAGAGTGATTTCAGCAATGTCCAATTGATATTGACCCCAGCACCTTCTAATGCAGTCTGAATAAATATTAAAATCAAGAGCTTTAAAGCTGATGATCAGTAACGCTTTGTCCCCACCACTTATCCACAATTTCCCTCATCCAAACCCTGAGAATCCTATGGATCAGGAACAGGTAAGACACCATCCCTGGAAGTGTTTAAGGAAAGATTGGATGTGGCACTCAGTGCCATGGTCTGGGTGACAAGGTGATGTTGGATTCCAGGTTGGACTTTATGCTCTCCCAAGGTCTTTTCCAGCCCGGTTGATTCTCTGATGATTGTGACACTGCAGGGCCCTGGGGAAGCAAGGGGCCATTGTGACCCTAAGCAAGGGGCTTGATACCACTAAGGGGACAATGGTGACACTGTGTGTGACATAGCAGCACAGAGCCAAGGGGCCACTGTGACACTGTGGGGCTGAATGGAAGCAAGGAGTCCATGGTGACAGTCTGGGTCCTGCTGGAACCACAGAGGCCACTGGGACACTGCATGGCCTTGTGGAACCAAGGGGCCATTGTGCCACTGGGGAACCAAGGAGACCCTTGGGAGAGTGTGGGGACAATGGAATCAAGTAGACATTGCAGCATTGCAAGGACTCTGGGAACTGAGGGAACAATTGTGACACTGTGGTGCCCCATGGAACCAAGGATCCCTGGTGACACGGCAGGATCATGTGTCGCCAGGGCTCCACTGTTACACTGCAGCACCAAGGAATTCATTGTGGCAATCTGAGGCCTCATGGAACCAAGAGGCCACTGTGACCCTGCAGGGCCTTGTGGAACCATGCAGAGCATTGTGACGGAGCTGGACCTGGTGTCATGATGGGGCCATTGTGACACTGCAGGGCCCCATGGAAGCAAGGGGCCAGTGCAGCTCCTCAGGGACTCCTGCAATGAAGGAAACATGTTTGACACCGTGGTGGCCCTTGGGACCAAGAGGCCATTGTGAGACTGTGGAACCAAGGAGAGCATTGCTGCACTGCCAGACCTCGTGGAACCAAGGATCCACTGTGACACTGCAGGGCCTTGGGGGACCAAGGGCAATCGTGACACTGTGGGGCTCAAGGATCCAAGGGACTTTGTGACACCATGGGGTCCCATGGAACCAAAGGGACATTGTGACACTGGGAGGCCTTATGAAATCGTGGAGACAATTGGGACACTCTGGGGCCCAATGCAACCGTGGTGACACCAAGATATCTGGGAGTGTGGATCAGCTGGAGGGTAGGAGGGCTCTGTAAAGGGACCTGGACAGGCTGGATCCAGGGCCCAAATCCAACAAGGTGAGGTTTAACAAATCCAAGTGTCAGGTCCTGCACTTTGGCCACAAGCCCTGCAGTGCTACAGGCTGGGGACAGAGTGGCTGGAGAGCAGCCAGGCAGAAAGGGACCTGCAGGGACTGATGGACAGCAGGCTGGACATGAGGCAGCAGTGTGCCCAGGTGGGCAAGAAAGCCAATGGCTCCTGGGCTGGCTCAGGAATGGTGTGGCCAGCAGGAGCAGGGCAGTGATTCTTCCCCTGTGCTGTGCACTGGTTGGGCAGCACCCTGAGTGCTGTGTCCAGTTATGGGCCCCCTGGGGTGAGCAATTAGAAGAAATGTGAAGCAGGGGGTATAAAGCAAGCAAATGTGAAGCAGAGGAAATGCTCAGGGCAGTTTGGGGGTGGCTGCCAGGCAGCCCTGGCTCTGAGCAACAGCGTCTGCAGTGGCACAGGAAACTCCCAGCTGATGGGAACAAACTTTCTGGCTCACTGCAGAGGCCCGGACAAAGCTGAGTGGTTTCCCTGGTGTCCCCCAGCCCTTGCTGGCCCCAGGGGCTGATGGCATTTGTGCTCCCTCAGGTTCATGTCCCCACACCAACAGCATGGGGGTGCTCCCCCTGCTGTGTGCAATGCAAACAGGGGCTGCTGAGGCAGTGCTGCCATGTCTGTGCCTGCAAGGATGGGGCACCTGTGTGAGCTGGGGGAGAGGCCAGGGCTTCAGAGGGGGGATGTTGTTGGCCGCTCCATCAGGATGCTCTGGGACGCTGCCCTGGGCTGTGCAGTGCACTGGGGATGGATCAGCCCCTGCTCT
This sequence comes from Melospiza melodia melodia, assembly GCF_035770615.1. Classification (NCBI taxonomy): domain Eukaryota; kingdom Metazoa; phylum Chordata; class Aves; order Passeriformes; family Passerellidae; genus Melospiza; species Melospiza melodia. The sequence continues at coordinate 10,144,509 of NC_086219.1, read as the reverse complement.
GCTGCTCCTTCCCGTCTGCCCCAGGGCCCTTGCAGAGCCCCAGCCATGCTGTTTGCCCCCAGCCTGCACACGGCCAGCCTGGGGCTGCTCACGGGGGTTTTTCTGTGCTGAGCATTGGCCTGGGTGTTCTTGAGAGAGCCTGGGCAAGGAGCCTGGAGCCCCCAGGCCCTGGCCTGAGGCATCAGCACTGCCCCAGCAGTGCCCATGGCCTGTCCCTGCTGCAGCCCCGGCACTGCCATCCCCAGGGCTGTGCCCGGCCCCGAGAGCACTCAGGCCCTGCAGCAACACCAGGGCCACCAGGGCAGCAGGGCAGGGCCATGGCAGCAGCACTGGCAACACCAAGTGCTGCTGCTGCTGCTGGGCACAGCTGCTGGGCCAGCACTGATCTGCCCCCAGCTCTGCACACAGACATTGCTGCTGCAGCTCCAGAGAGGGCAACAAAAGGGCATCTCTGCAGAAAACTCGGCTGGGAGATCCTTTAGTTCCTTTAAAGCTACTGAGAGCGCAGCCCTTTATTGACAGTCTTTGAGAACAAGGATGGTGAGAGACACAAAATGAGAAATGGCAGAAGCAATGACATTTTTTGGTTGACAATATTAAAACTCTAAAAAAAAAATAAAACGACCTCCAAAATGAAACCAACAAGAAGGATCAAAGATGATTTTATTAGAAGTGATTTGCAGAAATTTGCCAGCAGTTTAATGCTTCTGAAACCATGCAGTCATCAGTGTCCACACTGCAGCCTTGAGCTCCTGGTTCCTCAGGCTGTAGATGAGGGGGTTCAGGGCTGGAGGCACCACCGAGTACAGAACTGACAGGGCCAGATCCAGCAATGGGGAGGACAGGGAGGGGGGCTTCAAGTACAAAGAAGTACCAGTGCTGATGAACACGGTGACCATGGCCAGGTGAGGGAGGCAGGTGGAAAAGGCTTTGTGACGTCCCTGCTCAGAGGGGATCCTCAGCACGGCCCTGAAGATCTGCACATAGGAGAAAACAATGAACACAAAACCGCCAAATGATAAGCAGGCACTAATAACAATGAGCCCATATTCCCTGAAGAAGGATTGGGAGCAGGAGAGTTTGAGGATCTGAGGGATTTCACAGAAGAACTGGCCCAGGGCATTGCCATGGCAAAGGGGCAGGGAAAATGTATTGGCTGTGAGCAGAAGAGCAGTGAAAAAGCCACTGGCCCAGGCAGCTGCTGCCATGTGGGCACAAGCTCTGCTGCCCAGGAGGGTCCCGTAGTGCAGGGGTTTGCAGATGGACACGTAGCGGTCATAGCACATGACGGTCAGCAGATAAAACTCTGCTCCAATGAAGAACATAAAGAAAAACAGCTGAGCAGCACATCCAGTGTAGGAGATGTCCCTGGTGTCCCAGAGGGAATTGTGCATGGCTTTGGGGACAGTGGTGAAGATGGAGCCCAGGTCAGTGAGGGCCAGGTTGAGCAGGAAGAAGAACATGGGCGTGTGCAGGTGGTGGCCACAGGCTACGGCACTGATGATGAGGCCGTTGCCCAGGAGGGCAGCCAGGGAGATACCCAGCAAGAGGCAGAAGTGCAGGAGCTGCAGCTGCCGCGTGTCTGCCAATGCCAGCAGGAGGAAGTGGCTGATGGAGCTGCTGTTGGACATTTTCTGTGTCTTGGCATGGGGATCTGTAAAAATAGTAACCATGGAATAGATTGGTTTGCAGAGGACTTTAAATATCCCAGCACAGCCTGGGGGAACTTTCCCCCTCTGCCTGCTCAGGGCGCTGCTGTCTGGAGCAGTCCCTGCCAGGGCCCTGTGCCCAGGGCTGGGCCCTGCCAGTGCTGCCAGAGCCCAGCCCAGCCCTGGGGGCTCAGCTCTGCCCTGCAGACCCCTGCCAGCTTTGGCACTGCCCAGGGGCAGCTCTGGCTCTGCAGGCTCTGATGGCATCGTCAGAGCAACCCTGAGGAGGCTGGAGAAGTGATATTGACACTGCCTGTGAGGGGTCTTGTGCTGATTTCTGTCACTGCTTGCTTTATTCAGAGCTGAGGTCAAATTATTTATTTTTTCTAAACATGAACCAAGAGATGACTATCTACGTGCAATTTTCCATCCCAGCAACCCAAAGCAGTAGATTAATAAATTTTTCCCTTTTATGCAGCCCCTGCCTTGCTGTGCTCCCTGTATAATCGACTTGAAAATGTTCTGCAGTTAAATGCCGGGATGGGAGCAGTCCTGAACAATGCAGCAACCTCCCCACACAAGGAGAACACTTCCAAGCCTTACCAGCTGTCTGCTCCCACCCAGATCTTGTCCCCCAGTGCTGGGAGCAGCTGCCAGGGCTGGCTGAGAGCTGTCCCTGGCAGGCAGCAGAGTCCCTGCCCCAGCACAGCGCCCTGGGCTGCAGGACCCTGCTCTGCAGGACAGCCCTGGGCACCCCTGGCTGCTCTGCACAAGAGACAATCAGAGAATGTACTCACAGGGTCTGTAGGCATTGGGATGTTCCAGCTTTAGGAGATGGCTCCAGGAGCTGCAGCTGCATTGTCCTGCAGCCAGAGGTTCCTGTGCCAAGGGCTGGCAGTGATTCTGCCCCAGGAACCTCTCAGCACCTTCCCAGCCCTGACTGATTGAAGCTCTCTGTGCCTCTGTGCTGTGTCTGGGGTGGCTGCAGGCAGTGCCCCAGCCCTGCTGGGCTGGCAGAAGAGCTGTTCATCAAGAGAAATGTGCTTTTGAAGCTCTTCTTGGTTACCAGGTGCCAGGAGCCCAGCCCAGCTCAGCAGCACAGATACAGTACCAGGACTTTAATGAGCCTCTGGGGCTTTGTGCTCAGGCCCTAAACATCAGTCCCTGAGAGGGAGCTGAAGAAACCTCTCCAGAACTCCAAGTCAGAATCCAACTCCAAAGTTCCATGGACTTTTAATGGGTCCCACTGAGGGACACAACTGAGAAAGTGTCCCCAGGCCCCAGGCAGAGCACTGGAGGCAGTGATGACAGGTGGGGACAAGGAGAAGCCAAGTCTTTGTGTCCTGGGGCACAGCAGGGTCTGTGCCACCAAGGGCTGGGAGGAGACACCCTGTGCTGAGGCACTGGGGTCTCCTAGCACTGCCCCAGCCAGGCTGGGCACTGTCAGCGCCTTGTCCTGCCCTCAGCATCCCCCCCTAGCCCACATCCCAGTGGCCTCAAGGATCTGCTGGAAGGAGTCCCTGGGGAGCCTTGCTCAGCAATTGCTCTGGGGAATCCTTAATGCTCCCTGTAGGGACTGCAGGTTTTTCAAAGGACTTTGGGTTTGGCTTTTGTCTTGCTGTCTCTGAGAGGTTTGTGCAATCATGGCCTCCAATTATCTGCTGTAATTAGTCCCTGGAGAGGCTTTATGAGTAACAACACTCAGTGGGGCTCATTAATGCTTCAAGGTACTTCAGTGTTTTTATGGTACTTGGTGTTTCCCTTTTGATACAGACTCTGTGAGAGGTTTGTGCAATCATGGCCCCAATTATCTGCTTTAGCGAGTCCCTTGAGAGCTTTGTACTGACACTAAGCGGGGCTCATTAATACTTTGAATTACTCAAGATTTTCAACGTACTTTGGATGTTCCTTTCCACTCTCAATCTCTTAGATGCTTTTTGTGCCATCCTGGCCTCCAGTTCTCTCCTCCATGGAGCCCACGAGGAGCTTGTGTTGGGGATGGACCTCAGTGAGACCCATTCATGCTTTGAGACACTTTTCCTTTGACTTTGACTCCTGGAAAGGTTTATGCTATCTCCCCCGGATCCTGAACTTTCAGGGCTCAGCTCCAAATGAACCACAGGGCTCATTAGGATCAAGCAAATCCTGGCTAACCATGGCTCTGCCTTGATTTCCCTCTGGTCTGGTGCAGTTCATTAGGAATATTTCCTTTTACAGTTATGAAGAAATATGTCAATGAGCTTCTAAGAAATATGTATTCCTTTCTTAAAGGGTGTTCTTTATTGCTGTTCTTATTATACAAGAGGTGGTTGCAGCATTCTGTGATTGATATTGATCCAGGGTCTCTCCTAAGGAGGTCTGGCCAGGTCAGAGAAGTTTTACCTTGATAGCTGACCCAGTGTGGACAACCCTGCCTCACATTCCCCAACCCCGTGTGAGAAACGATTTTCACTTTCAAAAATTTAAATGCTTCATTAAGACCTTATCAAAATACAACAGAAGACTGAATAAAGAAATGAATACAGCACCAGGAGCAAAGGATTCAGTCACCATGTACTTATCTCTAAAATGGATGTTCTGTCTTTTATACCACCAGCCCCTCCCGAAGTCTTGTCAATCAACTCCCTCTTTGCTGTCCAGTGGTGGAGATCACTGTCTTACACCTTAATAGGAGGTCAGGTGCTGCCATAGTAACAAGCCGACCCTCCCAAATGCCCCGACTACTGAGGCCATCCTGTGATAACAATGCAAGGGGGAGGGGAAGGATAAGTATACATCTACAAAATGTCTTTTAACATGTTTAATATTCACCCCTTAATTGTGAGGGTCAACCATAGAATTACTCATCTGTAACAAACCCCCCTTTTCTCTTTCTCTAGTCATTTTACTCGAAAAATTAGGTTAAAATATTTTCTCTCTCTCTTGAATGAGTCATACCAGCCACTGTTGATGTCAGCAAGGACAGTGGGAACAGGAGAAAATAATCTCAGCTTTTCCTTAGATACATGTATTTGGAATGCACAAAAGAGCATCCCAGAAGTCCAGTATGTCATTGACTCCCATCTATTGTGCCTATGTGGCTGCTACCCATAGTTGGTGTATCTTAGGGGTGAGTACAGAGGGCAACTTGGTCCTGCTCTCCAGTCTCTGTTGAATTAAAAGACAACTGAGGAATGATAGAGGTCTGGTATGGCCTTTTGTCCCCACCTTACCATGCCTACGGGGTTGCTACCCACAGCAGTGCTATGGAGCTTTCTTGGTAGCAAACAAAGGGGCTAACCTGGTCTTGCCCTCCTTCCTTTGTCTTATTTTCTTAAAGAAGCTGTCCCATTGCATTTTACAGTCCCTTGTGTACTTCCCCTCAACAGATGCTGGTAATTCCCACCCATTAAAACAGGAAGACAGTTCTCAAGTTGGTTGGTGGAAGCTTGACTCTACTTTTTGGGCTTCTTGGTGTTTTTCTGGTTGTCTTTCAGTCTCTGCTTGAAAGTCAATCTTGTTTCACCCAGCCTGGTTGTTACAGTCCATTCTTTGGGTTCTTCTACTGCCCTTTCACTCTGTTGCCATGAGTCCATCCCCACTCTGCAGTTCTCACGGCCGATTTGGTGGTGAGCAGTACCTGAAAGGGACCTTCCCACTGAGGACTTAGAGGCTGATCTCTCCATGACTTAATCATCACCCAATTCCCAGGATTAATATTATGGATTCTGAAATCGAGGGTGGTAGTTTGAGGAATTGCCCTTTTATGTCTTAGTCCTTCTAAGGTTTGTGCTGTAGACATCACTTATTTCTTGGCATTGGTTCCCCTTCCTCATAGGTGGCAACCTTCTGAGGTGAGGTCAGAAAGGGTAACCCAAACATCATTTCATAGGGTGAGACACCCAGATCTGACTGGGGTTGGGTTCTAATTCTTAATAAGACCAAAGGGAGACATTTTATCCATGACATTTGGGTTTCAATCATTAGCTTAACTAGAGCTCTTTTAAGAGTTTGATTCATTCTCTCAACCTGACCAGAACTCTGTGGAAGCTATGGAGTGTGTAATTCCCATTCACTCCCAGGGCCTGAACAACTTTCTGTAATGGCTTCGATGTGAAATGAGTTCCCCATTCTGAATCAATCCTGTTTGCCATCCCATATTGGGGAATGGTTGATTCTAGAAGTGTTTACTCACAACATTGGCATTGGCTTTCACAGTGGGGGCCACCTCTACCCAGTGAGTCATGTGATCCACTATCACTTGCAAAAACTTCCACTGTGGTACCTGGGGAAGCTCAGTAAAGTCTACTTGGATGTTTTGAAAGGGCCTTAAAGCTAGTTCTCGCCTTCCTCTGGGTGTTTTCCTCACGATTTTCTTATTCACTTTTTGACATATCACACACTGTTCAGTTACTTGCTTAGGTATTCTGAAAATTCCTATGCAGCCCCAATCCCTTAAAAACTGGTCACTTAGCACTTGTGTACCCCAATGTCTTGTTCCATGTATGCCTTCTAGCATTTTTTTGGTCAAGGGTTTATTCCACATTTGCCTCCCATCTGCTAATCTCCACTTCCTTTTGTTATCTTTCTTGGCTCCTATTTTAAGGAGTTCTTTCTCTTCTGTCCCACTGAATATGGGGACTTTTTGCATTTCTCCCATGGTTGTTAATACTATTATTAGTTATTCTGTCTTTGATTCAGTTGCATTTTTAGCTTCTAAATTGGCTAAATTGTTCCCTTGCTCTCCTTTTTGATGTCCTTTAACATATATCACTGTCGACGGAAGGGAACCAGGACATCATTTTGATCATCACAGGCTCAATTTTATTGATCAGTACGGCGGGTTAAATACAGTTAATAATGAGCTTCATACATATTGCAAAAGTTGAGCTCAGGATTGGTCAGCTTGCATATCAGCACCTACGCCTACTTCTACATTCCTATGGTTCTACTTTTGATACTTTCTACATATTCTTAGGATGTATTCAGGACTAATCTCAACTCCCTATCCTCATGTTGCAGCAAGGTCGCTGCTGACTCTTCCTTTTAGCTTGCTGACTGCTGACTTTTCTCCTTCAGTTTAACCAGTGGCATTATATCAGTGTGGCCTTTCTCAGCTAACCAATTATTAATAATGCTCTCCACATTTCCCCCGTTTTCTTCTTGTGCAAGGAGATTAGTTTGCCATGTTTTTGCTATTGTACGGCTGACCATGTTTTGGATACAGTTAAAGATACAAGGCAAAATAAGCAAAAACAGTAAAATTACACCCAGCAATCCTATAGCATAGATCACAAGGTTCCTCAGCCACGGTCCGAGTCCCAGGCCTTTAAGCCATTCGTCAATTCCTAAACCGTCTTCTTCCTTAAGTTTGTGAAGTCCCTGTTGTAACTCTTTTATCTTAGTGTGAATGGACACTGAATGATCAGACAGATTCATGCAACACATTCCCTCGAACTCTTCACATCCATGCCCTTGTGCTAAGAGCAAAAAATCTACAGCAGCTCTATTTTGCAAAACAGCGTGGTTAACACTTTGCACATCTGCAGTTAGCATGTCTAGAATTTGTGATGTCTTGTTCAGCTCATTCTTTGCCCAGCATCCTAGTTGTTTTGCTAAATTCATAGCTTTATTGGCAGATCCTCCTGGTAAGATAGTTGAAACCACCACCTGTTTGAATGTGCCCCAAAACCGTGGATCTCCTATCTTGCTGCAGTCTAAGTCATGTATGCTACGTTTTCTCCTGTTTGAATTTTGACTCAGCTGCATTAGCAAGGACACATTAGGATGAAACAATGACAATTTTCCCAAAAAACAGGGTCCACCCTGTGGTTTAGCTGGTATACCATTCCACGCCCTGTCTCCACAAATCAAAAATATTCCTGTGGGTAATTTCATTGATGCTGTGATATTTGTGCCGTTACATTGACTGTAATGCTGTGGAGAGAATTCACTCACATTCAGGGATGAATCTAGGGTGGCCCATGTTTCTTTAGGTTGGTTTAAATTCTGAGCACCCGAAAGTTTGAAGCTAAACCATCCACCAGCTGTAGTGTTAGATATGCTGGCATTTGTACTTCCAAAAAGATCCAATTCCTCAGGAGGAGAGTGCAAAGAGGTGTTAAGTGATTGGATTAGTAAGCATTGACGATAGCCATCACTCTGACCTGCAGTATACCCCTGTTGCACTGGCAATGTGATGTTTGACATGTTAGACATACATAAGGTTTGATTGTTTATCAAACTGCAAAATTCTCCAGGAGACCACACCGGAAGTCCCACCAGGCATGTTCGAAATGGGTTAGTGACTCCTCCAAGACTAAGACAAAGTGATGATTGGTTAGTTTGATTAGCAAGCGTTACCCATAAATTTTCCCTTGGTTGACTAAAGTGTGTTACTCCTACTGCCTCACTTGCTACAGCATTGAGCAGTATTACAAAAACAAACCTCATTTTTCTTTCTGCTTACTTTGTTTTTTTTTTTTTCTTTCTTCTGCTTACGTTGTTTTTTCTTTCTTCGCTGTCTTTTCCCTGGTTCGCTAAATTGTCTATTGTAAGGCTGAGTCAGTTTTTGAATACACTGATCTAATTCTAAATCAGCATCCTTGCTCACAAGTATAGCACGAGGTAAGTTTGAAGGCAAATCAGCTTTGCAGCGAGCTGCTATGATACGTGAGGCTCTAGTGATTTCAAATATTCTAAGGTTTTCCTGTAACTTTCACCTAAGATATGCTATAACCACTTGTTCTGCACTCTCAAAGAGCTGTAATCCTGTCCGTCCTGGCAGGCCAGTACTTTGTTCAAGAGCTCTAACACAGATATGATTTCGAATCCACTTTCCAAAACAAGATGTACACCATAAATATCCCAATGACTTCTGTGAATACCAATAAATCTGATTACAATCTGCACAATGCAAAGCTACCCATGCATAGCATTTATCTTTATCCTTTTTGCAAACATAACAAGGAAGCGAATGTAAGTAAGGACCAGTATAAAATTGTGTATCTTCAACCCAAAGCAACCAATTCAATGGTGGTGATCGCAAAGCCTCTTCAGCCTTTTTACTATATGAGGCTAACAGCTCAAGGTCTTTCTTTAACACAAGGTGTATCTTATTTCGTAATCGTAGTTCTTGTTCATTATCCTCCTCAACAACTATATCCTCCCGAGGGTCCCACAACAGTAAAATTGTTCTAATCATAGAAAATTAATTAGCAATCACTGATACCCCTATTCAAATGAGACCGTTCCCCTTTTTGCCTTCTTTTTCTTATCTGTCTTCAATCTTGCTGCTCCTAATTTCACTGGTCCTGCCACTTTCAAACTTAATTTTTTCAACTTATCAATGCAGCAATCTAATGCTCTATCAGGATCCCCTTGGAAGGGTCCTACAACTGAATGCTGTGTTAAAGGCACTAATTTCCTACACCTTATAGAAACTATACGTGATTTACTTTGAACCTTAATTCTATTTACAATACATTGTATTTCCCATCGATAATAAGCAAGAACCTTCTGTTCAGGAGACTCATAAAGATTTAAAGCTACATATGCGTTTTGCCCCGTTTGTCTCCGTAATTCATCTTGCCAGCTTTTACCCCACGTGTGCTCGTGTTCACAAGTATGACACCACAAATCCCGTAATAATGATTGTTCTATCCAAAAAGTTCTTTTACAACCCCCACAACGTAGAGCTATCCAGGCAGCACAATGTGAATTGTGACAGTCAAGGCAATGTAGTTTCGCTGGATCTGTTAAATGAAAAGTTGATAATGAGTCAATGAAACGAATCAACTCCTGGGCTGTCCGATAGTGACGTGTCAGTGCTCTGTCCACCGCTTCCGAGTACCCCTTCAACTGAAACAGTAGTGGCTGTAGGACTAGAAGCAGTTTCTTCCCCAGTCGCTCCTTGTCCTCCTCCGTAAGGTGATCCACCAGAGGCTGCATCAAAAACAGGTTTAGTCCACTTAGCAGGCACCCACAAAGGCCCTGTAGGTGAGGAAACACAAAGATACCCCGACCCCAATATAATACTTTTGCAGGTTTTTCCCATAATCCTGTACTTGGGTTCTTATACTTAACCCAGACCTCTGTTTCCTTAGTATTTTCCTGACCTGACCTCGGATGATGTTTCATTGCAGGGGGGGTATCGTCTTCCCCAAAAATGCATAAATGATTAATCACATACAAAACCTTAGCCAAACATGCTTGTGGATCTGTCAAATCTTGATGTTTTTCAATATACTGCTTAAGGGTACCGTTTGCTCTTTCCCGTAAAGCTTTCCTTAACTGTATCAGTAACTCATACAATCGTTTATTATTCACTTCCTTAATTGCTGCTTCCTCTATTCGTTTGACTACTCCTGCAACATACATAGAGTCTGTGACCACATTTAAAGGCTCCTGTAAGTTGGACACCGCCCATACTACTGCTAACAATTCCAAAGTTTGTAAGCTATCTGCAGGGTCTGCTGTGAGGAGTTGATGCTTCCATTGTCCTTTTTCTTGCCAGGTAACAGCAGCACGCCTTGATTTCTTTCCTGCATCTGTAAAAACTGTAATAGCTCCTTCTATGGGGTTTTCTTCTCTTAAAGGTCGAGTAATCCAGTTCCATTCTGTCATCCATTGCAAAACTCTAGGCACTAATTTACTAGTCTCTACTTTAGCAGGTGACATCAATAATGCTTCTTGTAAATTCTTTGAATTTATCAAGTACCAGTCCAAAGTTTCTTTTTCCATAGGTAATCTAATAGTAGCAGGTTCTCTACCATCCACTTCAAGAATTCTGAGACGCCCCTTTTTGATTAATGCAGCTAATTGTTCAATTTTTGAAAATATTGTTTTCTTATGCTGTAGTGGTGGTGACAACCATTCCAAAACCCGTATCTCCCCCGTTTTCTCTTGTTCTTGAGAGAGAGCACCAAGCAAGTGGCAAGGGCTATTCCAAATAGTAAGGTCAATGGGGTGGTCGAGTTGTCGACGAGACACATACCCTTGCTGTACACAGTTACTAATTTGCTGCAAGGCAAGATGATGCTCCTTTGTCAGGTGTACAGGAGTAGTAGGGTCCACACCTTTTAACAAAGGTCGTAGGGCTTCTAATAAGTGATCTGGTATTCCCACAATAGGCTTCAGCCACTGTAAGTCTCCCAGCAACTTCTGTGCATCATGTAGAGTTTTAATGTCCAATTGTAATTCCAATTTTTGTGGTATCACTATTTGATCTGTCAAAGTCTATCCCAAATATTTCCAGGGCTTTGTAGTCTGAATTTTCTCTGCAGCAATAACAAGTGAATATGCAGCAAGAGTATTTTTAATGGTGTTAATCTGTAAAGAGGAGAATGGCTGTTGCTGTGCAAACAAAATATCGTCCATGTAATGATATATTATAGTTGCTGGCCATTTACGACGTAGTGGCTGTAATGCTGCATCAACATAAAGCTGACATAGGAGAGTTGCGCATGCCCTGCGGAAGAGATGTCCATTCAAATCTTTTATCTGGTTCCCCACGATTTATTGCTGGTAAAGTAAAAGCAAATCTCTTCATGTCATCAGGATGCAGGCCAATAGTGAAAAAACAATCCTTTAGGTCAATAATTAAAAGTGGCCAGTGTTCTGGAATCATAGCTGGATTTGGAAGACCAGGCTGTAAGGCCCCCATTGGTTCCATTTGGTCATTTACAGCCCTCAAATCATGTATCAAACGATATTTCCCTGATTTCTTTTTGATTACAAAAATAGGTGTATTCCAAGGGCTTGTGGACAGTCGCAGGTGTCCCTTTGTATATTGTTCCTGTACCAATTCATGGGCATGCATAAGACTCTCCCCTTTTAATGGCCATTGCTTAACCATCACCGGTGTATCCGTTTTCCAGGTGAGTGGAATGGGGAAAGTCCAAGCAATGGCAATTACCCCAAAGGGTGCTGATTAGTTAACACCACTCCCAATTGTGTTAAAATGTCCCTTCCAATTAAACAGGAAACTGTAGGAGGCAGTTGAACAATTGAAAACACAGCAGATATTTGTTGATTCTCAATGCACACAGACAAAGGCGGCGACCTGCTTGCCAATGTAAATCCTCCTACTCCTGTGAGCATGTTTGATGAAGGAAATAGAGGCCAATGTTGTGGCCAGGCTTCTGGAGAAATGATGCTAGTATCTGCTCCTGTATCCAATAATCCATAAAGGGTTATGCTTTGATGCCCATAGGTAATTTCAACCTTTTGTTTTGGTCTATTTTGTAAATCCACAGTTAAAAGTGTAACACCGGTAGAGCCAAAACCTTTTTCATCCCGTGCTTGCCCAGTAAATGATTGTATTCCTGATGTCATTTGTGACAGTGGTACCAATTGTGCAATGCGTTGTCCTTTTGTAATTTTAATCGGAGGATAAAGGGTGTAAGCCATAATTTGTATTTCCCCTGTAAAGTCCGCATCGATAACGCCAGGCAAAACAAATAATCCCAACATAGTTATAGAGGAACGTCCCAGCAATAATGCTCCACATGTTTGTCCATTTAGTATAAGAGGACCCTTTATTCCAGTGGGTATCCTCTCAGGCCGGTTCGTCATTAGTGTGACGTCTACTGCTGCTGATAAGTCCAAGCCGAGGCTCCCGGTTGTTGCGGGTTGCAGACAGGAGGTGGCAGCGATGTCACGGCAGCTGCTGGTGTCTCCGATGTCACTGAGGCAACTTGTGTCTGTCCCTCATTGCCGCATCGGTAACACTTGATGAATGGTCTCGAGCCTCTTTACGTGACTGCCAGTGAGCCGCTTTGGAGAGGAGCAAGAGCAGCTAACACTTGATTTTGAGAGGAATATGCTTTTGCAACCCTAATCCTAATTCCTTTAAGGCTTCTGCTATAAATGCCTGTGAAGCTGTTGGCATTAATGCCATTCACTCTAATGCTTCCTCAATAGTCCAATTTGCCCCTAAAGTAGCTAACACTCTTTGGGTTGCTGGATTGCTATTTTGCAAAGCACACCTGCTTCAATAGCACCCTGCAACACCAGCCCGATCTATAGCAGTAGCTGTTCTATCGATAAAATTTCCAAATGATTCTTCCCTTCCTTGCTTAATACCCATATAAGCCGGTAACCCTCCTGGCTCTTTAACCATATCTATTGCAGCACGCACTAACCACATAGACTCTGTAAGTTTATCTGCTCCCGATATCATCTGTGCCTCTGTACGTAAATATGCCCCTAAGCCCATCAGCTCCTCTACTGTCACCCCATGTAATGGGTCTCCCTGGGCTCGTTGTACAGCAACCGATTCATTTACCAACGCGTGCCAATGGGCATTAAATAATAACTGCTGATGCTGAGTAAATATCAACCGAACTATTCCTCTTAAATCATTAGGACATAAAACCTGAGTATTAAAAAGATAATCTAACATTTGCTTAACAGGTTCACTTTTTACTCCAAACTGACTAACCGTAGAACGTAGCTGAGTTAACAGCTTCCAATCTAAGGGAGTATATTCTGCTATATTATGCGTAAGGTTCCCCTGTGCATCATACTGTGGTGTGTATGTAACTGGACATGCAAGACTAGAAGCTATTTCCACCGCCTCACCATCCCCCATTTGCATTACTTCTTTCGCCAAAGCAGCCCAAGCTTCCCTCCTCTGTTTAGCCATCTCCCCCCATGGATCACGGTGTGCCCCTGGGATGGGATCTGGCCCTTTAAGGGTGCTATGCTGCTGGCGCTTCGGTGCAGACACCGAGGTTTCGCGCGGGGGGGGCAGTGAAGCAGAGGCTGGCTCGCGCGGGGGAAGCGGGAGCCCCCCCTCCCCCGCTGGAGCTGACAGTGAAACCGGAGCCGGCTCAATTGAGGGGTAGCGGCGGAGGCAAGGCTGGCGGCGGAGGCGAAGCTGGCTTGCCCCTCCCCCCACCATCCGACTCGCCCTCCCCCTCTGACAGGAAAGGTGCAGACGGTTCCACTGCGCCTATAGAGAAATCCTCCACACCACTTTGCTGGGGACTCTTAGGCATAAGTACCTTAGTTACAGAGGGTGCCAGGGGATCATCTTCACGACCATACCCTATATTCCTCTTATGAGCTTCTGTTGCCCTTTCTGCTGCCTTTCTCTCAGAGACCTGCTGAAGTAACGTGTTATACACCACCCGCCATAACTTCCCGAATTTCTTTGCTGACTTATCATCATCTAGTACTGTATCCCACAATATTTCCCCAAACTTTCTCCACTCTGATAACTCATGAACTGTATGAGGATTAGAAAAGATACCCTTAGCATGGCCATAAGCTAATAACCCTGGTAACTCCTTTTTTAAATCTATCCCTTTTATCCCACGCCGCTCTAAATAGGCGGTAAATAAATCATATGCCGCTTGCCTATCCATACCTATTAATCAGCGCGCGCTGTTGCAGCTCTCCAGGCTCCGGCGGACACGTATTGGCTTAAGTCACAGTTGTGAACCTTAAGGGTGCTTCAAATTCCGGCACCGTCCCGGCTGCTGGGACCCAAACCCAACTTCCGGACCGTGGCGTAATCCCTTTTTCTTTTAATCCGAGAAAAAGGGCAGAGATTCGGTTATGCCCGCATTCTCCACCATTTGTCGACGGAAGGGAACCAGGACATCATTTTGATCATCACAGGCTCAATTTTATTGATCAGTACGGCGGGTTAAATACAGTTAATAATGAGCTTCATACATATTGCAAAAGTTGAGCTCAGGATTGGTCAGCTTGCATATCAGCACCTACGCCTACTTCTACATTCCTATGGTTCTACTTTTGATACTTTCTACATATTCTTAGGATGTATTCAGGACTAATCTCAACTCCCTATCCTCATGTTGCAGCAAGGTCGCTGCTGACTCTTCCTTTTAGCTTGCTGACTGCTGACTTTTCTCCTTCAGTTTAACCAGTGGCATTATATCAGTGTGGCCTTTCTCAGCTAACCAATTATTAATAATGCTCTCCACATATCACCCCTACTTTCTCTGGTAATTGTAAGGTTTCTAACTCTTCTAAAATAAGTTTTTTGTGAATCAGTTCCTTTCCCCTTGATTTTAATAACCTCCTCTCTTCTCAAATTTTTCCGAAGGTATGCACTATTCCGAAAGCGTATTTTCAATCTGTATCTATTATTCCCCTTTTCTGTGCTAATTTTTTCAGAGCTCACTTAAGGGCATAGAACTCACACGATTGGGCTGACCAGTTGGAAGGTAACTTTCTCTTTTCTATGGCCACTAACCCTTCATGCACTATAGTGTACCCCGATATCCTGTGCCCCTTTATTACCCATGAAGATCCATCGAGGTACAATCATTTTCCACCTTGGAGTGGTTGATCTGTTAGGTTCTCTTCTACTCTAGTTTGATGATTTATAACCTCCAGGCAATTATGTATTAGTTTCTCATCTGTTTCTCCATCCAGAAACTGGGCAGGGTTGAGTTGGTTACTCACAATTAGCTCTAAACCATTTTGTATTAAGGTGTCTTCATACTTTAGCTCTCGGGAACCAGTGAGCGATTTCTCAGCCTTTTGGCTCAGGATACTCCTTACTGAGTTTGGGATATATATCTTCAATTTTCCCCCAAAAGTGTAATTTTTTGCTTTCTGCTATGAGTAGGGAAGTCACTGCCACAGCCTGAAGGCAGCTCGGCCACCCCCGGCTGACAGGGTCTAGTAATTCTGATAAATAGGCCACTGGTTTCCTGGATCCTCCCCAGTCCTGGGCTAATATTCCATGTGCTACCCCTTTTTCTATAGCCACAAACAATAGAAGGGTTTGTCTGAGGCAGGAAGACTCAGTGCTTGTGCACTGACTAATTTTTGCTTTAAAGCTTCAAACTTTTGTTCATCACCTTTTCCCCACCTAATCTCTTCTTCAAGTAACTTTTCATACAAGAACCAGATGGCCTGCATGTAGCCTTCAATCCATAGCCTACAATATCCCAACAGGCCTAAAAACCTTCTGACTTCCCTCTTAGTTTTTGGTCATGGCAGTGAGACTATCCCCATAATTCTCTCAGGGTTCAGCTGCCAGCTCCCTTGACAAATCATGTCCTAGGAATTTTACTTCCTACTCTACAAATTGTAGTTTCCCTTTTGATACCAAAGTCCTTGATCCCCCAGAAAATTTAACAATACTATAGTGGATTCCCAAATTTTTTTTTCTTCCTGTCCCAAGAAAAGCAAATAATTTACATATTGGATGAGCTTTAACTCAGGTTCAATGGAAAAGAGTTGTAGTTCTTCTCTCAAGGCTTGACTGAAGAGGTTTGGGAATTCAGAAACCCCTTGGGGTAAACTTGTCCACCAAACCTCTTGCTTCCTCCCAGAATTGGGGTCCTTCCATTCAAAGGTAAATATATCCCACTTTCCTCTGCCGGTGAGCACACCCAAAAAGCATCTTTTAGGTCTATCACACTAAACCACTGGGATGTTACTCAGTACGGTAGAGAGGTTAGGCACTACTGGGTACCGATTCACTGTTCTTTTGTTCACTTCTCTCAAATCTTGAACAAGCCTGTAAGTCCCATCTGACTTCTTTACTGGTAATATGGGTGTATTATGGGGGGACATCCATGGTTCTAAGGTCCTGTCCTCAAGTAAGTCCTGGATCAGTGGCTGCAGCGCTCATCTCCCCTCCAGGGAGAGTGGATATTGTCATACCCGAACTGGATGGTTCTCATTAACTATTCTATTACTATAGGTTTCATGTTCAATTTACCTCGTTCTTTTGGTTTTGCCCAGAATTCATCTCATGAATTTTGTCCTCATCTTCTTCCCTTAATTGGA
This sequence comes from Melospiza melodia melodia, assembly GCF_035770615.1. Lineage (NCBI taxonomy): Eukaryota > Metazoa > Chordata > Aves > Passeriformes > Passerellidae > Melospiza > Melospiza melodia. The sequence continues at coordinate 10,128,103 of NC_086219.1, read as the reverse complement.
GAAGTCTAACTACCATTTTCCCTTCCTCTGGAAGCACGCCAATGTCAAACTGCACCTGTAAATCCCGTCCTGATAAATTTCACCCTGCTTCTGGAATTAACAGAATATCCCCAATTCCTATTTTGTTTGTTCCTTCAAACTTTATTTGCTTTATAACTGAGGCTTTGAACCCTTCCCCTTTAGCACCTGCTACTTGCACAGTATCTTGACCTTTTTTGCACCCCTTTGGGATTCTACAAACACAAGTTCTTTCAGCCCCTGTGTCTACTAAGAATTCAAATGCTTCCTCCTGGGATCTATTTTTGAAGTTATCAAGGGCTCCTGATGGTATCCTGTCCCCAGGAGGTAGAGCCCCTGCCACCCCTAATCTTCCGCTTCTCCTTTTTTCTCAGTCTCATAGATCCTCAGCTCCTTTTCCCTCTGGGGGAAATCTTTCTGATATGCCCTCTCTCTTTACAGTAAAATCAAACTGGTCCTGGGTTCCCTTATTTCCCAAATTCTCCTTTTTGTGCCCAGTCCCAAGGAGCTGCATCCCCCCTCCATCCATCTTCCCGCACTTGGAATCCCCCTCCCTTACCTGGGTAGTTCTTTATGTTCTGGTTTCCTTCCCTAATGGCAGTTACCATTACCTTGGCTTTTGCCTTGGCCTTCTCTTAGTCCCTCTTTACATACTCCTTCTGTGCTTCTCTTAAAAGATCCTCTAATCTCCTTTCTTGCCAACTATCGAGCTTTTCTAGCTTCTCCATATATCTGGCCAGGCGTGAGTGACAAAATTTATCTTTAGTAAAATCTGTCCGGCCATTGTGTCAGGGTCAACTCCTGAATATTGCCTCATTTTTTTCCTCAACCTTTCTAACCACTCTGTTGGGATTTCTTCCCTCTTTTTCTGCTCATCGAAAGCCTTATGGGCATTTTGATTACATGGAGCCGCCTCTTTGATGCCTTTTGCAATCAATGTTCTGCATTCCTCCATGTCTTGCCTTCCCCCAGTGCTGTTGTGGTCGCTGGTGGGGTGCACTATGGGCATTTTCAGATCACCAGGAGGTCCTTGCACATGCTCCCTTTCCCATATCCATATCTCAGCTGCATGGATCATCTGTCTTTCGTCTGGTGTGAATGGTCATTATTGATCGCATCTTTTCCCATGCATAAATATTGGGCCCCAGAAACTGATCTAACTTTTCCACTAATCCAATGAGGTCCTCTAGTAATCCTTTCTATTATTTCTTGAACATTCTCACATCAGAAGAACTGAGAGGCACGGTTACAAATGTAATTCCTCCCTGCACCTCACACAGTGGTACTTCCCTCAGAGGATACAATCCCACTGCTTCGTTCCCATACACTGATCTGCTTTCCTCTCATTGTGCCACCCTGTTTGTGGTGTTTTGACTAGGCCCATCAGGGGGTAGGGGAAGTGCATCTGGGGCGATTGGAGGTGGAGGGGGTAAGTGTTCTAATGGGTCCCATTCTTTATTTTCTGATACCTTAAACATGTTCACCTTTGAGGGTGAGGTCTCCCTCCCACAGCAGGCAGTGTAGTCACTCTCTTCCTGACTGAATGGTTTCTTAGCTCTTACATGGATGTTTAAAGCCTGACGCAACCATCCTTCATCTGACCCATACCTCGGCCAGTATACATGATTGCTCCTAATTTCCCTTCTGGTCCATTCTACCATGCACTAGTGAATCATTTTTAGCTCATCCTTATCTCTGATATTTGGGTCATTTTCCACCGGGCTAATTTCCTTCCCAGTGGGCTATCTGGGGGTGTAACTATTGATACCTCTTCAATTTCTACTCCTCCCCTTGGGGATTCCCTATTTGCCCACAGTCCCATCCTGACCAGCCAATCACAGGCCCTCCTCTGACAGAGCCCACCTTTCCAACCACAGGCCCTCCGGACAGAGCCTGCCTCTCTCAGAAGGGAAAAGGAAAGGGGGAGTGGGAAAAAAAGAAACAAGGAAAAAGAAGGATAGGGAAGAGAGAGAAAAAAACCCAAAAAACTGTACTGCTTTTTGAAAAGTAAAAATAAAAAACCTCACGATCTAAGGGCTTCTGTATCACCGGATTGGTCCCTGCCCTTCCTCTCCTCCTCGTTCAATGCTCTGGTCCCACGGTCACACTCTGCTCCCTGTGCTGCCTGGCTCAGCTCGGCTATGACCTGCCCCTGGCCCAATTTCCCTCAGCAGCTGCAGTCCCACCCCTGGCCTGACCTGCTCAGCTTTGGTGGCTCCACCTGCCTTGATTTGACTCAGCAGTTTCCATCCCACTTCTAACCCAACTTGGTTCGGCTTCAGTGGTTTCTCCACCCCAATTCAACTCGGAGGCTCTGCCGGCCCCAGTTTGGCTCAGCAGCTGCAGTCCTGCCCCTGGCCTGACTCAGCTCAGCCTCAGCGGCTCAGACTGCCCTGATTTGGCTCGGCTCAGCAGCCAGCCCAGCCTGACCCCCTCAGTTTGGCAGCTCTGCCCTGACGCAACTTGGCTTGGCGGCCGGACTGCCCCAACCCCTTAGGCTCGGCAGCACACGAACTGCTGGGTGACCCACTGCAGCAAACCCCTCGGTGGCCACCCCACTTCCAGCCTGGCTTCAGCTGGCCCTGGAAATTACAGTGCTGGCTGCGCCCCAGAGGCTGCCCCTGCTCTGAGCACTGCACGAGCCACCGTGCCATGTGGAGCCTATAGGTGGCCATTGAATCCTAGTATATATTGTATAGGTGGCCTTTGAGTCCTAGTAAAATATATGTATTGCATAAGTGGCCTATGAGTCTCGGTAAAATATATGTATTGTATAAGTGGCCTTGCCCCGATCCTAGTTGTTCTAGATGAGCTGCTGCTGTGATGTCCGTAATTGGGCGGCAGCTGTGGCTAATGAAGATAACTGGGATAAAAGGGGGTGAGTTGGCTGGTCAGGGAGAGCCTTGGAGGAGCACTGATGAGGAAGCAGGAACAACACTGCTGTGTAGAGCTGCTTGTGAGAAAACCTCCCAGAAGGTGTGGGACTCTAGAAATATGGTAACAACAGAGCTCACCAGCTCCCTTGGTGTCTGTTGGCTGGGAATCCCGCTGTGGGTCCCCATCCAGGCAAAAACAGGGTTTCCGCCATGGGTGAACCCAGTTCCCAAGTCCCCACTAACCCTTCAATCCTACATGTCCCACCGGCCATGGGGTCCTTGTCTATGGGATCCCTGCTCTCCTCCCCCGCCATGCGTTCCACTGTTCCTTTTTCCTCTCTACCATCCAATATCCTGACACTTCAAGAGACCGGGATGCATCCAGTATATTACTAATGTGAAGCTCACTTTCATACACTGGAATTACAGAGTCACAATCTGGCCAAAAATAGTTATGTGGGTGGTGCTCACTCCCCTTCTCCTCTTTTCTTTATCCCAAAGTCTCCTGGTGTCTTTGGGCTTCCAACCTGCAACCATTGGTGGAACTGGGAGAGTCCGATAGACTCTGCCAAATCTGTGGCAGGGGGTGCCCCTTTTGAAAACTCCTAAGGACACCAGGTGTATTTCCCAGACGAGTCCCCATTTGTGAGAAATGATGCTCACTTCCAAAAATTTAAAAGGATTATTAAAACCGTATCAAATGTACAACAGAAGACTGAACACAGAAAATATTACGGCACAGGGAGCAAAGGATTTTTTTCAGCCATGTGCTCATCCACACAATGGATGTTTTGCCTTTTAACCCTTTAGCCCCTCTCAAAAGCTTGTTAATCAACTCTTTCTTCACTGTCCAGTGGTAGAAGTCATTTCCTTACATCTTGATTGGGGGTCAGGTGCTGCCATAGTAAAAAGCCAACCCTCCCAAATACCCCAACTACCAGGAAACAACAAAACAATGGGGGAGTAAAACATAACTATAAAACTATGAAACTTGTCTTAGGATATCCATAATATGTGCCTTTTAATTGTGAGACTCAACCACCGCATTACTCATCTATATCACAATTATTTCAAAACTGCTTCCTGTTCCACCCTGACTGTCCCTGCAGAGGAACAGGCCATCTTTCATGCACTTCTGCAAGCTCAGGCTTCTCATTTCATGAGGAATTTGGCATGGAAATGGCCATATTAAGATGGAGAAAAGAAGAAGAAATGGATTAGAAATTCTTAGAAAAAATTACCCTTCTTACAGGCAAATTTCACCAAGTCATTCCCTGCATTTCTCCTTTCCGGATTCTTTCAGTCTTCTACTCTGGGAGATGCAGCTTGTTCTGCTGCTTATCATGAACTGATTGTTTTCATGCTCTTGATTTATACCAGCACAAGAGATGTAGAATCATCTAAACTGAAAACAGAAAGAAACTGCCTCTGGCAACCAATTTTAATGTTCTAGATCACTTTCCAGGTGCCTATGGAGACGCGTGAATGATTATCACACAACTCTCCATTTCTGGCTGCAACTTCTGGAAATACTCTGAATTCAGTCAGGGTTGCGTTCCCCAGTGAGTCCTGGTACCACCTCCTGTTTTCCAAGGTTGGAACAGTCACAATGAAAACCTCACCAATGGGACAACTCCCCAGTCCACCAGGAAAAGAAAGGAAAAGTTGTCAAGTTCTCCAAACCTTTGTCCTGCTTTGCTGCAACAGTCCTGCTGCAGGCACATTGTGGAAAGCCAAGATAAGCTGCAGTTGGTGGCACATCTTGACAGGAGCTTGACCTCATTCTCCAGGAAAGGTTCTTGGAAAGGGCAGACAGGACTGTGGAGAAGATTCCTGGAAAACTGAACCAGCTTTCCAGAAGTGAAATGAAAATGGAAAGAAACCATCTGAAATGTTTATCTCTATTTATTTCTATGCTCCCCTTTTCCTTCTTGCACTACTTCTCCATGCCATGAGTTCCAAATGGATCTCACCTCACAGATCGATGACATAGTGAGTTTTAGACACTCTAAAATACCATGAGTTGCACACAGTTTGCCTTCCCCTGTTTTTGTTGGAAAGCAATGCTGGAGCCATCAGTGCAGTGCTTGGGTCGGGCACGAATCCTGCAGGCAGAGAATGTGCCCCGGCAGTGTGTGACCCTCAGCAGGGACAATGCTCAGCAATCCTGCAGGCAGGGAATGTGCCCTGGCAGTGTGTGACCCTCAGCAGGGACAATGCTCAGCAATCCTGCAGGCAGGGAATGTGCCCCGGCAGTGTGTGACCCTCAGCAGGGACAATGCTCAGCAATCCTGCAGGCAGGGAATGTGCCCCGGCAGTGTGTGACCCTCAGCAGGGACAATGCTCAGCAGCGTTGCTGTGCTTGGTCTCCATGGAACCATGCCAGGAGCAGCTGCTGAGCTCAGAAGCCATTGCAGCCCCCGCCCTGCTCCAGAGCCCCTTGGCAGGGTGGGCTCCTGCCCTGGCTCTGTGTGCCAGGAGCCGGCAGTGCTGGGTGCAGGGAGCCCAGGGAGGGCACAGAAACGCTGGGTGAGAAATGCTGGGGCACAGCGAGATGGGCGAGTGCAGCCCTCCAGGGCAGAGGAGCAGCATGCCCAGGGGGCACAGCCTGCAGGACAGATGGCCAAGGGGAGAAAACAACAAACTGCTCAGGAGGGTGGAGAACAAACTTTTAGTTGCAAACTTCAGAGAATGAGGTACTTGGGAAATCTTAAACTACATGGAATTACAGTAAATCACTTGACAAAGCACTGATTGAGCACACTCTAACCTGTCCAACTTCAAGTCATGTATATTTTGAGAAGAGGAAGTCAGGAGGAGAGGGAGGGAGACCCACAATCAGCCTTGGATCCAGTGCCATCTCAGCTGCTGTGAGCTCTGGAGCCGTGGGACGTGTCAGTGTCACATCCGTGTCACAGCCTGACCTGCTCTTGTCCCTCTCCCAGGTGGGATTTTCGGGGTGCCAGGGGCTTGGCAGCCACTTTGGGGCTGCACCAGAGGCTGCAGTGGCTGGGGTGGGGCAGTGACCACCCCACCTATGCAGAACTCTCCCTGCCCCAAACACACACTGGAGATGTCTGGGGCCGTTCATCATTTCTCTGCTCTCCAGCACCAAGGCAACGGACTCTGGCTACAGCTCTGAGCTCATGCCCAAGGCAACCACCCCTGGCAATGGGGCTCCATGGAGCTGCTCTCAGGAAACCCCCAAGAGCTGGGGAGTGCCCAAAAACTGCCTAAGAAACATGAGAGACCTCAAAATATCTTCAGAAATGTGGATTATTCAAGAACTCATTCAGTAATGGGCTCCCCCTCCCTTCATCATCCCCAAACTTTGGCTGTCTCATTCCAGACCCCAGCCCTCCTCCCCAATCCCAACCCCAACCCATCCCACCCCTCCTGGACATCAAGACCCCCTTCTCAAGCTGTACTTCCCCAATTTTCTACCTCCCAAACCCCCTCTCACCCATCCTACCCCACCCAGTGCCCATCTCACCCCTCCTGATTTGCATCACACTTCATGCAATCCCCTTCCAACGCCGTTCCACTGTGGAATTGAGGAATTCTGGGGTCGGAGTGAGTAGTTTCAGTGCTACTGAGCTGACACATTGAACCCTCTTGTCTCTTTGAGTGCCAAGAGGGGGAGAAAACTAAAGCAAATACCCCCAAAACCCCCAAATTCTCCCAATTGTTTCCCTGAATCCCAGATTCCTCTGAAACACAAGTAAAAAGTGAGGCTTTAGATGCCTTTGATGAATGTATTGATTTTTACCCCAATTTTCTCTTATTTAAAGGGATGAAGATGAATCCAAAGAAAATTAGGGCCAAAACAAAATAACCAGCGCAGTGTCTTCCCAACATGGATCACCGGGAATGTGGGTCACCAGGTCTCTCACCAATGTGGGTCCTCCCATGGGGAAGAAGTTGGGGCAGTGCATGAAGCTCTTTTGAAGTCAGGGCATTCACAGGGCTTCCCTTACTGGTGCCTCTGTTGGTGTCTGGTCAAGGCAGAGCTCTGGGTGAAGCTCTTCCCACACTGGGGACACTCGTAGGGCCTCTCCCCATTGTGGATGCGTTGGTGCCTGATGAGTTCTGAGCTGCAGCTGAAGCCCTTCCCACATTCTCCACACTTGTAGGGCCATTCCCCGGTGTGGATCATCTGTGGCTGATCAGGTTGAATCTCTTCCTGGAGCTCTTCCCACACTCCCCATTTTAATTCTGCACCGTGGCACTGCTCAAAACAGCCTCTGCCATGACGTTCTGCTGCAGAGATTTGTCCTACCTGGTCTCCATCCTCAGCTCTTTCTCTGGGGTAGGAAGGAGAAAGAGAGGATTGGATTTGCCTCCGTGCCAGAGGCAAGGCGAAGGAGATCCCCCCAGTGCATCCCCAGCAGGATGGTATTGGCACCAGGATCGTCCTGCAGCCGGGGGCCATGCTGGGCTGGGAGATGGAGCAGGAGAGAGGGGGAAAGGGGCACTGACTTCCTCCTCACCTGCCTGGGTGTCCCAGGGCATCTTCCTCTTGCTTGCCGCCTTCTCCTCCTCCATCTGGCCAAGGTTTGGGAATGGGAAATCCTGGCTGGGGAAAAACAAGTTGTGAATGCCTTGGGTTGGGGATTCCTCCCACCCAAGTCCATCTCTAGAAGTCACCTGATGTCCATGAAAACCTCCAAAAATCAAGACTGAATCAAAAAAAGCCACCAGGAGTTTCCCATTTCCAGTCCCATCCCTCTGGGGTTCTGGTGGTCCCCCACCTCAGGGATGCTGGTAATCCCATGGGCACTGGGGATCCCCCCTCTCCAGTGTCCTGCTTAGGGATGCTGGGGGGTTTCAGGGTCCCCCTCTCCAACCTCCCCCTGGTCTAGCCACTTGGGGCTCCCCCCTCTTCCCACCATTCTCTCCTGGTTTATGGCAAATTTGGGAGAAAATCTCCAAAAGATTTTCCTCTAGAAAGCAAATTCAAGTGGCCCCTCCCCCAACCAGATCAAGAAAATATTTTCTCAGAGAAAAGAGGAAAAAAACTGTTTATTTTACAAGCAAAGCATTCACCAGCAGAAAAAATTAACATTAAACAATAAAACCTCTTGCCGCTCCAAAAGAGATGACAAACTCAGAAAGTCACTCTGTGGGCAGTAGCTCAGCTCACTCAGTCTCTTATCAGTCTCTTATCAGTCCCTCTGGCGCTGGAAATGCCACAGCCCAGGCTCGGCCAGGTGGGCCACAGGTGGGAGCTGCCGGTGGTGTTCTGGGTGTTCAGTCCAGAGCAGGTTTAAACAGATCCAAAGAAAAAGAAAAATCTAAGTCCAGGGAACTTCTCTGCCTCAGCGAGCTAAAAACTAACTAAAAGCAAAGGAGAGTTCTGTCCCACTGTCTGTCCATCCACAGACAACTGATAGGTTAGGTTTTAAGTTTTTCTGTTCTGTTTTGATGTGCAGCTTTTAGCTTTATATTAAGTGTTACAGGGAGCTTTTCTTAGGGTGGTGAAGACAAAACAATCCTGGGGACTCAAGGAAAATCTCATCAAACTTCAGGCCCAAAGCATAAACAACGTGGATAGAGGAGTGCAGGCAAGCAAGCAAGGAGGATAAAACTTTGTAATTTGAAGCTATTAACTCCTATATGTAAATGGACTAAAACTTATAAATATGTGAGATCTCATGACCAAGCCCTCTTTTGCTCCCATCTTGGAGCCATCCAGGCAGAGCCACAACTGAGCCTCCTTTGCTGCCTGAGTGTGGCCTTTGAAGACACTTCAAAGCAAATCCACTTTACTCCTCTTAGCTCTGTCTGGGCTCTGTTCCAGCTCCTTAAGGCATCACAACACTCCAGGAGCCAGAATGTAGAGGAGTGAGTGCAGTGTATGAAAACAAACTGCTGCTTCTCCCTCCTCCCCTTCGCCCTCAGAACCAGCCTTAAAGGTGCAGAACTCATTTCTGGGCTAAATGGACCGATGGGGGTACGAGCACCATGAAGTCACCCCAGGACACGCCCCTGTCAGGGTCAGGGGGTTCCGTCCCCGCCTCATCTCCAGGCTGCCGGGGGTCCCCCAGCTCCGGTATTGCCCTTTCCCCTCTCCCTGCCCTGGGGGTCCCCCGTTCCACAGCCCCGGCTCTCACGGGGATCCCCAAAACCAATGTTCCGTCCCGTCAGTACTGGGCCATCCCCACGTGGACCACCGGGACCCTCCCAAGGGGCGATCGCGGCTCCTCTCCCCCCGAAAAAGCTCCTCTTAGGGAGCCCGGAGATATCCGGGGCTCGAGTCCAGGATCTGCCGGCTCCGCACACTCTCCAAAAAATCCTCCCGGAGACCCCTGGCTGGAGCCGGGGCAAGCTCAGCCTCCGCCCTCCCCTGCGGCTTGGGGCTGGGGGCGATGCTCCTGGGGCAGGGGGTGCTGCAGGCTCAGCGTGTGGGCGCTGCGAGCACCACAATTCTCCTGCTCCTGCTCCTGCTCCTGCTCCTCCTCTCCCTCCTCTTCCTGATCCTTGTCCTAATCATCATCCACGGCCTCCTCCACATCCTCCACGTACTCGTCCTTGTCCTTGTTCTCCTCCTCCTCATCCTCATCCTTGTCCTCTTCCTCATCCTTATCCTCCTCATCCTCGTCCTCATCGTCCTTCTCCTCCTCTTCCTTATCCTCGTCCTCCTCCTCCTCCACTTCCTCGTCCCCCTCCCCCTCGTCCTCTTCCTCCTCTTCCACCTCTTCATCTTGCTCCTCCTCCTCCTTATCCTCTTCCTCCTCCTCTTCCTCCTCCTTCTCCTCCTCACCGTCCTTGTCCTCCCCCTCATCCTCCTCTTCCTCATCCTCTTTGTCCTCCTCCTCCTCACCCTCCTCCTCTTCCTCCTTGTCCTCTGCCTCCTCCTCATCCTCCTCGTCTCCCTCGGCCTTGTCCTCGTCCTCCTCTTCCTCCTCTTTGTCCTCGTCCTTGTCCTCCCCCGTCGTTGTCGTCCTCCTCCTCCTCCTCATCGTCTTTTTCCTCATCCTCTTCCTCCTCCTTATCCTCCTCATCCTCCTCCTGGTCCTTATCCTCCTCATCCTCCTCCTCATCCTCTTAGTCCTCCTCCTCTTCGTCCTTCCCCTCTTCCGCATCCTTCTCCATCTCCTCCTCCTCCTCCTTGTTCTCCTCCTCCCCCTTCGCCTCCTCCTCCTCTTCCTTGTCCTCACCCTTGTCCTCCTTGTCCTCATCCTCCTCTTCCTCTGCTTCCTTGTCCTCGTCCCCCTCCTCATCCTCATCTTCCTTTTCCTCTTCCTCATCCTCGTCTTCCTCCTCCTCCTCTTCCTCGTCCTCCTCCTCCTCATCCTCCTTTTCCTCCTCCTCCTCCTCCTTATCCTCGTCCTCCTCATCCTCCTCGTCCCTGTCCTCCTCCTCCTTCTCCTCCTCATCTTCCTCCTCATCCTCCTTGTCCTTCTCCTAATAGTCCTTCTCCTCGTTTTCCTTGTCCTCCTTGTCCTCCTCATACTCGTCCTCCTCCCCCTCTTCCTCCTCTTCCTCCTCCTCCTCCTTGTCCTCATCATTGTCCTCATCATCTTTCTCCTCCTAGTCCTCCTCCTCCTCTTTTTCCTCCTCTTCCTCCTCTTCTTCCTTTTCCTCCTCTTCATCCTTGGTTCCCATGATGCCCTGCTGTGTCACCTTGTCCTCATCATCATCCTCCTCCTCCCCCTTCTCCTTGTCCTTCTTATCCTCCTCATCGTCATCCTCATCCTCCTCCTCCTCCTCCTCCTCCTCCTCCTCCTCCTCCTCCTATTCCTCCTCCTTCTCGTCCTCTTCCTCCTCATCCTCCCCCTCTTCCTCCTCCTCATTCTCTTCCTCCTTCTCATCATCCTCATCATCCTTTTCGTCCTCATCCACATCCTGCTCCTCATTCACCTCCTCCACATCCTCGTCCTTGTCCTCGTCACTCTCCTCCTCCATGTCCATGTCTTTGTTCTCCTCCTCTTGCTCGTCCTCTTTCTTCTCATCCTCATCCTCCTAGTCTTCATCCTCTTTCTCATCCTCCTATTGACAGCACTGGAGATTTTCCCCTCCTTCTTTTCTGTGCAAGGTTGAAGCCCAGCTTCCCTTTTCTTCTGGTGCTTAATTCTCTCCTGAACTGAGGATGTCAAACACACCAGGAGCAGAAAAATCCTCATTCCCTTTTTGCTTGTGGCTGTAGCCTGGAACATTCATTCCACAACAAAATCTTTCTGACAGGACTGCTGAATGACACTGGGAGGAGGTTTGTGAGAAAGGGAGGAAATTGTATTTTGAAACTAAATCAAGTCACAAAATTATTTCTTTCTGTCCCATTCATTTTCAGTCAGTTCCAGTTCTGTTTTTCAGAGTGCCACCTTCTCAGCTGATTGTGTTAGTGCCCTCCTTTCTCTCCTGCTTTTCTTTGCCTGCTCTGTTTCTCTCTCAGTGTCTCCCTTGACCCAGGGCAGCTCCCACCAAAGACCCTGTCCTGAATTAATTCCCAATCCACGAGCTACAACAACCATGGGTGAAGTTATGAAGGCTGGCAGTGAAATGTCACTGTAAATTTTTGCTCCACTTGGCTTTTATCTCCTTTTAAGGTCTTTGCCTCCCTGGGGAGGAACATCTTTTCCTGGCTGGGAACTGGAATTCCAGTCCCTGGGAGTGTGTGCCATGGATCCCAGAGGGACATTCCCAAGGTTCCCGGGTGCTGCTCCTGCCGTGCCTCCCAAGGAGCTGTGCAGGGCTAGGGCACAAGGTCCAGCGGCTCTTTTGGTTCTGCAGTGCCACAAGGGCCCCTGGTTCCATGAGTTTCCCTACTGCCAAGAGCAGTTCCTTGGTTCCCATGATGCCCTGCTGTGTCGCCATGGATATTTGGTGCCATGAAGTTCTTCAGTGTCACAATGGCCTCCTTCACTCCATGAGCTTCCACAGTGTCAAAATGGACTCCCTGGATGGGCAGTGTCACCATGGACCATTGGCTCCATGCAGACCCGCTGAGTCACCATGGACTCCTTGGTTCCATGAGGTTCTGGGGGTGTCTCCATGGTCTCCTTGGATCCACAATGTGTGACACTTGGTCCAGTGTCACAATGGACCACTGGATCCACGTGGCCCTGCTGTGTCACCATGGGCTCTTGGTTCCATGGCACTCCAGGGTCATAACTGACTCCTTGCTTCCACGTCACCCCTCAGTTCCAAAATGGTCCCTTCATTCCATGAGGAAGACAAAAGTTTTGTAGAAACATTGAGCAAATCTTGCTTAACACAGCTGGGAATATCTGTTTGCATTCAAGAGAGAGGCTAAAGGTGAGGATGGCACCAGCAGGTTCCATCTGCAACAGAGGTCCAGGGAAAGGACAGGGATAGAGAATTCAGCAGAGAGACTCAGAGAATTCTGCTTCCAGAGATTATTTCTGCTCACACTGTCCCTTGGAGAAAGGTGACACCATTCCAGGCAGCCTGGACTGAGCAGGTGTTTCCTGAGTGGGGTTTGCTGTTCAGGAAACTCACCCAGGCTTTTCCATTCCATCCTTCCACACATGAAAACTTCTCCTGGCCCTGTGTGCAGGCAGAGCCCTGAGGAGAGCAGGTAGGACATGGTGCAATGGGCTGGGACATGGAGTTGCAGAGCTCAGGGGACAAGGTTCTGCTGCAGGGCACAGGGATGTCAGTCCCAGGTGGGCCATGTCAGACATGGTGAGGCTGGGGGTGAGGAGCAGCTTGTCCAAATAGGGTCAGCCCTCAAGGGGCTCATTCTTCTCTGTGCCCAGACCCCCTAAGGAGACATTCAGCATCAAGGTCACCTGGGGAATGCTTCTATCAGCTCTTCTCTGATCTGGAAAATAAAAATACACACTTGATTAATAAAAATGTCATGAGGTGCACTTTGAAATCTTCCTCCTGAACAAAACAACAAACTGACTCCAATCAGCTGCACAAGCCCTGGAGATGTGAAGACCACTGAAGGTCCGAGGGTTTTTTCTATTTTATTGAGCCCCACAGTGATTTAGGGGCTGAGTCCAGGACCCTCAGGCACTCAAAGAAGGCTGAAGAAGCTGCCCGAGTCCCCTGGAGCATCACTGGGCACCAGTGAGGGCAGGGACTGCTGAGAGCAGATCCTTGAGGCCAGGATTGCAGGGAGCCAAAGGCTCTGAGCAGGGAACTGCAATGCTGAGCAAGGCCTGGGCTGGCTGGGGGAAGCAGAAAGGCCAAGCCCTGAGCCCAGCCTGGGACAGCAGGGCCTGTCCCTCATGGGTGGCTTGGGGCTGTTTGTGGGGCAGTGGGATGTGAGGGGCAGCAAGGACAAATTTCATAAACTTGTGTGACACTGCAGATCCCCATGGAACCAAGGGGCCAGTGGGACACTGTGGGGCCTCATGGAAAAAAGAGGCCATTGTGAGCCTGCAGGGCTGGAACACCCCAGAACACTGAAATGCTGGGGGTAACCAAAGCTTCCTTTCCTTGAGTTCAGTGCACAGGAGAAACACCAAGCAGATATTTTCAATATGGCAAGATGCAAAGAACCTTCTTGGTAGGAAGGGACCCTAAAGGATCAAGTACACCTCTTAAGAGAATGGCCCATACAGGGATTGAACCCACAGCCTCAGTGATACCAGCACCACGTTCAAACCAGCTGAGCTAAGAGGGCAAAATTATACAAAATTTTACTGACAAAATATAGACAATCATGGAACTTTTGCAAAGGGTTTAATACAACACCCACTTCAACATAAAATCCTTATCATAGCATTTACTTGATTAACCTAGGCCATTTTACTCAAAAACCTTTATCCCTTACAATATTAAGCGATCCAAAATTGTTCCAGGTAAGTAGGATTAGAAAGAGAAGAAACAGAGAACATTAGAAAGAGAGAAGATCTATAGAAAGACACACACAAAGGTACCAACTGCTCAGGTTCCGCCATCACCAACAGAGAAACTCCAGGAGAAGGCAGGATCCAGACCCTGGGCTGGCCTCGTGCTCTGGCTTTTAACGCCCTAGGCCTTCATGGGCCCACCCCTGGGGTGGGACTGCCAGTTGCTTGTCCAATAAGAATCAGGGTAGGCACTAGCCGCTAGTGTGTGATTGATTGACAGCTCAGCCAGTCAGAGCTGGATTAGCACGGCCCCCTGCTATGTGATTGACAGCTCTGCCAGGCCAGGGCTGGGGGCAGGGCTCTGTCCCACCACAAACCAAGGCCTGACCAGGCCCTGGCCCCACACAGGCATTCCGAGCATGCCAAGGTGTCTCGGGACATCGATCGCATCCAGCCTCTGACAGCCACCACAGTGACACTACGGAACCTCATGGAACCAAGGGGCCATGGTGACACTGTGGTGCCTCATGGAATCAAGGAGACCATTTTGAAACTCGGGGTCCCCAAGGAACCAAGGGTCCATGGTGACCTTGTGCAGCCCGTAATGTCACAGAGGAGCCCCTGTGACACAGCAAGGGTGCATGGAGCCGAGGGGCCATGGTGACACATCATGGCTTTGTGGAACCATGAAGCCATTGTGACATTGCAAGGCCTCATGGGAGCACAGGGCCATTGTGACACTACAGAAGCAAGGGGAACATTGTGACACTCCAGGGCCTCATGGAACCAAGGACACCATTGGGACACTATGGGGTCCCATGAAACCAAGGGAACATGGAAAAGGTCTGGCTGGCTGGGCCTCCTGGGGACCACGTTACAGGTCCAGCTGACCTTGGCACATCGAGGGCTGCTCCTCATCTGCCCCTGAAGCACTGGGACTCTGGGCTTTCCTTCCTATGGGAGAGAACTGTCCTGATCCTCCTCCAGGGGCCTATGGCCAAAACTGAGATTCCTCCTCCAAATTTCCATATATGCACAGATTGTTCTCAGATGAAATCTGCCAGGACAGACAGATCTGGCTGCCTTGGCTACCTGGGGGCCACCTCTCATCTGCCTTTGAAACCCTGGGACCATGTGTTTTTCTTTCCTATGGGAGAAAACCGTCCATCTCAACCAGGCACCCATGGCCAAAATTGGGCAACTGTCTCTAGAATTCCTTATATCCAAGGATAGCTCCCAGATAAAAGCTGCCAGGAATGACAAGTCTGGCTGGCCTTGCCTTCCTGACAGCTGGCACTCATGTGCCTCTGAAACACTGAGGCTCTGTGCTTTCCTTCCTATGGAAAAGAACTGTCCTTCTTATCTAGGCAGAAATGGTCAAAATTGGGGTTCCACCTCCCAAATTCCCTATTATCAAAGGGTTGCTTTCAGACAAAAGCTGCCAGGTCA
The DNA here is from genome assembly GCF_035770615.1 of Melospiza melodia melodia. NCBI lineage: Eukaryota > Metazoa > Chordata > Aves > Passeriformes > Passerellidae > Melospiza > Melospiza melodia. The sequence goes on along the minus strand of NC_086219.1, from coordinate 10,112,991 downwards.
GAGAGGTCTGGCTGGCCTAGGCCTCTGATGGCCCCCATTCATCTGCCCCTGAAACACCACTGGTGTTCTGTGCTTTCCTTCCTATGGAAAAGAACCATCCTTCTCCTCCAGTGTCCATGTCTGAAATTGGGATTCCACCTCTGAAATTCTGTTACCTTTCATCCACTCCTGAAACAGCGGGCCTCTGTTCATTCCCTCCTATGGAAAAGAACCAGATTTCATGTCCAGGGGCCATGGCCAAAATTAGAATTTGGCCTCCCAAATTCCATATATCCAAGGATTGCTCCCAGACAAAAGTAGCCAGGAAAGACAGGTCAGGCTGGCCCTGTCCTCTGGTGATTTTCTTAGACTATGAGCTGAATGTTTTCATTTGAAAACACCTTGGAGAGTGCCCAGAGATCTCCCAAGGATGGGTTTGGAGCCCTTGTGTCGCAGACATTTCTTCACAGAAATCCTTTCTTTCGGATTTCTGTGTCTTCTGGAGGCCAGAGGCCTCAGAAGGGAAGGTAAACAATTATTATCAGCTGCTGTGAAATGTAATGGGATGCACCTTGATTGGCTCATTTTCTATGTTTATAATTAAGGGCCAATCACCAGTGCAAGCTAGGGGACTGAGTCCCTGGAGATAACTTTGTTATAGATTCTTTCTAGCTATTCTTAGCCTAGCCTAGCTGCTCTGCAAACCTCACTCTTTACTCTATTAGCATAGTCATAATGTATTATATATAATGTCTTAATAAATCAAGCCTTCTGATTCAAGAAACAAGATTCACCGTCTCTCTCTCACCAGCTGCGACCCACTCAGGCGCAGTAATACCCTTGGACACATGACCACTACATATGGAGAAAGGAGCTCTGTGCTCTGTGCTGTTGTGGTGGTTTTGCATCATGGAAGTGATGTTCTAAGAGAACCTGCTAGCAGTTTCCTCCATGTCTTGCAAAAGAACCATCAGTAATTAGCTGTGAGAATTGACACTCTATTAAACCAGTAAGAAAACTGTACACACCTCTGTGAAGACACATGTGAAAGGTGAAAAAGCCTGGGAGGGTCTCTTTCCCTTCTGGCTGGCAAAGAGGTAACAAGGCCAGCCCATCTCCCCATCTCAGCCAGGGCAGGCCGTGTGGGTTCTCTGCTTGATTGTTCTTAGAAGGCTAATTTATAATTTTATGATGCTATAATATATTAAAGAATACTATACTATACCAAAGAATACAGTGAAGCCCCAAAACAGATAGCCTTCAAGAAATAATGAGTTAAAACATAGAATGTGAGGCATTTGAAGAAAGCATAGCATTAGGAAACACATAAAGCAATAAATCAGCTAAAGCATGAAACACAATGACAGGAAAGAGAGATAGGGATAGGGGAACTGATGGGCTAAGCATGTTCAGAGCCAACAAAGTCAAACTGACCCTAAGAACTTTGCCAAGCCATAGAGACCAAGCCAAGTACACCGGAAATTGGCCAAATTAGGAAAGTTCAAAAGTTTAAAGAGGAAGACTCATCAGGAGACCCCAGCCCATGATGAAGGCAACCGGAACGACCACCAAGATGATCCTCAAAAGAGGTGTCCCCGCCCACGCTCCGCCTACGCCACGCCCCATATGAATATTCATGCAAAGATATGATTATGTACATGATCTGATGTAATCTTATATCCAAAAACTGTATAAAAGGCCTGCCTTTGTTACGGGAAACTCAGAAATCCATTTTGTGATTTCTCCGACGCGTCGCAATAAAATACCTCCTGCTTATTTGACTTAAGCTGAGTCTCTTAAGCAGTTATTCTCGCCTTTTGGGGCAAAATTCGGCATCAACAGCAAGGGTACTTAGGGGGGGCTAAAAAGATAATAATGTAAACTCGTGACTCTTTCCAGAGTCTTGACACAGCTTGGCCCCAATTAGCCATTGAGTCAAAACAACTCAGCAGAAACCAATGAAACAACCCCTTGGTAAAAAATCTCCAACCATGTTCCAAAGGAGCAAAACACAGAAGAAGCAAATGAGATAATTATTGTTTTCCTTTTTCTCTGAGGCTTCTCAGCTTCCCAGGAGAAAAATCCTGGGTGTAGGGATTTTTGCAGAAAACGTGAATGTCACATGCAGGCACACAGAGGAGCAACATGAAGACACCGAGGTCAGTAGAGAAGATGAGTCCCAGATGGGAGGGACGAGGAGACGTGTTGGGAAATTTACCTGACTACAGACTGGAAAAGTACAAAGCCGTGGCTAATTCCAAGTCCTGCACCTGTGAGATAGCGTGTCCTTGGGCCTAGCTGTAGTAGGATAACAAATAGTGAAAGAGACATGAGAAAAGAGAGATGTAACCCCTAAGGAATGAGGAAGAGTTCATGGAATAGTTTAACCAATAGATTGCTTGGCTTACAGAATATTCATAAGCTTATTATTTGCTGTATAAGTGTTTGATGCTTTCTTCAATAAACTGGACCTGTGATGAAGCAGCTGGTGTCCTGGTCCCCTTCCTACGACAGAGATGCCTTGATCTTAGGCCTGAAATCCTCTTGTAAAGCCATGGAGAAGGATGTAATTGATACATAAGACTCTCTTTTTCCTTATAATGCATTGAAAAGTACGGGGAGATGAATTGTTCTGCAAAAACCTCCATGCTAAAGTAAGCAAATGTTGAAGTAGCTGTGATCCCGTACGAAGTTTGAACAGAGAAAGACAGAAGAATGATGAGACCTTGTGCTCTCAGGGACAGAAGAAGAAAATCTCTGTATTCAGAGATAAGGATGATTTCAGAAATTGATGAAGAGAACCTTTGCTCTTAACGGCTCATCTTTAAACTAATAACCCATAAGTTGATATGGCCCATCAACACAGCTGTGAGAAAACCTGTGAAAAAACGGGAGGAACTTCAGAACTGCCGATGTGTCTGGGTGACTGCTATTCATGTGAATTAGGAGCCACGAGAGAACTGTTTTCCTGTGGAGAAGTCTCCATAGCATGAAAGAGAGACTCCTCTCCCTAAGTGAACTATGGATAGACTATTCTAGAGGTGGCAAAGTGACTGAAAATTTTAGGTTTTGTCTGTTTACATTGTCAGTAAGGAAGAAAGGGTTGTAGGGAGAGGAGAAGTGTTCTGAAAGTTTTGTTCTGACGCTTATTACTGTTTTTGCCTAATTAATATTTAAAGTTTTATTTATACCCTTTGAAAGTTTTGAGTCTACCTTGCCTTTCTCCTAATCCTATCTCACAGCAGGAAATGAGTAACGATATTCTAGTGAGTGCACTGGTCATTAGCCAATACTGAACCCAACACAATAATTGCTGCATTCTCCAAGAAATCTGAAATTGGCAAACCAAAATCAGTACAGAAACTTTTCTGATTAACTGCTCCAGAGCTGAGGGAAATCAAGGCAGAGCCATGGTTTGTCAGGACTTGCTTGATCCAAATGAGCCCCGTGGTGCACTTGGAGCCGAGCCCTCGAACCTCAGGGCCTGAGAGGATATTGCACAAACCTTTCCAGGAGTCAAAGTCAGAGGAAACACCCAAAGTGTCTCGAGGCATGGATAGGTCTCACTGAGGTCCATCCCCAACACAGGCTCCTCATGGACTCCTTGGAGAAGAGAATTGGAGGTCAGGATGGCACAAAAACTTCTCAGAGACTCAGTGTGGAAAGGAAAATCCAAAGTACCTTAAAAACCTTGAGTACCTCAAAGCATTAGTGAGCCTGACTGACTGTCAGTACAAAGCTCTCAAGGGACTCATTATAGCAGATAATTAAGGCCGTCATAGCACAAATTTATCATAGAGTTTGTATGAAAAGGAAAACAACAAATACCTTAAAATAACTGAAGTACCTTGAAGCATTAATAACCCCATGGACTCTCATTAATGATAAAGCCTCTCCAGGGACTAATTAAAGCAGGTAATTGGAGGCTGTGACTGCACAATCTTTCTCACAGAGTCTGTATCAAATGGCAAACACCAAGTACCTTAAAATAACTGAAGTACCATGAAGTGTTAATGAGTCCCACTGAATGCTGCAAAAGACAAAGCCTCTCCAGGGACTAATTACAGCAGATAATTGGAGGCCATGATTGCACAGGCCTCTCAGAGACTCCAAGGCCAAAGCCAAACCCAAAGTTGTTTAAAAAACCTGCACTCCTTGGGAGCATTAGGAAGCCCCCAGGGCCATTCCTGAGCAAGGCTCCCCAGGGAATCATACCAGCAGATCCTTGAGGCCACTGGGATGTGGGCTAGAGGGATGCTGAGGGCAGGACAAGGGGTTGACAGTGTCCAGCCTGGCTGGGGCTGTGCCAGGAGGCCCCAGGGCCTCAGGACAAGGTGTCTCCTCCCAGCCCTTGGTGGCACAGACCCTGCTGTGCCCCAGGGCACCAAGACTTGGCTTCTCCTTGTCCCCACCTGTCATCACTGCCTCCAGTTCTCTGCTTTGCCTGGGGCCTGGGGACACCTGCTCCATCGTGCCCCTCAGTGGGACCCATTAAAAGTCCAAGAAACTTTGGAGTTGGATTCTGCCTTGGAGTTCTGGAGAGGTTTCTTCAGCTCCCTCTCAGGGACTGATGTTCAGGGCCTGAGCACAAAGCCCCAGAGGCTCAGTAAAGTCCTTGTGTTGTGTCAGTGCCAAAGAGCTGGGCTCCTGGCACAGAGGCAGCTCCTGGTAACCAAGAAGAGCTTCAAAAGCACATTTCTCTTGATGAACAGCTCTTCTGCCAGCCCAGCAGGGCTGGGGCACTGCCTGCAGCCACCCCAGACACAGCACAGAGGCACAGAGAGCTTCAATCAGTCAGGGCTGGGAAGGTGCTGAGAAGTGCCTGGGGCAGAATCACTGCCAGCCCTTGGCACAGGAACCTCTGGCTGCAGGACAATGCAGCTGCAGCTCCTGGAGCCATCTCCCAAAGCTAGAACATCCCAATGCCTACAGACCCTGTGAGTACATTCTCTGATTGTCTCTTGTGCAGAGAAGCCTGGAGTGCCCAGGGCTGTCCTGCAGAGCAGGGTCCTGCAGCCCAGGGCGCTGTGCTGGGGCAGGGACTCTGCTGCCTGCCAGGGACAGCTCTCAGCCAGCCCTGGCAGCTGCTCCCAGCATGGGGGGACAAGATCTGGGTAGGAGGAGACAGCTGGTCAGGCTTGGAAGTGTTCTCCTTGTGTGGGGAGGATGCTGCATTTTTCAGGACTGCTCCCAGCATGGCATTTAACTGAATGACATTTCCAAGTAGATTATACAGGGAGCAGAGCAAGGCAGGGGTTGCATAAAGGGGAAAACCTGCTTTTTGAATCTAATGCTCTGGGTTGCCTGGGTGGGAAACTGCCCACAGATATTCATCTCTCTGTTAAGGATGAGAAAAATAAACAAAAAAATTCCCTTAGATGTGAATAAACTGGGCTGTTACAGAGATCAGCAGAGGCCCCCTCACAGGCAGCATCAGTGTTCCTTCTCCAGCGTCCTCAGGGTTGATATTATGTTGCCATCAGAGCCTGCAGAGCCAGAGCTGCCCCTGGGCAGTGCAAGAGCTGGGAGGGTTCTGCAGGGCAGAGCTGAGCCCCCAGGGCTGGGCTGGGCTCTGGCAGCACTGGCAGGTCATAGCCCTGGGCACAGGGAAGCAGCTGCTGGCAGGGACAGCTCCAGGCAGCAGCGCCCTGGGCAGGCAGTGGGGGGGGAAGTTCCCCCAGGCTGTGCTGGGATATTTGAAATTCTCCGCAAACATAACTTTTGCGTTATTACTTTTTACAGAGTCCCATTTCCTGAGGCACAGCAAATGCCCAATAGCAGCTCCATCAGGCACTTTCTCCTGCTGGCATTGGCAGACACGCGGCAGCTGCAGCTCCTGCACTTCTGCCTCTTGCTGGGCATCTCCCTGGCTGCCATCCTGGGCAACGGCCTCATCATCAGCGCCGTAGCCTGCGGCCACCACCTGCACACGCCCATGTTCTTCTTCCTGCTCAACCTGGCCCTCAGTGACCTGGGCATGATCTGCACCACTGTCCCCAAAGCCATGCACAATTCCCTCTGGCACACCAGGAACATCTCCTACACTGGATGTGCTGCCCAAATATTTTCAATTATGTTCTTCATCTCAGCAGAGTTTTGCCTCTTGACCATCATGTGCTACGACCGCTATGTGTCCATCTGCAAACCCCTGCACTACGGGACCCTCCTGGGCAGCAGAGCTTGTGCCCACATGGCAGCAGCTGCCTGGGCCAGTGCCTTCCTCTATTCACTGATACACACAGCCAATACATTTTCCCTGCCCCTGTGCCATGGCAATGCCCTGGGCCAGTTCTTCTGTGAAATCCCCCAGATCCTCAAGCTCTCCTGCTCCAAATCCTACCTCAGGGAATTTGGGCTCATTGTGTTTTCCATTTCTTTACTATTTGGTTGTTTTGTGTTCATTGTTTTCTCCTATGTGCAGATCTTCAGGGCTGTGCTGAGGATGCCCTCTGAGCAGGGACGGCACAAAGCCGTTTCCACCTGCCTCCCTCACCTGCCCGTGGTCTCCCTGTTTCTCAGCACTGGGTTTTTTGCCTACCTAAAGCCCCCCTCCATGTCGTCCCCATCCCTGGATCTAGCCCTGTCAGTTCTGTACTCGGTGGTGCCTCCAGCCCTGAACCCCCTCATCTACAGCCTGAGGAACCAGGAGCTCAAGGCTGCAGCGAGGAAACTGATGACTGGATGGTTTTGGAAATATTAAAGAGCTGGCCTATTTCTGCCAATCATTTCTAATAAAAGTATTTTTTGATACTTTTTGTTCATTTGGTTGTGGGTTTTTTCTTTTATTTACTTTTTTAATCTTGTCCACAAGAAATGTCACTTTTTATGCCATTTCCCATTTTGTTTCTCGCTACCATCCCGATGGTCACAGACTGTCTCAATGAGGGGCTATGCCCTTGCTACCTCTAAACACACTAAAGGATGTCCCAGCAGAGTTTTCTTCAGAGATGCCTTTTTGTTGCCTTCTCTGGAGCTGCAGCAGTAATGTCTGTGTGCAGAGCTGGGGGCAGATCAGTGCTGGCCCAGCAGCTGTGCCCAGCAGCAGCAGCACTTGGTGTTGCCAGTGCTGCTGCCGTGGCCCTGCCCCGCTGCCGTGGTGGCCCTGGTGTTGCTGCAGGGCCTGAGTGCTCTCGGGGCCGGGCACAGCCCTGGGGGTGGCAGTGCTGGGGCTGCAGCAGGGACAGGCCATGGGCACTGCTGGGGCAGCGCTGACGCCTCAGGCCAGGGCCTGGGGGCTCCAGGCTCCTTGCCCAGGCTCTCTCAAGAACACACCCAGGCCAATGCTCAGCACAGAAAAGCCCTGTGAGCAGCCCCAGGCTGGCCGTGGGCAGGCTGGGGGCAAACAGCATGGCTGGGGCTCTGCAAGGGCCCTGGGGCAGACGGGAAGGAGCAGTAGAGCAGGGGCTGATCCATCCCCAGTGCGCTGCACAGCCCAGGGCAGCGTCCCAGGGCGTCCTCATGGAGCTGCCAACAACATCCTCCCTCTGCAGCCCTGGCCTCTCCACCAGCTCACACAGGTGCCCCATCCTTGCAGGCACAGACACGGCAGCACTGGCTCAGCAGCCCCTGATTGCATTGCACAGAGCAGGGGGAGCACCCCCATGCTGTTGGTGTGGGGACATGAAACTGAGGGAGCACAAATGCCATCAGCCCCTGGGGCCAGCAAGGGCTGGGGGACACCAGGGAAACCACTCAGCTTTGTCCTGGCCACTGCAGTGAGCCAGAAAGTTTGTTCCCATCAGCTGGGAGTTTCCTGTGCCACTGCAGATGCTGTTGCTCAGAGCCAGGGCTGCCTGGCATCCACCCCCAAAGTGCCCTGACCATTTCCCTTACTTCACCTTTGCTTTCTGTACTCTTTTCTTGTACAAATTTCTTCCTCTTGCCCATCCCTATCCCCTCCCCTGCAAACAGCCCATCCCTGTTTGCCATTTCCTCTCTGGCCCCACTCCCCATTGCAGTTCCTGACTTGGCACCATGGGAACGTCCCTTGGGCAGCAGAATCATCCTACAAGTGCTGCAGGAATTGTCTGCAGGCTCCTGCAGTGCCTGGTGCTGCTCCCTTGCCAGAGGCACCCCAGGCCAGGGGGGCACATCTGGGCTGCTGTGTCTGGCTCTGGGGCTCCTTGTTCTGGGCAGTGAGGAGGAGCTGCAGAGGCTCTGCAGGACTGACAGGATGGGCTTTGGGGCTGGCAGGAGAAGCTGAGGGACCTGGGCTGCTGGAGCTGCTGAAGAGGAGGCCCAGGACTCATCCTGCAACTGCTCCAAGGGTGGTTTCAGAGAACCCCAGAGTCAGCAAGGCCGGATAAGGCCTTGGAGATCATACAGTCCAACCTGTGCCCTGGCACCTCCTTGTCTCCCCTGAGCTTCCTCTTCTCCAGGACAAACAACCCCAGCTCCCTCAGCCACTCCTCACAGCACTTCTGCTGCAGGCCCCTCACCAGCCTTGTTGCCCTTCTCTGGACACGCTTCAGCCCCTCCATGTCCTTCCTAAATTGGGGGGCCACAACTGGACACAGCACTCAGGGTGCTGCCCAAGCAGTGCTGAGCACAGGGGAAGAATCCCTGCCCTGCCCCTGCTGGCCACACCATTCCTGATCCAGGCCAGGAGCCATTGGCCTTCTTGCCCACCTGGGCACACTGCTGCCTCATGTCCAGCCTGCTGTCCATCAGTCCCTGCAGGTCCCTTTCTGCCTGGCTGCTGTCCAGCCACTCTGTCCCCAGTCTGCTGCAGGGGTTGCTGTGGCCAAAGTTCAAGATCCGGCACTTGGACGTGTTAAACCTCACCTTGCTGGATTTGGGCCCTGGACCCAGCCTGTCCAGGGCCCTCTGCAGAGCCCTCCTTCCCTCCAGCAGATCCACACTCACACCCAGCTCCGTGTCATCTGCGAATTTGCTGATGCTGGACTCAGTCCCCTCATGCAGATCATCAATGCAGATATTGAAATCCACACTGGCTGGCTCTGATCCCTCCAGCCATCCTATGGGTGGCCTGGGATGGCACTCAGGGTGATCTGTTCCATAACCCTGCTGGGCACCCAGGTCAGGCTGACAGGCCTGGAGTTCCCCAGCTCCTCCTTCCAGCCCTTCTTGGCAATGGGCTCACATTGGCACCTCCAGTCCTCTGGGACCTCCCTGCTGAGCCAGCACTGATGGTAAATGATGGAGAGCAGCTTGGGGAGCTCATCCACCAACGCCCTCATCCCCCTGGGATGGATCCCATCTGCTCCCAGAGACACCTGTGAGCATCTGAGGGGCTCAGCAGGTCCCCAGCTGCTTCCTCCTGAAATACAGGGGGCTGTTCTGCTCCCTGTGCCCATCCACATGCTCAGGAGAACACTTTTCTTGCGGTAAACCTGTCCTAATATTGAAAATTGAGACAAAGAAGGAGTTAAGTAGGTCAGCCTTTTCCTTATCTTTAGTTACTATATTCTCCACTGCATCCAATAAAGAGTAGAGGTTCTCCTTATCCCTCCCTTTGGTTTAATTTTTTTTATAAAAATATTTTGCATTTATTTACACAAGCTGCCAGGTTAAGTTCTCATTGAACTTTCATGTCTCAGCTTTTCTTTCTGCTTAACCTAGCAAGATCCTTAAACATTTCTTAAGTTGCCTGACCTTCTGTCCAAAGTTGATGCTCTCTCTTTTTTCCCCTGAGTTCCCACAAAAGCTCCACAGCCAGCCAGGCCAGTAATTTTTCTGAATCGCTCATCTTTTGCCACACTAGGACAGGCTGCTCCTTCCCCCTTAAAATTACTATCTTGAAATGTGTCCATCCTTCCTGGACCCCTTTGTTTTAAGGGCTGTTTCTCTTTAAAAAAATCAGTACCTGATTTGGTACTCCCCAAATCGGCATCCTAAACAAGCCAAAGTCTGCCCTTCCTAATTCCAGTGTAGAGGTTTTCTTGCTGCTCCTTTCCCTTCCCTTTAGGAGAAAGCTGAGAGCAGTCCTGGCCATGCAGCACCATCTCCAGAGCAGGAGGAATCTGCCCTGATGGGGATCCCCTTGGTTCCATGAGTCTCAGCAATGTCACAGTGCTCTCCACGATTCCATGAGGCCCCACAGTGTCACAATGGTCCTTTGGTCTCACAGGGCGCACAGTGTCACAATGGTCCCTTGGTCTCACAGGGCGCACAGTGTCACAATGGTCCCTTGGTTCCATGGCCCTGAACTGCAGCTCATCACAAACACTGTCTACTCCAGGCACTGCTGCTGCCCAACCAGCTCCTGGTTCCTTTAGCAGCAGCCCTGGGAACTGTTTTTGTTCCCTCTGTGGCACAACATCCCTGTTCTCACTCTGCCAAAGAAAGCTGTTGGTGCCAAGTGCGGCCAGGATGAGCCATTGCTGGGACTGCAGCCCCTCTCTTGGGGCCCTGCAAACAGCGCTCCAAAAGGAGCCCTTGGAGCTCTCCTGGGCCAGCGACTCCCTCTGAGAGTGGGGCCTCTTCCAACCGGGAACTCTCACATTTGCTGCACTTGGGGATCCCAAACAATGACGGAGCCTGGGCCGATCCCCCCACTCCTCCAGGCTCAACCCTTCACCCACTGGGGAGATGGCAAAGGATCCACAGGGAGCATTTCCTGCCCTCAGGGGAATTGCTCACAGGTGCCTTGCACTGACTCTTTGTGTCTGTGTGCACACAGGAGTGCCTGTGCTGGGGAAATGTGGCAGAAATGCTGCTCCCTGAGGGGCTTGAGTGCCTTGGATAGCTGAGTCAGTCAGATACCCAGATATCAGTAAGTATGGTTTAGTCAGAAGGTCTAAACTAAATTAAATGCTCCTAGAAGTTGTTCTTTTGCTAAGTTTTTAGGTTTAATTTAAGTTATTAGGTAAGTTAAATATTGTTAAATGTTATTCCTCTGTTAAATTGCTATGTCATGGGTTATAAGTTAGGTCAAATACTGTTAAGTGCTGCTCTTTTAAGGTATCAGTTAGGGTTAAGTGTAAGTTAAGTCCCGTTAGGTTTGACCTCTGTAAGGTTTTGGGCCATATTCCTTTTATCCTTACCCTCATTATCCTTATGTCATACACACAGAGGGACAGTTCTCAGGTAATTTCTGGTTTGATTGACTGGATTTTGTTTGGTTTTGTTGTTGCTTTATTTCCTTCGTGTGCCTGAAGTGTTCAGTCAGAAGCAGAGTGACTTCTTCCAAGGAACTTTGTGCTGCTGTCCCTTAATATTTAATCTAGTTTTTGCTGCTCCCTTGCTGGGGATTTTTTCAGCGCTCTCAAGGCCTTGTTGGTAGCCCTGGCCAAGGCTCTGGCCCTGGGGGACACGGGGACACTGCCGGGGTGTCCCTGTCCCCCTGTGCCACCCCCAGGGCCCCAGCCCCCCGTCCCCGTGTCAGGCTCTGGGGTCGATCTCGTGGAACATCCTCTGGGGGAGGCTCCGGGGCCGGGGGACCCGGGGGGACCCGGGGGGACAGGGGACCCCGCTGTGCACGAGCAGGGCTGGACTGCTCTGGGGGGAACTGTGAGGGGGGCCGGGGCAGAGTGACCTCCCCAGTGACCTCACACAGCCCCTGTGATGTCACACTGCCCCTGTGATGTCACACAGCCCCTGTGATGTCACACAGTCCCTGTGATATCACACAACCCCTTATGATGTCACACCGCTACCTGTGATGTCACAGCCCACTCTGGGATGTCACACAGCACCCTTGTGATGCCACAGAACCAAATCTGGGATGTCAGCCTGGAATGTCATGCAGCTGCACTGTGATGTCACAGAAGGTGCTGTCATGTCACAAAGTCACCATGTGATGTCACAGTCTTTTCTGTGATATCACAGCCTCCTCTATGAAGTTACACAGACACCAAGTGATGTCACAACCCACTCTGTGATGCCACAGAACCACCCTCTATGATTGCAGGATCTGCTCTATGGCCTCACACCTTACACACCCTCAGGGATGTCACAAAACCCTCCCTGTGATGTCATACTGCCACTCTGTAATTTCACAGCACACACTTTGACCTCACCGCTGGCTCTATGATGATATCCAGCCATGCCATGATGTCACAGCTTGCTCTCTGATGTCATAGAATCCCCTGTGTGATGCTGTAGCTGCTCAATGACCTCATACAACAAACTCTGTGGTGTCACACAGCCCCTTGCTGACATCACAGCTGCTCTGTGCCTCTATGACGCAGCCACAGAGGTGCTGCTGTGACACAGCCCCCTCTGGGCCATCCCACAGGCCCTGCCAGTGCTGAGCCCCTGTGAGCTCTGTCTGTGCCCTGCTGGTGTCCCTGAGGGGCCCTGGCAGTGCCCCAGCCCTGCTGGGCTGTGCACAGGAGCTGCTCCTGGCCAGAGCTGTCTCTCTGCAGCGCTGCCCTTGCCAGGAGCTGCCTCTGGGCCAGGAGCCTGGCCCAGCTCAGCAGCACAGACACAGCACAGGGACTTTAATGATCCTCTGGGACTTTGGTTCTATTTGAATCAGATTCTGTCCCTCAGAGTGGGCTCAAAGAACTTCTCAAGAACTTGAAGTTAAGTTGAAACATGGAAGTTTCTTGTAGTTAAATGGGGCCCACTGAGGGACATAACTCTTGTGAAATTGTCCCCAGGTTCCAGTTAGAGCAGAACACTGGAGGCAGTGATGGCACCTGGGGACAAGCAAGGCAAAGATGTCTCTGGTGCTGAGACACCTGGATGTGTTTGAGGAATGCAAAGGGCCAAGGTCTGAGCCCCAGCCCCTGGCCAGGCAGATCCTGTCCCTCCCTCCTTGCTCAGGGCTCTTCCCGGGATGGGCACTGGCATGTGGGGCTGTGCAATGGCAAGGGCAGGAGCATGGGGCGGCCCCTGCCAGGCTGCTGAGCAGGGACGAGGAGGCAATGAGGCCCCAGGCCTGCAAGGGTCACTTGTCCCCTCATGGCCTCAGGCCCAGGCCCAGCCACCACGGCCAAAGTGCTGCCCAAGTTGGCTCTGGCAGGGCTGTCTTGCAGCTGCTGCCCATCCCTGTGCCCTGTGCAGCCCAGGCTGTCCCACGGTGTCCCTGCCCTGCGCCTCTGGCCCTGCAGGCTGTCGGCATCCCCCGGCTGCCCCACCTGGCTGGGCCCTTCCTTTGCTGCCAGCTCTGCCTCCTGACTGCCTCTGCCTGCCCACACAAAGCCTTGGGCTGCTCCAGGCTCCTGCTGGGGAAGTGCTGCACCACAGCCCTGCCCGGGCAGTGGAATTCCTTTCTCCTGATGTCCAGTCTGGGCCTCCCCAGCTGCCCTTGGTGCTATTATGGCTTCTTCAGGATCATTCCCACTATGAAAAAAAAGCTCCAGCCTCTCTGAAACCACCCTTCCATCCCTCTCAGGCTGCTCCTATTCTACCCTCAGTCTGCACACCACTGAGTCCAGAGCCCTCAGCCTCTTCCAGCTGCTTTTGTCATGAGGCCTCCAAACCCCATCCTGGGAGATTTTTGTGTCTTCTCCAAGGTCTGTGAAAATGGAAAAATAGTGATCAAAGTTATTTTCTCCACAATCTTGCAATGACAGAACAAGGGCCAATAGCTTTAAACTGAATCAGGGTGGATTTATATGTCTTAGAAGGAGGAAATATTTTACAAGTATGAGGGTGGGTCGAAACTGCAGCTGATTTCCCAGAGAAGTGGATTCCCCATCCCAGGAATTGTCCAAGAGCAGGACTTTTTTGCAACCTGACCCACTGAAACCCTCTCATCCCCAAGGACAGAATTCCCGTTCTCTGTGTTCTCTGATGTGCTGGGTGCCCTCACAGCGCTTTTGGCCAGAATGTCTGCTGAGGGCAGCCAGGCTGCTGCAGGGGCAGTGGCCTCACAGCCATCACCATGGCAGCCCTGTCCCCTGGGCCTGGCTCTCCCCTTTCCTCTGCCCCTGCCTTGGCTCTGCTGCCATTAAGAGTTTTGTCATTAATATCTCTTCCCCAAGGTGCTGGGGCCAATGGCTTCCCAGTCAGGCTCCAGGAGCAGAAGTGGCTTTTCAGAGCCCAGCCAGGAATGAGCCCTGAGGCAGCAGCTCTGCAGTGGTGGCCACCAGGCCGGGCTGCCAAGGGAGGCTTCTGGCCATGGCCTGCAAGCAGCTGCTGCTGCCAAGGTGCATTTGGTGCCTCAGGCTCTCCCTGGCACAGCTCCCAGCATGGCGCTCTGCCCTTGTGCCCGAGCCCTTCCTTGTGCTGGGGCTGGTCTGGGGCTTTTCCTGCAGCGGGATCTGCCCTGCTCATGGCACAGGAAAGGCAGTTCCTGCTGGAGCAATGGGCTCCAACAACTCCAGCAGGGCCCTGTTGACTTCAAAACTGCTTCCTAGAGCACTTTATTCTAATATTAGTTATAGCTCCTGAACTGTGGAGTAAATGAATGTGGTTAAGTTCTTTCTTCTAATCATGATTAGAATCAATCAGAGGAATATTTATATGAATCTATCGGGTATCCCATCATTAATTCTGTGGGACAAATTTGGTTAAAGGTTCAATTCTACCTCTCCAGTCCTTTACACCTTTGACAAAGTCTGGGGCTGGGATTGGATCCAGTCACTTACAGTCTCCTCTCATTGAAGGAATTGTAGAAGTCTGGGGGCCCTGCAGGGGTTGGAGGATCCATGGTGGCTGTTCAGTGTCATTTCTCCACATCATGATTTAGCAGGAGTTTTTCCAATAAAGAAATAAAGCTTTTGCCTGAAGCTCCCACTGTGCCCATAACAGGAACCCCTGTGAGTGTCTGGGACATCCCGGCTCTTTGCCAGCCTGGGGACTCCTGGGATGTCACTGTGGAGCCCCCGTGAGTGCCTGTGACAGATCGGTGCCTTTGCAGCACAAGGTGCCCTGGGATCTCACCATGCAATGGCTGTGACTGCCTCTGACCAAAGAGCTCTTTACCATCCCCAGAAAGCCCTGGGAGGTCTCCATGGAGCCCCTGTCTGTGCCTGTGACATTCCAGCTCTGGAACAGCCTGGAGACTCTTGGAAAGTCCCCATGGAATCCCTCTGAAGGTCTGCGACAAATCTGATCTGTGGAAGGCAACCATCACCAGGACCCTGTTGCTATGGTCTGTTTCCAGGGCAACCATCACCAGCCCCCTGTTGCTTAGGTCAGTCCCTTGGCAGCTCCATGGAGAACCCATGCCAGGGGTGGTTGCCATGGACACCAGTTAAGGTCTGCAGCAAGAGCCCGTTGCCATGGCAACCATTGGCCGCCCCATCCCCAGGCTCATGGGATCCCAGAATCACAGAATTGGCTGAGCTGGGAGGGACCCATCAGGATCCTCCAGTCCAACTGCTGGCCCTGCACAGGACACCCCAACAATGCCAGCTTGGGCCTGGCAGCGCTGTCCAAACGCTGCTGCAGCTCAGAGAGCCCTGGAGCTGGGACCCTTCCCTGGGGAGCCTGAGCAGGGCCCCAGCAGCCTCTGGGCAAAAACCTTTTCCTGACATCCAACCTGAGCCTGCCCCGACTCAGCTGCAGACGTTCCCTCCGCTCCTGTCCCTGGGCACCAGAGGGAAGAGGTTCCCACAGCCCCAGCCAGGGACCCGCTCCCAGGGCTCTTGCCATGGCCACCAGGGCTGGGACCAGCTGGGATGCTTGGTTTCCACGGGCCGGGGTTCAGGAATGGGATTCCCCAATTTCCTGCTCCCGCTAAAACCACACTGCCCTCGCTGCCCTCCCACCTCTTGTGGAAAGAACAAAAGGCAAAGATCCCAGGCTGGGATAAGAAAAATTTATTGGGAACAGCAGCAAGATAAGGAACAAACAAGAACAGAAATAATACTGGCAACAGAAGGGATAAAATTAAGGGAGAACTACAACACAACTGACTGTCTCTTCCCGGCCACAATTTTCCACTGCCTGGAAAGGACACCCTTCTTCTCAGGGGAGAGAGAGAGAGAGAGAGAGAGAGTCCCTTTCCTGCCCCAGGCAATTTCCTGAGGTGGGAGAGAATATAATGACATGGTCATGCCACGACCCTCATGTGTTTTTTCAGAGCCACATCATGTCCATTGGCAGGGGCAGGAAAAGGTACAAGTGTTTTCCCAGACTGGATCATGGGGAATATGGATCACCAGGGCTCTGCTTAATGTGGGTCCTCCATGGGGGTTGAAGCTGGTACAGTGCACGAAGCTCATCCTGCACTTGGGGCATTGGCAGAGCTTACTTTACCAGTGCCTCCTTTGGTGACTGGTCAAGTGAGAGCTCCGGGCGAAGCTCTTCCCACACTTGGGACACTCATAGGACCTCTTCCCAGTGTGGATGCGCCGGTGCCTGATGAGGTTGGACTTTTGCTTGAAGCCCTTCCCACAGTCAGGGCAGAGGAAAGGCCTCTCCTTGGTGTGAATCCGCTGGTGCTGGAGGAGATGGTAGCTAGTCCAAAACCTCTTCCCACACTCGGGACACTCGTAGGGCCTCTCCCCAGTGTGGATGCGTTGGTGGGTCACAAGGTTGGATCTGTAGCGGAAGCCCTTCCCACACTCTCCACACTCGTAGGGCTATTCCCCGGTGGGGATCATCTGGTGGCAGATCAGGGTGCTGCTCTGCCTGAAGCTCTTCCCACACTCCAAGCACTTGTGGGGCTTCTCCCCATCATGAAGCTGCTCCTGGGCCATCAGCTCCAAGAACTTGCTGAATCTCTGTCCACCTTCGTGGCTCTGGGTAAGTCTTTCCTCCTCAGAGCAACCTGGGCAGGGTTTGGAGCCCCTCTTCCTGCAGGATCTCTGGGGATTTTCCTCCCCATTAGAATTCTGCACTGTGGACTCCATCAAAACAGCCTCTTCCATGAGGTTCTGCCAAGGAGATTTTTCCTCCCTGGTCTCCATCATCAGCTTTTTGTCTAGGGAAGGAAGGGCAAGGAGAAGATGGGATTTGCCTCCATTCCAGAAGGAAGGGGAAGGAGATCCCCCCAGTGCATCCCTGGCAGGACGGTCTTGGCACCAAGGTTGTCCTGCAGCCAGGGGCTGTGCTGGGCTGGGAGATGGAGCAGGAGAGAGGGGGAAAGAGGCACTGACTTCCTCCTCACCTGCCTGGGTATCCCAAGGCTCCGTCCTCTTCCTCTCAGCCTCCTCCTCCATCCAATCAAGGTTTGGGAATGGGAAATCCTGTTCTGGGAAGAAAACAAAGGGTGCGCACATTGTCTTTTGTTCCGGGATCTGTGCTGGGCTGGGAGATGGAGCAGGAGAGAGGGGGAAGGGGCACTGACTTCCTCCTCACCTGCCTGGGTATTGCCTGGGTATCCCAGGGCTCCTTCCTTTTCCTCAAAGCCTCCTCCTCCATCCAATCAAGGTTTGGGAATGGGAAATCCTGTTCTGGGAAGAAAACAAAGGGTGCGCACATTGTCTTTTGTTCTGGTTTGAAGGCAAACTTGGGGGAGAGTCTAAGTCGGAGTTACAATTTAAGAAGAAAATTTAGATCAGGGCAATGATACAGAAACACTGCCTTAAACTGACAGAGTCAGGATATAACCTGACACCCTGTTGGTCAGGGTGGTGGCAGCAGTCACATTAAATAGTGGCTTCAGTCCTGTTGGAGTGATCAACGTGATTCTGTCAGAGCAGTGATCCTGTAAAAGGGTCTGGTCTTCCTCTGAAGGTCCAGTGGTGGTTATGGAGATCTTGTCCTCTGGGAATCCAGTAGGCAAGCTGCTCCTGGTGTTGCGAGGCTCACCTTATATCCAGGTAGGAATGCTTGGTTCCTCCCCCTGGGCAGAGCATCCCACAATGGGATGATGGAATTTTATCAGTCCTGCAGTGACACTCAATGGCCCATTCACAGAAGATGTCTCCCCTGGAGGGCGTTATCAGGGGTGAGTCATGCAAGAGATAAAGAACACTGCCCTGCCTTTTTATAGCAGTTGATGAAGATGGGGATTGAAAACATGCATTTGGTTACACCTTGCATGGCAACCTGAAACAGTGGGGTAATCACTGCTCAGGGCGTGAATAACCCTCCCCTTACCCAAACTGGCTCAGGTGTAAAACTCCCACCCTGGGAAGGGCACACACACAGGGGACAACGTCATACTTGCCCTGCTCCAGGGGAGGTCTCTGTTCCTGTCACTCCCTTGCTCTCTCCCCCTTCTCTCTTTCTTTCCATCTGTCTCTCTACCTCACATTTACTGTTCAATAAAATCCATTTTGGATTTGATCTCGTTAGCACCTTCCTGGCTGCAGAGGCATCTCTCTAATAATTTTCTTAACCAGATTGTGACATTGTTTTGGCACAGTGAGATCAGGGCACTGTTCTCTGATTCCAAGTCCATTTGACAACATCATGGTTCCCTCCACTTAGAAGGTTCTGTTTCTCTCTGGAAGAACTCTTGGAAACTTGGATGAGCTTCCTCTGAGCAACTTATGGGAGAACTGATTAAGAAAATAGGTGTTGTAGGTGGCCAATGTAAAGAAATTATTTTGTTGTCCTTCCTTGAAAAGTTTGTTAAAATCGCTGGAGGAAAGGGAGCAAATGCTACCAGCCAGACTGACAAGGTTCATTCACCCCATGATGAGGAACACAAGGCTGCGGAAAGTCCCACAAGAACCCCCACTCAAGTAGCTAAATTCTAGGATAACTTCTGAATTCACAGGCTTGGGGGCTTTGCCAAATGTGAGAATAATTTTTCTCTTCATCCCTGTCAGCTTTGTGACAGCTACACAGACCTTTCCCTTCCTTTTCATAATCTGTATTGGGCTGAATTTCTACTTTGCTCTTATTGGAACCTACCAGCAGCTGAGCTGGAGCTGTTCAGGAACTGATCAAACTTGGAATTGCCACAAAATTGCTTCTATTTTTGGTTTATTCATGTTTGCAATTTATTTGTGTTTTCATCACACATGATTTGTGGGAAAAACCAGTATTCATCAAAGCGATTTATGCAGAGTCAGGTTTGATTTCTGCCAAGTTTATTTTGTCCAGTGCCCAGAGGAATCTCCCATCCTGTCTGCAGCTGCTCCCACAGGGATGTGAGGGCTGATCCCAGAGCCCCAGGGGTTACAGTCAGGGCTGCCCTCAGGGAATGCTCACCTGGTATTGAGGGGCAGTGTGGGAGCACCTGGATCTTGGAGCACCCAGCTGCCCCTCATGTTTGGAGGTGCCTGAGGAGGGCTGGGATGATGCCAGGGACATTCTGCAGTGACATCCCCCCTGTCCTGTTCTGGGTGAGCTCAGTCCCAAACCTGACCCTGACCCTGGTCTCAGTCTCATTCCATGTGGAGTCACACTCACAGTTCTGTATTTAATCTCATCCCAGTGCCAGACTTGTCTAGCCCCAGACCCAATCCCAACCCCAGCCCTAAAGCCAATCCCATGTGTAGCCTTAACCCCAATCCCAGCTCTAATCCAAATCTCAGCCCCAACTCAAACCCCACCCCCAATTCCAGCCCCTTCCTAAATCCTCAGCCCCAAACCAAATCTCAGGTTCAGCCCTTCTGGGGCTTTGTGGGTGTTCTCTGTCCCTCTGACCCCAATGATGTTTGGGTGTGGTCACAGCAGGGCTGAGAGGGACAGAGACCCCCCCGGCCTCCCAGGGTGTGAGAAGGTCGGAGGGCCCCCCCAGCCCCGAGCACCCTCAGCGGTGAGAGGGACACAGAGCCCCTGGTCCAAAGCCCTGCACAGGCATTGCCTGAGGCCAGAGGGATAGAGACCCCCCAAGTATCCCCCAGGGCGAGGGGACAGAGAGCCCCAAGCATTCCCTGAGAGAGAGACAGAGACTGCCCCGAGCACCCTTTTCAAGGAAGGACAACAAAATATTTTCTTTTTCACTGGTCAGTCAGAACAGCCATTTTCTTCATCATTTCTCCCATAAGTTCCCCAGGAGGAAGGAGGGAGAGTTTCCAAGTCCTTCCAAGTTTCCAAGAATTCTTCCAGAAAGAACCACAACCTCCTCAGAGAAGGGAACCATGCTGTTGTCAAAGGCACTTGGAGTCAGAGAACAGTGCCCTGATCTCACTGTGCCCAAAAATTATTGCAATATGGTTAAGAAAATTGTTACAGAGATTCCTCTGCCCCAATTAAGGTGCTAACGAGACCAAATCCAAAATGGATTTTATTGAACAGTAAATGTGAGGTAGAGAGACAGATGGAAAGAAAGAGAGAAGGGGGAGAGAGCAAGGGAGTGACAGGAACAGAGACCTCCCCTGGAGCAGGGCAAGTATGACGTTGTCCCCTGTGTGTGTGCCCTTCCCAGGGTGGGAGTTTTACACCTGAGCCAGTTTGGGTAAGGGGAGGGTTATTCACGCCCTGAGCAGTGATTACCCCACTGTTTCAGGTTGCCATGCAAGGTGTAACCAAATGCATGTTTTCAATCCCCATCTTCATCAACTGCTATAAAAAGGCAGGGCAGTGTTCTTTATCTCTTGCATGACTCACCCCTGATAACGCCCTCCAGGGGAGACATCTTCTGTGAATGGGCCATTGAGTGTCACTGCAGGACTGATAAAATTCCATCATCCCATTGTGGGATGCTCTGCCCAGGGGGAGGAACCAAGCATTCCTACCTGGATATAAGGTGAGCCTCGCAACACCAGGAGCAGCTTGCCTACTGGATTCCCAGAGGACAAGATCTCCATAACCACCACTGGACCTTCAGAGGAAGACCAGACCCTTTTACAGGATCACTGCTCTGACAGAATCACGTTGATCACTCCAACAGGACTGAAGCCACTATTTAATGTGACTGCTGCCACCACCCTGACCAACAGGGTGTCAGGTTATATCCTGACTCTGTCAGTTTAAGGCAGTGTTTCTGTATCATTGCCCTGATCTAAATTTTCTTCTTAAATTGTAACTCCGACTTAGACTCTCCCCCAAGTTTGCCTTCAAACCAGAACAAAAGACAATGTGCGCACCCTTTGTTTTCTTCCCAGAACAGGATTTCCCATTCCCAAACCTTGATTGGATGGAGGAGGAGGCTTTGAGGAAAAGGAAGGAGCCCTGGGATACCCAGGCAGGTGAGGAGGAAGTCAGTGCCCCTTTCCCCCTCTCTCCTGCTCCATCTCCCAGCCCAGCACAGATCCCGGAACAAAAGACAATGTGCGCACCCTTTGTTTTCTTCCCAGAACAGGATTTCCCATTCCCAAACCTTGATTGGATGGAGGAGGAGGCTGAGAGGAAGAGGAAGGAGCCTTGGGATACCCAGGCAGGTGAGGAGGAAGTCAGTGCCCCTTCCCCCGTCTCTCCTGCTCCATCTCCCAGCCCAGCACAGATCCCGGAACAAAAGACAATGTGCGCACCCTTTGTTTTCTTCCCAGAACAGGATTTCCCATTCCCAAACCTTGATTGGATGGAGGAGGAGGCTTTGAGGAAAAGGAAGGAGCCCTGGGATACCCAGGCAGGTGAGGAGGAAGTCAGTGCCCCTTTCCCCCTCTCTCCTGCTCCATCTCCCATCCCAGCACAGATCCCGGAACAAAAGACAATGTGCGCACCCATTGTTTTCTTCCCAGAACAGGATTTCCCATTCCCAAACCTTGATTGGATGGAGGAGGAGGCTGAGAGGAAGAGGAAGGAGCCTTGGGATACCCAGGCAGGTGAGGAGGAAGTCAGTGCCCCTTTCCCCCTCTCTCCTGCTCCATCTCCCAGCCCAGCACAGATCCCGGAACAAAAGACAATGTGCGCACCCTTTGTTTTTTCCCAGAACAGGATTTCCCATTCCCAAACCTTGATTGGATGGAGGAGGAGGCTGAGAGGAAGAGGACGGAGCCTTGGGATACCCAGGCAGGTGAGGAGGAAGTCAGTGCCCCTTTCCCCCTCTCTCCTGCTCCATCTCCCAGCCCAGCACAGCCCCTGGCTGCAGGACAACCTTGGTGCCAAGACCGTCCTGCCAGGGATGCACTGGGGGGATCTCCTTCCCCTTCCTTCTGGAATGGAGGCAAATCCCATCTTCTCCTTGCCCTTCCTTCCCTAGACAAAAAGCTGATGATGGAGACCAGGGAGGAAAAATCTCCTTGGCAGAACCTCATGGAAGAGGCTGTTTTGATGGAGTCCACAGTGCAGAATTCTAATGGGGAGGAAAATCCCCAGAGATCCTGCAGGAAGAGGGGCTCCAAACCCTGCCCAGGTTGCTCTGAGGAGGAAAGACTTACCCAGAGCCACGAAGGTGGACAGAGCTTCAGCAAGTTCTTGGAGCTGATGGCCCAGGAGCAGCTTCATGATGGGGAGAAGCCCCACAAGTGCTTGGAGTGTGGGAAGAGCTTCAGGCAGAGCAGCACCCTGATCTGCCACCAGATGATCCCCACCGGGGAATAGCCCTACGAGTGTGGAGAGTGTGGGAAGGGCTTCCGCTACAGATCCAACCTTGTGACCCACCAACGCATCCACACTGGGGAGAGGCCCTACGAGTGTCCCGAGTGTGGGAAGAGGTTTTGGACTAGCTACCATCTCCTCCAGCACCAGCGGATTCACACCAAGGAGAGGCCTTTCCTCTGCCCTGACTGTGGGAAGGGCTTCAAGCAAAAGTCCAACCTCATCAGGCACCGGCGCATCCACACTGGGAAGAGGCCCTATGAGTGTCCCAAGTGTGGGAAGAGCTTCGCCCGGAGCTCTCACTTGACCAGTCACCAAAGAAGGCACTGGTAAAGTAAGCTCTGCCAATGCCCCAAGTGCAGGATGAGCTTCGTGCACTGTACCAGCTTCAACCCCCATGGAGGACCCACATTAAGCAGAGCCCTGGTGATCCATATTCCCCATGATCCAGTCTGGGAAAACACTTGTACCTTTTCCTGCCCCTGCCAATGGACATGATGTGGCTCTGAAAAAACACATGAAGGTTGTGGCATGACCATGTCATTATATTCTCTCCCACCTCAGGAAATTGCCTGGGGCAAGAAAGGGACTCTCTCTCTCTCTCTCTCTCTCCCCTGAGAAGAAGGGTGTCCTTTCCAGGCAGTGGAAAATTGTGGCCGGGAAGAGACAGTCAGTTATGCTGTAGTTCTCCCTTAATTTTATCCCTTCTGTTGCCAGTATTATTTCTGTTCTTGTTTGTTCCTTATCTTGCTGCTGTTCCCAATAAATTTTTCTTATCCCAGCCTGGGATCTTTGCCTTTTGTTCTTTCCACAAGAGGTGGGAGGGCAGCGAGGGCAGTGTGGTTTTAGCGGGAGCAGGAAATTGGGGAATCCCATTCCTGAACCCCGGCCCGTGGAAACCAAGCATCCCAGCTGGTCCCAGCCCTGGTGGCCATGGCAAGAGCCCTGGGAGCGGGTCCCTGGCTGGGGCTGTGGGAACCTCTTCCCTCTGGTGCCCAGGGACAGGAGTGGAGGGAATGGCTGCAGCTGAGTCAGGGTAAGGCTCAGGTTGGGTGTCAGGAAAAGGTTTTTGCCCAGAGGCTGCTGGGGCCCTGCCCAGGCTCCCCAGGGAAGGGTCCCAGCTCCAGGGCTCTCTGAGCTGCAGCAGCATTTGGACAGCGCTGCCAGGCCCAGGCTGGCATTGTTGGGGTGTCCTGTGCAGGGCCAGCAGTTGGACTGGAGGATCCTGATGGGTCCCTCCCAGCTCAGCCAATTCTGTGGTTCTGGGATCCCATGAGCCTGGGGATGGGGCTGCCAATGGTTGCCATGGCAACAGGCTCTGGCTGCAGGCCTGAGCTGGTGCCCATGGCAACCAACCTTGGCATGGGGTCTCCATGGAGCTTCCAAGGACTGACCTTAGCAACAGGGGGCTGGTGATGGTTGCCATGGAAACTGACCATAGCAACAGGGTCCTGGTGATGGTTGCCTGCTAAGGGTCACATTTGTCACAGGCCCTCAGAGGGGTTCCTTGGGGACTTTCCAAGAGTCTCCAGGCTGTTCCAGAGCTGGAATGTCACAGGCACAGACAGGGGCTCCATGGAGACCTTCCAGGGCTTTCTGGGGATGGTAAAGAGCCCTGTGGTCAGAGGCAGTCACAGCCATTTCATGGTGACATCCCAGGGGACCTTGGGCTGCAAAGGCACCGATCTGTCACAGGCACTCACGGGGGCTCCACGGTGACATCCCATGAGTCCCCAGGCTGCCAAAGAGCCAGGATGTCCCAGACACTCACAGGGGTTTCTGTTACGGGCAGAGTGGGGCCTTCAGGCAAAGTTCATTAGAGAAGCTCCTGTTGGGTAACAAGGCACAGAAAGGATCCCCAATAGCCCCCCATAGATCCCCAAATGTCACTGTTGAGTCAGAGATGACGCAGACTCAGATCAGAAGGTTTAGGGCCAAAAACCACCCGTTTATTCAATCCTCTTCTTTTATACCTTGGTTTGCTACAGGTGGACTTCACTGGTCCTTTAATCAACACATTTCTCATGATTGGCCAATTAAGACAACACCCTTCAGTAAACAATTTCATGGAAAAGCACCAACTTTTTAGAAACATTGTCGGGGCACCAGTTATTGATGTTTCTTTTATGTTGAGCCTTTTTGGGGACTCCCTGGATGGGGTAAACCCTCCTGTAGCAATTCTGTACCAGATAAAAGGTGATGCACAGGACTTTTTTGGTCTTCAGCTTCTTGTTTATTGTCATCTTATCTAAAGTTTTGCGTTGCTGTTCACACCAGGCTCAGCACGCTGGAAAGACACCTCAAAATGGCCCTAAAATGCATGGTTTCAAGGTCTTTTAATGTTGTCTCATTCAATTAACTCTTAAAATGTACATTATTTCTACTTATCTGCCAATAACTCATCCCTTGACTATCCACATAAACTCTGCACTGTGCTTTCCTTGACCAATCACCCTGTGCCACCAACACTGCAGAACATGGAGTAGATGAAAAAGAAGTCAGGGACTACACCCCAATTCCTCCATCTTGCTTCCTATCTACAATATACTAAAAATCCCAAAACCTAAATTTCTCACACAAGTGACATACTACACTACTCTCCATTATCTATTTCACGCTTTGGTAAATTCTAATCTATATCAAAGTCTTGGAAGTCCTCTCCATGGCGAAGGTTAAAGACAGTCTTTCTCTGGGGGTCAGGACCCCTCAGAGCAGACACAGAAATATTCCCTGTGCCCTGGATTGCCACACATTTAACCTAAAATCCTTTAACCCTTAGCATGTGAAGTTACCAAAAATGTTCCAGGTAAGCAGGATTAGAACAGAAGAAATAGAGAACAACAGAAAGACAGCAGATCCATAGAAAGACATACACATAGGCACCAACTGCTGGGGTACCAGCGTTGCTAACAGAGGAACCCCAGGAGAAAGCAGGATCCAGACCATGAGCTGGCCTTTTGCTCCGGCTTTCAAACCCCCGGGCCTTCACGGGCCCGCCCCTGGGGTGAGACTGCCAGTTGTTTGTCCAATCAGAGCCAGGGTAGGCACCAGCTGCTGGGGTGTGATTGATTGACAGATCAGCCAATCAGAGCTCGGTTAACTCTGCCCCCTGCTATGTGACTGACAGCTCTGCCAGGTCAGGGCTGGGGGCAGGGCTCTGTTCCACCACAAACCAAGGCCTGACCCGGCCCTGGCCCCACACGGGCATTCCGAGCATCCCAAGGTGTCTCGGGACATTGATCTCATCCAGCCTCTGACAGTGACCACGGTGACACTACAGAACCTCATGGAACCAAGGGTCCACAGTGACATGGTGGACCTCCGTGTACTGAGGGGTCCATTGTGGCTGAGAGGCAAGATGTCTTCACAGACTATTCAATGGGTGAATGTAGGGATGTTAGCATCTTTGAAATGGGTCTTAATGTCTCTACTAACTTCAAATAACATTTTAATTACAGAGGCCGGACAGCTTGGTATAGGAATGTGCTTCTTGTTGACAGAGTGACAAAACTATTCTTTGTTTTCTTAAAAAGGAAAAAAAGCTCAGAAGTTTCTCTCCTCAATTATGTGAAAAGACATTTCATAGGAAGCCTCCTGAAACAGAAAAGGGTCTGCACAAGCCTGAACTTCTGAACTCTGGGTTAAAATCACTGGTTCAAAAGGGGAATATGGGGTAGGGGGTTCAAAAAGTCTGTATCGTCTGAGTACCTCAGCCAATGGGGAAAGGAAGGGGGCAACATGTGGCTAGGAGCTTTGATAAAAGGAGGCTGATCCCTCTTGAAACTTTGAGGAGAAAACTCCATGGGCATGTGCCCTGGTGGATTCTCTCCCTTTATTCCATTAAAGTTGAAGGACTCTTCTCTCTCCTTTATGGACACTGGCTTTTCATAGTGTGATTTTCCGTACATGACACCATGGAACATCACAGAACCAGGGAGCCATTGTGACACATCAAGGCCCTGTTGGAACAGAAAAACCATTGCAGACAGTACAGAACTCATGGAACCAAGCGGCCATTGGAACAATGCAGATCCAAGGACACCATGGTGACACTATGGAACCTCATGGAATCAGGGAGACCATTGTGATACTGTGGTACCTCACAGAATCAGGGGGACCATTACGAAATTCAGGCCCCCTGTGGAACCAAGGGTCAAGGATGAAGCTGTGGGGCCCGTAGAACCAAGGAGCCATTGGGACACAGTGGGGCTGCAGGGAGCCAAGGGGCCATGGTGACATTGCAAGGCCTCAGGGAAGCATGGGGCTATTGTGACACTGCAGAAGAAAGGAGAACAATGTGACACTCCAGGGCCTCATGGAACCAAGGAGACCATTGTGACACTGTGGGGCCCTATGGAACCAAAGGCACAGGGAACAGGTGTGGCTGGTTTGGCCTCCCGGGGGCTGCTGGACAGGTCTGGCTGACCTTGGCATGTCAAGGCTGCTTCTCATCTGCCCCTGAAGCACTGGGACTCTGGGCTTTCCTTCCTATGGGAGAGAATTGTCCTTGCCCTCCAGGAGCTCATGGCCAAAACTGGGATTCCTCCCCCAAATTTTCTTATATGCAAAGATTGTTCCCAGATGAAATCTGCCAGGAGAGACAGATCTGGATGCCTTGGCCACCCAGGGGCCACCTCTCATCTGCCTTTGAAACACTGGGATCACGTGCTTTTCTTTCTTATGGGAAAAAAACATCCATCTCTACCAGTTGCCCATGGCCAAAATTGAGAATCTGCCTCCAGAATTCCCAATATCTAAGGATAGCTCCCAGACAAAAGCTGCCAGGACTGACAAGTCTGGTTGGCCTTGGCTTCCTGAGGGCTGGCACTCATCTGCCTCTGAAACACTGGGGCTTTGTGCTTTCCTTCCTAATGAAAAGGACTTGTCTTCCTGTCCAGGCACCCACAGCCAAAACTGAGATTTCACCTCCAAAATACCCAATGTCCAAGGAGAGTCCCTAGATGAAAGGTGCCAGGACAGACAGGTGTGGCTGTGTTGGCCTAAGGGTGGCCACCTCTCATCTCCTTCAAAAACACTTAGACTTGGCATTTTTCTTTCCTATTGGTAAAAACCATCCATCCTGACCCAGTGTCCATGGCCAAACCTGGAATTCTACCTCCAAAACCCCGTACATCCAAGGATTGCTCCCAAATGAAAGCCAGACAGGTCTAGCTGCCCTTGCTGCTTGGGAGCTGTCCCTCACCTGCCTCAAAACACTGTGCTTGATGCTTTCCTTCCTCTGGAAAAGAACCATCCTTCTTCTCAAGGAGTCCAAGGTCAAAACTGAGATTTCTCCTCTGAAATTCCATATATCCAAGGACTCCTCTATGACAAAAGCTGCCATAACAATCAGGTCTGGCTGGCTTGGGAGCCAGGACAGGAGCCACCTGTCTCCTCTTCTGCCTTTGAAACACTTGGGCTCCATGCTTTCCTTCCTCTGAAAAAAAACTGTCATTCTTATCTACAAAGAAATGGCCAAAATTGGGATTCCACCTCGTAAATTCCCTATATCCAAGGGTTGCTTTCATACGAAAGCAACTAGAACAGAGAGGTCTGGCTGACTTAGGCCTCTGATGGCCACCTTTCATTTGGCCCTCAAATATTGGTGTTCCCTGCTTTCGTTCTTATGTAAAAGAACCGTCCTTGTCCTCCAGGTGTCCATGTCTGAAATTGGGATTCCACCTCCAAAATTCTGTATATCCAAGGGTTGCTCCCAGGTAAATCTGCCAGTACCATCAAGTCTGGCTGGCCTTGGCCTCTGGTGGATGCCCCTGCAACACTGAGGATTGGTTCTTTCCTTCCCATGAAGATCCCTGGGACACTGTGGGGACCTCATGGAACCAAGGGGATCATTGTGGCACCACTGGAGCCCATGGAACCAAGGGGATCATTGTGGCACCACTGGAGCCCATGGAACCAAGGGGATCATTGTGGCACCACTGGGGCCCATGGATCCAAGGGGATCATTGTGGCACCACTGGAGCCCATGGAACCAAGGGGATCATTGTGGCACCACTGGAGCCCATGGATCCAAGGGGCCATGGTGACCTGGCAGGGCTTCATGGAACCCAGAGACCATTATGACTCTGTGGGGCCTGATGGAACCATGGAGACCATTGTGACCCTTCAGGGCCTCGTGTCACCAAGGGGGCATTATGACACCTCAGGTCCTCATGGAATCAAGGGACCACTGGGACACTGTGGGGCCCCATGGAACCGAGGGAACAGGGAGCAGGTCTAGCTGCAAGCACTGAGCCGGGCCGGGGTCACGGAACCATCTGCAGGCCCCGGGTAAGATATGAACTCTTTCAGTGCTTCCATCCTCCCTCCAGTGAGAGAAAAGGACAAAGTGCAGGCACATAGAGGAGCAACATGAAGACACCGAGGGCAGAGAAGAGGAAGTTGTGTCCCAGATGGGAGGGATGAGGAGATGTCCTGATCTTGGGGCTGAAATCCTCTTGTAACGCTATGGAGAAGGATGTAACTGATACATCAGACTCTCCTTTTCCCTGTATTTCATTGAAAAGTACGAGGAAATGACTTGTTCAGCAAAGGCCTCAATGCTAAAGTAGCAAATGTCCAAGTAGCTGTGATCCCATGAGAAGTTTGGACATGGAAAAAGGGAAGTGTGATGAGTTCCTGTGCCTTCACAGGGAGAAGAAAAAGATGTCCTCAGAGATGAAGATGATTTCAGAAATAGATGAGGAGAACCTTTGCTCTTACACAGCTTATCTTTTAACTAATACCCCATAAATTGACATGGCCCATAAACACAACTGTAAAAGAGCTTTGAACAACTGGGAGGGATGTCACAATTGCAGATTTTTCTGGGCAGTTGCTTTTCATGGAAATTGAGAGCGACAAGAGAAGTGTCTCTTCTGGACAAGTCTCCGTAGCATGAAAGAGAGACTCCTCTCCTTAAGCGAACTCAAGAAAGACTATTCTAGTTGGGGTAAACTGACTGAAAATTCTAGGTTTGTCTCTTTATATTGCCAGTAAGAAAGAAAAGGTTGTAGGGAGAGGAGAAGTCTTCTGAAAGTTTTGTTCTTATTACTCTTTCTTTTAGTTGCTATTAATGAACTTTTCCTTATACCCTCTTAAAGTTTTGAGCCTGCTTTGCCGTTTTCCTAATCTTATCACACAGGAGGAAATGAGTAAGTATATTCTAGTGAGTGCACTGGTAATTAGCCAACACAACCCACAACAATAAATGCTGCATGCTCCAAGAAATCTCAAATTGGTGAACCAAAACCACTACAGAAATATTTCTGATGAACTGCACTAGAGCAGAGGGAAATCAAGGCAGAGCCATGGTTTGTCAGGACTTGCTTGATCCTAATAACGCCTATGGTGCATTTGGAGCTGAGCCGTGGAATCTCAGGGCCTGAGAGGAGATTGCGCAAACCTTTCCAGGAGTCCAAGTCAGAAGAAAACCCCAAAGTGTCTCAAATCATGGATGCATACGACTGAGGTCCATCTGCTACACAGGCTCCTCATGGACTCCTTGGAGGAGAGAAGTGGAGGCCAGGATGGCACAAAAAGTTCTCAGAGATTCAGTGTGGAAAGGAAAATCCAGAGTACCTTAAAAATCTTGAGTAACTCAAAGTATTAATGAGCCCTACTACATGTCAATACAAAGCTCTCAAGGGACTCGTTAAAGCAGATAATTACGGCCATGATTGCAGAAACCTCTCACAGAGTCTGTATCAAAAGGGAAACACCAAGTACCTTAAAATAACTGAAGTATCTTGAATCATTAATGAGCCCACTGAATGTTGTTACTGACAAAGCCTCTCCAGGGACTCATTGCAGCAAATAATTGGAGGCCATGATTGCACAAACCTCTCAGAGACTCCAAGGCAAAAGCCAAACCCAAAGTCCTTTGAAAAACTCTGTGAGCATTCAGGAGCTCCCAGGGCCATTGCTGAGCAAGGCTCCCCAGGGACTCCTTCCAGCAGATCCTTGAGGCCACTGGGATGTGGGCTAGGGGGGGATGCTGAGGGCAGGACAAGGGGCTGACAGTGCCCAGCCTGGCTGGGGCTGTGCCAGGAGGCCCCAGGACCTCAGGACAAGGTGTCCCCTCCCAGCCTTTGATGGCACAGACCCCGCTGTGCCCCAGGACACCAAGACTTGGCTTCTCTTTGTTCCCAACTGTCATCACTGCCTCCAGTTCTCTGCTCTGCCTGGGGCCTGGGGACACTTTCTCAGTTGTGTCCCTCAGTGGGACCCATTAAATGTCCAAGAAACTTTGGAGTTGGATTCTGGCTTGGAGTTCTGGAGATATTTCTTCAGCTCCCTCTCAGGGACTGATGTTCAGTGCCTGAGCACAAAGCCCCAGAGGCTCATTAAAGACTTTGTGCTGTGTCTGTGCTGCTGAGTGGGCTGGGCTCCTGGCACAGAGGCAGCTCCTGGTAACGAAGAAGAGCTTCAAAAGCACATTTCTCTTGATGAGCAGCTTTTCTCCAGCCCAGCAGGGCTGGGGCACTGCCGGCAGCCACCCCGGGCACAGCACAGAGGCACAGAGGGCTTCAATCAGTCAGGTCTGGGAAGGTGCTGAGAAGTGCCTGGGGCTGCAGGACAATGCAGCTGCAGCTCCTGGAGTGATCTCCTGCAGCTGGAACATCCCAATGCCTACAGACCCTGTGAGTACAATTCTGAGTATTTTTGGTTCAGGGGAGGTGAAATGCTCATCAAACTCTGATATGCTGAGGGGTTCTAATCAGTCATAGAATATTTCCAAGTCAAGGATTTTAACAAAAATGAGAAAATTTCCTAAGACTTTGAAATCAGTTTCCTGCTTTTGGAGAATGGCAGGAAGGGAGGAAAAATATTAAAGTTAGGTTATGAATTATTAATTATGAATTTTGACAAGTGTCTGAGGCATCTGAAACTCTTACTTTTGGTGATTGTAGGGTCACAGGAGATCCCTAATGTGCTTTAAGCCTTTCTGTCCATGGACAGCACCAGCATCACCTTTGCTGGAGCCATCAGGCTCAGTCTGAGCTCTCCTTTCTCCAAGCTACAAACAGAACCTGCCCCCAGCCAGTGCCCTGCAAACAGGCAGGGTTCTGTCAGGCCAAGGAGAGGGCACAGAGATTTGGGGTCTGTGAGTGTTGGCAGGGAGAGATCAGGCACATGGAAACACCTGCAGAAGGGAAATCTCCAGGAAGCAGAGAAAAGATTGGGCAATGAGAGGAAACAATACCCAGCAATACTGTGGCAGGGAGAGTTTAGAGATGTCCACAGGACCCCCTCCAGTGCAGCCCCTCCCTCTGAACAAGCCCTCTCCCTCCTATGCCCCCAGCCAAGCCTCTGCCCTCAGGGCTGGGGCTCCAAGGCGTGCAGCCCCTCCTGTGCAGGCAGAGCTGCACAAGAGCCATGGGGCTGCTCTGCAGCCCCGGGCCAGTTCCCTCTGTAGAGCACAGGGCTGGGAGCAGCTGCTTGGCACTGGGGGCTCTGGCAGGGGGCACAGCTGGCTCAGGGTGATGCTGTCCCCAGTGCCCGGCTCTGGGCAATGCTGTCAGTGCAGCCAGGGGAGGAGCTGCATCTCCCTTCACCCAATGCCATCTTAAGGACACTTGGAAGTCTCCCTGAGATTTCAATCCAAGCGGGGAGATTCCATCCAGGGAGCAAACCTGTCCTAGAGCCTCTCTGTGTTATCTGAAAGCCCCAGGGTGAGGCACAGAAGTTCTAGGTTGAGAAAATGCCGTTGGGTTGGTCAAATGAGTCCTGTGTGCCCTTGGGTGCAAAGTGGGGCTGAGACTATAGGAAGGGGATGGACATTTGGTGGACTGTGGGGGATCCATATGCTCTCAGCATTATCAGGATGGTTTTGAAACAAAACATCAGAGCATTATCATCCTTTGTCTGAGAATGCTGAAAGCCCACAACACCTAGGACATGACTTGGAGACAGACCACCTCCCCTCACTCTCCACTCATCACTTTGCCTCCAACAACTCACTCTGTTCTCCCTGATGGCAGCAGAAATGCTGAGAGTTTCTGACATCCAAAAATAGTCAGCAGGTGAAAGGGAAGAGGAGTATAAAAACTCTAGAATATTTAAACAGACTTTCCCATTCCTGAGGGTGCAGATGTTAACAGGGCCTTCTGTGTTAACAGGGTTTCAAAGTGGAACATGAGGACAGGTCCCTGTCCTCCTCCCACATCTG
The DNA here is from genome assembly GCF_035770615.1 of Melospiza melodia melodia. Classification (NCBI taxonomy): domain Eukaryota; kingdom Metazoa; phylum Chordata; class Aves; order Passeriformes; family Passerellidae; genus Melospiza; species Melospiza melodia. The sequence continues at coordinate 10,080,659 of NC_086219.1, read as the reverse complement.
CATAGCAATGTTGAATTTTAAAAACACTGTATGTAGTTGCCCTGAACCTGAAGTCTCACTCAGGCACCAACAGCCAAGGCTCCCCCACTTGGAGCTGAAGGAAAATCTGCTAGAAAATCAAAAGGGTGTTTGAGGGTTACAGGAGAAGGATCTGTAGAAAAAGGCTTTGATTTTGCTGGAAGAAGTTCCTCCTAACATGTCACTGACCTTTCTCCATGAACAGGTACCCAAGTACAGCCTCAGCAAATGTCCAACAGCAGCTCCATCAGGCACTTCCTCCTGCTGGCATTGGCAGACACGCGGCAGCTGCAGCTCCTGCACTTCTGCCTCTTGCTGGGCGTCTCCCTGGCTGCCATCCTGGGCAATGGGCTCATCATCTGCGCTGTAGCCTGCAGCCACCACCTGCACACGCCCATGTTCTTCTTCCTGCTCAACCTGGCCCTCACTGACCTGGGCTCCATCTTCACCACTGTCCCCAAAGCCATGCACAATTCCCTCTGGGACACCAGGAACATCTCTCATGCAGGATGTGCTGCACAGCTATTTTTCTTTGTGTTCTTCATTGGATCAGAGCTTTGCCTCCTGACCATCATGTGCTACGACCGCTACGTGTCCATCTGCAAACCCTTGCACTACAGGACCCTCCTGGGCAGCAGAGCTTGTGCCCACATGGCAGCAGCTGCCTGGGCCAGTGGCTTTCTCACTGCTCTCATGCATACAGCCAATACATTTTCCCTGCCCCTGTGCCATGGCAATGCCCTGGGCCAGTTCTTCTGTGAAATCCCCCAGATCATCAAGCTCTCCTGCTCCAAATCCCACCTCAGGGAACTTAGGCTTCTTGCAGTTAGTGTCTGTTTAGCACTTGGTTGTTTTGTGTTCATTGTTTTCTCCTATGTGCAGATCTTCAGGGCCGTGCTGAGTATCCCCTCTGAGCAGGGACGGCACAAAGCCTTTTCCACCTGCCTCCGTCACCTGGCTGTGCTCTCCCTGTTCCTCAGCACTGGCATATTTTCTGACCTGAAGCCCCCCTCCATGTCCTCCAAATCCCTGGATCTGGCCCTGTCAGTTCTGTACTCAGTGGTGCCTCCAGCCCTGAACCCTCTCATCTACAGCCTGAGGAACCAGGAGCTCAAGGCTGCAGTGTGGAGACTGATGACTGGATGATTTCAGGAACATTAAAATATTGCCTGATCCTGACAATTACGTGGAAGAAAAGTAATCTTTGATCTATTTTGTTTCATTGTAGTGTCTTTTTCTGTGTTTTACTTAATATATCTTGTCAATAGAAATTTTCATTGTTTATGCCCTTTCTCATTTTGTTTCTCTCCACCTTCCTGTGGCCAGAGACTGTGTCAATGAGGGGCTGTGTTGTTGGTGTCTTTAAAGCAATTAAAGGATCTCCCAGCAAATTTTTCTGCAGAGATGCCCTTGTGTTGTCTTCTGTGGAGCTGCGGCAGCAGCGTCTGTGTTCAGAGCTGGGGACAGATCAATGCTGGCCCAGAAGCTGTGCCCAGCAGCAGCAGCACTTGGTGTTGCCAGTGTTGCTGCTGTGGCCCTGCCCCGCTGCCCTGGTGGCCCTGGTGTTGCTGTAGGGCCTGAGTGCTCTCAGGGCCGGGCACAGCCCTGGAGGTGGCAGTGCTGGGGCTGCAGCAGGGACAGGCCATGGGCACTGCTGGACGAGCGCTGACGCCTCAGGCCAGAGCCTGAGGGCTCCAGGCTCCTTGCCGAGGCTCTCTCAAGAACACACCCAGGCCAATTCTCAGCACAGAAAAGCCCTGTGAGCAGCCCCAGGCTGGCCGTGGGCAGGCTGGGGGCAAACAGCATGGCTGGGGCTCTGCAAGGGCCCTGGGGCAGATGGGAAGGAGCAGCAGAGCAGGGGCTGATCCATCCCCAGTGTGCTGCACGGCCCAGGGCAGCATCCCAGAGCGTCCTGATGGAGCTGCCAACAACATCCCCCCTCTGCAGCCCTGGCCTCTCCCCCAGCTCACACAGGTGCCCCATCCTTGCAGGCACAGACACGGCAGCACTGGCTCAGGAGCCCCTGTTTGCATTGCACAGATGTCCTGGTTTAGGGCAAATTTGTTAAAGAATCTGCAAAGGAGGGCCCCACCAGGAAGCAAAACCCACACGGCCCCTCCCCCCAACCGGTTCAGGAAAAATTCCTCGGAGAGAATTGGAAAGAACCTGTTTATTTCAGGCACAACACCCCCCAGCACACAAAATGAATAATACCCGATGACACCACTCTGAGAAAGATGACAAAATCAGAAAGTCTCTCTTGAGGGTGGTTGCTCTGTTCTCAGTCCCTCCGGCGCTGGGGCAGCTGCTGCAGCCGAACAGTGTTCCCGGGTCCCAGTCCGGAGCAGGTTCGAGATGGTCACAGAAACAGGAGAGGAGAAACAGTCCAGGAAGGGATGTGGACTTTTTAGCTAGAACTAGCTAATAAGCAGAGGCCAAAGCAGAGCAGAAGCAAGAGCAGAAAAGAGAGCAAGCAAAGCAGCAAGCTGAAAGCAAGAAGTGAAAACCAGCTCTATGTACTGCTCGTCTCTGTGTCCCTGATAAGAGAAACCCAAACAAAACTTTGACTTTTCAGAGTTGGTCTTAAAGGCACAGAACAGATGATTGGGGTACAAGCATCATACGTCACCCCAGGACATTCCACCCCTTATCCCCATATCATCAACATACTACAACACATCATACATTATTCATACAAAATTTCCATCTGTTTCCCCAAAATTACAAGCAATATCCATCATGCCTTCATCACATCCCCACACTGGACCACTGAATCCAGGCCCTATATTACAGAGCTGCAGGATTCCCCCTTTTCACTTTAGTCACCTAAAGCTCCATCTATCACTTGCTCAGACCTTCGACACTTACACAATTCCTTCTCCCTCTTCCACTTGCCCAGACCTTCAACTCTTACACATTTCCTTCTATCTCATGTCTGTATGGTTTAATGTACAGACAATGGCAGTAACATCCAATGAACAGTGATATTGCATATCATTCTTACCCCACAATCAGACCTCCCTGAGGTACACATCGTGTTGCTCCATCACTTTGCATGATCCACCACGTGCAACCTGGTCCCTGAGCAAAGACAACCCCATGAATGGGTTTGTCTGTACTCGAGGCAGAATTGATCCACACAGTCGTCCCTAACAAACCTCTGATATGTACCACTGGGACTTTGTCTCCTATTACATTCAGGGACTCAGACTGGGCAGGACCTGCTCGGTGGGTGGAACCTCAGGTGTTAACTAACCAGGTGGCCTTTGCTAAATGCTGCTCCCAATTCTTGAAAGATCCCCCACCCAAAGCTTTCAACTGGGTTTTTAGTAGTCCATTGTACCTCTCCACTTTGCCTGCAGCTGGTGCATGGTAGGGGATATGGCATGAGGGGATACACCCACTCAATGCCATGTTCCCTAGCCCAGGTGTTGATAAGGTGGTTCTTGAAATGAGTCCCGTTGTCTGACTCGATCCTCTCAGGGGTGCCATGTCTCCACAGAACTTGCTTTTCAAGGCCCAGGATGGTGTTCCGGGCTGTAGCATGAGACACAGGGTAGGTCTCCAACCATCCAGTGGTGGCTTCCACCATGGTCAGCATGTAGCGCTTGCCCTGGCGTGTCTGGGGCAGTGTGATGTAGTCAATCTGCCAGGCCTCCCCATACTTGTACTTGGACCACCGCCCACTGTACCATAGCAGAGAGGCTTCACTTGCTTGGCCTGCTTGATGGCAGCACACGTCTCACAGTCATGGATAACCTGAGAAATACTGTCCATGGTTAGATCCACCCCTCGGTCTCGTGCCCATTTATAGGTGGCATCCCTGCCCTGATGGCCTGAGGCATCATGGGCCCATCGAGCTAGGAATAACTCTCCCTTATGTTCCCAATCTAGGTCTATATTTGACACCCCTATCTTTGTAGCTTGGTCTACGTGCTCATTGTTTTGGTGCTCCTCATTGGCCCTACTCTTGGGTACATGGGCATCTACATGGCGGACTTTCACAGGTAGCCTCCCTACCCTGGTAGCGATGTCTTTCCACTCATCAGCAGCCCAAATTGGTTTTCCTCTACGCTGCCAGTTAGCCTTTTTCCACCTCTCCAGCCAACCCCACAGACCATTGGCTACCATCCATGAATCAGTGTAGAGGTAGAGCTTTGGCCACTTCTCTCTCTCAGCAATGTCCAGGGCCAGTTGAACAACTTTGAGTTCAGCAAGTTGGCTTGATCCACCTTCTCCTTTGGTAGCTTGTGCAACCTGTCGTGTGGGGCTCCATACAGCTGCTTTCCACTTCCGGTTCCTTCCTACGATGCGACAGGAACCGTCAGTGAAAGGAGCGTAGCGTGTTTCCTCTGGGGGCAGTTGGTTATAGGGAGGAGCCTCTTCAGCACGTGTCACTGGTTCTTGTTCCTCTTCATCTGTGACACCAAAATTCTCAACTTCGGGCCAATTTGTAATGACCTCCAAAATCCCAGAGCGATTCAGTTTACCTATACGGGCACGCTAAATGATGAGAGCAATCCACTTGCTGCATGTAGCACTGGTAGCATGGCAAGTGGAAGGAGCCTTGCCTTTGAACATCCACCCCAGCACTGGTAGTCGGGGTGCCAGAAGGAGTTGTGCTTCAGTGCCTATTACCTCTGAGGCAACCTAGACTCCTTCATAGGCAGCCAAGATTTCTTTCTCTGTTGGAGTGTAGTTGGCTTCAGACCCTCTGTAACTTCTACTCCAAAATCCCAGTGGTTGACCTCAAGTCTCCCCAGGCACCTTCTGCCAAAGGCTCCAGGACAAGCCATGGTTCCCGGCTGCAGAGTAGAGCACGTTCTTCACCTCTGGTCCTGTCCTGACTGGGCCAAGGCCACTGCATGAGCAATCTCCTGCTTGATCTGTGCAAAGGCTTGTTGCTGCTCTGGGCCCCACTGGATAGTGTTCTTCTTACGGGTGACCAGGTAAAGAGGGCTCACGATCTGACTGTACTCATAAATGTGCATCCTCCAAATACCTATTGCACCCAGGAAAGATTGTGTCTCTTTCTTATTGGTGGGTGGAGACATTGCTGTGATCTTGTTGATGACATCTGTAGGAATCTGACGCCGTCCATCTTGCCACTTCACTCCCAGGAACTGAATCTCCATTCTCCTTCAGATTTTCGCACAGGCCAAATGGGGCTGTTGAAGGGTGAGTGGGTCTTGCTGACCACCCCTTGGCTCTCCAGCTCTCGGATCATCTTATGAATGGGAATCACAGCATCTCGAGAGGTCCTATACTATCGATGATGCACTATGGAAGTGGCAATTGGCACTCGTTGCTCTTCTCCCGTCAGGCATCCTACTGCAGATGGATTCTCAGACAACCCAGGCAAGCTGTTCAATTGCTGGATTATTACAGCGTCCTGAGTGGGTCGCTGGAGGTGAGAGAGAGACGATGAATCTTGTTTCTTGATCAGAAGGCTGGATTTATTGATATATGATATATAATACATTATGACTATACTAAATAGAATAAAGAGAGAAGTTTGCAGAGCTGCTAGCTAGCTAAGAATAGCAAGAAGGAATCTATAACGAAGTTGTGTCCAGGGACTCGGTCCCCAGCTTGTTTCTGTGATTGGCCTTTAATCATAAACATGTGCTTGTTTATAACATGAGACCAATCAGGTGCATCCTATTGCATTCCACAGCAGCTGATAACAATTGTTTACATTCTCTTCTGAGGCCTCTGCCTTCCAGAAGACGCAGAAATCTGAAAGAAAGGATTTCTGTGAAAAAATGTCTGCGCACTGGATGCCCTCTGTCTCTACAGCAGCTATTCCAAATGCCCATCTGAGTCCTTTTGGGTCTTTGAAATACCCACTTCGAAGGTAGTCTATGCCCAAAATACATGGGGCCTCTGGGCCAGTCACAATAGGATGCTTCTTCCACTCATTTCCCATTAGGTTCACATCAGCTTCCACCAAAGTGAAATCCTGGGATCCCCCTGTCACACCAGCAACAGAAACAGACTCTGTCCCCACATGTCTTGATGGGATTAATGTGCATTGTGCAACAGCATCGACCAAAGCTTTGTACTCTTGTGGTTCCGATGTGCCAGGCCAACAAATCCACACAGACCAGAAAACACGATTTTCCCCGGCCTCTACCTGGCTAGAGGCAGGACCCCTCTAAGCCTGGTTATCCTTCTTTCCCTGGGCATATGTTTTGGATGTTCCTTCGAGGGGGTCAGACATGTCATCATCATCATACCTGGCCATTCGGGCAACTGGAGCTGCTTTCCTTCTGGCGGCTTCCTTCAGTTCACGCACCCGTCGTGCCAGAACAGCAGTAGGTTTTCCATCCCACCTTCTCATGTTTTCCCCACAATCACACAGGTAAAACCACAGCTCAGCTCGTGGGGTGTACCTTCTCTCACCATCTGGGAAACGTCTGCCTTGGATACCAGAACCTTGGATCTGTACGGCTGAAATTTGGAGAATGTCTTCTTTAATCTCCTCTCTAAGCTTCTTATGGTTCTCCTCTATCTTATCCTCTAAATTCTGCAGACGTGTTTCTACTGCTGCGATTCTGGCATGTGTCAAGCCATGTACAGCATCTGCATATGCTCGGAGCTTCCTTGCCATGTCAAGCACAGTCTCATCCCTCTCATCCCTCTTCAGGATGGCTAAGGCGGAAGCATAGTCATGTGGCCCAAGTCGTACGAGTTTTCACCACATCACAGACGTGCATGGTACCAAGTCTGGGTTCCTAGTTGTTGCATCATCTGAGAAGATAATCTCTGCCACTGCCATTTCTCTCAGGCGTTGGATCCCTTGCTCTATTGTCTTCCACTGGGTTTGCTGCATATAGAGACCGTCTGCACACAGGTATCTTTCTGCTACACTTCTTAGGACCCGTTCCCAGAGGCTGTGAGGGTTAGCCCCCCTCATCATTCCTTGGTCTATGACAGGATCCTGTGACAGGGATCCCAAATGCCTGGCTTCAGTGCCATCCAGAATTGTAGCCTCGCCTGCAGCATCCCAGAGACGGACCAGCCAACTAATTATGGATTCATCAGACCTTCGAGTGTAGTCCTTCCGTAGGCCACAAAGGTCCTTCAGGGAAAAGGACTCATCTGATCTTGCATCTGCTGCTTTGACTCCTGATTTTATGTCAGGAGGCATTGAGGTTCCTTCTCCTTCATCATCATCATCATCATCATCATCCCCTGGTCGATTGGTCTTGTCCGTGCATTTCCCACTTTAGTGCTGGTAGCAACAGCCATGGGTTTAGATGCTGGCTTCGAGCCTGGGCTGTTGGCTGCAGCCTGAGTCACCAGGACAGTTGCTGATTTGTCTCCCTGCCCCCCTGCCTCTGTCTGCTGCCCAACAGTATCTAGCAGTGTGTGATAAGCATATGCCAGGGCCCAACTCACTGCAATGACCATCCTCTCCTTAGGCTCATCCTGGTACTTCTCTTTCAGATATTTCCCCACCTCAGCTGGGTTCCAAATTTGTTCATGGGGAAAATCCCAGACTATAGGGTCAGAGAATTCCTTCAGGATTTGGCCCATATTATCCCATTTCCCACACCACTTAGGATTTTCCACAACAGGGTTTACTCCTCAATCAGGGGTCTCACCAGCCCATCTAGAAATCTCAGCCCTCATTCTAGAGAAGCAGCAGGCTGTATAGAGGAAGGTTACCAGATTGAATACCGGGAAAATGGTTTCTTTAACATTGAGGGAAAACTGAACATCCTTCACTAGTGATGCAACTGATTCATAGGAGAAGGAGGAAAGCAGAGGCTGAAAAACCTCATTCCCTCCTGCTCCTCCTCCAACAAACTGGATGCATAACCATAGCCATGAACCATTCATACCTGGAGCAGACCCTAGCATGTTTATAAACTTCTTGCACATCATTGCCACCAAGCCCAGCAGGATAGCTACTCTGGTCACTGCCCCTCTGATGTAAAAACTACATATTAGAGGCAATACTAAAGCTATTTCTGGATAAGAAAATAAACCTAGGGACCAGAGAGGTATTAAAATCTCAAAAAACCCTAGGGACCAGAAATGCAGGCAAACCTTCACCCCAATAGACATTATGAATTCAAAAAGAGAGTTATTAGCTGATTTAAACAAACACAGAGTAATAGCAACCATAATGCAGTCAAAACAGGGTTTTTCCACTCTCTCTCAAGCCCCACGTTTGGGCACCAATATTTTGTCCTGGTTTAGGGCAAATTTGTTAAAGGATCTGCAAAGGGGGCTCCTGCAGAAAGCAAAACCCACATGGCCCCTCCCCCCAACCAGTTTGGGAAAAAATTCCTTGGAGAGAGGTGGAAAGAACCTGTTTATTTCAGGCACAACACCCCCCAGCACACAAAATGAACAATATCCGATGACACCGCTCTGAGAAAGATGACAAAATCAGAAAGTCTCTTTCGGGGGTGGTTGCTCTGTTCTCAGTCCCTCCAGCGCTGGGCAGCTGCTGCAGCCAAACCTTCGGTGTTCCCGGGTCCCAGTCCAGAGCAGGTTCGAGATGGTCACAGGAACAGGAGAGGAGGAACAGTCCAGGAAGGAATGTGGACTGTTTAGCTAAACTAGCTAATAAGCAGAGGCCAAAGCAGAGCAGAAGCAAGAGCAGAAAAGCAAGCCAGCAAAGCAGCAAGCTGAAAGCAAGGAGTGAAAAACAGCCCTATGTACTGCTCGTCTCTGCGTCCCTGATAAGAGAAACCCAAGCCAAACTTCCACTCTTCAGAGCCAGTCTTAAAGGCACAGAACAGATGAATGGGGATACAAGCATCATAACGTCACCCCAGGACACTTGGTTTGCTACAGGCGGACCTCACTGGTCCTATAATCAACACATTTCACATGATTGGCCAATTAAGACAACACCCTTCAGTAAACAATTTTATGGAAAAAAGCCAACTTATTCCAAATATTGTCAGCCAAGTGTTTTCTCAAAAATCCACTCAGATAACACCATTTATTGATGTTTGTTTTATGTTGGGCCTTTCTTGGGGGTGCCTGGATGGGAGAATCCCTCCTGTAGCAGTTCTCTGCCAGGTAAAAAGAGATGCACAGGACATTTCAGTCTTCAGCTTCTTGTTTATTGTTATCTTATCTAAAGTTTTGCATTGCTGTCCACACCAGGTTCAGTGCACTGGAAAAGCACTGCAAAATGGCCCCAAAACGTAGTTTCAAGCTCTTTTAACATTGTCTCATCCAATAAACACTTGAAAGGTGCATTATTTCTACTTATCTATCAATAACTCATCCCTTGACTGTCCACATAACCTCTGCACTGTGCTTTCCATGACCAATCACCCTGTGCTACCAACAATGCAGAAAATAGAGCAGATGAAGAAGACAGAGACTACACCCCAATTCCTCCATCTTGCTTCCTATCTGCACCATACTAATAACCCCAAAACCTAAATTTCTCACCCAAGGAACATAGTATAGTACTCTCTATTACCTATTTCACACTTTGGTAAATTCTAATCTATCTCAAAGTCTTGGAAGTCCTCTCCATGGGTGAAGTTGAAAGGCAGTGTTTCTCTGGGGGTCAGGACTCCTCAGAGCAGACAGAGAAATATTTCCTGTGCCTTGGATTGCCACACATTGAACCTAAAATCCTTTAACCCTTAATATGTGAAGTCACCCAAAAATGTTCCAGGTAAGTAGGATTAGAAGGAGGAGAAAGAGAGAACAACAGAAAGACAGATCCATAGAAAAACACGCACATAGGTACCAACTGCTGGGGTTCCAGCATTGTGAAGAGAGAAAGCACAGGAGAAGGCAGGGTCCAGACCTTGGACTGCCCTCGTGCCCCGGCTTTTAACGTCCTGGGCCTTCATGGGCCCGCCCCTGGGGGAGACTGCCAGTTGCATGTCCAATCAGAGCCATGGTAGGCACCAGCGGCTGGTGTGTGATTGATTGACAGCTCAGCCAATCAGAACTATGTTAGCACTGCCCGTACTGTGTGATTGACAGCTCTGCCAGGCCAGGGCTGGGGGTGGGGTTCTGTCCCACCACAAACCGAGGCCTGACCCGGCCCTGGCCCCACATGGGCATTCTGAGCATCCCAAGGTGTCTCAGGACATCAATCTCATCCAGTCTCTGACAGCAACCACGATGACAGTACAGAATCTCATGGAATCAAGGGTCAGTTGTGACCTCATGGTGCCTCATGGAATCAAGGAGACCACTGTGCAACTCAGGGGCAGTATGGATGCAAGGGTCAAAAATCAAACACTGGGGCCCACAGAAAGAAGGAACCATTGTGACACAGCGGGGCCGCATGGAGCCAATGGACCCTTGTGACTCTGTTGAGGGTCATGAAACCAAGAAGCCATTGTGGCACTGCAAGACTTCATGGAATCAAGGAGAATACTGTGACAGTGTGGGGACCCATGAAATCAAGGAACCATGGAACAGGTCTGCCTGCTTTGACCTCCTGGGGGCTGTTTGACAGGTCCCACTGAATTTGACATGTCAAGGGCCACTTCTCATCTGACTGTGAAGCACTGGGGCTCTGTGCTTTCCTTCCTATGGAAAAGAGCTCTCTTTCTTGTCTAGGCTTCTATGCCTGAAATTAGGATTCCACCTCTAAAATTCCCTTTATGCAAGGGTTTCTCCCAAACAAAATCTGCCAATACAGTCAAGTGTGGCGAGACTCGGCCTCTGGTGACTGCCTCTCATCTGCCCTGGTACTCAGTTGTTCCCTTTCTATGGAGACCATTGTGACAATGTGGGGGGTTGTGGAGCCAAAGGGCATTGTTACACTGTAGGAACTTGTGGAACCAAGGGAATCATTTTGACACTGTGAGTACCATGGATCCAAGGGGCCATTAGGACACTGTGGAGTCTTGAGGAACTATGGGGGCCATTGTCACACTTTGGGGTCTTCTGAAATGCAGGGAACATTGTGACACTGCAGAGTACTACGGATCCAAGGGACCACTGAGACACTGTGGAGCCTCATGGAGCCAAGGACATCACTGTGGTTCTGTTGGGCTGTATGGTCCCAAGGGGCCAATGTGAAGCCATGGGGCTTTGTGGAACCAAGAGACAATTGTAGCATTTCAGGCCCTCATGGAGCCAAAGGGTCATTGTGATCCGGCAGGGCACCATGGATCCGTGGAGAAAATTGTGGCATTGCAAGGCCCCATGGGATCATGGAGACCATTGTGACCCTGCAGGGCCTGATGGAGGGAAGGGGCCATTGTGACACTATGGGAACTTGTGGAGCCAAGGGGATCATTGTGGTACCACTGGAGCCCATGGAACCAAGGGGCCATGGTGACACAGAGGAGCTTCATGGAACCAATAGATAATTATGGTAGCCTGGGCTTTTGGAACCATGGAGACCATTAAGATCCTTAAAGACTTGTGTAACCAAGGGGCCATTATGACACCTGAGGGCATCATGGAAGCAAGAGAACCATTGTGACACTGCAGGGCCCTGTGGAACCAAGGGAACATGAAATAGGTGTGGCTGCCTTGGACTCCCAGGGTTAACCTGACGGGTCTGGCCGACCTTGGAATGTGGAAGGCCACTCCCATCTGCCCCTGGAACACTGGGGCTCTGGGCTTTCCTTTGTATAGAAAAGAACTGTCCATCTTTTCCAGGTATCCATGGCCAAAACTTGGATTCCACCTCCAAATTTCTGTGTATCCAAGGAATACTGCCAGACAAAAGTTGCGAGGACAGAGAGGTCTGGCTGGTCTTTGATTCCTGAGTGCCAGGACTTACCTGTTTTGCAAACACTGGAAAGGGCTCTGTGCTTTTCTTTTTATGGAAGAAAAACATCCGTCTTCTCCAGGCACAAATGTCTGAAATTAGGATTCCACATCCATAATTTCAAATATCCAAGGGTTGGTCCAAGCAAACACGCCAGGACAGACAGGTCAGGCTTGCCTTGGCCTCTGGTGGTTGCCATGCATCAGCTCCTGAAACATGGGGGCTCCGTGGCTTTCTTCCTATGGAGACCAATGTGACATTTGGGAGCCTTGTGAAATGAAGGGGCCATTGTGACACTGCAGAGCACCATGGATCCAAGGGACATTTTGACACTGTGGAGCCTTGTGGAACCAAGGACATCATTGTGGCTCTGTTGGGCTGCATGGTCCCAAGGGACCATTGCAAATCAGCAATGTGAGAATTAGCCCGGCTGTAACTGAGAGTCAGCCAGATTTCACCCCGGAAGAACTGGGCGTGAGTTTCAAGTCCTAGGAGTCATTCAAAGAACAAATTAAAATCAATCATGAGGTGGATCATTAACAATTTTCCAGATGCCTCTGCTGATGAAATCCATACCACTGAATTTTGCGACTCAGTGGGAGTTGATCTGTATAATTTTTGATCAAAAGGGACCCCATTGCACCCTGCGTGCTCCCCATCTTCCGCACCACACTTGACTAGCAAGCAGCGTGTTGAAAACTCAATCCGTTGGTAACTCCTAACTCGGGAACTCCCCTCAAACCTGCCTTTCTCAAACCTTTAATGATGGTCCAAGATGGCAATGGCCATGCTGTCTTGGAGCATCATGCCCTGGAGACTCAAGACAGAACGAGCCAAAATATGGGTCAGGAGCCTGACTACCCTCCCTCCATCTTGGCTCCTCCACTTCCTGCTACCACAACTTTCGCCTCTGCCCTGAAAAAAGCTCCAGACTCCAACCACACAACTACGGGTCCTGCCCTCACTGTCAATCATTCCCTCTCCACCCTGGACCACGCCTCCAGTTAAGGAAGGAAACTGGCACATAGCCTCGAAATTCCTCATTGCCCTGTTATGTTATGAAAAAAGGGAGAAGAATCCCAGGTATCAGCTACTGGTTTGCAGAGAAATCAAGGATCTTTGTATCTAAAGACCATAGGAAGGACTTACCTTGCTTTAATGACCTAATGAAGGCCATGTTTACAGCACATGTCTCAACCACCTATGATTTAAAATATATTATGTTGTTGTCACCTACAGAATACACCCGTTGGGAAGAGGGGTGGAAGTGTTTATTATGCTAATAGCAGTGACTATGCTAATAATGAAGCAAGGGCAGAATTGAAAATCAACTATCTAGCTGGAGAATGACAACACAGCCTACCAGATGATCAAGCAGTAGGTATCGCCAGAGAAGTATTGAATGATATCAAAGAGATGGCTTTGAAAGCTTTAATCCAGGTATTAGATGGTAGCACCCCCAATTTGAAATACTTTGGGTGACTGCAGCTAAAGCTTTAGGACAATCAGACCATCCTGGGTGCCTGTAAAGTAAGCAAACCAATGCTACCTCCCTCACATTGAGTGGCCTGCTCTCAGACATAGAGACCATCAGACATGCCACCTTGCAGAACAGTGATAGAGTTTTTACTCTGGGCACATGGGCATGGCTGTGTAGATTCTGAGGGCATGTGTTGCATGAACCTCTCCAGCCACAGCGAGTCAATCCACAAGAGCATTCAGGTACTGAAGGATGGGTTCAAGAAGCTTCAAGTGGAAAACAACGACTGGTTCAATAAAGTCTTCCAATCCAAGGGAATAAAGGGTTGGATGATGTTGAGCTAAAACAGGACTATGAATTCTCTTAGTGATTGATGCTGTATTGTTAATTGTCCCATGTTTGTTTGGATACTTTTAGAAAGTCTTACAAAATTCTTTCAGTTCCATCTTTGTTGTAAAACAGAAAGGGGGAAGATACCCAACACAGGCTCCTCATGGGCACCTTGGACAAGAGAATTGGAGGCCCAGATGGCACAAAAACCTCTCAGACACTCAATTTTGGAAGGAAATTCCTTAAAAGTACCTAAACGTATACTTAAATCCATAAAGTACCTTAAAAACCTTGAGTATCTCAAAGTGTTAATGAGCTCTGCTAAGTTTCAGTACAAAGCTCTCCAGGGACTCATTAAAGCAGATAATTGGGGCCCTGATTGCACAAACCTCTCACACAGTGTGTATCAAAAAGGAAACACCAAGTACCTTAAAACAACTGAGGTACCCTGTAGTATTAATGAGCCCCTCTGAGTGTTGTTACTGAGAAAGCCTCTCCAGGGAGTAATTACCGCAGAAAATTGGAGGCCATGATAGCACAAACCTCTCAGAGACTCCAAGGCAAAAGCCAAACTCAAAGTCCTTTGAAAAACTCTGTGAGAATGAAGGAGCCCCCAGGGCCATTGCTGAGCAAGGCTCCCCAGGGAATCTTTCCAGCAGATCCTTGAGGCCACTGGGATGTGGGCTAAGGGGGGATGCTGATGGCAGGACAAGGGGCTGACAGTGCCCAGCCTGGCTGGGGCTCTGCCAGGAGCCTCCTGGGCCTCAGGACAAGGTATCTCCTCATAGCCCTTGGTGGCACAGACCCTGCTGCTTTGCCCCAGGGCACCAAGACTTTGCTTCTCTTTGTCCCCACCTGTCATCACTGCCTCCAGTTCTCTGCTATGCCTGGGGCCTGGGGACACTTTCTCTGTCCTGTCCCTCAGTGGGACCCAGTAAAAGTCCAAGAATCTTTGGAGTTGGATTCTGACTTGGAGTTCTGGAGAGGTTTCTTCAGCAGCCTCTCAGGGACTGATGTTCAGGGCCTGAGCACAAAGCCCCAGAGGCTCATTAATGTCCTTGTGCTGTGTCTGTGCTGCTGAGCTGGGCTGGGCTCCTGGCACAGAGGCAGCTCCTGGTAACCAAGAAGAGCTTCAAAAGCACATTTCTCTTGATGAGCAGCTCTTCTGCCAGCCCAGCAGGACTGGGGCACTGCCTGCAGCTACCCCGGGAACAGCACAAAGGCACAGAGAGCTTCAATCAGTCAGGGCTGGGAAGGTGCTGAGAAGTGCCTGGGGCACAATCACTGCCAGCGCTTGGCACAGGAACCTCTGACTGCAGGACAATGCAGCTGCAGCTCCTGGAATGATCTCCTAAATCTGGAACATCCTACTGCCTACAGACTCTGTGAGTACAACTCTGAGCATTTCTGGTGCAGGGGAGGTGAAATGCTCGTGAAGCTCTTTCAAGCTGAGGGGGTCTGATCCGTCACGGAATATTTCAGAGACAAGGATTGTGACAAAAATTAGGAAATTTCTTAAGATTTTTCACTCCGTTTCCTACTATAGTAGAATGGCAGGGAGGGGGGATAAATATTAAAGGTTGCCTAATAATTTGTCTTATTAATTTTGACAAGTTTATGAGACATCTGAAACTGTTACTTTTAGTGATCAATAGGTTCACAGGAGATCCCTAATGTGCTTTCAGCCACTCGGCCCATGGACAGCACCAGCATCACCTTTGACGGAGCCATCAGGCTCAGTCTGAGCTGTCCTTTCTCCAAGCTGCAGACAGAACCTGCCCCCAGCCAGTGCCCTGCAAACAGGCAGGGTTCTGTCAGGCCAAGGAGAGAGCACAAAGATTTGGGGTCCGTGAGTGCTGGCAGGGAGATCAGGCACAGGCAAACAGCTGCACGAAGAAAATCTGCAGGAAGCAGAGAGAAGATCGGGCAATGAGAGAAAACAAAACCCAGGAATACTGTGGCAGAGAGAGTTTAGAGATGCCCACAGGATCCCTTCCAGTGCAGCCCCTCCCTCTGAACAAGCCCTCTCCCTCCTGTGCCCCAGCCAAGCCTCTGCCCTCAGGGCCGGGGTTCCAAGGCGTGCAGCCCCTCCTGTGCAGGCAGAGCTGCAGCAGAGCCGTGGGGCAGCTCTGCAGCCCCGGGCCCAGTTGCCTCTGCAGAGCACAGGGCTGGGAGCAGCTGCCCAGCCCTGGGGGCTCTGGCAGGGGGCACAGCTGGCTCAGGGTGACGCTGTCCCCAGCGCCCAGCTCTGGGCAATGCTGTCAGTGCAGCCAGGGGAAGGAGCTGCACTCCCTCAATCCAATGCCATCATAAGGACACCTTGAATCTCCCTGAGATTTCAGTCCAAGCTTTGAGGTTCCCCTCAGGATACAAACCTGTCCTGTAGCATCTCTGTGTTATCTAAAAGCCCCACGGTGCGACACAGAATGTCTATGATGAGAAAATGCTGTTGGGTTGGTGAAATGAGCCCTGTCCTGGGTACAAATGTGGGGCTGAGACCTTGAGAAGGGGATGGACATTTGGTGGACTGTGGGGATCCATCTGCTCTCAGCAATGTCAGGATGGTTTTTAAAGGAAACATGGGAGGGTGATCATCCTCTGTCTGGGAAAGGTGATAGCCTAGAGAATCCTGGAACAGGACAGGGCGACAGACCTCCTCCCCTTCGTCTCCACTCACCACCTTGCCTCAGAGAACTCACTGTTCTCCCTGAGGGCAGCAGAAATGCAGAGAGTTTCTGACATCCAAAAATAATCAGCAGGGGAGATGAAGAAAAGCTGTAAATAACACTAGTACATTTAAACAGACTTTACCATTCCTGTTCTCTGGCAGTGGGAGGGCAGATGCTGACAGGGCTGTCTGTGTTAACAGAGATTCAAAGTGGAACACGAGGACAGATCCCTGTGCCCCTCCTATGTCTGCACATCAAGGCTGAACTATAAAAACCTCTGTGTGTACCTGCACTGAACCTGAAGTCCCAGTCAGGCAGCACCAGCCAGGGCTCCACACTTGGAGCTGAAGGAAAATCTGCTGGAAATTGAAAAGGGTGTGAGAGTGTTACAGGAGAAGGGCCTATGGAAATAGGCTTTGATTTTGCTGGAAGAAGTTTCTCCCAACCGGTCACTGACTTTTCTCCATGAACAGCTCCCAATGGCCAGAGAAATCAAATGTCCAATAGCAGCTCCATCAGGCACTTCCTCCTGCTGGCATTGACAGACACGCGGCAGCTGCAGCTCCTGCACTTCTGCCTCTTGCTGGGCATCTCCCTGGCTGCCCTCCTGGGCAACGGCCTCATCATCAGCGCCGTAGCCTGCGGCCACCACCTGCACACGCCCATGTTCTTCTTCCTGCTCAACCTGGCCCTCACTGACCTGGGCATGATCTGCACCACTGTCCCCAAAGCCATGCACAATTCCCTCTGGGACACCAGGAACATCTCCCACACTGGATGTGCTGCACAGCTCTTTTTTTTTGTGTTTTTCATGTCATTAGAGCTTTCCCTCCTGACCATCATGTGCTACGACCGCTACGTGTCCATCTGCAAACCCCTGCACTACGGGACCCTCCTGGGCAGCAGAGCTTGTGCCCACATGGCAGCAGCTGCCTGGGCCAGTTGCTTTCTTTATTCACTGCTGCACACAGCCAATACATTTTCCCTGCCCCTGTGCCATGGCAATGCCCTGGGCCAGTTCTTCTGTGAAATCCCCCAGATCCTCAAGCTCTCCTGCTCCAAATCCTACCTCAGGGAGCTTGGGCTTCTGGCTGTAAGTGTCTGTGTAGCCTCAAGCTGTTTTGTGTTCATTGTATTCTCCTATGTGCAGATCTTCAGGGCTGTGCTGAGGATGCCCTCTGAGCAGGGACGGCACAAAGCCTTTTCCACCTGCCTTCCTCACCTGGCTGTGGTCTCCCTGTTTCTCAGCACTACCTTTTTTGCCTACCTGAAGCCCCCCTCCATCTCCTTCCCATCCCTTGATCTAGCCCTGTCAGTTCTGTACTCAGTGGTGACTCCAGCCCTGAACCCCCTCATCTACAGCCTGAGGAACCAGGAGCTCAAGGCTTCCATGTGGGCACTGATGACTGGATGCTTTCAGAAAAATTAAACTACTGGCCCGTTTCTGCCAATCACTTGTAATAAAAGTAATCTTCAATACTCCTTGTTAGTCCACTTTAGAGCTTCTTTATCTTTGTTTTAATTTTAAAATATTTTCTACAAAGTGATGTCATTGTTTGTGCCGTTTCTCATTATGTTTCCCTTCTCCTTTACTGTGACCCACAGCCTGTTTCTATGAGGAGCTGTGCTCTCAGTGGCTGTAAATGAACAAAAGGATCTCCCAGCAAAGTTCACCAGAGATCCTCCTTTTGTTCCTTCTCTGGAGCTGCAGCAGCAATGTCTGTGTGCAGAGCTGGGGGCAGATCAGTGCTGGCCCAGCAGCTGTGCCCAGCAGCAGCAGCACTTGGTGTTGCCAGTGCTGCTGCCGTGGCCCTGCCCTGCTGCCCTGGTGGCCCTGGTGTTGCTGCAGGGCCTGAGTGCTCTCGGGGCCGGGCACAGCCCTGGGGGTGGCAGTGCCGGGGCTGCAGCAGGGACAGGCCATGGGCACTGCTGGGGCAATGCTGACGCCTCAGCTGAGGGCCTGGGGGCTCCAGGCTCCTTGCCCAGGCTCTCTCAAGAACACACCCAGGCCAATGCTCAGCACAGAAAAGCCTCGTGAGCAGCCCCAGGCTGGCTGTGGGCAGGCTGGGGTCAAACAGCATGGCTGGGGCTCTGCAAGGGCCCTGGGGCAGATGGGAAGGAGCAGCAGAGCAGGGGCTGATCCATCCCCAGTGTGCTGCACAGCCCAGGGCAGCGTCCCAGAGTGTCCTCATGGAGCTGCCAACAACATCCCCCCTCTGCAGCCCTGGCCTCTCCCCCAGCTCACACAGGTGCCCCATCCTTGCAGGCACAGACACGGCAGCACTGGCTCAGCAGCCCCTGTTTGCATTGCACACAGCAGGGGGAGCACCCCCATGCTGTTGGTGTGGGGACATGAACCTGAGGGAGCACAAATGCCATCAGCCCCTGGGGCCAGCAAGGGCTGGGGGACACCAGGGAAACCACTCAGCTTTGTCCTGGCCTCTGCACTCAGCCAGAAAGTTTGTTCCCATCAGCTGGGAGTTTCCTGTGCCACAGCAGACGCTGTTGCTCAGAGCCAGGGCTGCCTGGCATCCACCCCCAAACTGCCCTCAGCATTTCCTCTGCTTCACATTTGCTTTCTTTACTCTTCCTGATACAAATTTCTTCCAAATCTCCACCCCAGGGGACCCAGAACTAGACACAGCACTCGAGGTGCTGCCCAACCAGTGCCCAGCACAGGGGAAGAATCCCTGCCCTGCTCCTGCTGGCCACGCCATTCCTGAGCCAGGCCAGGAGCCATTGGCCTTCTTGCCCACCTGGGCACACTGCTGCCTCATGTCCAGCCTGCTGTCCATCAGTCCCTGCAGGTCCCTTTCTGCCTGGCTGCTCTCCAGCCACTCTGTCCCCAGCCTGTAGTGCTGCAGGGGTTGTTGTAGCCAAAGTTCAGGACCCGGCACTTGGACTTGTTAAACCTGACCTAGTTGGATCACACATCCCTGTTAAACCACACCTGGATCCAGCCTGTCCAGGGCCCTCTGCAGAGCCCTCCTACCTCCATCCTCCATCAGATCCAAACTCACACCCACATTGGTGTCATCTGCAAATTTTCTGATGCTGGACTCAGTCCCCTCATCCAGTTCATCAATGCAGACATTGGAATCCACGCTGGCTGGCTCTGATCCCTCGGCCATCCTGTGGGTGCCCTGTGATGGCACTCAAGGTGATCTGTTCCATAACCTTGCCGGGCACCCAGGTCAGGCTGACAGGACTGGAGTTCCCCAGATCCTCCTTCCAGCCCTTCTTGGGGATGGGCTCACACTGGCACCTCCAGTCCTCTGGGACCTCCCTCCTGAGCCAGGACTGATGGTAAATGATGGAGAGCAGCTTGGGGAGCTCATCCACAGCTCCCTTATCCCCCTGGGATGGATCCCATCTGATCCCACACACCTGTGAGCATCTGAGTGGCTCTGCAGGTCACCAACTGCTTCCTCCTGGATTCCAGGGGCTGTTCTGCTCCCTGTGCCCATCTACCAGCTCAGCAGAGCACTTGTTCTCAGGACAGCCTGTCCTAATATCGAAAATTGAGAGAAACAAGATGTTAAGTAGCTCTGCCTTCTCCTTATCTTTAGTTACTATATTCCCCACTGCATCCAATAAAGAGTAGAGGTTTTCCTTACCCCATGTTTTGCTATTAATATAATTGTGGAAACATTGTCTATTTTTTTTTCACAGAAGTGGTCAGGTTAAACTCTAATTGAGCTTTCACCTCTTGACTTTTTTTCTGCACGACTTCACAACATCCTTAAACATTTCCTAAGCTGCTTGACTTTCTGTCCAAAGTTGATGCACCTCTTGTTACCCTTGAGTTCCCACAAAATCTCCATGGCCAGCCAGGCCAGTCATTTCCCTCACCAGCTCATCTTTTGCCACACTGGGACAGGCTGCTCCTTCCCCTTAAGATTACTTCCTTGAAATATGTCCATCCTTCCTGGACCCCTTTGTTTTTAAGGGATGTTTTCCTTCAAAAAATCAGGACCTGATTTGGTACTCCCAAAATCAGCATCCAAAAATGGCCAAAGTCTGCCCTTCCTAATTCCAGTGTGGAAGTTTTGTTGCTGCCCCCCCTTCTTTCCCAGAACATTGAAAACTTGATTATTTCATGGTCACTGTGCCCCAGCCAACCTCTGAGCCCCACATCTGCCACCAGCCCTTCTCTGTTTGTGAACAGTAGCAGACAGAACTTTCCTTGGCAGTGGGAGTGTTACCAAAAATTCAGTAAAATAGAGAACTCCTTAACACCAATGCAGCATTAAAAAGCAGCATTATTTATTCAGGGGGATGCACGGAGTAGAGCTCCTCCCAAAGCCCTGCAGGCTGAGTAAAGGAAAGTTTCTGTTTATATTCTATATATTGCACACATATTCATTGATTGTCCCAGACTAAACATAAATATGATAATGGTTTCCCCAAAATCATTCACATATTTCCCCTCCCCTTCACCCATGTGTTGTTCTGTCTTGGGGTCTCTCTGGTGGTCCCTGGTGGTCATGGACCCCAATGTTCCAGAGGGCCTTGCTGAGCTGGCAGGACACTGAGGCTGCTGAACTTCCAGTTCCCCTTCTCACACAATGGGCATTGTGTGGTTTCCATAGGCCTGGGGTTTTGGAGAACAAGGTCCAGGTGTCAGCTCACCTGATGGAGACAATTTATCATCTGGTAACATGAGGTCACAGAGTGGGCTTTGACATCACAGAGCGGGTTATGTGAGGTGTTTGAGCAGCTATGACATCATATACTGCCCCTGTGACATCACAGAGCCATCTGTGACATCAAAGGGCAGAGGTCTGACATCACAGAGCAGACTGTGACATCACAGAGTTGGCTGTGACCATCTGTGACCAACCATCCGAGATCAGCTGTGTGACATTGGAGAATGGGCTGTGCCATCACAGAGCAGGCTGTGACATCAGAGACCAGCTGTGTGACATCCCAGCAGGGCTGTGTCAGGTCACTGGGTTGGTCACTCCACTCCAGCTCCCCCTCACAGTTTCTCCCAACAAGTCCAATGCTGTTCATGCCCAGCAGGGTCCCTGTCCCCCGGGATCCCCCCGGCCCACCTGGAGCCACAGCCTCCACCAAAGGATGTTCCACAGGATCCACCCCAGAGCCTGACATGGGGACAAGGGGCCAGGGATGTGTGACCAGGACATCAAGGACGTGGGTTCTCCAGTCACTGTGGCCTGCATTGGGTTGCCCAGGGCAGGCAAGATGTCTGGCAGCTGGAGCAATGTCTGGGAAGGGCCTCCAAGGTGGGGCTGGAGCCCTTGGGCTGTGAGCGGAGGCTGAGGGAGCTGGGCTTGTCCAGCCTGGAGCAGGGAAGGCTGAGGGGCTCCTCATCCCAGCCTGGCAGTGCCAGCGAGGAGGGGATGGAGCACACAGAGCCAGGCTCTTCACAGGGAGGCTGGTGGGAGACAAAAGCCAATGGGTGGAAGGAGAAAGAGGAGAGATCAGCCAGGACAGGAGGAGATGAAATGAGTGAGGCTGCTTTCAGCATTTCCTCAACACCAAGAGCAGCCTGACCTCCCTTCTCCAACCACCACTGACAGCTTTGCAAATCAGAAATTGTTTGAGCTGCTCTGCCTCCACTCCAGGATGAGCATCCTGATAGAAGAACTTAATTGTGTTTATATCTATCACAGAACCATGTTTGTCTAAATAATTCTGGTACAGAAATCACTTGTGGATGGTGGACTCATCAGATACTGCTGGGACATTGCACATAGCTCAGGGAAGAGTATGATTGTTATTAAATTGTGTCCTGTTCCACTATGGTCTGTTGGCCATGAAGAGAAACTTTCTGTGCCTCTGAGTCTCACCAGTTCCTGACCCCAAAAGGACACAAACATGATGAGTTGTGATTCCCACTCCAGTGGTGGAACTTGGACCTCCCTCCATAGCCAGGGCAGAGCTCCCTTGTCACAGAAAGTCCCTGGCAAAGGAGGGATGAAGGAAAACGGACAGGCTCTGTGGCTCAGGGGCAGGGCAGAGGCCAGCAGAGGAATGACTTTTGCATTTGATGGAGCTGTGCCTTCCCCTGGCTTTGTTGGCTGACAAGAAATGAACATCCCTCTGTGTCTCGGGCAGCTCCTTCTCCAAGGAAAGCAGGTGGGAGTTGGAGGCAAGGAGCTGAAAGCTGCAGGTGCAGCCTAGGCTGGAGGGAGCTCAGATTTGCACAAGGCTGCCCTGAGTGCCAGGGCTGGGATGGGGGAAATGCTGGGGTGGGGGTAGGGACAGAGTCTGATTGATTGTCAGCCATGAATGGTGTTGATTTTTATATCTTCAAACTGCATGAGGAGGTACTTGGTTTCAATGTCAAGTGGAGATTGCTATTAACAGGGGAAAAAAAAATAAACAGGTCCTAAAAAAGGTGTTCTCACAGTATTTTTAAATAGAACATATTCAGTTGAATGCACTTCTGAAATCTCTCTTTTTAACCACACAAGATTTGGAAACTGAAATAAAATTATCCCCAGAGGCTTGGCTTGTTCAGCTGTTCTGAATGTTAATGAGCCCTGGGACACTGAATTCCTGCACTCAAGAGCTGAAGGCTGAACAAGCCTCTGGAGCAGGAAAATTCAGCAGCAGCCTCCAAGGTGCTGAGGATGTCAGCAGCCCCCACTGAGGCCATCCCTGCCCAGAGACCGTGGGGGAATGGGCAGACAAGGAGAGCGTCCCTGGGGCTGGGGCAGCACAACTCAGAGGCACCAGCGGCTCCAGCTGGGAAATGGAGTGTGGAATGTGGCTGGGAAAGCCCTGCCTGGGCTGGGCCAAGCAGGACACACAAGCCCTGACTCCCATCCACTAAAAAACTTTCTCAATGAGAGATTTAAAAGGAATTGCAATTGTTTGTTTCCTCTGAGTTGGACGCAGGGCAGAAATTCTGACAACAGATCATCAGGAGCTCAAAAGAACAAGACAGCTTTTACTAGTTATATTAGAAAATTATGGAAACTTGGCAAATGGTTTAATACGACATTCAATGAAAAAAAAAAAACACTTATCAAAGCTTTAAATTGGACCATTCACCTTCACAAACTCTAAGCCTGTGCAGTTTTAAGTTACTCAAGATTTGCAAGAGAACAGAAATAGAAGAAATATACACAGAAAGAGAAAAACAAAAAACATATACAGAAGCACCCACACTGCTACCAACTCCTGGATTCCGGTGGTGTTCAGATGGAAATTCCAAGAGGAGGTAGGGTCAAGATGTGTGCTTGCCTTGTGGTCAGCCTTCAATACCCCTTGGTTTCCCTGCGCCCTTCCCCCTGGTGGGACTTGGGCTCATTTGGTCCCACTGGGCTGGGGCTGCAGAGGTGGCTGTGGAGCATTGCCCGTGCTGTGCCAGGGACTGGCAGACACTGCTGGGCTGGGATGGAGGCTCTGGGGCGATTGGGGTTCCAGGGCACAGCAGCATTGGAGTTCCAGGTCAGGGCAAGGCTGGATCTGCCCCTTCCTCCCCTGTGCAAAAATATTTTGAGCCAACAGTCTCCTCCAGTCTCTCACAACAGGGAATGTTGGAGGTGAAATCCCAATTCTGTCCTTGGGTGCCTGGAGGAGAAGGACAGTTCTATTCCACAGGAAGGAAAACACAGGGCTCCAGTGTTTGGAAGGCAGCTGAGAGCCTCACAAGGCAAAGGCCTGGCAGACTTGTCAATAAGGGCAGATTTTGTCTGGGAGCAGTCTTTGAATTGAAGGAATTTTGGAGGTGGAAGGCCAGTCTTTGCCATGGGCACCTGGAGAAGCAGGACAGTTCTTTCCACAGGAAGGAAATCATGGAGCCTTCCCCAGTATTTTGGGGACAGATGGGAAGTGACCCTTATGAAATCACTGGCAGCTAGACTTGTCCTGGCAATATTCCTATTGGAACAATCTCTGGATATAGGGAAATTTGGAGGTGAAATCCCAATTCTGGCCATGGGTGCCTGGCGGAAAAGAACAGTTCGTTTCCATTGGGAAGGAAAGCACGGAGTACCAGTGTTTCAGAAGCAGATGACAAGAGAGTCTTAATGTTCCAAGGTCAGCTGGACCAGTCAGGTGGCCCCTGGGAGGCCAAACCAGCAAGACCTGTTCCATCTTCCCTTGGTTTTGTGGGGCCCCATAGTGTCACAATGGTGCCTTGGATCCATGAGGCCCCACAGTGCGACAATGGTGTTACATGGCTTTGCAAGGGTTCCTCAGGGGTGAAGAGATGGACGAGAATCTTGGCTTCATGATCAGAAGGCTGGATTTATTAATTCATGATATATAGTACATTATGACTATACTAAAAGGAATAGAGAGAAAAGCTCAGAAGCTGCTAAGCTAAGAAAAGAATAGGAATAGCAATAAACAAGAGAGCTCTCTGTGAATCTGTCCCAGAGAGCTTGGTCCTGATTGGCCCTTAATTGTAAACATGGAACATGGGCCAATCACAGGTGCACCTGCTACATTCCACACCAGCAGATAACAATTGTTTACATTCTTCTTCTGGGGCCTCAGCTTCCCAGAAGAGGAAAAATCCTAAAGAAAGGATTTTTATGAAAAAATGTCAGTGACATATTGGTGTCTTGTTTCCATGGGGTCCAGCAGTGTCACAATGTCCCCTCGGCTCCACAAGGCCCTGAAGTCTCCCAATGGTCCCACTGATTCCATGACGACTTGCAGTGTCACAGTGGTCTCCATGGTTCCCCAGGCCCCACAATGTCGCGTGACTCCTCTGTTCCACGAGGCCTGCAATGTCACACTGGACCTTTGGTTCCAGGCAGCCCTGCAATGTCACAAAGACCTCTTGGTTTCACGAGGCCTCACAGTATCACAATGGTCCTCTTCGTTCTGTGGCGACCACCAGGGTCACAATGGTCTCACTGGTTCCATGAGTCCTCACAGTGACACAATGCTTTGGTTAGTCCATGGGGCCTCAAAGTGTCATAATGGTCTCCATGATTCCATGGTGCCCCTCAGTGTCACAATGGTCTCCTTCATTCCATGAGGCTGTGAAGTGTCCTAATGGTATCTCCACGGTTCCATGAGGCCCTGCAATGTCACAGTTTGGACCCTTGGCTCCATGGAGTCTTTCAGTGCCACAATGGACCCTTGGTTTGATGGCGCCTCTCAGTGTCACAATGAACCCTACATTTCATGGAGCCACACAATGTCAGGACAGTCCCCTTGGTTCCATGAGGCTCAGCAATGTCACAGTGCTCTCCATGATTCCATGAGGTCCCACAGTGTCACAGCGGTCCCTTGGTCTCACAGGGTCCCACAGTGTCAAAATGGTCCCTTGGTTCCATGGGCCCTGTGCTGCTGCATTCCCCCCTCCCCTTCTCAGGCCGCCCTGCCAGCTGAGAAATGCTCCTTGGGCCTCGGCCTTGGCCAGCAGCCCCTGGGCTCAGCTCCTCTGCAGCTCATCACAAACACTGTCTGCTCCAGGCACTGCTGCTGCCCAACCAGCTCCTGGTTCCTTTAGCAGCAGCCCTGGGAACTGGTTTTGTTCCCTCAGTGGCACAACACACCCTGTTCTTACCCTGCCAAAGAAAGCTGTTGATGCCAAGTGCGGCCAGGATGAGCCATTGCTGGGACTGAAGCCCCTCTCTTGGGGCCCTGCAAACAGCGCTCCAAAAGGAGCCCTTGGAGCTCTCCTGGGCCAGCGACTCCCTCTGAGTGGGGCCTCTCCCAGCCGGGAACTCTCCCGTTTGCTGCACTTGGGGATTCCCAACAACGATGGAGCCTGGGCCGATCTCCCCACTCCTCCAGGCTCAGCCCTTTGCCCGCTGGGGAGATACCAAAGATCCACAGGGAGCATTCCCTGCCTTCAGGGAAATTTCTCACAGGTGCCTGGAACTGACTCTTTGTGTCTGTGTGCACACAGGAGTGCCTGTGATGGGGAAATGTGGCAGAAATGCTGCTCTCTGAGGGGTTGGAGTGCCTTGGATAGCTGAGTTAGTCAGTGCTATAAGTGAGGTTAAGTCATAAGTGGCAAGCTAAGTTAAATGTTCCGAAGAGTTGTTCTTTTGCTAAGTTGTTAAATTTAATATAAATTATAAAAGAAATTGAATAATTTTTAGTGTTATTCCACTCTTACATCATTAAGTAATTGATTATAAGTTAGGTTAAATAGTGTTAAGTGCTGTTCTTTTGCTTAATGCTGAAGTCTAAGGTATCAGTTAAGTCCTGTTAAGCTATTAGGCCATATTCCATTTATCCTTGCCCTCACTGTCCTTGTGGTCTCACACACACACACAGGGACAGTTCTGGGTTAATTTCTGGCTTGATTGCCTGGGTTTTGTTTGGTTTTGTTGTTGCTTTGTTTCCTTGGTGTACCTGAAGTGTCCAGTCAGGAGCAGAGTGACTCTTGCCAAGGAACTTTGTGCTGCTGTCCCTTAATATTAAATCCGGTTTTTGCTGATCCCTTGCTGGGGATTTTTTCAGCGCTCTCAAGGCCTCGTTCCTAACAGGGTGAAGGAGCCCTGGCCCAGGCTCTGGCCCTGGGGGACACAGAGACACTGCCGGAGGGTCCCTATCCCCCTGTCCCACCCCCAGGGCCCCAGCCCCCCATCCCCGTGTCAGGCTCTGGGGTCGATCTCGTGGAACATCCTCTGGGGGAGGCTGAGGGGCTGAGGGTGGGGGGACCCAGGGGGACAGGGGACCCCGCTGTGCATGAGCAGGGTTGGACTGCTCTGGGGGGAACTGTGAGGGGGGCGGGGCAGAGTGACCTCCCCAGTGACCTCACACAGCCTCTGTGATGTCACACAGCCCCTGTGATGTCACACAGCATCCTGTGACGACACAGAAGATGCTGATGTCAAAAAATCACAATGTGATGTCACTTTCTGTTCTGTGATGTCACAGCTTGTTCTATGATTTTACACAGCTACCCAGTGATGTCACAACCCACTCTCTGACATCACAGAGGCACCCTCCATAATGGTAGGATTTGCTCTATGGCCTCACACCCTACTCTATGATGTCACAGCCAACTTTGCTATGTCACAACCCTCTCAGTGATGCCACAAAAGCCTCTCTGTGATGTCATTCTGCCACTCTGTAATGTCACAGCACACACTTTGGCCTCAAAGCCCACTCTTTAATGCCACACAGTCATACCATGATCTCACAGCCTACTCTGTGCTGTCACACAGCCCCTTGCTGACATCCCAGCTGCTCTGTGCCTCTATGACACAGCCACAGAGGTGCTGCTGTGACACAGCCCCCTCGGGGCCATCCCACAGCCCCTGACAGTGCTGAGCCCCTGTGAGCTCTGTCTGTGCCCTGCTGGTGTCCCTGAGGGGCCCTGACAGCGCCCCAGCCCTGCTGGGCTGTGCACAGGAGCTGCTCCTGGCCAGAGCTGTCTCTGCAGCGCTGCCCTTGCCAGGAGCTGCCTCTGGGCCAGGAGCCCGGCCCAGCTCAGTAGCACAGACACAGCACATGGACTTTAATGACCCTCTGGGGCTTTGGTGCTCTTTGCATCAGACCCAGTCCCTCAGAGAGGGCTCTAAAATTTTTTCAAGAACTCAAAGTGAGATTGAAACACTGAAGATTCTTGTGCTTTAAATAGATCCCTGTGAGGCACAAGACTGACAAAGTGTCCCCATGTTCCAGTTAGAGCAGAACACTGAAGGCAGTGATGACAGCTGGGGACAAAGAAGGCAAAGGTGTCTCTGGTACTGAGCACACCTGGATGTGTTTCAGGAATGCAAAGGGGCCAAGGCCTGAGCCCCGGCCCCTGGCCAGGCAGATCCTGTCCCTCCCTCCTTGCTCAGGGCTCGTTCCAGGATGGGCACTGGCATGTGGGGATGGGCAATGGCAAGGGCAGGAGCATGGGGCGGCCCCTGCCAGGCTGCTGAGCAGGGACAAGGAGGCAATGAGGCCCCAGCCCTGCAAGGGTCACTTGTGCCCTCGTGGCCCCAGGCCCAGGCCCAGCAGCCATGGCCAAAGTGCTGCCCAAGTTGGCTCTGGCAGGGCTGTCTTGCAGCTGCTGCCCATCCCTGTGCCCTGTGCAGTCCAGGCTGTCCCATGGTGTCCCTGCCCTGCGCCTCTGTCCCTGCAGATTGTCAGCATCCCCCGGCTGCCCCACCTGGCTGGGCCCTTCCTGTGCTGACAGCTCTGCCTCCTGCCTGCCTCTGCCTCGTCACACAAAGCCTTGGCCTTGATATCAAAAGGATTAGTTCAATTTTTACTGTGCCTGTGAACTTTTAGCACAGGAACAAGGCATGCAGGGGCTGCTTTCACAGCAAGGATGGTTGGAAGAGAAGACATCTCTGTCAAAAATGTAGCAACAGAAAATCGAAGGACTGAATCTGGGAACTTGGGGTGGGTTTTATGGAAGTGAGTAAATTGTAATACACACTTACTGATGCTGGTATAATCACATGTCCACATAAGGTTAGAAGTTATCCCTCACTAGACCTCAGGCCTGAAAAAATGATCCCCTCTTAAAAAGCAAATTAGTGTTAACAGGTCTTATTCTGATATTTTGGAGATTTGGTGATGGCGAGGCCTCACAGAACAAGGAGTCAACTGTGACACTGTGCAAACTCATGGAACAAAGGGTTCATTGTGACACAGCAGAACCCCATGGAACCAAAATCCATTTTGGCACATTGGTGCCACATGGAAGCAATGGTCCATTGTGATACTGCAGATCCAAGGAGAACATTGTGACCCTGAGAAACCTCTTGGAACCAAGGAGCCATTGTGACACAGCAAGGCCTGGTGGAACCATGGGTCCGTTGTTAAATTGCAGAACCTCACGGAACCAAGGTGACTGTGTTCTACTGTGGAACCTCATGGAACAAAGGGTCCATGGTGACACTGCAGAATCAAGGAGACTGCTGCTAGCAGTGTGAGAGCTCATGCGGATCCAAGGAGACCATTGGGACTGAGGAACCTCATGGAACCAAGAATCCATTGTTCCACTGTAGGGCCCTGTGGAAACAAGGGGAGCATAGGGACATTATGGGGCCTTATGGAATAATGGAGACTGTTCTGACAATGGGACCCACATGGAACCAAGGGGCCTGTAGAGCATGGCAGGGCCTGGTGGAATCAAGGGGACTGCAGGGAACACTGTGGGTGTCCATGGGATGAAGGGTCCATTCTGACACCGTGGGACCAAGGATACCATTGTGACACTCTTGGGCATCATGGAACCAAAGGTCTATTGTGACACAGCAGGGTCTCATGGAACCATGGAGGCCATTTTATACTTGGAGGCCTTGTGGAACCAAAGGGCCATTGTGGCACTTCAGAGCCTTGTGAAGCCAAGAGGACTATAGTGACATCGTGGGGCTCCATGAAACCAATGGTCTGTTGTGACACTGCAAGGCCTTATGGGATCATGGAGACCATTCTGACACTACAAGGCCTCATGGAAGCAAGGAACCATTGTGACACTGTGGGGTCTTGGCAGGCCAAGGGGCAGTTGTCACACTGTGTGGCACCATGGAACCAAGGAGGCCATTGTGACACTCCAGGGCCCCATGGAAAGAAGGATTCATGGAACAGTGCAGGAACCCATGGAACCAAAGGTCCATTGGGACATTGCAGAGCCTCGTGGAATCCTGGAGGCCATGATGACACTTTGAGGCCTTGTTGAATCAAGGGGCTCTCTAGGGCCTCATGGAACCAAGGAGACCCTTCTGACATTGTGAGGCCCCACGGAACCAAGGGTCCATTGTGATACTGCAGCCCCAAGGAGACCCCTGTGACACTGCCATGCCTCATGGAAGCCAGGGACCATTGTGATACAGGGGACCTCATGGAACCAAAGGAGCATTGTGACACAGCAAAGCCTCATGGAACCAAGGGCACAATAGTGACACTGTGGGGCTCCAAGGGACCAAGGGGGAATTCTTAAAGTGCAGAATCAATGAGACCATTGTGACACTATGAGGCATCATGGAACCAAAGGCCTTTTTTACACAGGAGGACTTCATGGAACCATGGAGGCCATTTTCATACTTTGAGGCCTTGAGAAACCAAAGGGCCATTGTGGCACTCTGTGCCTCCATGGAACCAAGGAGTCCATTGTGACACTCTGAGGCCCTGTTGGGCCAAAGGGCAATTGTCACACTGTGTGGCACCATGGAACCAAGGGACCATTGTGACACTACAGGGCCCCATGGACCTAAGGATTCTTGGAACAATATGGGACTCATGGAATCAAAGGCCCATTATGACTTTGTGGGGCCTCATGGAATTAAGGGAGGACAATTGTGATACTGTGGGGCTCCAGACAAAGGGGCCATTGTGATACAGCTGGGCCTCATGGAACCATATGAGACCATTATGACACATGGGGCCTCATGGAAACAAAGGACCATTGTGACACAGCAAGGCCTCAATGAACCAAGGGGAGACAATAGTGACACTGTGGGGCTCTATGGGACAAAGGGGCCATTCTGACACCGGCTCAGGGAGTCATGGGTCCATAGTGACACAGCAAGGCCTTGTGGAACCAAGGAGACCATTGTGACATCATGGAAACTCATGGAACCAAGGGTCCATTGTTAGAGCCCACAACCAAGGAGACCATTGTGACAGTACAGAACCTCAAGGGACCAAGATTCCGTTGTATGCAGTGGAACCAAGGAACCACTGTGACACAGCAGGGCCACATGGAGCCAATGGTCCATGGAGATACTAAGGATCCAAGGCGACCATGGTGATGCAGAGGAACCTCGTGGAACCAAGGGGCCATTGTGACATTGTGGGGGGCCCGTGGAACCAAATATTCATGGTGACAGAGCGGGGCTGCTTGTGACCAATTGTCCATTGTGACACTGCAGATCCAAGACACCAGGGTGACACTCTGGTAGTTGATGGAACCAAGGGGCTGTTGTGACACACCAAGGCCTCGTGGAACCAAGGAGAGCATTGTGGCAGTGCAGAACCAAGGAGGCCATTTTGACAGTACGGAACCCAGTGGAACCAAGGGTCCATTGTTCTACAGCAGGGCCTCATGGAACCAAGGGGCCATTGTGAAACTGTGGGGTACAATGGAGTCAAGGACACCACTGATACTGAAATCTACTGGATAGAAACTTTTGAACACAGTTTGGAGTATTTGAAAGCAGGTATTCTTTATTACAGCATGGTGGTCACTTGGGCCATCCTTCCTCCATTGGAGTGCACTGAGCATCAAATAAACAGAGTTTTTATCACACACACTGATTATGTATTCATTTGCTATCTCCACTTCCTCTGAGTTTTTTTGACATAGTTGCACCCCTTATCACAAATCCTTTCATGGTTCTTTGGGTTTTGTCTTCAACATCCAGTGTCCTTTTGAGGTGGCTGTTCCTTGACCCCTCCTTTTGAGTAAGGGCAATATTATTGTTCTGCATAACTTCTGTTTTGTCAGCCTTGCAGAGCTGAGCTGGCATCCTGCTTGCATTTCTTGGGACTTCTGTTTGCCAAAGGTACATCCTCAATTAGTTTCTCCAAGGCTGGGCTGTTCTGTTCTACTGTCCTTGACAAGAGTAAATGTTGTTTTGTTCTCCTGTTCCTGTCTCAGTGCTCGCCCCGCATGAGGTGTCTGCAACTCCCCCAACCTATGGGCCTGGGGTGGGCAAGTTTTCCTGGGGAACAGGGATGGGACAGCTGGGCTGGACTGACCCAAGGGATGTTCCATTCCATGTCACACCATGATCAGCAATCACCATAGAGAAATGGGGAGATTAGGGGGTAGGGGATTAATTTATTTTTTTAGACATTTTTCTTTCAAAACAGCAGCAACACATGCAGAATCCTCTCCTGCCACAAGGTGGTTAAACATTTTCTGCTGATAGGAGATTTCCTGTGAATTTGCTTCTCTTCTGTTTATGGCTTTTTCTTTTTGAGGTTGGTTTGTTTGTGGGGTTTTTGTGTTGTTGTAGGTGGGTCTTGCGTTGGTTTTTTGATTGAGTTTGTGATTTTTTTTGGTCAGGTTTGGGTTTTTCCCTATTGAACTGCCCTTTTTTCTGATGCACAAGTTTTTTCTGCCCTTTCTTGGGGCTTACTTGGCACCTGATGGCAAGATACCTTTACCCAACTCAGTCATCTTGCCCAATTACATTTTGCAGTCACCATTTACTAGATGACTTCAGTCACAGACTCCCTCTAATTTGGCACCATTCATAAAGGAATTGAAAGTACATTTCATGCCCTTGTAGAGATAATAGAAATATCCCACAGTTGTGGTCAAGGGCTGGTCACTGAGGGATGTCAGCAGGGTGCGGCTGCCAAGAGGACTCTGTACCATGGATGACATTTGACCCTCATTGTTCAGCCAAATTCCCACCCAGCCCATGTTCCACTCTTTCAGCCCAGCTCTCTCCAGTCTGGCTCTGAGCAGACCACAGCAGACCCTGTCCCAGGCCTGGCTGAACTCTGGGCACACAACATCCCCTCCTTTTCCCTCCCACGTGGGTTCTGCAGTCCCTGCCCTGTCCTGCCAGTGCCTGGAATGGCTGCAGGAGGATATGCCACATCCCCTTCCCTGCTGAGCCTGAGCAGCCTGTGACTCTCCCAGTGCCCCCCCCTGCCCTGTGTGCAGACTGGTTCCATGTCTGTCCTTCCCAAGTGCCCAGGACCCTCTGGGATGGCTCTGGCCTTTCCAAGGGGTTTGAGAGAGGTCCCACAGTGACTCTGCCCAGCCTTCTCAACAGCCCTGACACCAAAGGCCTTTTACACCTCCCTCAGTGTCAGCTCAGTGCCCAGAACACAGCACAGCCCTGTCCAGGTCCTCAGGGTGGTTCAGAAGGGAGGCAGCTCTGATTTCTCCCCACAGACCCTCACTCTATCCAATGTCTATCTGTGCAGTCCATGGCTGCCCTGAGCATTTTTTCCTATAGCCTCCCTGCCTGGGATATTTCTCTCTGTGCAGTCCTAACCACAATCCCACAAAGAATTCAGGTGTTTGCCCAGAGGATGTTCCTCTCAGAGTGAAGTGGCCTCAAGGCCCTGTTTGTGCCACTGGAATTGTGCCACCCCCGGGTGCTGCTGATGGTGTTTGTGCTCACTGGGGTTCATCTCCCCTCACACACACGATGCACTGCTGAGATCTCCTCAGCACAGAGCACACACGGCCTGCTGGCCTGGTCACTTGGTGTCCCTCCGTGCAGGGACAAACAACCTCCTGCAGGTGGGGAGAGGCCAGTGCTGGCAATGGTGGTTGCAGAGGCTGGTGTGGGACAATTGCCCTGGGCCACCTTCCCAGGCTGCCCCAGAACAAAGACACAGCCCAGGCCCTACTCTGCTGCAGCCTCAGGTCCGTGCCAGGAGCTCTGGCTGTGCCAGGACACTGCTGTGAGACCCCCCTGCACACTCCCCTCCTGCCCCAGGCACTGGGCTCTGCTGTGCCAGGGCATTCCTGGAGCACGTTGCTGACAGCAGCTCTGGAGGGGAGCAAAACCTCCCTGCCCTGCCCTCAGGAGATGCCCTTTGCTGCTGGAGCTGCTGTGCTGGAGCCCAGTTGTGTCCCAGCAGTGCCCATGGCCTGGCCCTGCCTGTGGCCACAGCAGGACAGTGAACAAGCTGCCAGAGCACTCTGACCTTACAGCCAAAGCAGGGCTGGGAAGGACAGGCTGGAGTTGGGCACAGCAGCTCTGAAAGGACCAATCCCTGCTGCTCCCTGGCTGTGCTGCTCTGCTGGGACTCTTTTCCCCTTCTTCCTCCTAACTTCACGCAGGGCTCAGAGTTGGAATACCAGATAAAACAGGCACTGCAAGGTAGCTTCTTTTCTTCAAATGTAGCGATAGCCCAATGCCTGGTTTACAGAGCTTGTGGGTCAAATTCAAGAGAAAGACAGTGAATTGGATGGTGATTAAATAACTTCATCAAATACAACATTATGACTAAAAACCCCACTGACCCCTACCAAAGACCCAGGAAGGCCTGCTGGGCCTGTCATGAATTCCATTCCAAAAGCTATGCAAAAGAAAACAGGAAATTTTTTGCTTTTCAAAAGCAGCTAGTCATCATTTTCCTCAGGGTATCCTTGAGCTTCTGGTTCCTCAGGCTGTAAATGAGGGGGTTCAGGGCTGGAGGCACCACCGAGTACAGAACTGACACTGCCAGATCCAGGGATGGGGAGGACATGGAGGGGGGCTTCAGGTAGGCAAAAAATGAGGTGCTGACAAACAGGGAGATCACGGTGAGGTGGGGGAGGCAGGTGGAAAAGGCTTTGTGCCGTCCCTGCGCAGAGGAGATCCTCAGCACAGCCCTGAAGATCTGCACATAAGAGAAAACAATGAATAGAAAACAACCAAATGCTAAGAAGGTGGTGAAAACAGAAACTCCAAGTTCCCTGAGGAAGGATTTTGTGCAGGAGAGCTTGAGGATGTGTGGGATTTCACAGAAGAACTGGCCCAGGGCATTGCCATGGCACAGGGGCAGGGAAAATGTATTGGCTGTGTGCAGCAGAGCATTGAGAAAGGCACTGGCCCAGGCAGCTGCTGCCATGTGGGCACAAGCTCTGCTGCCCAGGAGGGTCCCGTAGTGCAGGGGTTTGCAGATGGACACGTAGCGGTCGTAGCACATGACAGTCAAGAGAAAATACTCTGCTGAAATGAAGAAGAGAAAGAAAAAGAGCTGTGCAGCACATCCAGTGTAGGAAATAGTCCTGGTGTCCCAGAGGGAATTGTGCATGGCTTTGGGGACAGTGGTGCAGATGGTCCCCAGGTCAGCGAGGGTCAGGTTGAGCAGGAAGAAGAACATGGGCGTGTGCAGGTGGTGGCCGCAGGCTATGGCGCTGATGATGAGGCCGTTGCCCAGGAGGGCAGCCAGGGAGATGCCCAGCAAGAGGCAGAAGTGCAGGAGCTGCAGCTGCCGCGTGTCTGCCAATGCCAGCAAGAGCTGCTGTTGGACATTTGGTGCCTTTTGGTACAGGTATTTATACAGCATTAACACCTGCCTGGGAAGGAAATGGCAGTGCAAGATTGGACATTTCTTCACTCTGGGGATCGTGGACTGTTGAAAGAAGACTAGAATAGCTGGACCAAGTCTTTAAGTCTATCCTATGTATTTTAGTCAGAATTCCCTTCAAAATTAATTCTATTCCTGTGAGGGAACTTTGCTAAACTTTATTTGACTTCAGGTTTGTGTGCTGAGTTTCTGCCCCATCTTCAGCACTGCTCTAAGCCTGAACACTCTGGAGCCCAGAAGGAAAACAGGGCTCCCTGTGCCCCAGTGCAGTCAGCGCTAGTCGCCACACAGATGCCCTTTGTTCATTACACCTCTTTTGATCACACCTAAAGCAGAGCTTGAAAACAAAATGGACTTTGTGAATTCTCCAGTTTAAAAATAATTTTCTCCCAACTCTTCTCTATTTCCCTTTGAAGCTGGACAGGAGGAATTTCTGGATATAGTTTCTCTATATCCAAGTCCTGTCCCTGCCAGGGCTGCCAGAGCCCAGCCCAGCCCCGGGGTTCAGCTCTGCCCTGCAGACCCCTCCCAGCACAGGGGAGTGCCCAGGGGCATCTCCCAGGCACCAGGGCCTTAAGGGCAGGCCAGACAGAGATGCTGCAAGCCAAGGTGCTGCTGCTGCTGTCTGTAGAGAGAGGAGGCTGAGGAGACACTTTCTGAGGGAGATCTGAGGCCCATCTGCTGATGCCCTGGGTGACAGTGCAGGAGTGTCATTGACACAGCCAAAGCTGACAGCCCCTTTCCCTTCCCTTCAGGAGAAAGCTGAGACCAGCCCTGGCCATGCAGCACCATCTCCACAGCAGGAGGAATCTGCCCTGATGGGGTTGGCTCCTTCCACCTCCAACTTCTCCCCTGCAGCGTCCATGGGGAGCTGCCAGGCAGCCTGAGAGCTGCCCCTGGCAGGTGGCACATGTCCTGGGCTGGCCAAGAGCCCTGAGGGCTGCAGGAGCTGCTCTGCAGGACAGCCCTGGGCAGCCCTGGCTGCAGCCCCAGCTTCAGCCCCTGCAGCCGTGTCTGGCAGCCGGAGCCGTCCTGGCCTGTCCCTCTGACAGTGCCCAGGGCAGCCCCGCTCTGCAGCACATCCTCCTCCTGCTCCTGTGCCACAGAGAAACTGGGAGAGTTCTCCTGACACATCCCCCAGGCTGTGGGGTGTGCTGGCTTCAGGAGATCCCTCCAGGAGCACAGGGGACATTTCCCTGCGCCCACACACTCACCATGTCCAGGGCTGTGAAGATCTTTCCCCAAGTGAAGTCTCAGATCAATGTCTTCCCAATCTTGATTGCCTTCAGCCTGTCTCTGCCTGGCTCCTCTCCCCTCAGTGCCTGCAGGGAGAGCCCTCAGCCCTGCTGGGCTGGGAGAGGAGCTGGTTCTGGGAAGAGCTGTTTCTTTAAAGCTCAGCAGCACAGACACAGCACAAGGACTTTAATGAGCCTCTAGGGGATTTGGTGTTGTTTACATCAGACTCAGTCCCTGCGAGAGTGTTCAATAAACTTCTCAAGAACTCAAAATTTAATTGAAACTCTGAAATTTCTTAAAGTCTTAATGGGTCTCACTGAGGGACATGACTGAGAAAGTGTCCCCAGGTTCCAGTTAGAGCAGAACACTGGAGGCACTAATGACAGGCAGGGACAAGCAAGGCAAAGGTGTCTCTGGTGCTGAGCAAAGCTGGATGTGTTTCAGGAATGCAAAGGGCCAAGGCATGAGCCCCAGCCCCTGGCCAGGCAGATCCTGTCCCTCCCTCCTTGCTCAGGGCTCTTCCCGGGATGGGCACTGGCATGTGGGGATGTGCAATGGCAAGGGTAGGAGCATGGGGTGGCCCCTGCCAGGCTGCTGAGCAGGGACAAGGAGGCAATGAGGCCCCAGGCCTGCAAGGGTCACTTGTCTCCTGCTCCTGCCTCAGGCTCAGGCCCAGCAGCCATGGCCAAAGTGCTGCCCAAGTTGGCTCTGGCAGGGCTGTCTTGCAGCTGCTGCCCATCCCTGTGCCCTGTGCAGTCCAGGCTGTCCCACGGTGTCCCTGCCCTGCGCCTCTGTCCCTGCAGGCTCTGGGAAAAGGTCCCCCTGTACCTTTTGGACACATGCCCTGGCATATTGCAATGTTGTCCATACAGATGGCTACAGAGCACCAAAACATAAATTCTCATGCCTTTTTTCTGAAAATATAGGATCATAAGTCCCTATACTATCCTTTGGTGGTTTTCATTATAATGAAACTGACCTTTCTGAATAGAAGAGTGTCCTTGTTTGTGTGTAATATCTAATACAAAGGTAAAAATAATTAGGAATGATTTTAGGCATTGGCATTCATGACCATAGCACTCCAGGAAGGCACCAAGTTATAATCCATGTGTTTTTCAATACAACTGTTGTTTCGGAAGCTTGAAACATAACTGCAGAGGACAACTGGGAAGTGACTTTTTCCTGCAGCCATTTTGTTCTTCTTTGTTAAGAAATTAATGCGTGAAATTATAACTAACCTGATATCATTTGTATTTTTAGAGGAAAAAATGGGTCATTAAGTGTAACTAAGGCCTATCCATAAGACATTCTATAAATCTTTAGATTACTGAGCCCCAAAGGATAAGTTACCATGGTATACCATGATAAAGGGTACCTTTATCAACAGCATATAGATCACTGCTTATCTGGCCTTTGGACACTCAACTTTTCAGCTACCTCATACAGACATGTTCATACACACAGACAAGTGTGCAAAAAGGTTTTTCATCTGACTCCACCAGATCCCACTGGCTCTGCAGAGCAATCAATACACGTTGAGTCTAATGAGGAAACAGGGTACTGTGGAACAGTGCATGCACCAGGTGAAAGGCAGGGCCTTACAAGCACACTGATCAGCATTTGTCAGCATCTGTCAGCATGACTGACCCCACTTACGGTATTATTCCTCTATTTTCCTATGTCTATTTCTCTCCAAACCACCTTGATCCCTCCATTTTCCTTCTTTGGTTCTTCCCCTAACATTCCATATTAAGTCTAGGGAAATTCAAAAATGCTACTTCCTGGCATCCCAGTATTAACCCTGTAACACTAGGCAGTAATACCAGCCATTCTGCAAAGCCTTTTGGAGAGCCACTCTGCTGACCCATGGTGATAAGTTTTCTTCTCAGATCATGAGGCTGAGGCTGTCCTGGAACATTTGGGAATGTCTGTATCTATGTATTTATAAATGTATTTTTTAATTTAATGCATTTTATTTATTTATTTATTTAACATCTTTTACCATGGTCCACATGTTCCATATGGTATACCATGTCCCCTGCTACAGAAGACTGCTCTTACTTTCAAACTGAAGATAATACTGAATAAACTTCTGCCCTTCAGTGGAATCAAACTACTGACAGAGTCTGATGTGAATCTCTCCTGGTCACCCTATGTTACAGTGAATGACAGGGGTGTTGGCCAAATAATATCTCCCAAGGCTGCAGCCATCTTTTGGCAATGTGAAAGTTGGTCTTGGACAACATAAACCATGTGGTAAAACTCATCCCCCGGCTGCCCCACCTTTCTGGCCCCTTCCTTTGCTGACAGCTCTGCCTCCTTTCCTGCCTCTGCCTGCCCACACAAATCCTTGGGCTGGCCCAGGTTCCTTCTGGGGAATGTGTTGCACCACAGCCCTTCCCAGGAAGCAAAATTTCTTTCTCTTTTTTCCCAATCTGGGCCTCCCCAGCTGCCCTTGGCATTGATGTTTTCCTTTTTCAGGCTGTTCTCTACTATGTCAAAAGGATCCACCATGTCTGAAACCACCCTTCTGTCCCTCCCAGGGCTCTCTGCTGTCCTCAGTCTCCACCCCACTGAGCACAGAGCTCTTCTGTCCCTGTACAGTGCTCATGTGCTTGAGGCCATGGGTGCCTGGACAAGAAGGACGGTTCTTTGTACAGGAAGGAAACCACAGAGCCCCAGGGTTTTGAAGGCAGATCAGAGGTACTCACCAGAGGCCAAGGCCAGCCAGAACTGTCTGTCCTTGCAGCTTTTGTCTGAAAGCAACCTTTGGATATTTGGGGAGTTTTGGAGGTGGAATTCCATTTCAGCCATGGGTGCCTGGACCAGAATGATAGTTCTTCTTCACAGGAAGGAAAGGGCAGAGCCTCAGTGTTACAAAGGCCGATTAGAGGCAGCCCCAAGGAGGCCAAGGCCAGGCAGACCTGTTTGTCTTTACAGCTTTTGTCTGGGAGCAATCCTTTTTAAAATGGAATTTGGGAGGCAAGATTCCAGTTTTCTCCATGGGCCTCTGGACAAGGACAGTTCTTTTCCATAGGAAGGAAACTAAAGAGCCCCAGTATTTCACAGGCAGATAAGAACTGGCCCTCAGGAAGCCAAGGGAACTCAGACAGTCCTGGCAGCTTTTGTCTGGGAGCTATCCTTGGATATCGTGAATTTTGGAGGCAAATTCCCAATTTTGGCTATGGACATCTGGACTTGAAAGATGTTTTTTCCATGGGAAGAGAAGCTTGGCCCTACAGTGTTTTAAAGGCAGATGAGAGGTGGCCTCCAAGATGCCAAGGCCATCCTGAGCTCTCTGTTCTGGCAGGTTTCATATGGGATAATCTTTGGATTAATCAAATATGGAGGTAGAATCCCAATTTCAGCCATGAACCCCTGGAGCAGGAGAGTTCTTTCCCACAGGACTCCAGGGCTTCAGGAGCTGATGAGAAACAAACCTTAATATGCAAAGGTCAGCTGAAACAGTCAAGCCAAGCCAACCAGATCTTTTCCATGTTCTTGGATCCCTGGGGCCCTGCAGCATCACAATTGCCCCTTGGTTCCATGAGGCCCCATAGTATCACAACAGATCTTTGTTTCCATAAGGCCCAGCAGTACCACAATGGTCTTGGCTCTGCAGTGGCACAATGGCCCCTTGCTTCCATGAGGCCTTGCAGTGTCTGACAATGGCCCTTTGGTTCTACTGGGGCTCCCCAGGATCACAATGGACCCTTGGTTCCATGAGGCCTGTCGTGTCATACTGACCCCTTTATTCTATGGGGACTCAGTGTGCCAGAATGGTCTCATGGCTTCCATGAGGCCCTGCAGTTTCAGAAAGAGCTCCTTGGTTCCACAAGGCCCTGCAGAGCCCCTCAATTCAATGAGGCCTCAAAGTGCCAGAATGATCTCCAGGATTCCATGAGGCCATGCAGTGTCACAAGGGCTCCTCGGTTCCATGAGGCCCTGAAGCACGGAATGGACACTTCATTCCGTTGGGCTTCTCACTATCTGATCAGTTCTTAGTTCCATGCAGCCCTGAATGTCACAATGGTCTCCTTGGTTCCCCAGAGTCAGAATGTCCCTGTGGTCTCATGGAGCCCCACTATGATCCCCTTGATTCCATGAGGCTCTGCTGTGCTAAAATGAGCCCTTGGTTAAACGAGGCCCTGCTGTGTCACAATGACCCCATGGTTCCAGTGGGTCCTGAAGTGCCATAATGGTCTCCATGCTTCCATGAGGCCCCAGAAGGTGACAATGGACTTTTGACTCCATCAGTTTCTATGCTACAAACAACAGTCTCCTTGGCTCCACAGTGTCATAAGTGACCCTTGGTTCCGTCAGGTGTCTCCCACAGCCTCTCAGAGATCTTCTCCCCCTCAAAGGCCCCAACAGCCCTTCATGGCCTCTCAGAGCCCCTCATGGCCCCTAAAAACTCCTCATGGCCCCTCAGGACCCCTCACAGCTCCTCACCCCAGAGCCCCAGGCCGGGAGCTCCTCCAAAGGAGAAGAGATCGGGCCCTGCTTGTTCTCCTTTTATTTGAGTCCCTTGACAGCCACAAGTAAAGAAAGGCTGAAATGGAGCCTTTCCACAGCATTTCCCTCAGGATTAACTGCAGGCTGAAGCTCTGTGCTGGCGCTGGCCCGAGCACCACCATCCCTGCAGTCGCCAGGCCTTTGCTGTCCCCCCGTGTCCGTTCCCTGTCCCTGAGTCCCACCCGGCTCTGGCAGCAGCAGCAGCCGCAGTGCAGGGGGCGCCGGCCCGGCCCAGCCAGGGCTCCCGGCCAGGAGCAGCAGCAGCGCCGGCCCCTTTCCACCTGCTCCTGCCTCAGCTCCCAAGGGCTTTTTCCAGCTCCG
The DNA here is from genome assembly GCF_035770615.1 of Melospiza melodia melodia. Classification (NCBI taxonomy): domain Eukaryota; kingdom Metazoa; phylum Chordata; class Aves; order Passeriformes; family Passerellidae; genus Melospiza; species Melospiza melodia. The sequence continues at coordinate 10,039,483 of NC_086219.1, read as the reverse complement.
TTCTGGGCTAGAGCAGCAATCACCCACACACAGCCCTGACTCCTCAGGGCCCGCCTGAGCTGCCCTGAGCCAGCCCTCAGAGGAAGAACGGATCGGGTTCCAGCACTGTTTTCAGCTCTGTTTTACTCACCCTGAGGTGACAGCAGGAGGCTGCTGCTGCCTTTGCCTTGGGAATCAGAGATCATGGCTGCTCTTGCCACTCTTCTGCTTGCCACTTGAAGATTATCTGTAAAATTGCAGTTGCCTTTTTTGATCAGTGCTCCCCAGAGTGCTTTTGTGACAGTGAATTTAGGAATCCTAAATATCAGAGGGTTTTTGGAAAACTGCAAAAGGCGGGCCTCAGAGACAGCAGAACTGTGATTAGAGCTAAGCAGTAGCCATAAGATTTGTCAGCAGAAAAGTTCTATTATAAGTAGAAAGTAAGGACAAATAGAACAATGGATTTTATATTAACGTTGGTAGAATAACTCCCTAAGCTATAGAAAAGTATATTAGGAAATTCTAAGCTTGAGCTCTCTGCATTGTGTTTTAAGGCTCACAAGGAGGTATTTCATTCAAAGTAAGCAAGCAATGTTTTAACCAAAGGTACATGTGCTTATAGTGGTTGGATGGAACTACCGTCAATATGCTTTTGCTTTGTGGGATTAGTAAAGAAACTTTTAAAGTAAGTTGTAACATTGCGTTCTTTGTCTGCTGCCGAGGACAGGAGCTGCTGGCATCATCCCATTCTCATAAGCATGTAATGAGACTGATGCTGAAAAATAAACTGCTAAAGACATGTTCTTTAGCAGTCTCATCCTGTTGGTGATTTGTACATGGCCCTCAGCCAGCAATAGGTGAGTCACGGTCATCATGATTAGAAGATCTTGAAATGCTCACAAGTCCCTGAGCACTAAGTCAAGAAGAATTAAAACCACACAGGCCGCATTTGCAGTGCTCAAACACAGCCCTGTTGCTGCTGCTGAAATAGAATCAACTGACAGAGACAATTACAGAAATTACCTCTGGAGCATCTAATCAAATGAAAAAATCCACCAGGAGAAAGAGAAACCAGAACTTCTTGACTCCCTGCATTGTTTCTTCCGAGCAGCAGCAGCAAATGGAGATGCGCAGAGGTATTTCCAGCTGCTGCGGATCCCAGCGGGAGCCCAGCCTGCTGCCCAGGCCCAGCGGGAAGCTGAGCCCAGCCCGGGGAGCTCCCGCAGTGTCGGGAGCTCAGTGCACGCGGGGCCAGGCCCAGAGCCCCATTGCGGGGCAGCGGCCCAAACCTCCTGCTCCTGCCACACAGCGCCAGCCTTCTCCCCCTCCTCCTCCTCTCCCAGCATGGCACAAATTCCAGCTTGGAGGAGGCTGCCCCAGAGAGGGCTCTGGCTCCTGCTTCAGCCTAAGTGTCCCTGCAGAGGTACAGGGCCTCTTTCAGGCATTTCCACAAGCTCAGGGTTCCCATTTCATGAGGAATCTGGGATGAAAATGACCTTATAAGGAAGGACAAAAGCGGAGGGAATGGATTGGAAATTAATAGGAAAAATGATCCTTTGTATAGGCAAAGCTCACTATGTCATTCCCCGCATTTCTCCTTTTCAGATTCTTTCAGTCATCTCCTGAGAGATCCAGCTTGTTCTGGTGCCTTTCATGAACTGACTGTAACTCTAGATTTATATCAATGCATGAGATGTAGAAGCATCTGAGCTAAACACAGAAACAAACTCCCTCTGTCAGCCCATTTTCATCTTCTACATCACTTTCAAGATGTCCATGGGGATGCTAGAATGATTATCACACAGCTCTCCATTTCTGGCTGCAGGCTCTGGAGATTCTTTCTCTGCATTCAGTCAGGCTTGCATTCCCTAACAATTCCTGGTAGCCTGTCATGTTTTCTTAGTGTAGAATAGTAACAATGAAAACCTCATCAATGGCACAAGTGCCCAGCCCACAAGAAAAAGAAAGATCAAGCTGTAACGTTCTTCAAACATTTGTCCTGCTTTGCTGCAAGAGTCGTGCTGCACGCACGGCGTGGAAAGTCAAGAGAAGCTGCAATTGGTGGCACATCTTTGTGACAGAAGCTGCATCTCGTTCTCCAGGAAAGGTTCTTGGAAAGAGCAAACAGGACTGTGGACAAGATTCTGGAAGAACTGAAACAGTTTTAGGAAATGAAATGAAAACAGAAAGAAACAATCTGAGATGTTTTAGTCTCTTTGTTTTTATGCTTCCTTTTGCACTACTTCTCCATCCCATTAATTCCAAATGGATCTCACCTCTAAGATCCATGACCTGGCATGTTTTAGACACTGTAAAATACCATGAGCTATACACAGTTTGCCTTTCCCTGCTTTTTTATTTTTTTTTTTTTTTAATGGAAAGCAATGCTGCTCAGCTAAATGCAGTACTTGGGTCAGGTAAAAACTCTGAATTCAGAGAATGGGCTCCAATAGAGGTTGACCCTCATCAGGGACGATGCACAGCAGTGACCAAGGGGATTCCTGTGCCACTGCCCAGAGCCCAGACTCTGGGTCTTGGCTGAACATGGCAAAGTTCCCATGTTTGGACAGGTTCAGGGGCTGCCCCCTGGGAGCATGGGCTCAGCACGGAAGCGAGCAGGCAACGGACAAACGGACACAGGGACAAATGGCCCCAGAGATTCAATTGCAGTGGCAGCAGCGGCAGCAAAACCAGCAAAACCAGCGAAAGAAGCGACATTGTTGACTCCCTCTCAAAAAGCCAGGGATGTTGCAGGGAATGCTCCAAGCGCGGTGCCAGCAGGCCCAGCCCAGGTGGAGATGGCTGCAGGTACCTGGGCTGTTCTGTGGAAGAGGCCACGGGCGGGGTCCTGCTCCTGTGTGCGCTGCAGGGCTGCTCCTGGCAAAGAGTGAGCACAGCCAGAGCTGAGGGGCTGCGGGAGAGGCCGGAGAACACAGCCCAGCCCTGCGCTGCCCAGGCAGTGACAGCCCCAGGATGCCCAAGGGGATGGAGCAGGGCCCCTGTGGGGTGTCAGCCCGGCCCCTCTTCTATCCTGTCCATGGGCATGGGATGGGATTGGGTGGGATGGGATAAAATGGGATGGGATGGAATGGTGCCAAGTTGGCCACGGGCACCAACCCTGTGGCCCTGCTCTGCCACTCACCCTCCTGCGGCAGCTCAAACGGCACCACCTCTTTGGATTCATGTGCTGGGGCATCTCCAGGGCCTTCTTCCTCCTCTTCCACCCAGGCCACCTTGGGCACTTTCAGGGGTCTCTGCTTCATGATAATGACTGGCTTTGTGCGGGCACCTGCAGAAGAGAAGCCTCGGGAAGGCCATGGGTCATCAAGTCCTGTAGTCTGGCCTCGAGGTCAGCTGCAGGAAAAATGCCTCCGAAAGGCTCCGGGTCAGACGGGAACGAGTGCGCTGTGTGGGGGCTCCTCACAGCACCGCTCTGTCCCATTCTGCCCCGTTGTGTGTTCCCAGCACCTAGGCAAGCTTCTATTTCCCACGTGTAAAAAAGGGCCCTTGGTCACCGGGTTCCATTCCATGGCACAGAGACCGTGCTGCAGCGTGCCACCCAGGGCCCTTGCACACACTGCCTTCTGCCCTGGGCCTGCCCCCAGCCCAGCCAAAGTGGCCCAGCTTGGAAGGAATGCCTGGCCCCAGGTGTCTAAGACAGCCCGCACAGGATCTTTAGGAAGGGCTCAGACCATCAGCAAACGCTGCCCGGCTCTGCGGGCTCAGTCCTATCCCCATATCTTTCCCTGAGAGCATTTGAATTTAAAAATTAGAATCATTTGAAGGGAGGGGATTTACATTTTCCATTTCAGAGAAGCCTTCTGCCTTCATTAGCAGACACCTCTCTCTTAAACCAAGACAATTGTTTATCATCTTGCAGATGTGCAGTTGCTGGGGAGCCCCGTTTTACACCAGGGACCTGGAGAACCATTCCCAGCAATTGGGAAAATCCTAGGTGGTCCATCCACCGATAGATGAGGTCTCCAAATGTGTCCTGAAATTGGGTCCAGCTCTTAGAGGCCTAAAAGAGCAAGTCCAAAGGACTTGATGATATTTTTTGGCCCAGAAAGCCCTGCTGCTGATGGCACACTTCACAATCAGCAGGGGACACAGCTAGGCCAAAGCCCAGACCTCTGTTGGAGCCTTTCTCCTCAAATACCCTTCAAGCAGACCTCCATGCAAGTCACTTGGGAAAGTTTCTTCTAATGATACATTTCTGGCACATAACTGCACAGGCTTATGTGAAAGATTCTAAAGCAGCTGCTGTGGAGTCAAAGAGCCAGCACTAAGAGTCCTTGTCATCTCTTTGTAGCTAAATCCCACTTTGGGGGAATTGAGGGAGTTTGGAACGAGCTAGAGAGCAGACCTATGAGTTTTTTAGAGGATGCCATTGCTTTTTCTTCTCTTCTACATAGAGAGGAAGGGTGAGTGTCGCTCACATCTCCACTGCATGGCTCACAAGGCCGCAAGACTTGTAGTTACAAGAGCTTTGAAGGATTTCTTGGCCAAGAAGACACTGCCAACAAGGATATTTATGTTTTCCAGCCAGTCATTCAATATTTTCTCTTATGGACTCATGCTACAGTGTACGCTTGTTGCCTTCTGATATAAGGCAGGGCGACCTGGTTTCAAGGAACAGCACGGCGACCCAACTCTCCAGGGTCGCTCAGGCCAGAGAAGCATGCAGACACCAATGTGGTGGACGGTCAAAGGCCTTTATTATCTCTTCTCGTGGGGTTTTATAGTCTAAGGGGGTCTGCCTACGTCAGAGGGGGTCTGCTTTACCTTGTATGATTAGTAAGGAGTGGAAAGTTACCAGGAGTGGGGTGGAAGGTTACTAGCACTACCGTTAGGGAGGCTACATTCCTAGTTACATTCCTAGAGAGATCTTTTATCTTAAGGGATTAGGGGAAAAAGGAGTCCTACTGCTTTCCGTCACATTGCGTTATCTTCCAATCGCCTGTCCTTATCTACCATATCTCCCCCCCTCCCTTTTCACAAATGAACGAGGTAGTCATATACATAGGCACTGAAATGAGGTATAAGGTTGTAGTTCGACAAGGGAAAGGGGTTTGGTGAACCTGAGTAAGTTTTTGCCAGGCAAGTTTAGAAAATCTTGTGACTGGCAGTGTTCCCTGGTTGAATTCACAGCAATTGTTGCCGGCCTATGAACAGGATGTTGGCCCGTTCTAGACGGGTCTGAACGAATGAGACTAGCTTGTTCAGCAGCCATGGTCCGAAGGTAACAGCTAAAAGTAGCATTGCCAATGGACCTATTAGGGTAGAAATTAGGGTGATTAGCCATGGTGATTGACTGAACCAGGACTCGAACCAACCCTGTTGGGCTTTTCTGTCTTTCTGTCTCTGAGCCAGTCTGTTTGGGGGTTCCGCCATGGAGTCTCTTACGACTCTCGTGTGATCCGCATAGAAGCAGCACTCCTCTCTCAAGGCGGCACACAGGCCTCCTTGCTGCATGAACAGGAGGTCCAGTCCTCGCCTGTTCTGCAAGACCACTTCCGAGAGCGAGGAGACTGACTTCTCTAGAAAGGAGATGGATTTCTCAATCCTTTGCAAGTCCTCATCGATTGTCGCTTGCAGCTGGGACAGTCCTTGGTGCTGGGTCGCTAAGGCTGAGACACCCGTGGCCGTTCCGGCTGCTCCGAGACTGAGCAGCATTGCGATAGTTACACCTGTTATTATTTCTCTTTTGTGGAGCCAGCTGGGTTCCTCGAAAAGGTGATACACTTCTTCGTCTGAGTGGTACAGGACCCTAGGAACAATCAGAACTTGGACACAAAAGTCAATAGAGTCATCGAATTTGGCAAGGAACACACAGGGACTCACTCCAGACCGCTGGCAAACCCACATCCCAGGTGCGGATGGGACTACCCACTTATTGTTTTTCCTGTCGGGCTTGACTACTTTGGTGCAGATGTTGCCTCTCCGCTTAGCTAGGGTTGCATTGCCAAAGCATCTGCCCTGGCCTGTGACTTGACTCAGGGTGATTCCTTTGCAAGGGTTATCCCATCTGCACTGGTGAAGGGCGTCAGCTGTGGAGTAACTGAAGGGAGGGTTTAAGGCGACTCCTTCGTAAAAAGGGGGTTTGACATCGTAACAAAGCCAGCAAGATTCGGTTAGGTTAGGGTTGGATTCGTTCATGGATACAAAGGTAGCTTCTAACATACGAAGGATTGGGTCTGAGTCCGACCTGGCTGAGCGGCCTGTCTGAAAGGCTTCCACATGGCCGGCTGGGACATTGCTGACCCCTGTGGGTAAGGTTTTAGGGTAGGTTACGTTTCTCCCTTTCAGCACGCTTTTAATCACTTTGTTGGGTCCGACCGCTCGGGGCGCCGATGGTTGGAGCCTGATAATTCGCACATTCACCCTCTCTTTTGACCCTTGAAGGACTACTGTCCACGTTCTGCCTACGGCCCAACTGGGGTGATGTGGCTGCAAGACCGTCATGTTGTAGTCTGTGCATTTCCGAATTTTTGGGACTTTATGGCGACTTCGATAGAAGCTTCCATGTAGGAAGATGGGTGTTTTGCAGCTGCTGGGGGCCCAGGTGAACTGTAAGAATTTGTCAGGCTCTTGTGGATCCCACCCAGGCCCCGACGGTCTAGCATCTGTAACTATGGTTTCGCAGCCCCAGTGCCCACAATATCCCCACCCTGGGTGATTGCAGTAGCTTTTCCCAGGGTTTGAAGCTGGGCACCAGTAGGATAGGTACATGTGTGTGGCGTGTGGGGAATTGGGGTCTACCTTTGGTCGTCCTGGAAACAGGTTGATGATGCGGAGCACGAAGGATGGGGTGCTCGGTGTGGTGATTTCTTTGAGCACCTTGTCACTACTAAGGTGTCGCATGACCCACCTGAATGGCCGATGGGGGTAGTGGTCTGGGCTGGCTTGCCCTCTGGCGACAAGCCCCAACAGCAAAATCACACAGAAACACTGTTGATGCTTGGGTCTCACTCGTGCGGGTCTCTCAGGTGCTGCCTGGAGGCTTGGTGGTCTGTCACTTTCCTCTGGAATGGGGATGTACGCGTCACGAGGACGTCCCACGAGCATGTCCTGTAAACAGAAACTCGCAATTCTAGTCAGTCTCATTCTGCTCGTTCTGGAGGTCGGGCTTAATTGACTTAAGGGGACACCACCTGATTTTGCCGTCCTTTTTGACAGCTGTGTACCCTCTCCCTGTGAGCATCAACCTCCAGCCCCGTTCCCATTCACCTAGCTCGTTTCTAATTACCACCTGTGGGCCCTCCTCTAGCGTTCGGTTGGCCCTGTGTTTTTGAACAGGACTGTTTGTTTCATCTCCCCTAGGGAACTGATTCAGTGCTAGCAAAGCAGTTGCCAACATACGCGCCTGATCTCCTGGGGGAATGGCATTGGCAAAGCCCTCTGCTTTCGCCAATACTTCTGGCTTGGATTTCAGGGTCTGATTTGCTCTCTCTACTATGGCCTGCCCGGTACTGTTATACAGGATACCTTGCACTAATGTGATGCCCCATTTTGAGGCGAATTCTTGCACTGGTTTGGAGGTGAAATTGGACCCGTTGTCCGTCTTGATCTGCTTGGGGATACCAAGCCAAGCCATGGCTGTCAGCCAGTGCTGAATTGTGGCCTTGGAGTTTGTTTTGGGGAGCTGTGTGGCTATGATTGTTCCGCTATAAGTGTCCACTGTCACTGCAAGCCATGCTCGGGGTTCAGCAGTTGACACCAGGTGAAGTCCGACTGCCAGATCTCTGAAGGCTTGAGACCTCTCGGGTTGACCCTGCAGGTCAACTTCTGGCAATGAGGGCAGGTGGCTACCACATGTTTTGCGTCCATTGACGAGATTTTGCATCTTTTCGCCAGTGCTTTGGCTCCGATGTGGAGCGACTTGTGCAGTTGACGAGCTCTTTGCAAGGTCCAAACGCCTTTTGCTGCGGTGTCCGCTTTGTCGTTGCCGATCTGGAAGTAACCTTTGACTGGGTCATGGCTGTTGATGTGGATGACTGACACGGTGCCCTTTCACGAGGAGAGTGCTTCTTTCAGCATTAGGGCTGCTGCTGATGTTGACACTCTTGGTCCTGCCATGGCTAGGCAGAGCCTTGCCACGAATATAGAGTCCGTTACGATGTTGAGGTGTTCGTCTTGGAAGAGTCCACACGCCAAAACCACTGCTGCTGCCTCCAGTTGTTGCACTGACAGTGTGGGGTCACACGCTTTGACGCAGTGCCATTGCTCTCCTGCCTGCCACACTGCTGCTGCGGTTGAAGTCGTGGAGGAAGCATCTGTGAAGACCGTTGGTCCTGGCTGCAGTCTGTCCTTGACCTTCGGTGGCATGTCCATGTCGACAATGGTCAGCAGCTGAGTCCAGGGTGGTCTGGAGGAGTAGGAGATTTCTCCTCCGAAGCCGGAGAGAGCAAGGGCCAGGTACTCCGATATTGTGGCTGACTCCGTGGTCGGCTGCTTGCGAAACGGAAGGTGAATGCTTGTAGGCTCGGTCCCTAGGTGTTTCAAGGCGAGTCTCCTGCCTTTCATGATGAGGCTGGCGATGCATTCGATTCCTGGGGAAAATGCACGAGCGGGTCTTCCAAGGACCACCCATTGGATCGGTCGGGCCTTTTCAGCGAGTCCTTGGGCCAGTGCTCCCACTCCCCCCTTCGGTGTAAAGTGGATGTACAGGTCCAGTGGCATGGCTGGGTTCCACCTGGCAAGTGTGCCAGTGGACATCTGGCTTTCGATGAAGTCGAGGGAGCTCGTTGCTTGCGGTGTCAGCTCCTTGGGTTCCCAGGGGTGCTTTCCTTTCAGAGGGTCCATGACCTCAGGAGGAATCAGGACAATGTTGCGAAGCCATTGCAGTGATCCCACCAGGCGTTGCACGTCGTGGAGCGTCTTCACGTCTCGGTTGACCTTCATCTCGGGGGGTGTCACGTAGGAGCTTGTGATCCCTACTCCCAGGAAGGTCACGCAGGGTCCTCTCTTGATCTTTGCGCTCGCGATCTCGAAGCCGTTGGCCTGAAGGGTGTCCGTGATTGTGGACACCAGGTCATCTACTTGGCTTGTCGATGGTGCTGCGACTAGGATGTCATCCATGTACTGAATGATGGTTGCGGTGGGATAGGAGTGTCAGACTGGCATTAGTGCTTTGTCCACGGTGATTTGGCACATGGTCGGGCTGTCAACCAGGCCTTGTGGAAGCACTCTCCATTGGAAGCGAAGGTTGGGCCGCTCGCCGTTTCAAAACGCCACGGAAAAGGCGAATTGTTCTCTGTCCTCAGGGTGCAGGGGTATCGAAAAGAAACAGTCCTTGATATCCAGTACTGCGCACGGCTGCCCTGCGGGGATGGATGAGTTCGTGGGTAGCAGTGTCTGGACTGGACCCATGGGTCGGATCGTCTTGTTCACTTCTCTCAGGTCGTGGATGAAGCGATAGCCTTCTCTGGACCTTTTGGGGATCACAAATACGGGGGTGTTCCATAGGCTGGTGGAGGGTTCTACGTGACCATTTTGCAGTTCGCGGTCGACCAGTTCCAGCAAGGCTGCCATTCGAGGCTCTGTCAGGGGCCACTGCTCAAACCATACAGGGTCTGATGATTTCCAAGTTAATTTGATTGGCAGCAGAGGGTGTACGGCAGTGGCCCTCAGGAAAAATTTGTAATTCGAAATCCGAGCATGGAAAGGACGTCCCGTTTCCCCGGGGCCGGGATGCTTGGAGTGAGGGTGCTGCCAGGGAAAGCTGTGCCGGCTGGGGACAGCTCGCTGAGTTACTGCCCTTCCCCAGAAGCCTGGGCTAACGCGGTCGTCCTGCCATTCCTGCTTAAAGACAATCCGCCCCGCCCCATGAAAAAGCATGCGGCTTATTTGCGTAATATCAAAAGTGAGCAGATCGTTATTGCTAGAAAGGTCACCCTCAAGAGTGGGTACTACAGCTGAGTTGATCCCTATTTCTGAAATCGCTTTGGCTTCTTTTGGGTTAGCTGGGGTATATGCCCTTTGTTGGTTCCCCTGCGCTCCGGCAACCCCCCCCGGGAAAGCGTGCATGGAGGCTGCTGGTGCCCGGTCCCCACAGGCTGCTTTTATTTTTCCCCAATCGGTGAGTTTGTGTTGCGATTGTTTCCCGATATTGTTTAAAGCTTTATTCGGTTTCGCTCGAAACTGCATTAATTCTGCTCTCTCAGTTTCCGAGTCCCAGCCGGACTCAGTTGGCTCTTCCGAGCTGTCTGAGCAGCTGTTACTTGACTCTGAGCCGGAAGCTGACTGCCAATACACTTCCGGCTCTCCGTGCCGATTTGTGCGGCTTTGACCTCGCTCCTCCCTTTGGGGGTGGTGCTGCTCCCTCCCCCTGGGGTCCCCCCGCCTCCTGCTGGGGGAGGTTCTTACCCTATAAGGACCTAATTTGAATAGAGTGCTCTGGTTGGTTTTGCACTCTACCGCAGGGACCGTCCCCCTTCCCCGCTCGCCCGCGCATGCGATGTTAAGCAGGCTGACTGCGTTTCTGCCCCCTGCCTCCTGCCTTCCACCCTCGCCATGTGGTTCGGCGCCATTTTCAAACGCATATGGCGTGGGCGAGTTTTTACCAATCCCGACAGGGTCCGACAATCCGGCTGCGTTCCACGTCTCCTCCGCGAGTCCCTGCCAGAAGCATCGCGTACACTGCTCCGCCTCCTGCGCAGGATCGGCGACCGGCGGGGAAGGGATGGATAGAGAAACCGTTGATTTTTTGGATAGTTCCATGGGGGGGCTGGGACCTGGTGGGCTCCGCGGGAGGGTCGGGGGATCCCCTGGGTGTTCCGGGGGGTCTCCTGGGGGATCCGGGGGGCCTGGGCTCGGGCTCGGGAAGGGGTGGAACGCGCCCGGCCCCCGCATATTCCTGCCTTCAATCCAATCGCTCTCAGAGACGGTCTGCATCGCGGCCCCCACCCCCAGCTTTGGTGTAGCTAATAAACGTGTACGTGCGGCTTTCCACCTCTCCTGATCTTCTAATGTCTTGCGTAGGGCCTCTTCCACTTTCCCCCATGCTTTGAGGCTTTTACCACTGCCTGCGGACTTAGAATCCTCTGCTGAGGCGGCAGTGCACTTCTCCCACGCTTCCGAGTGTAATATATTTACCGGATGTTTGATCGTCTCCAGCTCTAGGAGCCTTGCAATAGCAAGATTAGAATTCCTGAGCTCACATTTAATTCCCCATTGCTCATGAGCCTGACTTATGACCCTCGCTGTGGATTCCATGGTCCACGCTGGTCCGGAGCGTCCCTCCCACTGCACTAGGCCAGCTGTGCAGCTGCCGTCCTCTGTCCAGGCGAATCCTCATTCCCTGGGTGCTGATCGGCTTCCCAGGTGTCGGCACCAGTTGTTGCCTTCTGGTATAAGGCAAAGTGACCTGGTTCTGAGGAAACGGCATGGCGACCCACTCTCCAGGGTCACTCGGGCCAAGGAGCATGCAAACACCAATGTGGTGGACGATCCAAAAGCCTTTATTATCTCATCTTGTGGGGTTTTATAATCTAGGGGGTCTTCTACGTCAGAGGGGGGTCTGTCTTTATCATCTATGGTTAGTAGGGAATGGAAAGTTACTGGTATTCGGTTTAGGGAGGCTACATTCCTATGTTTATTTCTTATCTAAGGGGAACAGGGGATCCTGCCTTCCCGTTACACCGCGAGATCTTCCGATCGCCTGTCCCTATCTACCACAATAAAACTTTCAGGATTACTAATTTCCGTCCCATTCATTTTGAGTCAGTTGCAGTTCTGTTTGCAGAGTGTCACCTTCTCAGCTAATTGTGTTTGTGTCCTCCTTTCTCTCCCGCCTCTCTTTGTCTTCTCTGTTTCTCTCTCAGTGCCTCCCTTGAGCCAGGGCAGCTGCCACCAAAGACCCTGACCTCATTTAATTCCCAGTGCAGGAGCTACTACAGCCATGGGTGAAGTTCTGAAGGCTGGCAGTGAAATGTCACTGTAGGATCTTGCTCCACTTGGTTTTTGGCCCCTTATTAAAAACTTTGCCTTCAAGGGCAGGAACATCTTTTCCTGGCTGGGAACTGGAATTCCAGGTCCTTGGAGTGTGTGCCATGCAGGACTATACAAACTAGGATCATGTGGACTGGGATTTCACAGACTGGGACTGCACAGACTGGGACCATATGGATCAGGACCATACACACTGCAGTCTTGCGGACTGGGATTGTATGGGTTGGGATTGTATGGGTTGAGATTGTATGGGTTGGGATTGTACAGCCTGGTATCATGTGGACCAGGATTTCACGGGCTGGGACCATAAGGATTAGGAGCAGAGACTGGGATCATACAATGTTGTGGTGTGTTTGTTTTACTCTCCCTTTGCTTGATTTATTCTCCCTTTGTTTGAAGTTGGAATGCTCTGTTTACCCCACATATTGTAATGGTTCTCCCTCCTCTCCCAGTTAAGTGTCAATCTCTCTGGTCCCCCTGGCTCCCAATATATCAAGTTGTACTCCTCCCCCGTTACCCTGACAACTCAATGTATCCTTTCCCCTACTCCCCGCCAGGGCCCTGCCAGTCACTCCCTGCTCACTCCCTTTTCTCCAGAAGCTTCTCTCCAGGGTTTGAAGTGATTGGGTCAGGGACTGGGGCCCCCCCTTTTTAGCTGGACCCATTGGTCTCCTGTGTATGTCAATCCCTTGTACCCCCTTCCCCCCTGGATTCCCATTGGTCTCTGAGCCGGTTCCACCCCTACCACCCACTCCCTTTATAACCACATGTATCAACCGTCAAACTCTCTTCATTTTGTTGGCTTCCCTGGATACCATTAAAGCCGGACTTTGCCCCAAAACGGAGAGCGCTCTTTATTCCTGTTCATCGCAGCGATTCCGGGTCTCATCTGCACCTGGCAGCACCTACAGCCATAGTGCTGGGTGCCTGCTTGAGGCGCTCTCCCAAAGCCAAGCTATCGGGACAAGTGCCCCCCCCCGTGCTGCTAGTGGTTGCTGGCCGGCTAGCCTGGGCGATTGACACTAACACCACCGCCGCACCACTGCAATACAGACTGGACCATATGGACCGGGATGGCTGCACCGGATCAGTGTGAACTGAGGGGGTCCCCCCCTGCCCATGGGTCCCTCCCCATCCTGCCAAGGGGTGCAGCCAAAGATCCCTGGAATGAACGCAGAGGTTCAGGAGGGATCCCAGTGCTAATCCCATTTTCGATCCCAGTGCCGGTCTCAGAGTGATCCTGGTGCTGATCCCAGTCCCAGTGCCAGCCTCGGTCTCCGTCTCAGTCCCGGAGCACTCCCAGTGCTGATTCTGGTTCTCGTGTCAATCTCAATTGCAGAGCGGTGCCTGTCTCAGTCTCAGTCTTGGTCTCAGAGGAGTTCTGGACCCAGTGCTGCTACTGGTGCCGGTCTTGGTCCCGGAGTGCTCCCAGTGCCAATCTCAGTCTCGGTCCTGGTCCCAGAGCACTGCCAGTCTCGGTGCTGGTTCCGGTGATGGTCTCCATCTCAGTCCTGGAGGGCTCCCGGTCTCAGTCCTGGTCCCGGTCCCAGAACAGTCCCAGTGCGGGTGCCGGGTACCAGTCTCGGTCCTGATCCCAGTCCTGGAGCGCTGCCAGTGCCAGTGCCAGTTCCAAAGCGCTCCTGGTGCTGATCCCAGTGTCAGGCTTGGTCCCAGTCTTGGTCCCAGTGCCAGTTCTAGTGCTGGTTCTGGTCTGGGTCTCGGTCCTAGTCCCGGTGCCGGTCCTGTAGCGCTGCCAATCTCAGTTCCCATGTCAGTCTCAGTCTTGCTGCTGGTGCCGGTTCTGCTGCTGGGTTTGGTCTCAGTCCTGGAGAATTTAGGTCCATTTGGGTGATTTTAGGCCAGATCTGGTGGGTTTGAGGGTGGATTTTAGATCCCTTTGGATGGTATAGGCCCATTTGGGTGGGGTTTGGGCCTATTTGGGTGATTTTAGGATAAACTGGGAAGGTTTAAGATGGTTTTTACATGCCTTTGGCTGATTTTAGGCCTTTTTGGGTAATTTTAGGTTGAATCAAGCCTTTTAATCATGATTTTAGGTCCCTTCACGTTATAGATGGTTAATAATGTTATAATGGCCAATGATTGGTTCTCACAATTAAGGGATGAATGCTGTGTGAATATTAAGAGAAGCTTCATTGATGTGTGATTATGTTATTGCAGTCTGTTGTTTAGATGTTCTCTGTTCTCCCCACAGTCCCCTTTCCCCCCTGTTGTTACCATCAGACAGCCTGAGCCATCCAGGACAGGTGGAAAGAAGGCGAGTACAAAAACTTGTTCCTAGGGAAGGGGCGTGGCATGACAGCACCTGACCCTCCAATCAAGCTGCAGGAAAGCAGAGTCCACCAATAACAGCAAAGAAAGGTTGACTGACAGACTGTGGGAGGGGCCAGGGTTGGCTGATGCAATTCCCTGGGGTATAAAAGGTGAAGCGTCCATCTTGAGGATGAGGCAGGCACGTGGTAGGCAGCCACGAGGGAAGCTCCCAGGCCTGTTCTTCCTTATTTAGTCCTTTTGTTGTCATTTTTGTTAAGGTTGAATAAACCTTTTAAAATTTTGAAAGTCAGCAGTCATTTCTCACAGTAACCAAGGGTTCCTTTACTGGAGTTTGGTGCGCAGGAGAAAACACCACCCATATATTATGAAGAGGTCAAAATGACACAAAATTTTACTGGCAATGTACAGAAAATCAAGAAACTTTGGAAAAAGATTTAATAAAACATCCAATTCAGCATAAAACACAATGTCAGTAGCTTCGTTAGCTCAGTCCATTACACCTGGAAACGTTTAATCACTTCAGTTTTTGAGGTACCAAAAATGTTCCATATCAAGAGCATTAGAAGAAGAAGACAGAGAGACAGGAAGACAGAAGCTCTATAGAAAGAAATGCACATGGCTACCAACTGCTGGGGTTCCAGTGTGGGTGAGACACAAACCCCAACCATGGAGCCCTTGTGACACATCAAGGCCCCTCTGGAGCAAAGAAACCATTGCTGACAGTCCAGAAACTCATGGAACCAAGGGGCCACTGTGACAATGCAGAACCAAGGACACCATGGTGGCACTATGGAACCTCATGGGAGCAAATAGACCATTGTGACACTCTGGTGCCTCACGGAATCAGGGGGACCATTGTCAAACTCAGGCCCCCTGTGGAACCAAGGGACAAGGATGAAGCTGTCGGGCCCATGGAACCAAGGAGCCGTTGTGACACAGAGGGGCTATGGGGAGCTGAGGGGCCATGGGGACATTGCAAGGGCTCAGGGAAGCCAAGGGGCCAGTGATACTCCAGAAGAAAGGAGAACACTGTGACACTGCAGAGACTCCTGGAATCAAGGAGACCATTGGGACACTGTGGGGCCCCATGGAACCGAGGGGACAGGGAGCAGGTGTGGCTGGTTTGGCCTCCCAGGGGCTGCTGGACAGGTCTGGCTGACCTTGGCATGTCAAGGCTGCTTCTCATCTGCCCCTGAAGCACTGGGACTCTGGGCTCTCCTTCCTATGGGAGAGAACTGTCCTGATCCTCCTCCAGGAGCTCATGGCCAAAACTGAGATTCCTCCTCCAAATTTCTTTACATGCAAAGATTGTTCCCAGATGAAATCAGCCAGGATAGACAGATCTGTCTGCCTCGGCTACCTGGGGGCCACCTCTCATCTGCCTTTGAAACCCTGGGACCATGTGTTTTTCTTTCCTATGGGAGAAAACCATCCATCTCAACCAGGCACCCATGGCCAAAATTGGGCAACTGTCTCTAGAATTCCCAATATCTAAGGATAGCTCCCAGATAAAAGCTGCCAGGATTGACAAGTCTGGCTGGCCTTGGCTTCCTGATGGCTGGCACTCATCTGCCTCTGAAACACTGGGGCTGCGTGCTTTCCTTCCTATGGAAAAGAACTGTCCTTATCTAGGCAGAAATGGTCAAAATTGGGGTTCCACATCCCAAATTCCCTATTATCAAAGGGTTGCTTTCAGACAAAAGCTGCCAGGACAGAGAAGTCTGGCTGACTTAGGCCTCTGATGGCCCCCATTCATCTGCCCCTGAAACACCACTGGTGTTCTGTGCTTTCCTTCCTATGGAAAAGAACCATCCTTCTCCTCCAGTGTCCATGTCTGAAATTGGGATTCCACCTCTGAAATTCTGGATATTCAAGGGTTGCTCCCAGGAAAAATCTGCCAGTACCATCAAGGCTGGCTGGCCTTGGCCTCTGGTGGATGCCCCTGCAACATTGGGGCTGGGTTCTTTCCTTCCCATGGAGATCCCTGGGACACTGTGGGGACCGCATGGGACCAAGGGGATCATTGTGGCACCACTGGAGCCCATGGAACCAAGGGGATCATTGTGGCACCACTGGAGCCCATGGAAGCAAGGAGATCATTATGGCCCCACTGCAGCCCATGGAACCAAGGGGATCATTGTGGCACCACTGCAGCCCATGGAAGCCAGGGGATCATTATGGCCCCACTGCAGCCCATGGAACCAAGGGGCCATCATGATACAGTGGAGCTTTGTGGAACCCAGAGACCATTATGACTCTGTAGGGCCTGATGGAACCATGGAGAGCATTGTGACCCTTCAGGGCCTGGTGTCACCAAGGGGGCATTGGGACACCTCAGGGTCTCAGGGACACAAGGGACCATTGGGACACTGTGGGGCCCCATGGAATCCAGGCAACATGGAACACCTCTGGCTGGCTTGGCCCCCAGGGGCCACCTGACATCTCTGGCTGATGCTGGGATGTCAAGGGCTGCCTCTCATCAGCTTCTGGAGTACTGGGGGTCTGTGCTTTCCTTGCTATGGGAAAGAACTGTCCCTCTTTTCAGATGCCCAGTGCCAAAATTGGTACTCTTTCTAAAACAATTCCTTTATGCAAGGGTACCTCTCTGAACAAAACCTGCCAGCTCTGGCTGGCCTTGGCTTCCAGTGGTCACCTTTCATCCACTCCTGAAACAGTGGGCCTCTGTTCATTCCCTCTTATGGAAAAGAACCAGATTTCATGTCCAGGGGCCATGGCCAAAATTAGAATTTGGCCTCCCAAATTCCATATATCCAAGGATTGCTCCCAGACAAAAGTAGCCAGGACAGACAGGTCAGGCTGGCCCTGTCCTCTGGTGATTTTCTTAGACTACGAGCTGAATGTTTTCATTTGAAAACACCTTGGAGAGGGCCCAGAGATCTCCCAAGGATGGGTTTGGAGCCCTTGGACACATGACCACTACATAAGGACAAAGGAGCTCTGTGCTCTGTGCTGTTGTGGTGGTTTTGCATCATGGAAGTGATGTTCTAAGAGAACCTGCTAGCAGTTTCCTCCATGTCTTGCAAAAAAACAATCAGTAATTAGCTGTGAGAATTGACAGTCTATTAAACCAGTAAGAAAACTGTACACACCTCTGTGAAGACACATGTGAAAGGTGAAAAAGCCTGGGAGGGTCTCTTTCCCTTCTGGCTGGCAAAGAGGTAACAAGGCCAGCCCATCTCCCCATCTCAGCCAGGGCAGGCTGTGTGGGTTCTCTGCTTGGTTTCTCTACCTCTGTTGGGCTCGGGATTGAAGGCACTTGTGACAATAGTTTGTGTTCAGACTCAGTTGTTTATTGTTTCTTATCAATGTTACAGTCTCACAAACGTGAGTTCTGCAGTCTTTCATTAGCAAGGCCCAAAACTAACTAGCAAGGTACACTATCTCTTGTTACAAGATATTTTAAAGCTAAACTGGCAAATTAAGAAATGACATCTAAGTTATTTTCCCTTTTAACCCAATAACTGATCCCTTGAAGCCTGCAATGTGGACTTTTCTGTCCAATGACAAAATACCATCCAAACCCATGAAGAAGAATGAAGAAGAAGGTAAAGAAGAACAACCTGTCTCCACCCTAAAACCTCCACCTTGCTTCATATTTATTACTATATTCTAAACTCCAAGTTTTTCCTGTGATATTATACATTTCTAACCAACTACACACCTGTAATCCCAATGCTATTAATGAATTTTTGAAGTCTTCTCCACAGCCTCAGGTCAAATGCAGTGTTCTCTTGCGAGTCAGAGAAAGTTTAAAATTCTCAGCATCCAGGGTTCCAACAGGGCCGGGTGGCTCCTGCCGTGGGGCTGGCCCCTTCCCAGGGACCCCTCCAGGCCCCATCGGCTGCGGGCAGGGCAGGGGAGGCCGCGGAGCCGAGGCCGGGCTGGGCCATGGCTGCAGTTGTAAACATCTGGGCACTGCTGAGCCCGGCTGGGGTCATGGAACCATCTGCAGGCCCCGGGTGAGATATGAAATCTTTCAGTGCTTCCATCCTCCCCTGAGTGAGAGAAAAGGACAAAGTGCAGGTATTATATTTGCATTCCCCCCAAATGAAGGAAGGAAGGATGAATCTGACTCCATGTTCTTAGAAGGCTAATTTATAATTTTATGATACTATAATATATTAAAGAATACTATACTATACCAAAGAATACAGCAAGGGTACTTAGGGAGGGCTAAAAAGATAATAATGTAAACTCGTGACTCTTTCCAGAGTCTTGACACAGCTTGGCCCCAATTAGCCATTGAGTCAAAACAACTCACAGCAGAAACCAATGAAACAACCCCTTGGTAAAAAATCTCCAACCATGTTCCAAAGGAGCAAAACACAGAAGAAGCAAATGAGATAATTATTGTTTTCCTTTTTCTCTGAGGCTTCTCAGCTTCCCAGGAGAAAAATCCTGGGTGTAGGGATGTTTGCAGAAAATGTGAATGTCACATGCAGGCACACAGAGGAGCAACATGAAGACACCGAGGTCAGTAGAGAAGTTGAGTCCCAGATGGGAGGGATGACGAGATGCCTTGATCTTAGGCCTGAAATCCTCTTGTAAAGCCATGGAGAAGGATGTAATTGATACACCAGACTCTCTTTTTCCTTATAATGCACTGAAAAGTACGGGGAGATGAATTGTTCCACAAAAACCTCCATGCTAAAGTAAGCAAATGTTCAAGTATCTGTGATCCCATAAGAAGTTTGAACAGAGAAAGACAGAAGAATGATGAGACCTTGTGCTCTCAGGGACAGAAGAAGAAAATCTCTGTATTCAGAGATAAGGATATTTCAGAAATTGATGAAGAGAACCTTTGCTCTTAACGGCTCATCTTTAAACTAATAACCCATAAGTTGACATGGCCCATCAACACAGCTGTGAGAAAACCTGTGAAAAAATGGGAGGAACTTCAAAACTGCTGATGTGTATGGGTGACTGCTATTCATGGGAATAAAGAGCCACGAGAGAACTGTTTTCTTATGGAGAAGTCTCCATAGCATGAAAGAGAGACTCCTCTCCCTAAGTGAACTATGGATAGACTATTCTAGAGGAGGCAAAGTGACTGAAAATTTTAGGTTTTGTCTGTTTACATTGTCGGTAAGGAAGAAAGGGTTGTAGGGAGAGGAGAAGTGTTCTGAAAGTTTTTTCTGACGCTTATTACTGTTTTTGTCTAATTAATATTTAAAGTTTTATTTATACCCTTTGAAAGTTTTGAGCCTACCTTGCCTTTCTCCTAATCCTATCTCACAGCAGGAAATGAGTAAGTATATTCTAGTGAGTGCACTGGTCATTAGCCAATACTGAACCCACCACAATAATTGCTGCATTCTCCAAGAAATCTGAAATTGGCAAACCAAAATCACTACAGAAACTTTTCTGATTAATTGCTCCAGAGCTGAGGGAAATCAAGGCAGAGCCATGGTTTGTCAGGACTTGCTCGATCCTAATGAGCCCCGTGGTGCGCTTGGAGCCTAGCCCTCGAACCTCAGGGCCTGAGAGGATATTGCACAAACCTTTCCAGGAGTCAAAGTCAGAGGAAACACCCAAAGTGTCTCGAGGCATGGATAGGTCTCACTGAGGTCCATCCCCAACATAGGCTCCTCATGGACTCCTTGGAGAAGAGAATTGGAGGCCAGGATGGCAAAAAAACTTCTCAGAGACTCAGTGTGGAAAGGAAAATCCAAAGTACCTTAAAAACCTTGAGTACCTAAAAGCATTAGTGAGCTCGACTGAGTGTCAGTACAAAGCTCTCACGGGACTCATTAAAGCAGACAATTGGGGCCATCATTGCACAAATTTATCATAGAGTTTGTATGAAAAGGAAAACAACAAATACCTTAAAATAACTGAAGTACCTTGAAGCATTAATAACCCCATGGACTCTCATTAATGATAAATCCTCTCCAGGGACTAATTAAAGCAGGTAATTGGAGGCTGTGACTGCACAATCTTTCTCACAGAGTCTGTATCAAATGGCAAACACCAAGTACCTTAAAATGACTTAAGTACCCTGAAGTGTTGATGAGTCCCACTGAATGCTGCAAAAGACAAAGCCACTCCAGGGACTAATTACAGCAGATAATTGGAGGCCATGATTGCACAGGCCTCTCAGAGACTCCAAGCCAAAAGAAAATGCCAAAGTCCTTTGAAAAACCTGCACTCCCTGGGAGCATTAGGGAGCCCCCAGGGCCATCCCTGAGCAAGGCTCCCCAGGGACTCCTTCCAGCAGATCCTTGAGGCCACTGGGATGTGGGCTAGGGGGGGATGCTGAGGGCAGGACAAGGGGCTGACAGTGTCCAGCCTAGCTGGGGCTGTGCCAGGAGGCCCCAGTGCCTCAGGACAAGGTGTCTCCTTCCAGCCCTTGGTGGCACAGACCCTGCTGTGCCCCAGGGCACCAAGACTTGCCTGCTCTTTGTCCCCACCTGTCATCACTGCCTCCAGTTGTCTGCTCTGCCTGGGGCCTGGGGACACTTTCTCAGTGGTGTCCCTCACTGGAACCCATTAAAAGTCCAAGAAACTTTGGAGTGTGATTCTGACTTGGAGTTCTGGAGAGGTTTCTTCAGCTCCCTCTCAGGGACTGATGGTCAGGGCCTGAGCACAAAGCCCCAGAGGCTCATTAATGTCCTTGTGCTGTGTCTGTGCTGCTGAGCTGGGCTGGGCTCCTGGCACAGAGGCAGCTCCTGGTAACCAAGAAGAGCTTCAAAAGCACATTTCTTTTGATGAGCAGCTTTTCTCCGAGCTCAGCCTGGCTGGGGCACTGCCTGCAGCCACCCTGGGCACAGCACAGAGGGACAGAGAGCTTCAATCAGTCAGGGCTGGGAAGGTGCTGAGAAGTGCCTGGGGCAGAATCACTGCCAGCCCTTGGCACAGGAGCCTCTGGCTGCAGGACAATGCAGCAGCAGCTCCTGGAGCCATCTCCTAAAGCTGGAACATCCCAATGCCTACAGACCCTGTGAGTACATTCTCCGATTATTTCTTGTGCAGAGCAGCCAGGGGTGCCCAGGGCTGTGGTGCAGAGCAGGGTCCTGCAGCCCAGGGTGCTGTGCTGGGGCAGGGACTCTGCTGCCAGCCAGGGACAGCTCTCAGCCAGCCCTGGCAGCTGCTCCCAGCACTGGGGGACAAGATCTGGGTGGGAGGCGACAGCTGATCAGGCTTGGAAGTTTTCTCCTTGTGTGGGGTGATGATGCTGCATTATTCAGGACTGCTCCCAGCAAGGCATTTAACTGCATGACATTTCCAAGTAGATTATACAGGGAGCAGAGCAAGGCAGGGGTTGCATAAAGGGGAAAACCTGCTTTTTGAATCTAATGCTCTGGGTTGCCTGGGTGGGAAACTGCCCACAGATATTCATCTCTCTGTTAAGGCTGAGAAAAATAAACCAAAAAATTCTCTTAGATGTGAATAAACTGGGCTGTTACAGAGATCAGCAGAGGCCCCCTCACAGGCAGCATCAGTGTTCGTTTTCCAGCGTCCTCAGGGTTGATATTACGTTGCCATCAGAGCCTGCAGAGCCAGAGCTGCCCCTGGGCAATGCCAGAGCTGGGAAAGGTCTGCAGGGCAGAGCTGAGCCCCCAGGGCTGGGCTGGGCTTTGGCAGCACTGGCAGGGCCCAGCCCTGGGCACAGGGAGCAGCTGCTGGCAGGGACAGCTCCAGGCAGCAGAGCCCTGGGCAGGCAGTGGGGGGAAAGTGCCCCCAGGCTGTGCTGCGATATTTTAAGTCCCCTCCAAACACAACTATTCCATGAATACTTTTCTTACAGATCCCGATACCAAGGCAGCGCAAATGTCCAACAGCAGCTCCATCAGGCATTTCCTTCTGCTGCCATTGGCAGATACGCGGCAGCTGCAGCTCCTACACTTCTGCCTCTTGCTGGGCATCTCCCTGGCTGCCCTCCTGGGCAACGGCCTCATCATCAGCGCCGTAGCCTGTGGCCACCACCTGCACACGCCCATGTTCTTCTTCCTGCTCAACCTGGCCCTCGCTGACCTGGGGACCATCTGCACCACTGTCCCCAAAGCCATGCACAATTCCCTCTGGGACACCGGGAACATCTCCTACACTGGATGTGCTACACAGCTCTTTTTCTTTCTGTTCTTCATTGGAGCAGAGTATTTCCTCCTGACCATCATGTGCTATGACCGCTACATGTCCATCTGCAAACCCCTGCACTACGGGACCCTCCTGGGAAGGAGAGCTTGTGCCCACATGGCAGCATCTGCCTGGGCTTGTGGCTTTCTCACTGCTCTGCTTCACACAGCCAATACATTTTCCCTGCCCCTGTGCCATGGCAATGCCCTGGGCCAGTTCTTCTGTGAAATTCCCCAGATCCTCAAGCTCTCCTGCTCCAAATCCTACCAGAGTGAGGTTGGACTCATTGCAGTTAGTGCCTGTTCGGTATTTGGTTGTTTTGTTTTCATTGTTTTTTCCTATGTGCAGATCTTCAGGGCTGTGCTGAGGATCCCAACTGAGCAGGGATGGCACAAAGCCTTTTCCACCTGCCTCCCTCACCTGGCAGTGGTCTGTCTATTTGTCACCATCAGCCCAATTTACCACCTGAAGCCCCCCTCCATGTCCTCCCCATCCCTGGATCTGGCCCTGTCAGTTCTGTACTCGGTGGTGCCTCCAGCGCTGAACCCCCTCATCTACAGCCTGAGGAGCCAGGAGCTCAAGGCTTCTGTGAGGAGACTGATGACTGGATGCTTTCATAAAAATTAAACTGCTGAGTAATTTCTGCAAATCACTTGTAATAAAAGTTGTCTTTGATACTTCTTGATGGTTTCATTTGGAGGGTTGATTTTCGTTGTTTTACTTTTTCTCATATTGTCCACAAATAAATGTCAATGTTTGTGCCATTTCTCATTCTGTTTCTCTCCACCTTACTTATGGACACAGACTGTGTAAATGAGGGGTGGTGCTCTCAGTGGCTTTAAAGGAACTAAAGGATCTCCCAGCAGAGTTTTCTGCAGAGATGCCATTTTGTTGCCTTTTCTGGAGCTGCAGAAGCAATGTCTGTGTGCAGAGCTGGGGGCAGATCAGGGCTGGCCCAGCAGCTGTGCCCAGCAGCAGCAGCACTTGGTGTTGCCAGTGTGGCTGCCGTGGCCCTGCCCCGCTGCCCTGGTGGCCCTGGTGTTGCTGCAGGGCCTGAGTGCTCTCGGGGCTGGGCACAGCCCTGGGGGTGGCAGTGCCGGGGCTGCAGCAGGGACAGGCCATGGGCACTGCTGGGGCAATGCTGACGCCTCAGCTGAGGGCCTGGGGGCTCCAGGCTCCTTGCCCAGGCTCTCTGAAGAACACACCCAGGCCAATGCTCAGCACAGAAAAGCCTCGTGAGCAGCCCCAGGCTGGCTGTGGGCAGGCTGGGGTCAAACAGCATGGCTGGGGCTCTGCAAGGGCCCTGGGGCAGACGGGAAGGAGCAGCAGAGCAGGTGCTGATCCATCCCCAGAGCGCTGCACAGCTCAGGGCAGCGTCCCAGAGCATCCTCATGGAGCTGCCAACAACATCCCCCCTCTACAGCTCTGGTCTCTCCCCCAGCTCACACAGGTGCCCATCCTTGCAGGCACAGACACGGCAGCACTGGCTCAGGAGCCCCTGATTGCATTGCACACAGCAGGGGGAGCACCCCCATGCTGTTGGTGTGGGGACATGAACCTGAGGGAGCACAAATGCCATCAGCCCCTGGGGCCAGCAAGGGCTGGGGGACACCAGGGAAACCACACAGCTTTGTGCTGGTCTCTGCAGTCAGCCAGAAAGTTTGTTCCCATCAGCTGGGATTTTCCTGTCCCACTGCAGACACTGTTGCTCAGAGCCAGGGCTGCCTGGCAGCCACTCCCAAACTGCCCCGAGCATTTCCTTGGCTTCACCTTTGATTTCTTTTCCCTTCCTACTACAAATCCCTTCCTATAACGCAGCCTTGTTCCCTGCTGTGCAAACAGCCCATCCCTGTTTGCCCTTTCCTCTCTGGCCCCTCTCCCCATTGCAGTTCCTGACTTGGCACCATGGAAACATCCCCTGGGGAGCAGGATCATCCTACCAGTGCTGCAGGAATTGTCTGCAGGATCATCCTACAAGTGCTGCAGGAATTGTCTGCAGGCTCCTGCAGTGCCTGGTGCTGCTCCCTTGCCAGAGGAACCCCAGGCCCAGAGGGCACATCTTGGCTGCTGTGTCTGGCTCTGGGGCTCCCTGGTCTGGGCAGTGAGGAGGAGCTGCAGAGGCTCTACTGGACTGACAGGATGGGCTTTGGGGCTGGCAGGAGAAGCTGAGGGACCTGGGCTGCTGGAGCTTCTGAAGAGGAGTCCCAGGGCTCATCCTGCAACTGCTCCAAGGGGGGCTTCAGAGAATCCCAGAATCAGCAAGGTTAGAAAAGTCTTTGGAGATCATCAAGCCCAACCTGTGCCCTGACACTGCCTTGTCACCCCTGAGCCACCTCTTCTGCAGGATAAACAACCCCAGCTGCTCCCTCAGCCACTCCTCACAGGACTTGTGTTCCAGACCCCTCACTTGCCTTGTTGCCCTTCTCTGGACATGCTCCAGCCCCTCCATGGCCTTCCTAAATTGGGGGCCCAGAACTGGACACAGCACTTGAGGTGCTGCCCAAGCAGTGCTGAGCAAAGGGGAAGAATCACTGCCCTGCTCCTGCTGGCCACACCATTCCTGATGCAGGCCAGGAGCCATTGGCCTTCTTGGCCACCTGGGCACACTGCTGGCTCATGCCCAGCCTGCTGTCCATCAGTCCCTGCAGGTCCCTTTCTGCCTGGCTGCTGTCCAGCCACTCTGTCCCCAGCCTGTAGTGCTGCAGGGGTTGTTGTGGCCAAAGTGCAGGACTTGGCACTTGGTCTTTTTCAACCTCAGCTTGTTGGATTTGGTCCCTGGATCCAGCCTGTCCAGGGCCCTCTGCAGAGCCCTCCTACCTTCCACCAGATCCACACTCACACCCAGCTTGGTGTCATCTGCAAATTTGCTGATGCTGGACTCAATCCTTTCATCCACACCATCAATGCAGATATTGATATCCACACTGCCTGTATCTGATCCCTCGGCCATCCTGTGGGTGCCCTGGGATGGCACTCACGGTGATCTGTTCCATAACCTTGCCGGGCACCCAGGTCAGGCTGACAGGACTGGAGCTCCTCCTTCCAGCCCTTCTTGGGGATGGGCTCACACTGGCACCTCCTGTCGCACCTCCCTGCTGAGCCAGCACTGATGGTAAATGATGGAGAGCAGCTTGGGGAGCTCATCTACGGCTCCCTCATCCCCCTAGCATGGATCCCATCCGATCCCACACACCTGTAAGCATCTGAGTGGCTCAGCAGGTCACCAGCTGCTTCCTCCCGTATTACAGGGGGCTGTTCTGCTCCCCGTGCCTATCTACCAGGAGATAGGCTCAGGAGAACTCTTGTCCTGAGGACAACCTGTCCTAATACTGAAAATTGAGACAAACAATATGGTAAGTGTCAGCCTTTTCTTTATCTCTAGTTACTATATTCCCCACTGCATCCAATAAAGACGAGAGGTTCTCCTTATCCCTCCTTTTGCTATAATTTGTTTTATAGAAATATTTTCCATTTATTTTTTGCAGAAGTTGCCAGGTTAATCTCTAATTGATCTTTCACCTCTGTACTTTACTTTCTGCATAACCTAACAACATCCTTAAACACTTCCTAGATTTCTTGGCCTTCTGCCCAAAATTTATGCACCCTCTTTTTTCCCCTGAGTTTGCACAAAAGCTCCATGGGCAGCCAGGCCAGTCAGTTTCCTCTCTAGCTCATCTTTTGCCACACTGGGACAGGCTGCTCCTTCCCCCTTAAAATTACTTTCTTGAAATGTGTCCATCCTTCCTGGACCCCTTTTAATTTAAGGGCTGTTTCCCTTAAAAAAATCAGTACCTGATTTGGTACTCCCCAAATCAGCATCCTAAATAGGCCAAAGTCTGCCCTTCCTAATTCCAGTGTAGAAGTTTTGTTGCTGCCCTTCCTTCTTTCACAGAAAATTGAACACTTGATTATTCCATGATCACTGTGCCCCAGGCAGCCTTTGAGCCCCACATCTGCCACCAGCCCTTCTCTGTTTGTGAACAGCAGCAGACAGAGCTTTCCTTGGCAGTGGGAGTGTCACCAATAATTCGGTAAAACAGAAAACTCCTTAACCCCAATGTAGCATTAAAAAGCAACATTCTTTATTCTGCTGGATGCATGGGGGATAGCTCCTTCCAAAGCCATGCAGGCTGAGCGCAGGAAAGTTTCTGTTTCTATTCTGTATATTGCACACATATTCATTGATTTTCCCAGACTAAACATAAATATGATAATCATTTTCCCAAAATCAATAACATATTTCCCCTCCCCTTAACCCATGTGTTCTTCTGTCCTGGGGGTCTCTCTGGTGGTCCCTGGTGGTCGTGTACCCCAATGTTCCAGTGGCGCTGAGCTGGCAGGAGGCTGGTAAACTTTTAGTTCCTCTTCTCACACAATGGGCATTGTGTGGTTTCCATAGGCCTGGGGTTTTGGAGAACAAGCTCCAGGTGTCAGCTCAGCTGGTGTAGATAATTGATCATCTGGTAACATGAGGTGACAGAGTGGGCTCTGACATCAGAAAGTGGAGGACAGGAGGTCATGGAGAAGCTACAGCATCAGATACATAGCTACAGATACAGCTACATAGATTGCATTTATGACATCACAGAGCAAGCGGTGACATCACACGGCAGAGGTCTGACATCACAGAGGGACTGTGTGACATCCCAGCAGGGCTGTGTCAGGTTGCTGGGTTGGTCACTCCGCCCCAGCTCCCCCTCACAGTTTCTCCCAACAAGTCCAATGCTGTCCATGCCCAGCAGGGTCCCTGTCCCCCAGGATCCCCCCGGCCCACCTGGAGCCACAGCCTCCACCAAAGGATGTTCTACAGGATCCACCCCAGAGCCTGACAGGGAACAAGGGGCCCGGGCTGTTTGACCAGGACATCAAGGACGTGATTTATCCAGGTCACTGTGGCCTGGTTTGGGTTGCCCAAGGCAGGAAAGATGTCTGGCAGCTGCAGCAGGGTCTGGGAAGCGCCTCCAAAGTGGTACTGGAGCCCCTGGGCTGTGAGCAGAGGCTGAGGGAGCTGGGCTTGTCCATCCCAGAGCAGGGAAGGCTGAAGGGCTCCTCATCCCAACCTGGCAGTGCCAGCGAGGAGGGGATGGAGAACACAGAGCCAGGCTCTTCACAGGGAGGCCTGGTGGGAGACAAGAGCCAATGGGTGGAAGGGGAAAGAGGAGACATCAGCCAGGACATGAGGAGGTGAAATGAGTCAGGCTGGTTTCAGCATTTCCTCACCACCAAGAGCAGCCTGACCTCCCTTCTCCATCCACCACTGACAGCTTTGCAAATCAGGAATTGTTCGAGCTGCTCTGCACCCACTCCAGGTGAGCATCCTGATAGAAGAACTTAATTGTGTTTACATCAATCATAGAACTATGTTTGTCTAAATAATTCTGGTACGGAAATCACTTGTGGATGGTGGACTCATCAGATACTGCTGGGATGTTGCACATATCTCAGAGAAGAGTGTGATATTTTGTCCTGTTCCACTATGGTCTGTTGGCCATGAAGAGAAACTTTCTGTGCCTCTGAGTCTCACCAGTTCCTGCCCCCAAAAGGACACAAACATGATGAGTTATGATTCCCACTCCAGTGGTGGAACTTCCACCTTCCTCCATAGCCAGAGCAGAGCTCCCTTGTACCAGAAAGTCCCTGGCAAAGGAGAAATGAAGGAAACAGGAGAGGCTGTGGGGATCAGGTGCGGGGTAGATCCAGGGACAAGACTGACTTCTGTAGTTGATGGAGCTGTGCCTTCCCCTGGCTTTGTTGGCTGACAAGAAATGAACATCCCTCTGTGTCTCAGGCAGCTCCTTCTCCAAGGAAATCAGGTGGGAGTTGGAGCCAAGGAGCTGAAAGCTGCAGGTGCAGCCTGGGCTGGAGGGAGCTCAGATTTGCACAAGGCTGCCCTGAGTGCCAGGGCTGGGATGGGGGAAATGGTGGGGTGGGGGTAGGGACAGAGTCTGATTGTTTGTAGGGTCTTGATTTTCATCTTTATTCAAATTGCATGAGGAGGTACTTGGTTTCAATGTCAAGTGGAGATTTCTTATAACAGGAAAAAAAAAAAAAAACAGGTCCTAAAAATGTTTTCTCACAGTATTTTTAAATTGAACATATTCAGCTGAACGCACTTCTGAAATCTCCCTTTTTAAACACACAAGTTTTGGAAACTGAAATCAGATTATTCCCAGAGGCTTGGTTTGTTAAGATGTTCTGAATGTTAATGAGCCCTGGGACACTGAATTCCTGCACTGAAGAGCTGAAGGCTGAACAAGCCTCTGGAGCAGGAAAATTCAGCAGCAGCCTCCAAGGTGCTGAGGATGTCAGCAGCCCCCACTGAGGCCATCCCTGCCCAGAGACTGTGGGGGAATGGGCAGACAAGGAGAGCGTCCCTGGGGCTGGGGCAGCACAACTCAGAGGCACCAGCGGCTCCAGCTGGGAAATGGAGTGTGGAATGTGGCTGGGAAAGCCCTGCCTGGGCTGTGCCAAGCAGGACACACGAGCCCTGACTCCCATCCACTAAAAAACTTTCTCAATGAGAGATTTAAAATGAATTGCAATTGTTTGTTTCCTCTGAGTTGGACGCAGTGCAGAAATTCTGACGAGATCATCAGGAGCTCAAAAGAACAAGCCAGCTTTTACTAGTTGTATTAGAAAATTATGGAAACTTGGCAAAAGGTTTAATATGACATTCAATGAAAAAAGAAAAACCACTTTTCAAAGCTTTAAATTGGACCATTCACCTTCACAAATTCTAAGCCTGTGCAGTTTTAAGTTACTCAAGATTTGCAAGAGAATAGAAATAGAAGAAATATACACAGAAAGAGAAAAACAAAAAACATATACAGAAGCACTCACACTGCTACCAAGTCCTGGATTCCAGGAGAGTTCAAATGGAAATTCCAAGAGGAGGTAGGGTCAAGATGTGTGCTTGCCTTGTGGTCAGCCTTCAATACCCCTTGGTTTCCCTGGGCCCTTCCCCCAGGAGGGACTTGGGCTCATTTGGTCCCTCAGGAGCTGGGCTGGGGGCTGCAGAAGTGGCTGTGGAGCATTGCCTGTGCTGTGCCAGGGACTGGCAGCCACTGCTGGGCTGGGATAGAGGCTCTGGGGGGACTGGGGTTCCAGGGCCGGGCAGGGCTGGACCTGCCCCTTCCTCCCCCCCCGCCCCTGACAAAATGTTTTCAGCCAACAATCTCCAGTCTCTGACAACAGGGAATGTTGGAGGTGAAATCCCACTCTTGGACATGGGCACCTGGACTAGAAGGACAATTCTTTCCCAAAGGAAGGAAAGCACAGAGCCTTCCCCAGTGTTTTGGGGACAGATGAAAGGTGATCCTTGTGAAACCATTACCAGCCAGATTTGTCCTGACAATCTTCCTATTGGAACAATCTCTGGATATATGGAATTTTGGAGGTGAAATCCCAATTCTGGCCATGGGTGTCTGGAGGAGAAGGCCAGTTCTTTTCCATGAGAAGGAAAGCACAGAGCCCCAGTATTTCAATAGCAGATGAGGAGACTCTCAATGTGCCAAGGTCAGCTGGACAATTGCCTGTTGATTACAAGAAGACCTGCAGTGTCACAATGGACCCTTGGTTCAATGAAGTCCAGCATTGTCACAGTGGTCCCTAGGTTTCATAAGGCCCAGTGGTGTAACAACGGTCCCAACGAATCCATGAGGCTTTGCAGTGTCACAATGGTCTCCATAGCTCTCCAGGCCCCACAATATCACGTGACTCCTGTGTTCCATGAGCCCTGAAATGTCACAATGGCCCTTTGGACCCTGGGAGTTTCTAGTGTCACAATGTTCTCCTTTGGGTCAACAGTGTCACAATGGACCAATTATGACACGAGGCCCCACAATGTCACAAGGGTTGGTTCCATGCAGCCCTGCAGTGTCACAAATGCCTCTTGAATTCACAAGGCCCCACAGTATCACAATGGTCCTCTTGGTTCTGTAAGGAACCCCAGGGTCACAATTGTCTCACTGGTTCCATGAGGCTCCACAGAGTCATGGTGGACCCTTGGTTTGATGGGGCCTGCCAGTGTCACAATGATCCCTACATTCCATGGAGCCACACACTATCACTACAATTCCCTTATTCCATGAGGCCCAGCAATGTCACAGGGGTCTCCATGATTCCATGAGGCCAACAGTGTCACAATGGTCCCTTGGTCTCACAGGGCCCCATAGTGTCACAACGGTCCCTTGGTCTCACAGGGCCCCACAGTGTCACAATGGTCCCTTGCTTCCATGGGCCCTGTGCTGCTGCATTCCCCCCTCCCCTTCTCAGGCCGCCCTGCCAGCTGAGAAATGCTCCTTGGGCTGCGGCCTTGGCCGACAGCCCCTGGGCTCAGCCCCTCTGCAGCTCATCACAAACACTGTCTGCTCCAGGCACTGCTGCTGCCCAGCCAGCTCCTGGTTTCTGTAGAAGCAGCCCTGGAAACTGTTTTTGTTCGCTCCGTGGCACAACATCCCTGTTGTCACACTGCCAAAGAAAGCTGTTGGTGCCAAGTGCGGACAGGATGAGCCATTGCTGGGACTGAAGCCCCTCTCTTGGGGCCCTGCACACAGCGCTCCAAAAGGAGCCCTTGGAGCTCTCCTGGGCCAGCGACTCCCTCTGAGTGGGGCCTCTCCCAGCCGGGAACTCTCCCGTTTGCTGCACTCGGGGATCCCGAACAACGACAGAGCCTGGGCCGATCCCCCCACTTCTCCAGGCTCAGCCCTTTGCCCGCTGGGGAGATGCCAAAGATCCACAGTGAGCATTTCCTGCCCTCAGGGGAATTTCTCACTGGTGCCTTGCACTGACTCTTGGTGTCTGTGTGTACACAGGAGTGCCCGTGCTGGGGAAATGTGGCAGAAATGCTGCTCTCCGAGGGGTTGGAGTGCCTTGGATAGCTGAGTCAGTCAGGCCTGTAGGGAAGGTTAAATCACAAGGCCTAAATGAAGGTGAATGCTGCTGAGAGGTTTTCTTTTCCTAAGCGGTTATCTTTAGTATAAGTTATATGTTAAGTTCAATATTGTTAAGTGTTATTCCTCTGTTGAATTGCGAAGTCATAGGTTTAAGTTAGGTTACATGATGTTTTGCTAAACTGTGAGGTTGAAAGTATCAGTTAAGGTTAATGTATTAGTAAAGTCCTGTTAAGTTTGAGGTCTGTTAAGCTTTCAGGCCATGTTCCTTTTATCCTTGCCCTTGCTGTCCTTGTATCACACACACACACACACACACACACACACAGGGACAGTTCTAGGTTCATTTCTGGTTTTATTGCCTGGATTCTGTTTGGTTTTGTTGTTGCTTTGTTTCCGTGGTGTGCCTGAAGTGCCCAGTCAGGAGCAGAGTGACTCTTGCCAAGGAAATTTGTGCTGCTGTCCCTTAATATTAAATCTGGTTTTTGCTGCTCCCTTGCTGGGGATTTTTTCAGCACTCTCAAGGCCTCGTTCGTAACAGGGTGAAGGAGTCCTGGCCTGGGCTCTGGCCCTGGGGGACACGGGGACACTGCCGGGGGGTCCCTGTCCCCCTGTGCCACCCCCAGGGCCCCGGACCCCCGTCCTCGTGTCAGGCTCTGGGGTCGATCTTGTGGAACATCCTCTGGGGGAGGCTGCAGGGCTGGGGGCGGGGGGACCCGGGGGGACAGGGGACCCCGCAGTGCATGAGCAGGGTTGGACTGCTCTGGGGTGAGCTGTGAGGGGGGCTGGGGAAGAGTGACCTCCCCAGTAACCTCACACAGCCCCTGTGATGTCACACAGCCCCTGTGATGTAACACAACCCCTTATGATGTCACACAGCTACCTCTGATGTCACAGCCCACTCTGGGATGTCACACTGCACCCTTGTGATGCCACAGAACGAAATCTGAGATGTCAGCCTGGAATGTCATGCAGCTGCACTGTGATGTCACAGATGGTGCTGTGATGTCACAAAGTCACCATGTGATGTCACAGTCTTTTCTTTGATGTCACAGCCTCCTTTATGATGTTACACAGGCACCAAGTGATGTCACAACCCACTCTGTGATGCCACAGAACCACCCTCTATGATTGCAGGATCTGCTCTATGGCCTCACACCTTACTGTATGATGTCACAACACCCTCAGGGATGTCACAAAACCCTCCCTGTGATGTCATACAGTCACTCTGTAATTTCACAGCACAGAGTTTGACCTCACCGCTGGCTCTATGATGACATCCAGCCATGCCATGAAGTCACAGCCTGCTCTGTGATGTCATAGAATTCCCCTGTGTGATGCTGTAGCGGCTCAATGACCTCACACAAAAAACTCTGTGGTGTCACAGCCCAATCTGTGACCTCACACAACCCACTCTGTGCTGTCACACAGCCCCTTGCTGACATCACAGCTGCTCTGTGCCTCTATGACACAGCCACAGAGGTGCTGCTGTGACACAGCCCCCTCTGGGCCATCCCATAGCCCCTGCCAGTGCTGAGCCCCGGTGAGATCTGTCTGTGCCATGTTGGTGTCCCTGAGGGGCCCTGGCAGTGCCCCAGCCCTGCTGGGCTGTGCACAGGAGCTGCTCCTGGCCAGAGCTGTCTCTTTGCAGCACTGCCCTTGCCAGGAGCTGCCTCTGGGCCAGGAGCCTGGCCCAGCTCAGCAGCACAGACACAGCACAGGGAATTTAATGATCTTCTGGGCCTTTGGTGCTATTTGCATCAGATTCTGTCCCTCAGAGTGGGCTCAAAGAACTTCTCAAGAACTTGAAGTTAAGCTGAAACATGGAAGTTTCTTGTAGTTCAGTGGGGCTCACTGAGGGACATAACTCTTGTGAAAGTGTCTCCAGGTTCCAGTTAGAGCAGAACACTGGAGGCAGTGGTGGCAGCTGGGGAAAAGCAAGGCAAAGGTGTCTCTGGTGCTGAGCAAACCTTGATGTGTGTCAGGAATGCAAAGGGCCAAGACCTGAGCCCCAGACCCTGGCCAGGCAGATCCTGTCCCTCCCTCCTTGCTCAGGGCTCTTCCCAGGATGGGCACTGGCATGTGGGGAAGTGCAATGGCAAGGGCAGGAGCATGGGGCGGCCCCTGCCAGGCTGCTGAGCAGGGACAAGGAGGCAATGAGGCCCCAGGCCTGCAAGGGTCACTTGTCTCCTGCTCCTGCCTCAGGCCCAGGCCCAGCAGCCATGGCCAAAGTGCTGCCCAAGTTGGCTCTGGCAGGGCTGTCTTGCAGCTGCTGCCCATCCCTGTGCCCTGTGCAGCCCAGGCTGTCCCACGGTGTCCCTGCCCTTTCGCCTCTGTCCCTGCAGGCTGTCGGCATCCCCCGGCTGCCCCACCTGGCTGGGCCCTTCCTTTGCTGACAGCTCTGCCTCCTGCCTGCCTCTGCCTGCCCACACAAAGCCTTGGGCTGCTTCAGGCTCCTTCTGGGGGATGTGCTGTACCACAGCCCTGCCCTGGCAGGGAAATTCCTTTATCCTGGTGTCCAGTCTGGGTCTCCTCAGGTGCCTTTGGAATTAATTCCTTCTTTCTCTGCCTGTTTTCTACTATGTGAAAAGGTTCCACCATCTCTGAAACCACCCTTGAATCCCTTCAGGGTTCTCCTCTGCTGTCCTCACTCCCCACCCCACTGAGCACAGGGCTCCCATGTCCCTATGTCCCATGTCCCTATAAATTGTCAAGTGCTTGAGACCAAGAGCACCTGGACAAGAGGGACAGTTCTTTTCTATAGGAAGGACACCACAGAACCCCAGGGTTTGAAAGCAGACGAGAAGCAGTCACCAGAAGTCAAGGCCAGCCAGACCTGTCTGTCCTAGCAGTTTTTGTCTTACAGTAACCCTTAGATATTCAGGGAGTTTTGGGGGTGGAATTCCATTTCAGCCATGGGTTCCTGGACTGGAATGACAGTTCTCCATGGGAAGGAAAGGGCAGAGCCCCAGTGTTTCAATGGCTGATTAGAGGCAGCCCCAAGGAGGCCAAGGCCAGCCAGACCTGTGGTCAGGGAAGAATCCTTGGAAAGACAGAATTTTGGGGACCAAAGCCCACTTTTGTCTACGGGCATCAGGACAAGAAGGACAGTTCTTTTCCATCGGAAGGAAAGTGCAGAGCCCCAGTGTTTCAAAGGCAGATGAAATCTGGCCATCAGGAAACCAAGAGAACCTGGACAGACCTGGCAGCTTTTTTCTGGGAGATATCCTTGGATATAAAGAATTTTGGAGGCTGATTCTCAATTTTGGTCATGGATGCCTGGACTTGAGAGATATTTTTTTCAATGAGAAGAAAAGCACAGGCCCCCAGGTGTTTTGAAAGCAGATGAGAGGTGGTCCCCAAGAGGCCAAGGCGAGCACAGAGTGGGTTGTGTGAGGTCACAGGTAGGGCTATGAGAGCACAGAGTTTGTTGTGTGAGGTCAATGAGCAGCTACAGCATCACAGAGGGGATTCTGTGACATCACAAAGCAGGCTGTGACATTATGGCATGACTGTGTGACATCATAGAGATGGCTATGAGCTGAAAGTGTGTGCTGTGCCATTACAGAGTAGCAGTATGACATCACAGAGAGGGTTTTGTGACATCACTGAGGGGATTGTGACATCACACAACTGTCTTTGACATCACAGGGTAGAATGAGCGGACACAGAGCAGACCCTGCCATCATAGAGGCTGGCTCTATGACATCAGAGAGTGG
This sequence comes from Melospiza melodia melodia, assembly GCF_035770615.1. Lineage (NCBI taxonomy): Eukaryota > Metazoa > Chordata > Aves > Passeriformes > Passerellidae > Melospiza > Melospiza melodia. The sequence continues at coordinate 10,004,553 of NC_086219.1, read as the reverse complement.
GTTGTGACATCACTGGGTGGCTATGTAACATCATAGGATGGGCTGTGACATCACATAGTGACTTTCTGACACCACAGAGTCCTCTGTGAAATCACAGTGCAGGTGAATGACATTCCAGGGTGACATCCCAGAGCTGGCTCTGTGATGTCACAAGGGTGCTGCGTGATGTCCCAGAGTGGGCTGTAACATCACAGATGACTGTGTGACATTGCAAAAGAGCTGTGTAGCATCATAGGGGGCTGTGGCATCACAGGGGCTGTGTGAGGTCCCTGGGGAGGTCATTCTGCCCCGGCCCCCCTCACAGCTCCCCCCAGAGCAGTCCAACCCTGCTCGTGCACAGCAGGGTCCCCTGTCCCCCCGGGTCCCCCCGGGTCCCCCAGCCCTGCAGCCTCCCCCAGAGAATGTTCCACAAGATCGACCCCAGAGCCTGACACGGGGACGGGGGGCCAGGGCCCTGGGGGTGGCACAGGGGGACAGGGACCCCCCGGCAGCATCCCAGTGTCCCCCAGGGCCAAGGCCTGGGCCAGGGCTCCTTCACCCTGCTACCAACAAGGCCTTGAGAGTGCTGAAAAAATCCCCAGCAAGGGAGCAGCAAAAACCAGATTTAATATTAAGGGACAGCAGCACAAATTTCCTTGGCAAGAGTCACTCTGCTCCTGACTGGACACTTCAGGCACACCAAGGAAACAAAGCAACAACAAAACCAAACCAAATCCAGGCAATCAAACCAGAAATCAGGCAAGAACTCTTCCTGGGTATGTGTGAGACACAAGGACAGTGAGGGCAAGGATAAAAGGAATATGGGCCAAAAGCTTAACAGAGGTCAAACCTAACAGGACTTTACTTATACCTTAACTTTAACTGGTACCTTCAACTCCCCAATTTAGCAAAAGAACAGCACTTAACACTATTTAATCTAACTTAAAACCTATGAGTTAGAAATTTAACAGAGGAATTACACTTAACAATCCTTAACTTAGCTAATAAATTAAATGTAACAATTTAGAAAAAGAGCAACTCTTAGCAGCATTTAACTTCGTTTAGACCTCGTGATCTATACTTACTTACTGATATCTGGATATCTGACTGACTCAGATATCCAAGGCACTCCAACCCCTCAGAGAGCAGCATTTCTGCCACATTTCCCCAGCACAAGCACTCCTGTGTGCATGCAGGCACCAAGAGTCAGCGCAAGGCACCAGTGAGAAATTCCCCTGAGGGCAGGGAATGCTCCCTGTGGATCCTTTGCCATCTCCCCAGTGAGTGAAGGGCTGAGCCTGGAAGGAGGGGGGGATTGGCCCAAGCTCTGTCGTTGTTCAGGATCCCCGAGTGCAGCAAACGGGAGAGTTCCCGGCTGGGAGAGGCCCCACTCAGAGGGAGTCGCTGGCCCAGGAGAACTCCAAGGGCTCCTTTTGGAGCGCTGTTTGCAGGGCCCCAAGAGAGGGGCTTCAGTCCCAGCAATGGCTCATCCTGTCCGCACTTGGCACCAACAACTTTCTTTGGCAGTGTGACAACAGGGATGTTGTGCCACGGAGGGAACAAAAGCTGCTCCTACAGAAACCAGGAGCTGGCTGGGCAGCAGCAGTGCCTGGAGCAGACAGTGTTTGTGATGAGCTGCAGAGGAGCTGAGCCCAGGGGCTGTTGGCCAAGGCCGAGGCCCAGGGAGCATTTCTCAGCTGGCAGCGTGGCCTGAGAAGGGAAGGGGGCAATGCAGCAGCACAGGGCCCATGGAACCAAGGGATCATTGTGATACTGTGGGGCCTTGTGACACCAAGGGACCATTGTGACACTGTGGGGACCTGTGTGACCAAGGGACCATTGTGACATTGTGGGGCCTTGTGAGACCAAGGGACCAGTGTGACTCCGTGGGGCCTCATGGAATCATAGAGAGCACTGCGACTCATGGAACCAAAGGGACAGTACTGCCTCTGTGTGGCTCCATAGAATGTAGGGATCATTGTGACACAGAGAGGCCCCATCAAACCAAGGGGCCATTGTGACACTGCAAGACCCCATGGAGCCAAAGGTCCCTTGTGACATTGCAAGACCTCATAGAACCTAATGGAGAGACCATTTGGGCACTGCAGAGCCTCATGGAACCAAGGTCCCTTTTGACACTGAGGGAATTCATAGAATCTTTTGGACACTGTGAGGCTCTATGGAATAAGGAAAGCATTTTGACACTCTGAAGCCTCATGGAACCAGTGAGACCATTGTGACCCTGGGGATCCTCACAGAACCAAGAAGACCATTGTGATACTGTGGGGCCTTGTGAAACCAAGAGGCCTTTGTGACACTTGAGGGCTGCATGGAACCAAAGGTCCAGGGTGATATTGCAAGGCCTCATGACATCAGTGGTTCATTGTGACACTGGGCAACCAAAGGAGACCATTGTGACACTGCAGGCTGCATAGAACCGAGGGGCCATGGTGACATTGTGGAACTCCATTGAACTAAGAGTTCATTGTGACACTGCAGGCCTCAGGGAACCAAAGCTCCAGGGTGACACAGAGTGGCCTCCTGTTATCAATTGTCCATTGTGACACTGTGCAGCCAAAGGGAGACCATTGTGACACCACAAACCCCCAGGATCCAAAGGCCCATTGTAACACTGCAGGCTGCTTGGAACAGAGGAATCATGTGTCATTGTGGGGCCTGGGGAACTGTCGGGATCATTCGCTTAGCAGAGTGACCCCGAGAAAAGTTTGAAAGTCTCTTTTCCCAGCCCGGTGCTTGAAGGAGGAGTCAGGGCTCTTCATTTCTCGGTCTCAAGGCTGTTGATTTTATCTTATCTAATAAAAATTTTCTAGTTCCCTGCCGAGGTCAGCTCACAAAGACAGTCCGAGGCATTCTGCCTGCCCACAGGGCGGTGTTATGTCTTTATACAAAAACTATGGATACAATGTTTACAATTTCCAAAACCTATCACCTATGTTAGACCTTGAGCTTCTACTCTAAACCAATATGTAAGTGCCAACACCACAGCAGAAGATGGAGGCCAAGGAGAAGGAGAAAGGCTGGACACACTTAGTTCCCTCCATCTTGCCCCCATACCAAAACCGCAAAAATCTACTTTTCCACCCTGTGAAAACTTCACTAATATTCTATTTCAACTGTTGTGGCTTGCTGATCTTCATTCAAGGTTGGTAATTTGCTTCACAGGTCATAATCAAAACCACAGGGGCATTTTGGGCCCTGTGCCAGGGTCTCTGAGACCCCTGACAGGGGTCATGGCTGCCCAGGACAGCCAGAGGGATGTCCTGGGTCCTGACAGGGAACCACAGAGACCATTGTGACACTGCAGGGACTCATGGAATCATTGGGACCATTGTGACACTGTGGGGCCTTATGGAACCAAGGGGCGAGTGTGACACTGCTGGACACTGTGGAATCAAGGCGCCATTGTGACACTATGGAGCACCATAAAGCCAAGGGAACACAGAACAGGTCTGGCTGGTTTTGTCTCCCATGGACTGCCTGACTGGTCCAACTGATCTTGGCATTTTGAAGGTCGCTTCTCATCTGCTGCTGAAATACTGGGGCTCTGTGCTTTCCTTCTGATGGAAAAGAACTGTCCTTCTTCTCCAGGCACCCATGGCCTGAATTAGGATTTCACCTCCAAACTTCCTTTTATCCAGGGATTGTTCCCTGGAATATTGCCAGAACAAGTTTTTCTGGCAGTGGTTTTGCAAGAGTCACCTCTCATCTTTCCCCAAAACACTGGGGAAGGCTCCGTGTTTTCCTTTCTACAGGAAAGAATTGTGCTGCTTCTCCAGGTGTCCATGGGTGAGATTGGTGCTCAACCTCCACAACTCCCTAGATGCAAAGACTGCTTCCCCACAAAATCTGCCATTCCTGACAAGTCTGGCTGGCCTTGGCCTAGTAAGCCTTTCAGCTGCTTTCCAAACACTGGGTCTCTGTGCTTTCCTTCCTATGGAACTGTCCTTCTCAGCCAGGTGCCCATGGCCAGAATTTGGGTTCCCTCTCTAACATTGCCTGTTGTGAAAGACTGGAGGAGATGTTTGGATCAAAACTTTTCATGTATGGGAGATGACAAGGCAGGTCCAGCCCTGCCCTGGAGCCCCAATCCCCCCAGAGCCTCTATCCCAGCCCAGCAGTGGCTGCCAGTCTCTGGCACAGCACAGGCAATGCTCCACAGCCACCTCTGCAGCCCCAGCCCAGCTCCTGAGGGACCAAATGAGCCCAAGGCCCACCTGGGGGAAGGGCCCAGGGAAACCAAGGGGTATTTGAGGCTGACCACAAGGCAAGCACACATCTTAACCCTGCCTCTTCTTGGAATTTCCATCTGAACACTGCTGGAATCCAGGAGTTGGTAGCTCTGTGTGTGCCTCTCTATATCTTTTTTGTGTTTCTCTCTTTCCATGTCTTCTTATTTTTCTTTGCTTCTGCAGATATTGAATAACATGAAATTGAACAGGCTTAGAGTTTGTGAAGTCAAATGGGCCAAGTCAATGCTTTGAGATGTGTTTTTTGTTGATTGAATGTCTGTTGTAGTTTGACATGAGAAGAATTTTTAAAAGTAATACAAAAATTTTGTGTAACTGACAATCTGTTAAACCACAAAGACACTGAACACGCCTCTGTTAAACACATATGTTAAAGATTAAATAAACCAGGAACCTCCTCTTTCTTTTCCAGTCAACAAAGAAGCAGCGGGCCCTGGCCCCAGCCCCCATCTCAACCAAACCAAACCAAACCCAAACAAACCAAACCAAACCAAACCAAACCTACCCAAACCAAACCAAACCAAACCAAACCAAACCAAACCAAACCAAGTCAAGCAACCCTGCCATGGGCTGAGCCCCTTCCCTCTCCCCAGACCGCCCCCCTCCATTGGCCCTATTCTAACCAAACCAAACCCCAACAACTCCCAAACAGGAAAACAAAAGAGGCTACAAAACCCCAACCAGAACAAAGCTGGCCACAGCAATTAAAATCTTACCATCAAGTCCCCTCCCCCAAGACAATTAAAACTAAAAAATTTACAACCTACAACCCATACAAAATAACCCTACAACTACTATTAAACACAATAAAAAGCCCCAAACCAGTCATAAAAGCAATCTTAATAGAACTCAACCACAACTTCCCCCACAAGTTATCAGTGGGTCAGGTGTAAATCCTTTCAATACTTCAATCCTCCCTCAACTGAAAAAAAAAAATAAAAACCAAAACAAAAAACCATAAAACCATAAAAGTCAGTAAAAAGTTAAATCTCTGCCCCAAAAAAGAAGAAAAAATACCTTTATCTTAAAACTAAAATCTTCTTATAAACTATAAAGAAAAAACTCTTTTACTTAATAACACATGAAACTATAAAAAAAATTCAAATTAATCAAAATATTTCAAATTAATTAAAGAAAAACCTACATGGTAAATAAATAAATGTTAAAATAACTGTAATTTTACAAAAAGTTGAAACCGGGGGGAAATAAAAGTAATCCAGTATCCCCAAGAGAAGATCTCTATTGTCTAAGATAAAAATAATTTTAAAAGAAAAAATTAAAAACTTTAAACAGCTCATCTTTAAAACAATACCCCTTAATTTGACATGACCCATCAACAAGCTGTAAAAAAGCTTGTAGCAATAAAAACATCACAATAACAAAGATCCCCAGACAACTGTTATCCATGACAAAACTAAGAACAAAAAACAACCTATTTTTTCCTCTTGTAAAAAAATCTCCATAACCTTAACAAGAAAAACTTCTCCCCACAGTAAACTAAAAATATTCATTCTAGAAATAGTGAACTGACTAGCAATTTCTAGTTCAGTTTCTTTACATTTTTGGTAAAATGAAAAAGATGTAAAGAAAAAAAAAAGTATTCTAAAAAATTTATTTTAATTCTTACTACCTTTTATTTAATTTTACTTTTAATAAATTTTTATTTATACGCTTTTAAAATTTTAAGCCTCCTATACCTTTCTTGTAATCCTATCTCACAACAAGATAAATACATAAATAATTAACCAGCACTAAAACCCAACATACTCATCAGTATATTAATTAGGAAATCTCAAGATTAGAAAGATCTATAATTAACAAACGAAAAGCACTACAGTGTGATAAAAAACATTTTGCCAAAGTTTCTCTGATTTTCCAAAGTTGCCAGTAAAGCCTGTTTTGTTGTTTTGAGTTCCTGAGAATCTCTAGTTCGTATATCTCTAGGGAGTCCAACTCACAGTACACTAGCAATTGTAATTCTTTTCAAATGTCTCCTTGAGAGAATTGTTTGGCGTTTAGGGGTCAGGGCTTGTGTGTCTTGCTTGGCACAGCCCAGGCAGGGCTTTCCCAGCCACATTCCACACTCCATTTCCCAGCTGGAGCCGCTGGTGCCTCTGAGTTGTGCTGCCCCAGCCCCAGGGACGCTCTCCTTGTCTGCCCATTCCCCCACGGTCTCTGGGCAGGGATGGCCTCAGTGGGGGCTGCTGACATCCTCAGCACCTTGGAAGCTGCTGCTGAATTTTCCTGCTCCAGAGGCTTGTTCAGCCTTCAGCTCTTGAGTGCAGGAATTCAGTGTCCCAGGGCTCATTAACATTCAGAACACCTTAACAACCAAAGCCTCTGGGAATAATTTTATTTCAGTTTCCAAATCTTGTGTGATTAACAAAGAGAGACTTCATAAGTGCATTCAACTGAATATGTTCTATTTAAAAAGACAGTGAGAAAACATTTTTAGGTCCTATTTATTTTTTTTTTCCCCTGTTAATAGCAATCTCCAATTGACTTTGAATCCAAGTACCTCCTCATGTAGTTGGAACAGATATGAAAATCAAGACTGTGACGTTTTTCACAGGGGTTCTTGGATGAGGGAAGAGATGAGGATCTGACTCCATGTTCCAGAAGGCTTGATTTATTATATTATGATATATAATTCATTAAAACTATACTAAAAGAATAGCAGAAAATGTTTCATCAGAAGGCTTAGGTAAGAAGAGAAAAGAAAGAAATTATAACAAAGGTTTGTGGCTCGAGCCCCGTGTCCAAGCTAGCAGGGCTGTGATTGGCCATTAATTACAAACAACTACATGAGACTAATCACAGATCTCCATGTTGCCTTCCACAGCAGCAGATAATCATTGTTTCCAATTGGTTCCTGAGGTCTCTCAGCTTCTCAGGAGGAAAAATCTTAAAGAAAGGATTTTTCATAAAAGTTCTCTGCGACATAAGACCCTTCATGGCTGACAATCAATCAGACTCTGTCCCTACCCCAACCCCACCATTTCCCCCATCCCAGCCCTGGCACTCAGAGCAGCCTTGTGCAAATCTGAGCTCCCTCCAGCCCAGGCTGCACCTGCAGCTTTCAGCTCCTTTGCTCCAGCTCCCACCTGCTTTCCTTGGAGAAGGAGTTGCCTGAGACACAGAGGGATGTTCATTTCTTGTCAGCCAACAAAGCCAAGGCAAGTCACAGCTCCATCAAATGCAAAAGTCATTCTTCTCCCTGGCTCTGCCCTGCCCCTGATCCCCACAGCCTGTCCTGTTTCCTTCATCCCTGCATTGCCAGGGACTTTTGGGACAAGGGAGCTCTGTTCTGGATGTGGAGCGATGTCCAAGTGCCACCACTGGAGAGGGAGCCACAACTCATCAGGTTTTTGTCTTTTGAGGGATCAGGAACTGGTGAGACTCAGAGGCACAGAAACTTTCTCTTCATGGCCAACAGACCACAGTGGAACAGGACAGAATTTACTAACAATCATGCTCTTCCCTGAGCTATGCATAGTGTCCCAGCAGTACCTGATGAGTCCACCATCCATAAGCGATTTCCATACTAAAAAGTAATTTTAGACAAATGTGGTTCTGTGATAGATATAAACACAATTAAGTTCTTGTATCAGGATGCTCATCCTGGAGTGGGAGAAAAACAGCTCAAAAAACTCCTGATTTGCAAAGCTGTCACTGGTGAATGGAGAAGGGAGATCAGGCTGCTCTTGGTGTTGAGGAAATGCTGAAAGCAGCCTGACTCATTTCATCTCCCCATGCACTGGCTGATCTCCCCTCTTTCCCCTTCCACCCATTGGCTTTTGTTTCCCACCAGGCCCCCCTGTGAAGAGCCTGGCTCTGTGTTCTCCATCCCCTCCTCGCTGGCACTGCCAGGCTGGCATGAGGAGCCCCTCAGCCTTCCCTGCTCAGGGCTGGACAAGCCCAGCTCCTTCAGCCTCTGCTCACAGCCCAAGGGCTCCAGCCCCACCTTGGGGGCCCTTCCCAGACCCTGCTCCAGCTGCCAGACATCTTTCCTGCCCGGGGCAACCCAACCCAGGCCACAGTGACCTGGATAATCCCTGTCCTTGATGTCCTGGTCACACAGCCCTGGCCCCTTGTCCCCTGTCAGGCTCTGGGATGGATCCTGTGGAACATCCTTTGGTGGAGGGTGTGGCTCCAGGTGGGCCGGGGGGATCCCGTGGGACAGGGACCCTGCTGGGCATGGACAGCATTGGACTTGTTGGGAGAAACTGTGAGGGGGAGCTGGGGCAGAGTGACCAACCCAGTGACCTGACACAGCCCTGCCAGGATGTCACACAGCTGGTCTCTGATGTCACAGCCTGCTCTGTGATGTCACAGCCCATTCTCCAATGTCACACAGCTGATCTCTGATAGTTGGTCGCAGCTGGTCACAGCCAACTCTGTGATGTCACAGCCTGCTCTGTGATGTCAGACCTCTGCCCTCTGATGTCACAGATGGCTCCGTGATGTCACAGAGACAGTATATGATGTCATAGCTGCTCAAACACCTCACATAACCCGCTCTGTGATGTCTTACTCCACTCTGTGACCTCATGTTCCCAGATGATAAATTGTCTCCACCAGGTAAACTGATACCTTGACCTTGTTCTCCAAAACCCCAGGCCTATGGTAACCACACAATGCCCATTGTGTGAGAAGGGGAACTGCAAGTTCAGCAGCCTCAGTGTCCCCCCAGCTCAGCCAGATCCACTGGAACACTGGGATCCACAACCACCAGGGACCACCAGAGAGACCCCCGGGAGAGAAGAATGCATGCAAAAAGGGGAGGAGAAATGTGCTAATGATTTTTGTGAAATTATTATCATATGTGTGTTCAGTCAGGGAAAATCGACGAATATGTGTGCAATATACAGAAAATAAACAGAAACTTTCCTGTGCTCAGCCTGCATGGCTTTGGAAGGAGCCATCCCCCATGCATCCAGCTGAATAAAGAATGCTGCTCCTTAATGTTGCATTGGGGTTAAGGAGTTTTTTTCTGTTTTACAGAATTTTTGGTAACACTCCCACTGCCAAGGAAAGCTCTGTCTGCTGCTGTTCACAAACAGAGAAGGGCTGGTGGCAGATGTGGGGCTTGGAGGCAGCCTGGGGCATAGTGACCATGAAATAATGAAGTTTTCATAGTTCTGTGAATGAAGGAGGGGCAGCAAAAAAACTTCCGCACTGGAATTAGGAAGGGCAGACTTTGGCCTATTTAGGATGTAGTTTTGGGGAGTACCAAGTCACGTACTGATTCTTTTATAGGAAACAGCCCTTAAAAACAAAGGGGTCCAGGAAGGATGTACATATTTCAAGATAGTAATCTTAAGGGGGAAGGAGAAGCCCTTCCCAGTGTGCCAAAAGTTGAGCTATAGAGGAAAATTACTGTCCTGGCTGCCCATGGAGCTTTTGCAAGGATTCAAGAGAAAGAAGAGGATGCATCAACTTTGGAGAGAAGGTCAGTCAACTTAGGAAGTATTTAAGAATGTTGTTAGGCCATGCAGAAAGAAAAGTTAAAGTGTGAAAGCTAAAATTGAGCTTAACCTGACCACTTCTGTGAAAAATAATAGAAAATATTTCTGCAAATAAATTTAAAGCAAAACATGAGATAAGAATCTCTGCTCTTCATTGGATGCAGTGGAGAATATAGAAACTAAAGATAAGGAAAAGACTGAGCTGCTTAACACAATTTTTGTCATAATTTTTAATATAAGAACAGGTTGCCCTCAGGACAGGTGTTCTCCACCAGGTGCTGATGGCATTTGTGCTCCCTCAGGTTCATGTCCCCACACCAACAGCATGGGGGTGCTCCCCCTGCTGTGTGCAATGCAAACAGGGGCTGCTGAGCCAGTGCTGCCGTGTCTGTGCCTGCAAGGATGGGGCACCTGTGTGAGCTGGGGGAGAGGCCAGGGCTGCAGAGGGGGATGTTGTTGGCAGCTCCATGAGGACGCTCTGGGACGCTGCCCTGGGCTGTGCAGGGCACTGGGGATGGATCAGCCCCTGCTCTGCTGCTCCTTCCCGTCTGCCCCAGGGCCCTTGCAGAGCCCCAGCCATGCTGTTTGCCCCCAGCCTGCCCATGGCCAGGTGTTCACTGGGCTTTTCTGTGCTGAGCATTGGCCTGGCCATGTTCTTGAGAGAGCCTGGGCAAGGAGCCTGGAGCCCCCAGGGCCTGGCCTGAGGCGTCAGCGCTGCCCCAGCAGTGCCCATGGCCTGTCCCTGCTGCAGCCCCAGCACTGCCACCCCCAGGGCTGTGCCCGGCCCCGAGAGCACTCAGGCCCTGCAGCAACACCAGGGCCACCAGGGCAGCGGGGCAGGGCCACGGCAGCAGCACTGGCAACACCAAGTGCTGCTGCTGCTGGGCACAGCTGCTGGGCCAGCACTGATCTGCCCCCAGCTCTGCACACAGACATTGCTACTGCAGCTCCAGAGAAGGAACAAAAAGGCATCTCTGCAGAAAACTTGGCTGGGAGTACTTTAGTTCCCTAAAAACCCAGCAAGGGAATAGCTCCTCATTGGCACAGTCTGTGACCACAGGGAAGGTGGAGAGAAATAAAATGAGAAATAGCAGAAAAAGGGACATTTCTCTGTGTAAATATGAAAAAAATAAAAATCAACAGTAAAGAACCTCCAAAATGAAAACAAAAAGGAGTATCAAAGATGGCTTTTTTACAAGTGAGTTGCACAAATTGGCCAGACGGTTAATGTTTGTGACACCATCCCGTCATCAGTCTCCACACGGCAGCCTTCAGCTCCTGGTTCCTCAGGCTGTAGATGAGGGGGTTCAGGGCTGGAGGCACCACCGAGTACAGAACTGACAGGGCCAGATCCAGGGATGGGGAGGACATGGAGGGGGGCTTCAGGTATGTAAAAAATGAAGTGCTGATGAACAGGGTGACCACAGCCAGGTGAGGGAGGCAGGTGGAAAAGGCTTTGTGCCGTCCCTGCTCAGTAGGGATATTCAGCACAGCCCTGAAGATCTGCACATAAGAGAAAACAATGAACACAAAACAGCCAAATGCTAAACACACACTAACAGCAATTAGCCCAAGTTCCCTGAAGTTGGACTGTGAGCATGAGAGCTTGAGGATCTGGGGCACCTCACAGAAGAACTGGCCCAGGGCATTGCCATGGCACAGGGGCAGGGAAAATGTATTGGCCGTATGCAACAGAGCATTGAGAAAGGCACTGGCCCAGGCAGCTGCTGCCATGTGGGCACAAGCTCTGCTGCCCAGGAGGGTCCCGTAGTGCAGGGGTTTGCAGATGGACACGTAGCGGTCGTAGCACATGATGGTCAGGAGGCAAAGCTCTGCTCCAATGAAGAAGAAAATCAGGAAGACCTGAGCAGCACATCCTGTGTAGGAGATGTTCCTGGTGTCCCAGAGGGAATTGTGCATGGCTTTGGGGACAGTGGTGCAGATGGAGCCCAGGTCGCTGAGCGCCAGGTGGAGCAGGAAGAAGAACATGGGCGTGTGCAGGTGGTGGCCACAGGCTACGGTGCTGATGATGAGGCCGTTGGCCAGGAGGGCAGCCAGGGAGATGCCCAGCAAGAGGCAGAAGTGCAGGAGCTGCAGCTGCCACGTGTCTGCCAATGCCAGCAGGAGGAAGTACCTGATGGTGCTGCTGTTGGACATTTGCTGTGTCTTGGCATGGGAATCTGTAAAAAAAGTACTCATGGAATACTTGGGTTTGGAGAGGACTTGAAATATCCCAGCACAGCCTGGGGGCACTTTCCCCCTACTGCCTGTCCAGGGCTCTGCTGCCTGGAGCTGTCCCTGCCAGCAGCTGCTCCCTGTGCCCAGGGCTGGGCCCTGCCAGTGCTGCCACGGCCCAGCCCAGCTCTGGGGGCTCAGCTCTGCCCTGCAGACCCCTCCCAGCTCTGGCACTGCCCAGGGGCAGCTCTGGCTCTGCAGGCTCGGATGGCAACATCAGAGCAACCCTGAGGAGACTGGAAAAGTGACAAAGATGCCGCCTGTAAGGGGCCCCTTTGCTGATTTTCGTCAGCGTCTGGTTTATTCACATCTGAGATAACTTTTTTTTTTTCCTAAAAGTGAACTGAGAGATTAATATCTGTGTGCAACTTCCCATCCAGGTAACCCAGAGTAGTAGAATAAAAAGCATGATTTTCTCTTTTATGCAGCCCCTGCCTTGTAATGCTCCCTGTCTATTCTATATGCAAATGTTCAGCAGTTTAATGCCGTGCTGGGAGCAGTCCTGAACAATGCAGCATCCACCCCACACAAGGAGAAAACTTCCAAGCCTGACCACCTGTCTCCTGCCCCCCATATCTTGTCCCCCAGTGCCGGGAGCAGCTGCCAGGGCTGGCTGAGAGCTGTCTCTGGCAGACAGCAGAGTCCCTGCCCCAGCACAGCACCCTGGGCTGCAGGACCCTGCTCTGCAGGACAGCCCTGGGCACCCCTGGCTGCTCTGCACAAGAGACAATCAGAGAATGTACTCACAGGGTCTGTAGGCATTGGGATGTTCCAGCGTTAGGAGATGGCTCCAGGAGCTGCAGCTGCATTGTCCTGCAGCCAGAGGTTCCTGTGCCAAGGGCTGGCAGTGATTCTGCCCCAGGCACTTCTCAGCCCCTTCCCTGACCTGACTGATTGAAGCTCTCTGTGCCTCTGTGCTGTGCCCCGGGTGGCTGCAGGCACTGCCCCAGCCCTGCTGGGCTGGAGAAAAGCTGCTCATCGAGAGAAATGTGCTTTTGAAGCTCTTCTTGGTTACCAGGACCTTCCTCTGTGCCAGGAGCCCAGCCCAGCTCAGCAGCACAGACACAGCACAAGGACTTTAATGAGCCTGTGGGGCTTTGTGCTCAGGCCTTGCATATCAGTCCCTGAGAGGGAGCTGAAGAAACCTCTCCAGAACTCCAAGGCAGAATCCAACTCCAAAGTTTCTTGGACATTTAATGGGTCCCACTGAAGGACACAACTGAGAAAGTGTCCCCAGGCCCCAGGCAGAGCAGAGAACTGCAGGCAGTGATGACAGGTGGGGACAAAGAGAAGGCAAGTCTTGGTGCCCTGAGGCACAGTAGGATCTGTGCCGCCAAGGGCTGTGAGGAGACACCTTGTCCTGAGGCCCTGGGGCCTCCTGGCACAGCCCCAGCCAGGCTGGACACTGTCAGCCCCTTGTCCTGCCCTCAGCATCCCCCCCTAGCCCACATCCCAGTGGCCTCAAGGATCTGCTGGAAGGAGTCCCTGGGGAGTCTTGCTCAGCAATGGCCCTGGGGGCTCCTTCATGCTCACAGAGATTTTCAAAGGACTTTGGGTTTGGCTTTTGTCTTTGAGTCTCTGAGAGGTTTGTGCAATCATGGCCTCCAATTATCTGCTGTAATTAGTCCCTGGAGAGGCTTTGTCAGTAACAACACTCAGTGGGGCTCATTAATGCTTCAAGGTACTTCAGTTATTTTAATTTACTTGGTGTTTCCCTTTTGATACAGACTCTGTGAGAGGTTTCTGCAATCATGGCCCTAATTATCTGCTTTAACAAGTTCCTGGAGAGCTTTGTACTTACATTTAGTGGGGCTCAATAATACTTTGAGATACTCAAGTTTTTTAAGGTACTCTGGATTTTCCTTTCCACACTGAATCTCTGAGAAGTTTTTGTGCCATCCTTGCCTCCAGTTCTCTCCTGCAAGGAGTCCATGAGGAGCCTGTGTAGCAGATGGACCTCAGTGGGATGCATCCATGGTTTGAGACACTTTGGAATTTTCTTCTGACTTGGACTCCTGGAAAGGTTTGTGCAGTCTCCTCACAGACCCTGAGGTTCCAGGGCTCAGCTCCAAATGCACCACAGGGCTCATTAGGATCAAGCAAGTCCTGACAAACCATGGCTCTGCCTTGATTTCCCTCTGCTCTAGTGCAGTTCCTCAGAAATATTTCTGTAGTGATTTTGGTTCACCAATTTGAGATTTCTTGGAGAATGCAGCAATTATTGTGGTGGCTTCAGTGTTGGCTAATTACCAGTGCACTCACTAGAATATATTTGCTCATTTCCTCCTGTGTGATAAGATTAGGAGAATGGCAAAGCAGGCTCAAAACTTTAAGAGGGTATAAAGAAAATTCATTAATAGCAACTAAAAGAAAGAGTAATAAGAACACAACTTTCAGAAGACTTCTCCTCTCCCTACAACATTTTCCTTCTTACTGACAATATAAATAGACAAACCTAATATTTTCAGTCAGTTTACCCCAACCAGAACAGTCTTTCTTGAGTTCACTTAAGGAGAGGAGTCTCTCTTTCATGCTATGGAGACTTCTCCAGAAGAGACACTTCTCTTGTCGCTCTCAATTTCCATGAAAAGCAACTGCCCAGAAAAATCTGCAGTTGTGACATCCCTCCCAGTTGTTCAAAGCTCTTTTACAGTTGTGTTTATGGGCCATGTCAATTTATGGGGTATTAGTTAAAAGATGAGCTGTGTAAGAGCAAAGGTTCTCCTCATCTATTTCTGAAATCATCTTCATCTCTGAGAACAGAGATCTTTTTCTTCTCCCTGTGAAGGCACAGGATCTCATCACGCTTCCCTTTTTCCATGTTCAAACTTCTCATGGGATCACAGCTACTTTGACATTTGGTACTTTAGCATGGAGGCCTTTGCTGAACAAGTCATCTCCCCAAATTTTCAATGTGATACAGTGAAAAAGAGAGTCTGATGTATCAGTTATATCCTTCTCCATAGCTTTACTAGAGGACTGCAGCCCCAAGATGAGGATATCTCCTCATCCCTCCCATTTGGGACTCAACTTCCTCTTCGTTGCCCTCGGTGTCTTCATGTTACTCCTCTATGTGCCTGCACTTTGTCCTTTTCTCTCACTCGAGGGAGGATGGAAGCACTGAAAGAGTTCATATCTCACCTGGGGCCTGCAGATGGTTCTGTGACCCCAGCTGGGCTCAGTACTTGCAGCCAGACGTGCTCCATGTTCCCTTGGTTCCATGGGGCCCCACAGTGTCCCAGTGGTCCCTTGCTTCCATGAGGACCTGAAGTGTCATAATGCCCCCTTGGTGACATGAGGCCCTGAAGGGTCACAATGGTCTCCATGGTTCCATCAGGCCCCACAGAGTCATAATAGTCTCTGGGTTCCATGAAGCTTTGATGTGTCACCATGGCCCCTTGGTTCCATGGGCTCCAATGGTGCCACAAGGATCCCCTTGGTTCCATGAGGTCCTCACAGTGTCCCAGGGATCTTCCTTCTTTCCCAAGGAAAGAACCCAGCCCCAGTGTTGCAGGGGCATCCACCAGGTGCCAAGGCCAGCCAGACTTGATGGTACTGACAGATTTACCTGGGAGCAACCCTTGGATATACAGAATTTTGGAGGTGGAATCCTGTGGAGAGTTTTGTCAAAGAGTGGCTCAAGGGGAGGGGACACAGCCGAATCAATTTGGTTAAGATGTCCTAACTAGGGCAGAGGCCCTTTCGCGGCAGGGTGTCCTTGTTCACAAAGAAAATGCTGAAGTTATACAAGAACGGGATGTGGAATGCAGAAGTTGCTTTTCTTGCTAACCACAGGAATGTAGCTAAAGGCTAAATTAGGCGGGGTTGACATGTAGCTGAATAGCCAACCCTTAGCTCAGCTTTTGCAATATGCATGATGCTCATTATGTACTGTATTTAAGTTGCCAAATCAATCAATAAATTAGACCTGTTGATGACCATCTGGTGTCCTGGTCTCCTTCTTTCAAAAAATGGTGACCCCGACGTCTGCCTCCATGTCTTGCTGAAAAAGAAAACGGGGGAGGGCACGCCACGGTCGAGGGAAGTTGGAGTTGGGTCCTGATCGCAGCCAGAATGGTGCCGGAATTTTGAAGCACCCTCAAAGTTCACATCCGTGACTCGGGCCATACGTGTCTGCCGGAGCCTGGAAAGCCGCAACAGTGCTGACGTATACAAATAGGTATGGATAGGAAGGCAGCATATGATCTTTTCGCCATGTATTTAGAAAGGCGAGGAGTAAAGGGGATAGATCTAAAAAAGGAGCTACCAGGGTTGTTAGCCTATGGCTATGCTAAGGGGGTTTTCCTTAACCCACATATGGTCCATGAGCTCGCGGAATGGAGAAAATTTGGGGATATACTGTGGGAAGCGGTGTTAGAAGATGATAAGACAGCAAAGAAATTGGGCAAGCCATGGCGGGTGGTGCACAATACACTGCTTCAACATGTCTCTGAGCGCAAGGCAGCAGAAAGGGTGACAGAAGCTCATAAGAGGAATATAGGGTATGGTTGTGAGGACAATCCTCTTGCGCCTTCAGTAAACAAGGTGTTAATACCAAAGGGTTCACAACAGTGTGGTATGGAGGATCTTGTTACAGGTGCAGGGGGGCCATCTGCACGGAGGAGAAGGACGAGTTGGAGGACGGCAGAGAGAGCGAGCTAAGCCCGCCGCCCCCTCCACAGAGAGAGCGAGCTAAGCCCGCCGCCTCCCCACAGAGAGGGCGAGCTGAGCCTGCCGCCTCCCCCACCCAAATGGCCTGCGCAGAAGTGCTAACAGCGCAGAACTCTCAGAGAGTCAGATCCTATCCTGGGGCACTCAGTGATCTGTGGGAGGAGATGGCTAAACAGAGGAGAGAGGCTTGGGCTGCTCTGGCAAAAGAGGCAATGCAAGTGGGGGATGGTGAGGCAATGGAGGCCACTTCTGCTCTTGCCTGTCCGGTTACATACACGCCACAGTAGGATGCTCAGGGGAACCACACACAGGATCTGGCGGAGTATACCCCTTTAGACTGGAAGTTGTTATCCCAGTTGCGGTCCACAGTTTGTCAGTTTGGTGTAAAAAGCAAACCTGTTAGGCAGATGCTGGATTATCTCTTTAATACGCAGATTTTGTGCCCAAATGATTTGAGGGGAATAGTACTTTTAATATTTACTCAGCATCAGCAATTGTTGTTTTATGTGCATTGGCAAGCCTTGGTTAATGAGTCGGTTGCGACACAGCGAGCTCAGGGGAATCCGCTGCGTGGAGTGATAATAGATGAGCTCATGGGCTTAGGGGCATATTTGCGCACGGAGGCACAGATGATATCAGGAGCAGATAAGCTTAGAGAAGACATGCGGTTGGTATGTGCTGCCATAGAGAGGGTTAAAGAGCCAGGAGGGCTGCCGGCGTACATGGGCATAAAACACGGTAGAGAGGAATCATTTGGGAGTTTTATTGACAAAGCAGCTGCGGCCATAGACCGGGCGGGAGTCGCAGAATACATGAAGGGGGCACTATTAAAGCAGTGCACCTTACAAAATAGCAATCTGGCCATGCAAAGGGTGCTAGCCACTCTGGGAGCAAATTGGACCATTGAGGAAGCACTAGAGCGAATGGCATTACAGCCAGCAGGCTCACAGGCATTTTTAGTAGATGCCTTAAAGGAATTAGGAGTAGGGCTGCAAAAGCAAGCAGAATCCACTCAAAATCAGGTGTTAGCTGCCATTGCTCCTCTCTGAAACGGCTCAATGGCAGTCACGCAGGAGGCTCGAGATCACACCTCAAATGCTACTGATGCGGCAGTGGGGGACACATGCACCGAGAATGCAGAGTAACTGGCTTGTGGTGCCAAAGCTGCCAATCCAGCTCCCAAAACACCACGGCTTGTCAGCGCCGATCGCCCCGCCGCGCCCAGACACAAGTTGCCGCCGCGACATCAGCGCCACCTCCTGTCTGCAGCCAGCAACAGCAGGGAGCCTCGGCTTGGACATATCAGCAGCAGTAGATGTCACATTAATGACGAACCGGCCTGAAAGGATACCAGCTAGAGTAAACGGTCCTCTCTCACTACAAGGACAAAAATGTGGAGCAATATTACTAGGACGCTCCTCGACATCCATGCTTGGACTATTTGTATTGCCAGGGGTCATAGATGCAGACTATACAGGAGAAATACAAATCATGGCTTACACCCCTTATTCCTCGCTAAAGATAACATAAGGTCAATGCGTTGCGCAATTGGTACCGTTACCGCAGATGACATCGGGTATTCCATCGCTTACTGGACAGAAGCGTGATGGAAAGGGTTTTGGCTCCACCGGCATTACAGTCCTGACTGTAGATCTACGGGAGAGGCCAAAACAGAGAGTTGAGATCACCCATGGACATCAGAGTATAACCCTTTATGGACCATTGGATACGGGAGCAGACACCAGCATTAAATCTCCAGAAGCATGGCCACTACATTGGCCCTTGCTCCCATCAACAAATATGCTCACAGGAGTAGGAAGGACTTACCTTGGCAAGCAGAACACCGCCTGTGTCAGTGCGCATTGATGGGCAACAGGTGTCTGTTGTGTTTTCAGTTGTTCAAGTTGCCTCCTACTGTCTCTTGCCTGATAGGCAGGGACATTTTAACACAGTTAGGGGTGGCGTTGACCAATCACCACCCTTTGGGGTAATTGCCATTGCTTGGACTTTCCCCATTCCACTCACCTGGAAAACGGATACACCGGTGATGGTTAAGCAATGGCCCTTGAAAGGGGAGAGTCTTATGCATGCCCATGAATTGGTGAAGGAACAATACACGCAAGGACATTTGCGACTCTCAACGAGTCCGTGGAACACGCTTATTTTTGTGATTAAGAAGAAGTCAGGAAAATACCGCCTGGTACACGATCGACAAGCTGTGAATGACCAGATGGAACCGATGGGGGCCTTGCAGCCTGGTCTTCCGAATCCAGCCATGATCCCACAAGGTTGGCCACTTCTATTCATCGACCTAAAGGATTGTTTTTTCACTATTGGGCTGCATCCCGATGACATGAAGAGGTTCGCCTTTACCCTACCAGCAATAAATCGTGGAGAACCAGACAAAATATTTGAGTGGACGTCATTGCCGCAGGGGATGCGCAATTCCCCCACGTTGTGCCAGCTTTATGTTGATGCTGCATTACAGCCATTGCGTCAGCAGTGGCCAGCTACCATAATATATCATTGCATGGATGATATTTTGTTTGCGCAGCAACAACCATTTTCCCCTTTGCAGGCTGACAGCATCAGAGACACTCTTGCAGCATCTTCACTTGTTATTGCCACAGAGAAAATTCAGACCATGAAACCATGGAAGTATTTGGGATGGACTCTAATGGACCAAACAGTGGTACCCCCAAAAATTAGAACTGCACTTGGACATGAAGACTTTACATGATGCTCAAAAGTTGCTAGGAGACTTGCAGTGGCTAAAACCCATTGTGGGAGTACCAAATCACTTGTTGGAGACCCTACGACCCTTGTTAAAGGGTACTGATCCCACTACCCCTGTGTGCCTCACCAAGGAACAGCATACCACCCTACAGCAAATCAGTAATTGTGTACAACAAGGATATGTGTCCTGTCAACAGCTAGATTGCCCTGCTGACCTCACCGTTTGGAATAGCCCTTGTCACCTGCTTGGCGCTCTCTCCCAATGCGAAAACAAAACGGGGGAGATACGGGTGTTGGAATGGCTGTCACCACCGCTACAACATAAAAGAACAATATTCTCAAAAATCGAACAGTTGGCTGCGTTGATTAAAAAAGGCCGTCTCAGAATTACTGAAGTGGACGGTCAAGAGCCTGCCACCATTAGGCTGCCCATGGAAAAAGAGACGCTGGACTGGTACCTGGTTAATTCAATGGACTTACAGGAAGCATTATTGACATCATCTGCAAAGGTGGAGACAAGCAAGTCAGTGCCCAGGGTCCTGCAATGGATGACAGAATGGGACTGACTCGATCACTCGGCCGCTGAGAAGAGAGCGGCCCATAGAAGGAGCCAAAAATATTCAAAATTATCCTGAAGTCCCCAAAATCTGCCCTAAAATATCCCTAATCCTTCCTAAAATATTTTCAAAATATATTTAAAATGTCCCAAATGATCCTAAAATGTCTCAAATCCATCTTAAATTATCCGAAATCCATCCTAAAATATCCCTAAAATATCCCAAAATAACCTAAAATGTCCCAAATCCATCCTAAAATTATCCAAAATCCCCAAGTTTGTTCCCAAATTCAGCCCCAAATTTGGCCCCAAAATACCCAAGTTTGGCCCCAAATTTGACCCCAAAATTGGCTCTCAAATCCCCAAATTTGGCCCCAAAATCTGGTCCCAAAATCCCCAAAATTTGGCCACAAATTCTCCAGGTTTAGCCCTAAAATCAGCCCCAAAATTGGCTCTAAATCTCCAAAATCAGCCTCAAAATCGGCTCTAAAATCCCAAAATAACCCCCAAAATTGGCTCTAAAATCCCCTAAATCAGCCCAATATTTGACTCCAAAATCCCCGAATTTGGCTCTAAAATCCCCAAAATTTGGCCCCAAAATCCTCAAGAGTCTGTCCCAAAACCCCAAAATTTGGCTCTAAAATCCTCAGATTCCACCCTAACAGCCGGCCCCAAATTCTGCTCGAAAATCCCCAAAATTGGGTCCCAAAATCCCCAAATTTGGCCCCAAAATCCCCAAGTTTGTCTCCAAATTCAGCCCACATAATCGGCCCCAAATTAGCCCCCAAAAATACCAAAATTTGGCCCCAAAATCAGCTCCAAAGTCTCTGAATTCAGGCCCAAAATCCCCAAGTTTGGCCCCAAATTTGACCCCCAAAATTGGCTCTCAAATCCCCAAAATCAGCCCCAAAATAGGCCTCAAAATCACCAAAATTTGGTCACAAATCCTCCAGGTTTAGCCCTAAAATCAGCCCCAAAATCGGCTCTAAAATCCCAAAATCTGCCCTAAAATCAGCTCTAAAATCCCCCAAATCAGCACCAAAATCGGCTCTAAAATCCCCGAATCAGCCCCAAAATCGGCTCCAAAGTCCCTGAATTCAGCCCCAAATCCCCTTTTTTACGTTTTTTTTTTTCTATTTGTTTTTAGGGTTTTTTTTTTTTTTTTTTTGAGGTTTTTGGGGGTTTTTTTAGGTATTTTTAGGACTTTTTAGGGGTTTTTTAGTTTTTTTTTTTCCGTTTCTTTTTTTTTTAGGATTTTTTTTTAGGGTTTTGGGGTTTTTTTAGGGTTTTTAAAGGTTTTTTTGAGGTGTTTTTGGGGTTGTTTTTAGGCCTTTTTCTGGCATTTTTAGGCTTCTTTTCTGATTGCTTTTAGGATTTTTTTAGGGGTTTTTGTGCGGTTTTTTAAGGACTTTTATTGAGGTTTTTTAGGGTATTTTTTCTGTTTGTTTTTTAGAGGTTTTTCAGGGATTTTTGTAGGGTTTTTAAGGCATTTTTAGTGGGGGGGGGGGTTTCCGTTTATTTTTTTAGGGGTTTTTTTGAGGTTTTAGTTGAGTTTTTTTGGCATTTTTTTGTTTGGTTGTATTTAGATTTTTTGGGTATTTTGTGGGTTTTGTGAGAATTTTTTGTTTTAAATTCTCAGTTTTCTGGGCATTTTGGGGACTTCTCAGGGTTATTTTTTAAATAATTAAATCCCCCAAATTTGGGACCCCAAAATCCCCTAAAATTGGGACCCCCCCAAATTTCCCCTGGACCTCCCAAAATCCCCCAAATTTGGGATATCCCAAAACTCCCAAATCCCCCAAATTTGGCCCCACCCCCCACCCCTGACCCCTCCCACCAATTTGGGACCCCTCCCCCACCCCGTGACCCCAAAATCCCCCCTTGAATCCCAAATTTGGGCCCCAAAATCCTCCCCAGGACCCCCCCAAAAATCGCCAAATATTGGACTCCCCAAAACCCCCCCAGAACCTTCCAAAATTCCCAAATTTGGGACCCTCCAAAAACCCAAAAATCCCCAAATTTGGGACCCCCAAAATCTCCCACATTCGGGATCCTAAAACCCAAAAATCCCATAAAATTGGGACCCCAAAACCTCCTCAGGACCCTTAAAATCCCCCAAATTTGGGATCCCAAAACCTCTCCTTGAACCCCAAATTTGGGAGTCCAAAACCCCAAAATCCCCAAAATTTTGGGACACCAAAATCCCCTAAAATTTGGAACTCCCAAACCTCCCCGGGACCCCCAAAATCCTCAAAGTTGGGGACCCCTCATAAACCTCAAAATCCCCAAATTTGGGAGCCCCCAAAAACCCAAAATCCACCAAAATTGGGACTCCAAATCCTCCCCGGGACCCCCCAAAAATGCCCCAAATTTGAGACCCCTAAAACCCCAAATCCCCCAAAATTGGGACCCCAAAACCCCCCCGGGACCCCCCAAAACCCCTCAAATTTGAGACCCCAAAGTCCCCAAAACCCCTTCAAATTTGAAACCCCAAAACCCCTCCTGGGACCCCAAATCCCCCAAATTTGGGAGCCCCGAAAACCCCAAAATCCCCCAAAAATTGGGACCCCCCCAAAACCCTCCCGGGACCCCCCAAAATCCCCAAATTTGGGACCCCAAAACTCAAAAATTCCCCAAATTTGGGACCCCCCCAAAACCCCAAAATCCCCCAAATTTCAGACCCAAAAATTCCCAAAATTGGGACCACCAAAACCCCAAATCCCCCCAAATCTTGGACCCCAAATCCCCCTCTGTGAACCCCAAATTTGGGACCCCAAAATCCCCCAGATTGGAATCCCCCAAAAACCCAAAATGCCCCAAATGGGGGATCCCCCAAATCCTCCCCGGGTTCCCCAAAAATCCCCCAAATTTGGCACCCAAAATTTCCCCCACATTTGGATCCCCCAAAATCCCCAGAACTTGGGACCCCCAAAACCCCCAATACCAAATTTTGGATCTCCCCAAAAAGCAAAAATCCCCAAATTTGGGACCACAAAACACCCCCGGGACCCCCCAAAATCCCCCCTTGAACCCCAAATTAGGGCACTCCAAATTCCCCCAAAAATGCCCCAAATTTGGGAATCCAAAGCCCCCAAAAATCCCCAAATTTGGGACTCCAAATCCCCCACGGAACCCCAAAAATCCCCAAATTTGGGAGCCCCAAACCCCCTGGGGACCCCCCATAAATTGCCCAAATCTGGGACCCCAAAATCCCTAAAATTGGGAACTCCCAAATTTTCCCCAAAACCCCCAAAATCCCCCAAATTTGGGGCTTTAAATTTCCCCGGAACCCCCAAAAATGCCCCAAAATTTGAAATCCCAAAACCCTCCTGGGACCCCCAAAATTCCCCAAAATTGGGACCCTAAAACCTCTCCTTCAACCCCAAATTTGGACCCCAAAAACCCCAAAATCCCCCAATTTGAGTCCCCAAAACCCCCAAATTTAGGCCCAAATCCTCCCCGGGACCCCCTAAAGATTCCCCAAATTTGGGACCCCAAAACTCAAAAATTCCCCGAAATTTGGGACCCCCCAAAACCCCAAAATTCCCCAAATTTCGGACCCCAAAATCCCCTAAATTTGGGACCACCAAAATCCCCTTTGGGACCCCCTAAAATCCCCGAATTTGGGACCCCCCAAAACCACCCCGGGACCCCCAAAATCCCCCAAATTTGGGGACCCCAAAATCCCCCAAATCCCCCAAATTTGGGCCCCCAAATCCTCCCCAGGACCCCCCAAAATCCCCCAAATTTTGGACCTCAAAACCCCCAAACTTTCCCCAATTTGGGAACCCCCCAAAAACCTAAAATCCCCTAAATTTCCGGCCCCAAAACTCAAAAATTACCCCAATTTTGGGACCCCAAAATTCCCCAAAATCTGCAAATTTGGGACCCAAAAATCCCCTGAAATTGGGAATTCCAAGCCCCCCCGGACCCCAAAAATCCCCCAGATTTGGGACTTCCCTAAACGCCCCCAAAATCCCCCCAAAATTGAGACCCCCCCCCAAAATCCCCCAAATTTGAACCCCCAAAATCCCCAAATTTGAGACCACAAAACCCCAAAATCCCCCAAATTCAGGACCCCCTGGGAACCCCAAAAACCCCAAAATTTGGGAGCCCAAATCCCCCTTTGGGACACCCTAAAACCCCCAAATTTGGAACCCCCCAAAACTGCCCCGAACCCCAAATTTGGCATCCCCTGGACCCCCCAAAATCGCCCCAAATTTGGGACCCCAAAACGCCAAATACCTCCAAAATCCCCCACCAAAAACTGGCCCTGGAACCCCAAATTTGGACCCCAAAATCCTCCTGGGACCCCCAAAATTCCCCAAAATTGGAAAACCCTCAAACCTCCCCGGGAACCCCCCAAAATTCCCAAATTTGGGACTCCCCAAAAACCCAAAATCGCCCAAATTTGAGGTGCCAAAATCCAAA
Organism: Melospiza melodia melodia; assembly: GCF_035770615.1. Classification (NCBI taxonomy): domain Eukaryota; kingdom Metazoa; phylum Chordata; class Aves; order Passeriformes; family Passerellidae; genus Melospiza; species Melospiza melodia. The sequence continues at coordinate 9,980,209 of NC_086219.1, read as the reverse complement.
AATTCCCCCAAATTTGGGATCTCCCAAAAACCCCAAATTCCCCCAAAATCGGGACCCCCCAAAATCCCCCCTTGAACCCCAAAATTTGGGACCCCAAACCCCCCCGGGACCCCCCCAAAATCCCCCAAATTTGGGACCCCCAACCCCCCCGGGACCCCAATGGTTCCTTCCAGCCCCGCCCCAATGACGTCACCCCTATGGCCCTGCCCCCTTCACGGCCTGAGGGCAACTGGAACCAGTTTGGACCAGTTTGGACTAATTTGATCCAGTTTAACCAGTTTAGACCAGTTTAGTCCCAGTTTGGACCAGTTTGGTCCCAGTTCCTCCCATTTCCCCTCCCATTTTTCCCATTTTCCCAATTTTCCCATTTTCCCCCAAATTCAAAAAAATTCCCCAAATTTCGCAAATAATCCCAAAATTTCCCAAATTCCCCCCAAATTTCCCCTAAAATTCCCCAAAATCCCCAAATTTCCCCCATTTCTCCCCCAAATTTCCTAAACTTCATAAATTTTCCCCCTTTCCCTCCAAATTTCCCCCATTCTTCCCCAAAATTCCCCCATTTTTCCCATTTTCCCCCAAAATTCCACCCAAAAGTTTCAAATTTTTCCGTTTTCCCCAAAATTTCCCTAAAATTCCCGAATTTTTCCCATTTCCCTCCAAATTCTCCCAATTTTCCCTCAATTTCTGCCCAAAATTCATCCAAAATTACCAAATTTTCCCAAATTCCTCCCAATTTTTTCATTTCCCTCCAAATTCCCCCAAAATTCTCCCAATTTTTTGCCCAAAATTCCCCCAATTTTCCCATTTCCCCAATTTGCCCCAATTTCCCCCAAAATCCATCAATTTTCCCATTTTACTCCAAATTGCCCCAAATTCCTCAAAATTCCCCCAAATTTCTTCAAATTTCTCAAATTCCCCAAATTCCTCATTTTCAAAAAAAATCCCCCGAATTCCCCCCAATTTTTTCCATTTTCCCAATTTTGCCCCCAAAAATCCCCAAAATTTCCCCCCAAATCCCCCAAATTTTCCCCACAAATTTACCCCACAAATTCCCCATTTTCTTCCCAAAATTCCCGTAAATTTCCCCAAAATTCTCATTTCCTCCACAAATTTCCTCAAGATTTCCCATTTTCTCCCCGATTCCCCTCAAATTCCTCCAAAATCTCCCACTTTTCCCCAAAATTTTTCCCCAATTTCCCCCAAATTCTCCCACTTTTCCCCAATTTTGCCCCAAATTCTCCCAAATTTCCCTCAAATTTTCCTCCCCCAAAATCCCCCAAATTTCCCATTTCCCTACAAAATTCCCCATTTTCTCCCCAAATTTCCCTCAAAATTTCCCTAATTTTCCCATTTTCTCCCAAATTCCCCAATTTTTCCTCAATATTCATCCAAAATTCCCCAATTTTTTCCCCATTTTTCCCAATTTCCCCGGTTTTTGCCCCATTCCAGCTCCCTGATCCGAATTTCACCTCAGAATTTACCCCAAAATGTCCCAAAAAGTCCCAAATTCACGCCAAAATCCAACCCAAAAATGGCCCAACTTTACCCCAAAATCCACCCTAAAAATCCCAAAAGTACCCCCAAAGTTACCACAAAATATCCCAAATTCACCCCAAAATTACCCCCAAAATTCCCAAATTCCCCCCAAAATTATCTCCAAAAAATCCCAACATTCACCCCAAGATTTACCCCAAAATTTCCAAATTCACCTCCTGATGCTGAACCTGCTGTGAGTGATCAAAACCCCCAAAATTCACCCCAAAATATCCCCAAAACCCTCAAAATTTCCCCAAAAATTCACCCCAAGATTCACCCCAAAAATCCCAAATTTACCCTGAAATTCACCCCAAAATTACCCCCAAAAAAATCCGAATTTCACCGCAAAATTTACCCCAAAATTATCTCCAAAAATCCCAAATTCACCCCAAAATTCACCCCAAAATATCCAGAATTCACCCCAAAATTCACCCCAAAAATCCCAAATGCACCCCAAATTCACCTCCCAGCGCTGACCGTGTTGTGAGTGACCCAAAAACCCCCCAAATTTACCCCAAAATGTCCCAAATTCACCCCCATAAAACCACAAAATTTACCCAAAAATTCACCCCAAAAATGTCATAAAACATCCCAAAATTCACCCCAAAATATCTGAAAATTCACCCCAAAATTTACCCCAAAATATCCCAAATTCCCCCCCTGATGCTGAACCTGCAGGGAGTGACCCAAAAATGTCCCCAAATGACCCCCAAAGCCCCAAGATTTACCCCAAAATGTCCCAGAAATTCCCCCAAAACCCCAAATTGAACTCCTGGCACTGACCCTGCTGTGAGTGAACCCAAAAAATCCCAAAATTCCCCCAAAAAACCCCAAATGTCCCAAAATGTCCCAAACTCACCCGAATTCCTGCAATGACCCTGAAATGCCCCCAAGTTTCCCCAAAATTGACCCCAAAATGTCCCCAATGGACCCCAAAATATCCCAAAATTGCCCCTCAAATGTCCTCAATTGTCCCCAAAATGTCCCCAAAATGTCCCCAAATTTTCCCCGTCATTGACCCCAAAACTGGTCCCAAAATGTCCCCAAATGTCCCCAAAGTGTCCCCAAATGTCCCCAAATTCGCCTCAAAGTTTCACTCCCAAATGCCCAAAATTTGCCTCAAATTGTCCCCAAAATTGTCCCCAAAATGTCCCAAAATTGTCCCAAATTGTCCCTAAATTGTCCCCAAAATTGTCCCCAAAATTGTCCTTAAAATGTCCCCAAAATGTCCCAAAATTTTCCCCAAAATGTCCCCAAAATTGTCCCAAATTTTCCCTAAAATGTCCCAAACTTGTCCCCAAAATTGTCCCCAAATTTGCCCCAAATTCTGCTCCAAAATTGTCCCTAAAATGTCCCCAAATATCCTGAAAATGTCCCCAAATCCCCCAAATTTCCCCCAAATTTTACCCCAAAATGTCCCAAAATTGTCCCCAAAATGTCCCCAAATGTCCCCGGATTGTCCTCAAATCCCCCAAATTACCCCAATTTGTCCCCAAAATTGTCCCTAAAATGTCCCAAAATTGTCCCAAAATTTTCCTCAAATTCCCCCAATTTGTCCCCAAAATGTCCCCAAATTTTCCCCATCATTGACCCCAAAATTGCTTCTGAAATGTCCCCAAATGTCCCCAAAGTGTCCGAAATTGTCCCCAAATTTGCCCCAAAGTTTCACTCCCAAATGTCCCAAAATTTGCCTCCAATTGACCCCAAAATGTCCCAAAATTGTCCCAAAATGTCCCAAAATTGTCCCAAATTTTCCCTAAAATGTCCCCAAAATTGTCCCCAAAATGTCCCAAAATGTCCCAAAAATGTCCCAAAATTGTCCCTAAAATGTCCCAAAAATGTCCCAAAATTGTCCCCAAAATGTCCCAAAATTGTTCCCAAAATGTCCCAAAATTGTCCCTAAAATGTCCCAAATTTGTCCCCTAAATGTCCCAAAATTGTTCCCAAAAGTGTCCCAAAATTGTCCCTAAAATGTCCCCAAAATTGTCCCAAATTGTCCCTAAAATGTCCCAAACTGTCCCCAAATCTTCCCCAAATTGTCCCCAAAATGTCCCAAAATTGTCCCTAAAATGTCCCCAAATTTTCCCCGTCATTGACCCAAAATTGGTCCTGAAATGTCCCCAAAATGTCCCAAAATTGTCCCAAAATTATCCCAAAATTGTCCCCAAAATGTCCCAAAATTGTCCCAAGCTGTCCCCAAATTGTCCCTAAAGTGTCCCAAAATGTCCCAAAATGTCCCCAAATTGTCCCAAAATGTCCCAAAATGCCCCAAAATTGTCCCTAAAATGTCCCAAACTGTCCCCAAATTTTCCCCAAAATAACCAAGAATTGTCCCTAAAATGCCCCAAATTCTGCTCCAAAATTGTCCCCAAAATGTCCCCAAATATCCTGAAAATGTCCCCAAATTGTCCCCAAAATTGTCCCTAAAATTTGGGGGCCATTTTGGGACATTGGGGGGACATTGGGGACATTGGGGACATTGGGGGGACATTGGGGACATTGGGGACATTGGGGGGGGATTGGTGCCACTTTGGTGCCACTTGGTGCCATTTTTGTCCCTTTAGTGCCACTCAGCGCCACTTGGTGTTACTTGGTGCCACCTGGTGCCACTTTTTGTCACTTTGGTGCCCCTCTGGTGCCATTCAGTGCCCCTCTTTTCTAATTTGCTGCAATTTGGTGCCACCTGGTGCCATCTGGTGCCATTTTTTGTCACTTTGGTGCCACCCGGTTCCATTTGATGTCCCTTTAGTGCCACTCTGGTGCCACTTGGTGCCACCTGGTGCCAATTTGATGCCACTTGGTGCCACTGTAATGCCACTTGGTGCCACCTGGTGCCACTTTTTGTCACTTTTATGCCACTTGGTGCCACTTAGTGCCAATTCGGTGCCATTTGGTGCCATTTTTTGCCACTCTGATGCCATTTGGTGCCACTTTGATGCCACCTGGCACCCCCCGGGTGACACTTTGGTGACATTTGGTGCCACTTGATGTCCCTTTAGTGCCACTCTGGTGCCATTTGGTGCCACCTGATGTCCCTTTAGTGCCACTCTGTGCCATTCAGTGCCACCTGGTGCCACCTGGGTGCCATCTGATGTCCCTTTGATGCCGCTGATGCCACTTTGGTGCCACTTTAATGCCACTTTTTGTCACTTTGGTGCCACTCAGTGCCACTCTGGTGCCATTTGGTGCCACCTGGTGCCACTTGACGCCCGTTCAGTGCCACTTTCGGCCACTTCGGTGCCACTTTGGTGCCACTTTTTGCTGATTTGATGCCAATCGGTGCCACTTTTTGTGACTTTTTGCCACTTTGGTGCCACCTGGCGCCCCCTGGTGCCATTTCGTGCCACTTTGGCGCCATTTCGGTGCCATTTGATGCCACTCAGTGCTGCTCTAATGCTACTTTGGTGCCACCTGCTGCCACTTGATGTCCCTTTAGTGCCACTTTTGGCCACTTTGGTGCCACTCGGTGCCACTCTGGTGCCATTCAGTGCCACCCGGTGCCACCTGGGTGCCATTTGATGTCACTTTGGTGCCACTTGGTGCCACTTTTTGTCACTCTGGTGCCACTCAGTGCCACTTTCATGCCCTGCAGTGACACCTGGTGCCACTCTGGTGCCATCTGCTGCCATTTTTTGTCACTTTGGTGCCACTTTGGTGCCACCTGGTGCCACCTGGTGCCATTTTTTGTCACTTTGATGCCATTTCGTGCCATTTTGGTGCCACCCGGTGCCATTTGATGTCTCTTTAGTGCCACTTTGGTGCCACTTTTTGTCACTTTGGCGCCATCTGGCGCCACTCTGGTGCCACTTGGTGCCATTTGGTGCCACTCTGGTGCCATTTTTTGTCACTTAGTGCCACTTTGGTGCCATTTGGTGCCATTTCGCCCCCGTTTGGTGCCCCTCCCCAGCTGGGCGTGGCCCTGGCGAGGCCCCGCCCCCCGCGGCTCCAGTGCGCAGGCGCAGGGACTGGGAGGGACTGGGACAAACTGGGATATACTGGGATGGACTGGGAGGGACTGGGACAAACTGGGACAAACTGGGACAAACTGGGAGAGACTGGGGGGAAAAATCCGGGGATTTTTGGAAAAAAAAAAAGGGAATTTCAGGGTTAAAAGTGGTGATTTTTTCAGGGTTAAAAATGGCGATTTTTTTTTTTAGGGTTAATAACGTGGATTTAGGGGTTAAAAACGGGACTGGTTTGGACTGGGAGGCACTGGAAGGGACTGGGTTATACTGGTTTGTACTGGGGGGGGGGAACTCCGGGGATTGGAGGGTAAAAATGGGGATTGAAGGGTTAAAATTGGGATTTTAGGGGGAAAATGGGACTGGGAGGGACTGGGTTGTACTGGTTTGTACTGGGGGGGATTGGGAGGGACGGGAGGGAGAAAATCCGGGGATTTTAGGGTTAAAAATGGTGATTTTAGGGTTAAAATGGGGATTTTAGGGTTAAAATGGGGATTTTGGGGTTAATAATTGGGGCCTTAGAGGGGAAAGTGGGGCTGGGTTATACTGGTTTATACTGGGAGGGACTGGGACAAACTGGGAGGGACTAAAGGGAAAAAAATCCGGGGATTTTAAGGTTAAAATTTGGGGATTTTACGGGGAAAAATGGGGATTTTCGGGTTAAAAATGGGGATTTTATAGGGGAAAATGGGACTGGGTTATACAGGTTTGTACTGGGAGGGACTGGGGGAAAAATCCGGGGATTTAAGGGTTAAAAAATGGGGATTTAGGGGTTAATAATGGAGATTTAAGGGTTAAAAATTGGGGTTTTAGAGGGGAAAACGGGACTGGGTTATACTGGGAGGGACTGGGACAAACTGGGAGGGACTGGGAGGGAAAAATCGAGGGATTTTGGGGTTAAAAACTGGGCATTTTAGGGTTAAAAATGGGGATTTTACGGGGGAAAAATGGGGATTGAAGGGTTAAAAATGGGGATTTTATAGGGGAAAATAGGACTGGGTTATACTGGTTTGTACTGGGAGGGACTGGGGGGAAAAATCCGGGGATTTTAGGGTTACTAAATGGAGATTTAAGGGTTAAAAATTGAGACTTCAGAGGGGAAATGGGAGGAAAAAATGTGGGACAAATGGGGAAAAAATAGGAAAAAAACAGGGGAAAATGGGAGGAAAAATAGGAAAAAAACCAGGAAAAAATGTGGGAAAAATGGGGGGAAATGGGGAAAAAATAGGAAAAAACCAGGGAAAAGTGGGGAAAAAACAGGAAAGAAAACAGGGAAAAATGTGGGAAAAATGGGGAAAAAGAGGAAAAACCCAGGGAAAAATGGGGAAAAATGGAGGGAAATTGGAAAAAATGGTGAAGAACTGGAAAGAACTGCAGAAAAATGGGGAAATTGGGGGAAAACAGGGAAAAATTGGGGAAACCAGGGAAAATCGGGGGGAAATGGAAAAATTGGGGAAATGGGAAGAAATAGGGAAAAATGAGAAAAAAAATTAGGGGAAAGAATGGGGGAAAAAGGGAGGGGAAAAGAGGGAAAAATAGGAAAAAATGGTGAAAATGGAAAAATAGTGAAAAAATGGGGAAAACTGGGTGGAAAGTGGTGAAAATATTGGGGGGAAATGGTGAAAAATGGGCTAAAAATGGTGAATATTTGGTGGAAAATGGTGAAAATTGGGGTGGGAAATGGTGAAAATTGGGTTAAAAATGGTGAAAATGGGTGGAAATGGTGAAAAATGGGCGGGAAATGGTGAAAATGGGTGAAAAATGGATTAAAATGGGTTAAAATGGTGAAAATTGGGTGAAAATGGTGAAAAATGGGTGAAAATGGGTTAAAAATGGTGAAAAATGGGTGAGGGACATCAAGATGGAGCCCGAGGACACCGAGGGTGACAATGCCACCCCAGGAACGGCCTTGGGGACACCGAGGGTGACAATGCCCCCCAGGAACGGCCTTGGGGACACCAGGATGGCCTGAGGGACACCAAAGTGGCCTCGGGGAGAACGATGGCCCCGAGGTCTCCTCAGATGTCTCCAAGGTCTGCAAGGTCCCCAATGTCCCCAAGGTGCCCTCACCCCAACATCTCCAATGTCCCCAGTGTCCCCAATGTCCAAACATCTCCAATGTCCCCCAGGTTTTCCAATGCCCCCAGTGTCCCATCACCCCAACATCTCCAATGTCCCCAACGGCCCCATCACCCCAACATCTCCAAGGTCCCCAAGGTTTCCAATGTCCCCAAGGTCCCCATCACTCCAACATCTCCAAGGTCCCCAATGTCCCCAACGGCCCCAACACCCTCCATATTCGCAAGGTCCCCAAGGTCTCCAAGGTCCCAAACATCTCCAGTGTCCCCAAGGTCCCCATCATCCCAATGTCCCCAGGGTCCTCAAGGTCCCCATTGCTCCAACATCCCCAATGTCCCCAGTGTCCTCCATACTCCCAAGGTCCTCAAGGTCCCCAACATCTCCAGTGTCCCCAAGGTCTCCAATGTCCTCAGTATCCCCAAGGTCCCATCACCCCAACATCTCCAGTGTCCCCAATGCTCTCCAATGTCCCCAAGGTCCCAAAGGTCTCCAACATCTCCGATGTCCCCAAGGTCCCCAAGGTCCCCAAGGCCCCAACATCTCCAATGTCCCCAGTGTTTTCCAATGTCTCCAATGTCCCATCACCCCAACATCTCCAGTGTGCCCAAGGTCCCCATCACCCCAATGTCCCCAAAGTCTCCAATGTCCCCATCACCCCAACATCTCCATTGTCCCCAAGGTCCCAAAGGTCCCCAACATCTCCAATGTGCCCAACAACCTCCATATTCCCAAAGTCCCCAACGTCCTCAAGATTCCCAAGGTCTCCAACATCTCCAAGGTCCCCAGTGTCCCCAAGCTCCCCAAGGTCCCCAAGATCCCCATCACCCCAACATCTCCAACATCTCCAAGGTCCCCAAGGTCTCCAAGGTCTCCTCACTCGTGTCCCCTCTCCCCCAGGCTCGTCCCCGGTGTCCTGCCACCCCATCCTGGCGGGTGACGCGCTGCTCCTGGTGGTGGCCCAGCTGCCCCGGGTGTTCCTGTGGGGGGCAGGTGGCTTCGCACCGCACGCAGACATCCCGCACAGGGACATCCCACACGGGGACATCCCGCACGGGGACATCCCGCACAGGGTCATCCCGCTCGTGGACATCCTGCACATGGACATCCCGCACAGGGACATATGGTTATGGGGGTCCATCAGGGTTATGGGGCCATGTGGTTATGGGGGTCCATCATGGTTATGAGGTTATGGAGGACCATCAAGGTCATGGGGCCATGTGGTTATGGGGGTCCATCATGGTTATGTGGTTATGGGGGTCCATCAGGGTCATGGGGCTCCATCAGGGTCATGAGGGTCCATCAAGGTCATGGTGGCTCAGCAGGATCATGGGGTTATGGAGTTCCATCAGGGTCATGGGGTTATGGGGATCCATCAAGGTTATGTGGTTATGGGGGTCAATCAGGGTCATGGGGGTCAATCAAGGTCCTCGGGGTCCATCAAGGTCATGGGGTTATGGAGGTCCATCAAGGCCATGTGGTTATGGGGGTCCATCAGGGTGATGTGGTTATGGAGGTCCATCAAGGTTATGGGGTTATGGAGGTCCATCACGGTCATGTGGTTATGGGGTTCTGTCGTAGGAAGGAGACCAGGACACCAGGTGGTTCATCACAGGTCCCGTTTATTGAAGAAAGCATCAAGCACTTATACAGCAAATAATAAACTCATGAATATTCTGTAAGCCAAGCAATCTATTGGTTAAACTATACCATGAACTCTTCCTCATTCCTTAGGGGTTACATCTCTCTTTTCTCATGTCTCTTTCACTATTTGTTATCCTACTGCAGCTAGGCCCAAGGACACTCTATCTCACAGGTGCAGGACTTGGAATTAGCCACGGCTTTGTACTTTTCCAATCTCCAGCCTCCTAAATCTCCCAACACTTCCCCTGTTTTTATTTTTTATGAAAAGCAAAATTCTATGGGCTAACTGTGTCACACTCTTTGCAACACAAAAACAGGCAATTCTAACAACTAAACAGTATTTCAAACATTATTCTCAGCTAGCAAGGTTTCTCTCTTACAAGTGATCTAAGCCAGGGAAACAAACCAAAAAGGCTGTCACTTTTTATAGGATATGCTATATAACAGACACAAAAAGAATTCTATGTGCTACAAGGCTCAAACGAAACTCAGGTGTGCTAATACAACTTACAAAAATAAGCTAAAGGAGTAACATGTGCGCAGGTTTCACCCGTGTCAATTGTCTGGTCAGTTTGCTTTCTATTCTCAAACAGCAGATATACTTCAAACAGGAATGGCTCTACTCACAAATGCTTCTGATTGTCCTTTTTTAACTAGAGTTTCTTTGATGTTCACAACAACATTTTACACACAAGTCATAAAAATAAACGCCTATCGTAAAAGGATAAATCTATCTAACATCACTTAATAGTACCTAGACTTAAAATACTTAAACTTAAAATATTTAAATTTAATAGAATTTAACATTACTTAAACTTATCTTTACTTAAACTTAACAGATTTTAAAATCAACAGAACTTACATGTAAAATCACTTAAATCTAACAAAACTTTAACAAAACTTAACTGACTTTAAATTCTACATAACTTAAACCTAATATAATTTAAACAGAATCTAGATCTACTTAAACTTAATAACACTTAAACTTAACAGGAGATAAACTTAACAAAACTAAACCTTAACAGTATTTAACATTTAATGGCACTTAATAGATAATTTAACTTAAACTACTTAGCAACTGATAATACTTACTATAGATATAAAATATAGCATTTACTATAACTTACTTACAGGCCTGATTCTAAAATACTAAACTAAAACAAGTTTCTTCATGTATTTGCTGCAGCATTTTTATACTTGAATGCACTTAAACACAAGAAGTTTGTTCAAGGTATACCTGTGGAAAAATGCTTTTAAATTCAGTGCTTGCTTTTATTTTTACCACATCTAAACAAAGCTTAAAATATACAAAAGCCACACTCATTACATCTTACTTCTACAACCACTTTAACACATTTTTAACATTTTTAAATTTTTTCAAAATATAATTCCAGAGTTTAATGTTCTACTGACTGAGTTAGTTGGGCTTCTGATATTTAAAGTCTCTGCTAGGAAAAACAAAAAGTCCTTTTAACTTAGGTGAAAAACATCTTGACCGTAATCTCCTCGGTGTCCTTTGTTTATTATCACTGGCTTCTTAATTGCAGTAGAAATCTTTCTTTTGTTGACAAGAGTCACATTTATTATGCTGTTAGGTCTCACACTGAAGCTTTTGTCGGGTGCGGGGCAGAGGGAGAGCGCTCCTGCTGGAAGAAGCGCTCCGGTCCCGCGGCGCTTGTGTCGGAGGGGGCGCCCATGCCGAGTTCGGAGCAGCACAGCCTCGCAGGCGTCCCGAGCCGCAGCTGCTGCTGTGCACTCAGACATGCTGAAGTGTATTGTATATCACCCGCCATGGCTTGCTCAGTTTCTTTGCTGACTTATCATCTTCTAACACTGCTTCCCACAGTATATCCCCAGATTTTCTCCATTCTGAAAGTTCATGTGTGTTAAGGAAAGTTTCTTCAGCGTATCCGTAGGCTAATAACAAATCTATCCCCTTTATCCCTCGCCATTCTAGATACGCGGCGGATAACTTATATGCTGCTTGCCTTTTCATACCTCTTTCGTGCGCACTCTTGCAGCTTTCCAGGCTCCGTCAGCACGTAAATGGCTTGAGTCACCGATGTGAACCCCAAGGGTGCTTCAAAATTCTGGCACCATCCTGGCTGCTCAGGACCCAACTCCAACTTCCTCGACCGTGGCGTGTTCTCCCCCTTTTTCTTTTAGTTGAGACGAGGGGTCAGTGTTCGGGGTCAACCATTTGTCATAGGAAGGAGACCAGGACACCAGATAGTTCATCACAGGTCCAGTTTATTGAAGAAAGTATCAAACACTTATACAGCAAATAATAAGCTTATGAATATTCTGTAAGCCAAGCAATCTATTGGTTAAACTATACCATGAACTCTTCCTCATTCCTTAGGGGTTACATCTCTCTTTTCTCATGTCTCTTTCACTATTTGTTATCCTACTACAGCTAGGCCCAAGGACACTTTATCTCACAGGTGCAGGACTTGGAATTAGCCACGGTTTTGTATTTTCCATTCTCTAGTCTCCTAAATTTCCCAACAGTATCCGCCAAGTGGAGTTGGAACTCTGGCCAAGTTCTGACTCAACTTAGATGGAATACCAGTCAACCCAGAACTTTTCCTGCGCCAAGGGGTCCAAAGGGTGTTTTGGGGAGAACATGAGTCCAGATATGGGCTCTCCAAAACACCCTAGTTTTAAAGTCAAACAGATTACAGATTCTGGGAGGACAATTTGGTGCTATGATGACAACACATAAGCTGAGCAAGTCCTGCAAGAATGCCCGAAGTCACAGTTCAATCAGCCCCCTGACAGATCGCCCTGGGTTTTAAATAAGTTCATATTTTTTTTTCGTAGAAAACCAGTTAGAGGTAATTAGTTTTTTGTGTGCGTTACATTGTTTAACTTTTCATTTGTTAAATATTTACACTCACAAGTTTGTTAAAAGTTGCTACAGTTGTTTGTTTTGTTGCAATTACAAGTTTGTTACTGTCCCACGAGGCAGTTTTAACATTACCGTTTCCTATGTTTTTAATAGGTCATGAAGGGGGGGGGGAATGTGGGTTTAATATATCGTGTTATCTGGGAGATCTCGCAATATTATACCTAACCCCTCTCCCTTTACTGTTGCCCTGCCGTTACCCCCGTTATAAATTACCCCTGTTGGCAGTTAATAAAGGCCATTTCACTGTCCACCACATTGGTGTCAGCGTGTCTTGGTCCATGTGGCACGGGTGCTGCCACAGAGCCGTGCTCGACCCGGGACACCACACCATAGCCCCTGTAGTGGCGGCAACGCTCTGTGATGTCACAGCCTGCTCTGTCATGTCACAGCCTTCTCTGTGATGTCACAGCCCATTCTCTAATGTCACACAGATGGTCTCTGATGTCACAGATGGAAACCACACAATGCCTATTGTGTGAGAAGAGGAACTAAAAGTTTACCAGCCTCCTGCCAGCTCAGCCTGCCCCACTGGAACATTGTGGTCCACGACCACCAGGGACCACCAGAGGGACACCAGGACAGAAGAACACATAGGAAAAGGGGAGGGGAAATATGTTAATGATTTTGGGGAAATTATTATCATATTTATGTTTAGTCTGGGAAAATCAATGAATATGTGTGCAATATACAGAATATAAACAGAAACTTTCCTGCACTCAGCCTGCAGGGCTTTGGGAGGAGCTGTCCCCCATGCATCCAGCTGAATAAAGAATGCTGATTCTTAATGCTATACTGGGGTTAAGGAGTTTTCTGTTTTGCTGAATTTTTGGTAACACTCCCACTGCCAAGGAAAGCTCTGTCTGCTACTGCTGTTCACAAACAGAGAAGGGCTGGTGGCAGATGTGGGGCTTTGAGGTTGCCTGGGGCACAGTGACCATGAAATAATTAAGTGTTCAATGTTCTGTGAAAGAAGGAGGGACAGGAAAAAAAACTTCTACACTGGAATTAGGAAGGGCAGACTTTGGCCTATTTAGGATGCTGATTTGGGGAGTACTGAATCATGCACTGATTTTTTTTAAGGAAAACATCCCTTAAAAACAAAGGGGTCCAGGAAGGATGGACACATTTCAAGGAAGTAATCTTAAGGGGGAAGGAGCAGCCTGTCCCAGTGTGGCAGAAGATGAGCTGGTGAGGAAAATGACTGGCCTGGCTGGCTGTGGAGCTTTTATGGGAAATCAGGGGGAAAAAAAGGACGCAACTTTTGACAGAAGGTCACGAAACTTAGGAAGTGTTTAAGAATGTTATTTGGTGATGCAGAAAGAAAAGCTGAGAAGCCAAAGCTCAATTAGAGCATTACCTGACCACTTCTGTAAACAATAATAAAAAATGTTATTACAAAAAAATTAATAGCAAAACATGGGATGAGGAGAACATCTACTCCTTTTTTGGATGCAGTGGAGAATACAGTAATTAAAGAAAAAAGGCTAAGCTACTTAACACCTTGTTTCTCTCAATTTTCGATATTAGCACAGGTTTTCCTCAGGACAAGTGTTCTCCTGAGCTGATGGATGGGCACAGGGAGCAGAACAGTCCCTGTAATCCCTGAGGAAGAAATTGTTGACGTGCTGATCCTCTCAGATGCTCACAGGTGTCTCCGGGACTAGATGGGATCCATCCTAGGGGGGTGGGCGAGCTGGTGGATGAGCTCCCCAAGCTGCTCTCCATCATTTCCCATCAGCAGGGAGGTCCCAGAGGACTGGAGGTGGCAGTGTGAGCCCATCCCCAAGAAGGGCTGGAAGGAGGATCTGGAGAACTCCAGGCCTGTCAGCCTGACCTGGGTGCCCGGCAAGGTTATGGAACAGATCACCTTGAGTGCCATCACAGGGCACCCGCAGGATGGCCGAGGGATCAGAGCCAGCCAGCGTGGACTTCAATATCTGCACTGATGATCTGCATGAGGAGACTGCGTCCAGCAACAGCAAATTTGCAGATGGCACTAAGCTGGGTGTGAATGTTGATCTGCTGGAGGGTAGGAGGGCTCTGCAGAGGGACCTGGACAGGCTGGATCCAGGGCCCAAATCCAACAAGCTGAGGTTTTACAAGTCCAAGTGCCGGGTCCTGCACTTTGGCCACAACAACCCCTGCAGTGCTACAGGCTGGGGACAGAGTGGCTGGACAGCAGCCAGACAGAAAGGGACCTGCAGCACTGTTGGACAGCAGGCTGGACATGAGGCAGCAGAGTGCCCAGGTGGGCAAGAAGGCCAGTGGCTGCTGGCCTGGATCAGGAATGGTGTGGCCAGCAGGATCAGAGCTGATGGACTCAGCACTGATCTGGCCCACGCTCTGCACTCAGACAGTGCTGCTGCAGCTCCAGAGAAGGAAACACAAGGGGATCACTGCAGAAAATTTCGCTGGGAGATCATTTAGCTCCTTTAAAGACACCAAGAGCACAGCCCCTCATTGACACAGTCTGTGGACACAGGGAAGGTGCAGAGAAACTAAATGAGAAATGGCACAAACAATGGTTTTACTTTGTGAACAATAATAAAAAACTAAAACACAGGGGAAAAAAAGGACAAATCCAAAAGAACTATCAAAGATGATTTATATTACAAATTATTTATATTACTTGGCCTGTCCCTGCTGCAGCCCTGGCACTGCCACCTCCAGGTTTGTCCCCGGCCCCGAGAGCACTCAGGCCCTGCAGCAACACCAGGGCCACCAGGGCAGCGGGGCAGGGCCACGGCAGCAGCACTGGCAACACCAAGTGCTGCTGCTGCTGGGCACAGCTGCTGGGCCAGCCCTGATCTGCCCCATCTCTGCACACAGACTCTGCTGCTGCAGCTCCAGAGAAGGCAACACAAGGGCATCTCTGCAGAAAACTTGGCTGGGACATCCTTTATTTCCTTTAAAGTCACCCAGAGCGCAACCCCTCATTGACAAAGTCTGTGGCCACAGGGAAGTTGGAGAGAAACAAAATGAGAAATGGCACGAACAAAGACATTTATTTGTGGACAATATAATATAAAGGAAAAAATACCTACAATCAAACCAACAATAAGATGACTTCTGTTAAAAGTGGTTTGCAGCAATTGGCCATCAATTTAATGTTCCTGAAAGCATCCAGTCATCAGTCTCCAGACTGCAGCTTTGAGCTCCTGGTTCCTCAGGCTCTAGATGAGGGGGTTCAGGGCTGGAGACATCACTGAGTATAGAACTGACAGGGCCAGATTGAGGGGTGGGGAGGAGATGGAGGGGGGCTTCAGGTAAGCAAATGTGGAAGTGCTGACAAAGAAGGAAACAACAGCCAAGTGAGGGAGGCAGGTGGAAAAAGCTTTGTGCCGTCCCTGCTCAGAGGGGATCCTCAGCACAGCCCTGAAGATCTGCACATAGGAGAAAACAATGAACACAAAACAACCAAATACAAAACAGACACTAACTGCAATGAGCCCAAGTTCCCTGAGGTAGGATTTGGAGCAGGAGAGCTTGAGGATCTGTGGGATTTCACAGAAGAACTGGCCCAGGGCATTCCCATGGCACAGGGGCAGGGAAAATGTATTGGCTGTGTGCAGCAGAGCATTGAGAAAGCCACTGGCCCAGGCAGCTGCTGCCATGTGGGCACAAGCTCTGCTGCCCAAGAGGGTCCCGTAGTGCAGGGGTTTGCAGATGGACACGTAGCGGTCGTAGCACATGATGGTCAGGAGGAAATACTCTGCTGACCGGAAGAAGAAAATCAGAAAGATTTGGGTAGCACATCCTGAGTAGGAGATGTCCCTGGTGTCCCAGAGGGAATTGTGCATGGCTTTGGGGACAGTGGTGCAGATGGAGCCCAGGTCAGTGAGGGCCAGGTTGAGCAGGAAGAAGAACATGGGCGTGTGCAGGTGGTGGCCGCAGGCTACGGCGCTGATGATGAGGCTGTTGGCCAGGAGGACAGCCAGGGAGATGGCCAGCAAGAGGCAGAAGTGCAGGAGCTGCAGCTGCCGCGTGTCTGCCAATGCCAGCAGGAGGAAGTGTCTGATGGAGCTGCTGTTGGACATTTACTGTGCCTTGGCATGGGAATCTGTAAAAAAGTAATCATGGCATAGGTGGGTTTGGAGAGGACTTTAAATATCCCAGCACAGTTTGGGGGCACTTTCCTCCCACTGCCTGCCCAGGGCTCTGCTGCCTGGAGTTGTCCCTGTCAGCAGCTGCTTCCCTGTGCCCAGGGCTGGGCCCTGCCAGTGCTGCCAGAGCCCAGCCCAGCCCTGGGGGCTCAGCTCTGCCCTGCAGACCCTCCCAGCTCTGGCACTGCCCAGGAGCAGCTCTGGCTCTGCAGGCTTCTATGGCAAAGTCAGAGCAACCCTGAGGAATCCAGAAAAAGCGACACTGCTGCTGCCATTGGCACCCTGTGCTAATCGCTGTTGCTGCCTGGTTTATTAAGATCACAGAGAATTTAATTTTCCAACCTTAACTGAGTGAGGAATATCTACGTGCAAAACCCAGACCACTCGATTAAAAAAAGCAGGATTTTCCCCTTTCTGCAGCCCCTACTTCACTATGCTCCCTGTAAAATCTACTTGGAAATATTCTACAGTCAAATGCCCTACTGGTAGCAGTCCTGAACAATGCAGCATCCTCCCCACACAAGGAGAACACTTCCAAGCCTTACCAGCTGTCTCCTCCCACCCAGATCTTGTACCCCAGTGCCGGGAGCAGCTGCCAGGCCTGGCTGAGAGCTGTCCCTGGCAGGCAGCAGAGTCCCTGCCCCAGCACAGCACCCTGGGCTGCAGGACCCTGCTCTGCAGGACAGCCCTGGGCACCCCAGGCTACTCTGCATAAGAGACAATCAGAAAATGTACTCACAGGGTCTGTAGGCATTGGGATGTTCCAGCTTTAGGAGATGGCTCCAGGAGCTGCAGCTGCATTGTCCTGCAGTCAGAGGTTCCTGTGCCAAGGGCTGGCAGTGATTCTGCCCCAGGAACCTCTCGGCATCTTCCCAGCCCTGACTGATTGAAGCTCTCTGTGCCTCTGTGCTGTGACTGGGGTGGCTGCAGGCAGTGCCCCAGCCCTGCTGGGCTGGCAGAAGAGCTGCTCATCAAGAGAAATGTGCTTTTGAAGCTCTTCTTGGTTACCAGGAGCTGCCTCTGTGCCAGGAGCCCAGCCCAGCTCAGCAGCACAGACACAGCACAAGGACTTTAATGAGCCTCTGGGGCTTTGTGCTCAGGCCCTGGACATCAGTCCCTGAGAGGGAGCTGAAGAAACTTCTCCTGAACTCCAAGTCAGAATCCAACTCCAAACTTTCTTGGACTTTTAATGGGTCCCACTGAGAAACACGACTGAGAAAGTGTCCCCAGGTCACAGGCAGAGCAGAGAACTGGAGGCAGTGTTGACATGTGGGGACAAAGAGAAGGCAAGTCTTGGTGCCCTGGGGGACAGCAGTGTCTGTGCCACCAAGGGCTGTGAGGAGAAACCTTGTCCTGAGGCACTGGGGCCTTCTGGCACAGCCCCAGCCAGGCTGGGCACTGTCAGCCCCTTGTCCTGCCCTCAGTATCCCCCCCTAGCCCACATCCCAGTGGCCTCAAGGATCTGCTGGAAGGAGTCCCTGGGGAGCTTTGCTCAGCAATGGCCCTGGGGGCTCCTTCATGCTCCCTGCAGGGACTGCAGGTTTTTTAAAGGACTTTGGGTTTGGCTTTTGCCTTGGAGTCTCTGAGAGGTTTGAGCAATCATGGCCTCCAATTATCTGCAGTAATTATTCCCTGGAGAGGCTTTCTCAGTAACAACACCCATTGGGGCTCATTAGTACTTCAGAGTACTTCAGTTATTTTAAGGTACTTGGTGTTTCCCTTTTGATACGGACTCTGTCAGAGGTTTGTGCAATCATGGCCCCGATTATATGCTTTAATGACTCCCAGGAGAGCTTTGTACTGACACTCAGTGGGGCTCATTAATGGCTTTAGATACTTAAGGTTTTTAATGTACTTTATGGATTTAAGAGTACTTTTAGGTGCTTTTAAGGATTTCCTTGCCCACACTGAGTCTCTGAGAGGTTTTTGTGCCATCCTGACCTCCAGTTCTCTCCTCCAAGGAGTCCATGAGGAGCCTGTGTTGGGTATCTTCCCTCTTTCTGTTTTACAACCAAGATGGAACTGAAAGAATTTTGTAAGACTTTCTAAAAGCATCCAAACAAACATGGGAAAATTAACAATACAACAACAGCTAAGAAAATTAAATGTCCTGTTTTCGATAGACATCATCCAACCCTTTAGTCCCTTGGATTGGCAGAGTTCATTGACCCAGTCTTTGTTTTCCAGTTGAAGCTTCTTGAACTCTTCATTCAGTACTTGAATGCTCTTGTGGATTGACTCGCTGTGGCTGGAGAAGTTCATGCAACACATACCCTCAGAGTCTACACAGCCATGCCCATGTGCCCAGATTAAAAATTCTATCGCTGTTCTGCAAGGTAGCATGTCTGATGGTCTCTATGTCTGAGAGCAGGCCACTCAGTGTGAGGGAGGTAGCACTGGTTTGCTTACTTAACAGGCACCCAAGATGGTCTGATTGTCCTAAAGCTTTAGGTGCAGCCACCCAAGGTAGTCCAAACTGGGGGTACTACGATGCAATACCTGCATTAAATCTTACAAAGCCATCTCTTTGATATCATCCAATACTTCTCTGGGGATACCTGCTGCTTGATCATCTGGTCGGCTTTGCTGTCCTTCTCCAGCTAGATGGTTGATTGTCAATTCTGCCCTTGCCTCATTATTAGCATAGTCTACTATTAATTGATTTAGTAAACACTTCCATCCCCCTTCCCACAGGTTGTATTCTGTAGGAGACAACAACATGGTCCTAATACATTTTAAATCATAGGGAGTTATGATGTGCTGTAAACATGGCCCTCATTAGGCCATTAAAACAAAGTAAGTCCTTCCTATGGTCTTTAGTTGCCCTACACAGATCCTTGATTTCCCTGTAAAACAATGGCTGATACCTGGGATTATGTCCCCTTCTTTCATAACATACGGGAGCAATGAGGGGTTTTGAGACAATTTGCCAGTGTCCTTCCTTAACTGCTTCCTTCCAAATCCTTTCCTAGGGACCTTCTGGGGTTGAGGGGCAAGGTGGCTCTGGGGAATCCAAACTGTCTTCCGGGGAGGAACAATAACTTGGAGGAGAAACATGTGGATTAGAAATAGTGTGACAGTTGGCCTTAGTATCTTTGACCATGGGGTAATATTATTGCTGGAGGGTGAGGCAAAGGGCACTGCCATTTTGTCAGGTGTTGGGGAGGAAGGGACTTGATTTACAATGGAGGACTTCCGGGGTAGAGTTCTGGAGGCATTGCCCGGGGTGAAAGTGGAATGACTGAATGTAGGGACATAACCCACAGTTGTGGGGAAGGAGTCTGGAGGTTTGTTCAGGGCGGAAGAGAAGGTTGTGGTAGCAGGAAGTGGAGGAGCCAAGATGGAGGGAGGATGATCTGGCTCCCAAGCCACATTCAGGCTCCTTCCATCTTGAGTCTCCAGGGCATGATGCTCCAAGACTGCGTGGCCATTGCCATCTTGGACCATTGTGGAAGGTCTGAGAAAGGCATGTTTGAGGGGAGGTCTTGAGTTACGAGTGACCAACGGATTGAGTTTTTGAGACATTGATTGCTGCTGAAGGGTCTCAAGGATGGTATGGAAGATGGGGAGTATGTGGGCTGCAATGGGCTCCCTTTTGATTGAAAGCTTGTACAGTTTAAGTCCCACTGAGTCCTAAAATTAAATGGTATGGATTTCATCAGCCGAGGCATCTGGGAAATTTTTAATGATCCACCTCATGATTGATTTTAATTTGATCTTTGAAAATATTTTGTCAGGATCTGTTAGAATTAACTTAAAGCATCCATATATGCTCCTTTCTTCTTTGGACATCTGGCTGCCCATTTTTCTCCTTCTCCGCCTTAGGGGCAACAGCCACCAGAACACACCACATCGATAATGGGACTTGGGTGCATATTGTAAAAACACAGTGGCAAAATGGGCAATAAATGTCTTGCATTTCCCCAAACCCACCTGCAATCCTATGCAGGTGAAACCGTTTTTGCCCCTGCCGATCCCGGGCCGAGGTCCCTCGAAGCAACAATGAATCCGCCAGGCCTGGCACAATCCAAAATCCCGGGGAACACTGACCTATCCATCAGCTAACCCCAGCTGATGTGACTGACACAGTGAGCCCTGAATGTCATGGTGCCTGTTTGGGTGCCAAATATCACAGTGAGGGTGGCTGCGACAAACCTCTCTGAGTCCCTGCCTTCAGCCGGGCGAGGGTGGCAAAAATGAAAAGGAGTGGATTCGATGGAGTTTCCCAAAAAAGAACTTTAATTAAAGGGTGAAAAACAATAAACATGGGCAGTACAAGGGGCAGGATCCTAAAACCTGAGACAAAGAGGAAGTCACAACATAGACACATGGGGCTAGAAAACTAGAACAATAACCATATAGAAGAAACAAGTAACCAATAAACCAATACAGGAGTAAAACTTGGACAACTTAGCATAACAACAATAAAGGCTTATGGGAAAAGTCTCAAGCTCACCCTAAGTAAATCGAGTGATTCCTAGAACTTGAAACTCACACCCAGTTCTTCCAGGGTAAAATCTGTCTGACTCTGAGTTACAGCTGGGCTAACTCCCACACCGCTGCTTTGCTCTGGCCCCTTGGGACCATGCCGCCAAACAGTGCCACAATGCTATTCTTGCTTCCGCAAGGCTCTGAGTGTCACAATGGCCCCTTCATTTCACAAGGCTCTCAAATGTCACATTGGTCTCCATAGGAAGGAAACCACAGAGCCCCAGTGTTTCAGGAGCTGATGAACAGCAGCCATCTAAGAGGCCAAGGTAAGCCTGACCTGTCTGTCCTGGCAGGTTTACTTGGAGCAACCCCTGCATATTTGAAATCACAAATGCGGAGTCCTAATTTAGGACATTTGTGCCTGGAAAAGTGGAATTTTTTTTCCATAGAAAGAAAAGCACAGAGCCCTTTCCAGTGTTTGGAAAATAGATGAGTGCTGCCACTCAGGAGTCAATGACCAGCCAGACTTGTCTGTCCTGGCAACTTTAGTTACATCCGTACTTGGGGCTAACCGATGCACAGCTGTCTCCTCTGTATGATTTGTTGAAAAGAGACTCTGATCTAAAGTCACCTCGCACACTGACCCCTGAGGCATGTAAGGTGTTGGAGGTGGTTCAGCAAACTGTTTTGGCTTGCCAAGTTTATCGCATTGATCCCTCCGTTGATGTCACTGTGTTCCTCACCACTCCAGATTTATATCCCACGGGCATCATTGGCCAATGGAGTGACAAATGGTCCGATTCCTTGCATGCGTTGGAATGGGTTTTCCTGCCCCATCTGCCGCAGAAGACAGCAATGCATTGTTTGAGCTGATTGCTCACTTGATAATCAAATGCCAGCAACGGTGTTTGCAATTGATGGGTGTGGATCCCGCAAAGATCATACTCCTGGTGCAACGGGGGATTTTGACTGGAGCTTTCCAAAAATACCCAGGAACCTGTGCAAGGACCCACCGTCTTCACTGACGGTTCAGGGAAAACAGGAAAGGCTGTTGTTACCTGGAGGGATGGAACTGAGTGACAGGTTCTGGAAGCTCATGAGGATGGGTCAACCCAATTGTTGAACTGAGGGCTGCGGTCATGGCATTTGGGAAATTTTCCCAGGAACCTTTCAACTTGGTCATGGATTCCGCCTATGTGGCCAATACTGCACAGAGTTTGGGTCATTCCGTTTTGAAGGAGGTCGGTAATCTTGCCTTGTATCATTTATTGAAGACCTTGTGGTGTGCCATTCAGGCCCGGGTTCATCCATTCTGTGTTTTGCATGTGAGGAGTCACACCAATTTGCCAGGCTTTATAGTGGAAGGTAATGCGAGGGCTGACAAGTTGGCTAACCCAGCGTGGGTAGCGCCTCAGCCTGATACACTCATGCAGGCCGAGGCATCACATGGGTTTTTCCACCAAAATGCACATACCTTGCAGAAGCAGTTTCAGCTGATGCCAGCTAAGGCTCGTGACATTGTTGAGTCATGTGATGACTGCCATGCACTTGCTCCGCCTTTGCCGGCTGGGGTAAATCCCAGAGGCCTTAGGGCCTTGGAGCTTTGGCAGACCGATGTCACCCAGGTTGCCGAGTTTGGCCGGCTCAAGTATGTGCATGTCACTGTGGACATGTTCTCCTCTGCGATGTGGGCTTCGGCTCACACTGGGGAGAAGGCCCGTGACGTCCTTGCCCACTGGAGGCTGGTCTTTGCCGTTCTGGGCATACCTTCTGCTGTGAAAACCAACAATGGTCCTGCTTACGCATTGCAAAAGTGCGGCAGTTCCTGCAGTTGTGGGGTGTCTCGCACAAGTTTGGTATCCCTCATTCTCCGACTGGTCAAGCTATTGTAGAACACGCTCATGGTACTCTGGAGCAGGTTCTTCAAAAACAAAAACGGGGAATGCAGGGTGAAACCCTGCACAGTCGGTTGGCAAAAGCTTTGTGCACAATCAATCATCTCACTGCTCCGCAGAACTCAAATAACCCAGTCATTTTGAATCACCATCTCTCGTTGCAGGCTGTGGACGAGGCACATCAGCCTTGAGTGAAGGTACAGGTGCAGAATTTAGTCACCAAACAGTGGGAAGGTCCCTATGTCCTTATCGCTTCGGGGCGCGGGTATGCTTGTGTATCCACACACACTGGGGTACGCTGGGTACCTTTGAAGTGTGTTCACCCTGACCTGCAACCGCAGAGACAGAATCCAGCTGATGAGCAAGATGGAAACCGTGACCAACCTGGAAGGCATCAAGCGGGGGAATCATTGAGTGATGATTCGGATGCAGATGATGAGAGTGATCACTCTGATGATTCCTCTGCAAGTGGACACTGAACAGTGTTCATGTTTTCTTTATCATATTGTTCATTTCGGTTTTTTTCATTTTTAAAGGAAAACGGTGAGATGTTGCCCTGGTTTTTTAAGATTTTCTAAGCCTTCTGATGTTGACATTCTTGTAGTGAACTTTCTCACACACTTTCTATAAATAACTCATTGTTTTGCATTCCTTTATGGAGGAGGAGACAGTTGATGGACTGTTGGTTTGTCCAGTGTCATTGGAGAGGTGTCACTGTCACCCTCCAATCCACTGTCACTTTTGGAAAACTGTAAATGTTGGAGTCAGAATATAAACTTCCCCTTTTTTCTTCACCATGAGAACAACGATGTGAGCTAATGTTCTTTTGTGTCCGAGAGTGACACTCCTGGGCCAGCAACTCCCTCTGAGTGGGGCCTCTCCCATTTGCTGCACTCGAGGATCCTGAACAACAACAGAGCCTGGGCTGATCCCCCCACTCCTCCAGGCTCAACCCTTTGCCCTCTGGGGAGATGCCAAAGGATCCACAGTGAGTATTCCCTTCCCTCAGGGGAATTGCTCACAGGTGCCTGGCACTGACTCTTTGTGTCTGTGTGCACACAGGAGTGCCTGTGCTGGGGAAATGTGGCAGAAATGCTGCTCCCTGAGAGGTTGGAGTGCCTTGGATAGCTGAATCAGTCAGGCGTGTAGGTAAGGTTAAGTCACAAGGTCTAAGTGAAGTTAAATGATGCTAAACAGTATTTAACTTCAATTATAACCTATGACTTAGCAATTTAAAAGAGGACTAACACTTAACAATATTTAACTTAGCTTATAACTTATAATAAACGTAAAAACTTAGCAAAAAAATGACTCTTAGCAGCATTTAACTTCACTTAGACACTTGACAGCCTTATGGAACCAAGGGGCCATTGTGACACTGAGGGGACTCATGAAATCATGGAGATCATTGTGACACTATGAGGCCCCATGGAATAAGCAAAGCATTGTGACACTGCAGGGCCTCATGGAAGCAGTGAGACCATTGTGACCCTGGGGGTCCCCATAAACCAAGAGCACCATTGTGATACTGTGGGGCCTTTTGAAACCAAACATCCTTTGTGACACTGCAGGGCTGCATGGAACCAAAGGTCCATTGTGACATTGCAGGGCCTCCTGTCATCAGTGGTCCATTGTGACACTGGGCCACCAAAGGAGACCTTGTGACACTGCAGGGCTTCACAGAACCTGGAGGCCATGGTGACATTGTGGAACTCCATTGAACCAAGGGTTCATTGTGACACTGCAGGCCTGCATGGAACCAAAGCTCCAGGGTGACACAGAGTGGCCTCCTGTCATCAATGGTCCACGGTGACACAGTGGAACCAAAGAGACCATTGTGACGCTGCAAACCCCCAGGGTCCGAAGGTCCATTGTGACATTGCAAGGCTCATGGAAAAGAAGAGTCACATGACATTGTGGGACCTGGGGAACCACAGAGACCATTGTGACACTGCAAGGGCTGATGGAATCATTGGGATCATTGTGACACTCTGGGGCCTTCTGGAACCCAGGAGCCATTGTGACACTGCTGGACTCCATAGAAACAAGGCACCATTATGGCACTGTGGGGCCTCATAGATCCAAGACACCATTGTGACAGTGTGGTGCCCCATAAAACCAAAGGAACAAAGGACAGATCTGGTTGGTTTGGCCTCCCAGGGGCCACCTGACGGGTCCAGCTGACCCTGGCATGTTGAGGATCTCATCTGCTGCTGAAGCACAGGGACTCCATGCTTTCCTTCCTATTGTTTTGCTGGGAAAAGAAGAAACCTCACAACTTTATAAAAGTTGTAAAGCTCGGTATGTTTATTTAGGGCGCCGGACGCATATGGAGAAAATTCTCCTCAAAAGGCATGCGTACCCCTGAAGATCTCAGGTCTCCTTTTATCCCCCGTTCCAAATGCACATGTATACAGTTTCACAATAGGTTCATACATATTCATTCTGCGTGACATTTATCGCCAGTTCTTCTTTATCAAAGGAATTCCTAGGTCGGTGGCAAATTGACCTCGTGGTCTTTTCTGTTTTTCTTTCTCTTTCTCCTTGCTGTCTCGGCATGCGAGTTTTTCCTTCAGCTTTGGCCTCACAGACTTTTCACCGCTGCTAGACAATTCACCTAACTCAGAATGGATCTCTACTCTGTCTCATTCCCCCCTTTCCTAGGAAATAAGTAAATTCTTTTACTTAATGAAAACCTTCATGACAATAAGTGTCTTTTAATTCTTCACTACGTACGTTTGATAAAGAGGTTAGTACAGCCATTTGTTGTAGTATTCTCCAGTTCCAAATTAACAATATAATAGATAATCTTAAGCTTATCTCAACTAATATTAGTAAAACTACAATGGGGTGCCACAACTTTTTAAAGATTCCATTTTCAGTTGGTGACAACCCAAAGATCACATCTCACCAGTGATGATCTATATTTTGTTTTATTCTTTGTAGAACTCTGGTAATCTCCTTTGTATCATGTTGGACAGTAATTAAGGTTTTCTTTCCACTTTCTTGGATTTCTTTCAATTCTCCCAATAGGTCTTGGTGCTTAATTAATTGTTTCACTAATGTAAGGTTCATCCCAATAGGGGTAGGTGGTAGTCTGTGATACAGTGTGTAATCGGATTTAATCAGCTGGTGAGATGTTACTGGTGCCAAATACGAAAAATCACACCCAATAATCTTAACAAAATTACAAATACAGAGATTAGAATGGTTTCTACTAGACAGAATAACATCATTGCTATCAATTTGTACAGCAGCACAAGCAGTTCTCAAGCATACACCCATTTCCAGTATATACGAGCACAGTTCTCTGGTCAGTGGCTGGATGAATTTCAAAGTGACAAATACTCTGTTCAGTGTCCAAACACACATCCTGAGCATTAATAGTATTGCTTTCACAAATGAATCCCATCTGTTCTCTAGTAATGCAGGATTCCAAGTTTGCTGTCTGCCACTTTCCATTCATCTTTCGTGCCCACACCCTATGTTCTGAAGGATAGAGTATTGTTTTTTCATGGTTTAATCCTAGGGCAATGATGGGATGGATAACATAAACAGTGGCATTATGTATGGAAGCACAAAGGCAGTTGCCACATTAGAAACAGGATCACAGGTGAAATTCACCATAGTCCGCCAGGATTGAAATTTCCTTTCAAAATCAATTGCATTATCCAACACAATTTCTTGAATTTCAGCTGGAAAATTACCTTCACCCTTTTCCCATATGATCAGAGCTGCTGTTGCTTGTATCCATAACTGTGCTTGTATACAACTGAAAGCTAAAGACACATTATCTTGAACTATACTAAGTGCTTCTACTATCAACTTGTGGTCTTGGTCCCCGGCCTTTTCATACTTCCTTACTTTGGCAGTACTTTTGAAATCTGTCATTGGCTAGTTCCTAATGCCAATAGAGATTACTATAAAGGCTGCTTTAATTTTGTTAGACCACTTGCTGCAGTGGCCAGTTTATTCACTAGTATTTCTGAATCAATTCTATTTAAAACTCTTAATCTTGTCTCTAATATGCCAGTTAGATGTTTGTTATGGGGAACAGGAACTGCTTTCTGTTTATGATCATCCCTCTCTGCCAGAGGGATGTGCTGGGCTCACACTGCAAATTCAGCCACACTTCACAAGTGTATCTGACAGAGGTTTAGGTCATATTTGAGGCAGATGTTTGTTCTGAAATGTAGAGACCTCAGGAATCTCCTTCCCCCTCCAGAGCACCTGATTTCCCAGATGTGTGGCAAGCAGGAATGTCTCTCCTGGTCTACGAAACCTCACCCACCTTGCCCCTAGCTTCAGGTCCAAGCCTCAAGTAAATAATGAAGGGGAAGTCTGAGAGAAGAGCCTAAATTCATTGCAGTGCCTCAGAAGAAACTGGGATCAGGTTTCTGCTACTTGAAACACTCAGCACAAAAGTGATGCTCAAAATCCTACAGCCTGCTGCTGAGCTCTGAGGGGGAGTCTCTCTCTACCTCTTTTAAGCAAAATCCAACTGCCTCAGACTGGGACAATCACTGATCCAAATCTCAGTAGGAAAAGGGATAGCTATAAATAAAGAAAATCACCTTTCTTGCTTGGGTTAATTTACTACCTGCAGTTCAGCACCCTTTACCAGTCATTGCCTGAGTGTTCAGCCAACCGGCTTGGAAAATGACCTAAGGAGCTGTTGTTCAGTCACATTCTTTAGTTTGGGTAGAGTCTGAACTAGTATGGGGTGTATAAGGCCTTGCTGTGGTAAAAAGTGCAGAGTCCACTTTGAATTCAAATGAAAGTCTGATAGTAATTCGAGCTCAAAGGCAGGTCACTTCTACAGGCTGTATCAAGGTGAATTTACGCCAACAGTCTGATTCACTTAGGTTATCACAGACTTCCTGGTGTTCATATACACCAGGGGACGTTCAGACACTAATTACATCTGGTCTCTCATAAGCTACCCTATTGATGACCTGGCACCCTACTTTGATTTCTTCTCCTCTGATTCCTTGAAGAGTCCACAGTTCCTGTTCTTGCCATTCTTGCTCCTCACATACCTGATTCTCGTGGATTACTACAGTAGATATGTTTAAATCTTTTATCTCAGAAGGTTTTCCTATGGATCCAGTATACTGATTAAATGCCAGGGACATTTAGCATTACTTTGAACAGAGGTACTCTCAAGTTCTGAAACTTCAGTTATGATTACACACAATACAATTCTACAAACTAAAATATGAGCTACTCCCGACCGCAATATACTCATTTTGCCCGAGTAAGTTTTAATCTCAGTTCATTGTCTCCTGGCGTCACTCCTTAAGGGGTTTCTGGGCCTTCTTCACCCGAGAGTGATGGATCCAGGCATTCTGCTCCTTGATTTTGATTGCAGTAAAGGTGGTGAGAAGTACTCGCAGTGGTCTGTCCCACTGTGGTTCCGAAGTCTTCTCTGTAAGAGACTTAACATATACATCATCCCCAGGCTATCTAACTCCCTGCTCCGAATTCCAGCCACATGTTTCTCAATTACTCTGAGCTGTTTGCTTAATGCCACCATGTAGGTGGACATTCCCTTTGTATTCTATATGGTCTTCTATAAGGCATTCCAAAAGGACTCAGCATTTTTTTAGCTCAAGGTTTAGTTTGAATTTGCAATAGTGCTAGTGGAAGAGCTTGGGCTAGGGTAGATTAACTTCTTGCTTCAGTCTTATGATTTGCTGCTTAATCAAATGATTCATTCTCTCCACCTGGCCGCTTGATTGGGGGTGGTATGGGGTGTGAAGTTCCTGATCTATGCCCAGATGGCTACTAATCTGTTGCACTATTTTGGAAATGAAATGTGATTCTTTATCTGAGGATATCGTGGCTGGAACTCTGAAGCGTGGTATTATTCCTTATAAAAATAATCTGGTCACCTCTTGAGCTTTGACAGTTCTGGTGGGGAATGTTTCTGGCCACCCTGAAAATGTATCTATCAATACCAGTAAATACTGATACCCCCCTTTCCTTGGGAGTTCTGAAAAGTTAATTTGCCACTGCTGTACAGGCCCATGGCCTCTCCCAGCCTGACCAAGTTTTGGCCGGGGGCGTATTTTGGGGTTAGTCTGGAGGCAAGGATCACATTGTCGGCTTACCTGAGTGATAGTGGCATATAAATTCCTGACAACGATACAACGATTGTTTCAATCAGATGTGTGTTCTAGAAAGCCTGTGGAAATTACTGCTTCAAAGTCAACACTTCATTTCAATGCACTCTGTATCACTCGCAGCCTTGGTCATTTCGAAAAGGAGCCACACTCTATAAAAGCCTTCTAAGTAGTTAGGCCCTAGTGTGTTTTCTAGTGCCCTTCCTTCACTAGTAACCATGAAAATGGGAAGGGATTACTAGCTCTCTTTCAATGGTAGCCCACCCCTTGCAGTTGTACGTCTCTTTTGATTAGTATTATTGTATTATGGCTTACCTTCGAGGAAAATCTGTACCTCACCCTTTGCTGCTTTCTTTGCCTCTCCATCCGCCAGCTCATTTCTTTCCTCCAATTTTAAGCTCACTCTCTAGTGTGCCTTAATATGCCTTTTCAGGTAGCTGAACTGCTTCCAGCAGCTGGATTGTCTCTTCTTTCCCTGTGAGGTCAGCAGTCCCCTCTCTTTCCAGATGGCTTCATGTGCATGTATGACTCCAAATGCATTCCTTGGGTCTATGTAGATGGTTATTCTCCTCCCTTTTGCCCTTTTCAGGGCACGGGTCAGGGCAATTATCTCAGCCTTCTGTGCAGAGGTACCTGTTGGTAAGGGTCCAGACTCGATTACTTCTCTGCAGGTAGTCACCGTGAACTTTGCAATGTCGCTTTCCTGTCAGTGAACCAGGTCTCTGCGTCGTCCGGAGGAGCGTCCCTTAAGTCTGGGCGGCGGGAGTAGGTAGCTTCGGTGGTCTCTAGGTAACTATGGTGTCCACTGAGAAAAGAAGCTGAGTTGACAATATTAGTCACCACTATCTCTATATCGTCTTGCTCTACCATGATGGCCTGGTATTTCAGAAACCTCTGTGGTGACAGCCAGTGGCCACCCTTTACTTCCAGTGCTGCGGACACTGTGTGGGACACTAGCACAGTCATTTTTGTCCCAGGGTAAACTTGCATGCCTCTTGAATATTCAGCAGGACTGCTGCTACAGCTCTGAGGCAACCTGGCCATCCTTTGGCTGTTGCATCTAGTTGCTTAGAGAAGTAAGCAACTGCCCTTCAGTAAGGGTCCAAGTCCTGAGCCAGTATTCCCTGGGCAATTCCTTGCGTGGGAAAAATAGAAAGAATGGTTTACTTACATCTGGAAGTTTCAAAGCTGGAGCTGACATGAGGGCACTCTCTCTAGCTGGCGAAAGGCCCATGTGGTGTCTTGTGTCCACTGGAGATCTCTGTTTCCATTGGCAATAAGAGCATAGAGGGGTCTGGCGAGCAGTCCATAATTATAAACCCACAGCTGGCACTACCCTGCCATGCCTAAGAAGGTTCGGAGTTCTTTCATTGTCTGGGGTTTCAGGGTTTGGCATACGGCTTCTTTGCTTTAAAGTCTGCTGCTCCGCACTCACTTCTTACTCCAGGTAGATTACCTTCTGTTTCACTGCCTGTGCCTTTTTCTTTGAGACTCTGCATCCTTGGAGTCCTAGGAAATTCAAAAGGCTTACCGTCCAGGCTTCTCTCGCTTCCCTCATCTGAGTGGCTACTAGAAGATCATCCACGTACTGCAACAGCCTCCTTTCCTCTTGTGGAGCTTCCCGGGACTCTGGGTCTTTGCAAGCTGTTCTCCAGTCGGAGTGGGGAATCTTGAAGCCTTCAGGCACATGGACTATGTGAGCTTGAGTTTGAATGCAAAAATTTCCTGGCTGGCTTCGTGGATAGGGAGGCAAAAGAAGGCATCTCTTAGGCCGAAAACAGTGAACCAGGTTAGCTCAGGTGTTAAACAAGTCAGTAAGGCATATGGATTTGCTACCACAGGGTATAAATTCTGTGTTATCTTATTGACAGCCCTTAATCCAGTACTATCAGTTATTGGGCTGATTCCTTCCTTATTTTCCTTTTGAGGGTACTACTCAGTTCTCACTAGTTGTGTTCTTTCCTTAAACTTGATGCTCATGGGGGAGCATCTTTCACTCTCCCTGGTACAGCAGAGGCCCATACCCTTGAAAACACTTGTTTACTTATTCTAATATCTCCTTACTTATGTCTTTCTTAATTTCAGTGTCTGTTAATGTTAAGCCTAACATCTTTATATCATTTGCCTCCAGAGTAACCTTTCTCATTTGAGAATGTTTAGCAAATTGAGCAAATTGTACAAAAGCTTTTAGGTACACATAGTACACATATTACTTTAAAGGTTTGCACAAGGATGCCTTCTCAGACTGGCCAGTTGTTCAGTTGTTCCCCACACTGCAACATAAACATTCTCCACAGGTACTAAAGTTTTATTTAAAACTGAATATATGGCCCTTGTGTCAACAAAAATTCTTCCCTTTTGGGGAGGTCATCTTTACCCTTCCTCCCTTACCTTGGGAGGAGCCTTTAGCAAATCATATGTACTCATTTTGTGAACTGTGATTGCTTTGCATTTCAGCACGATAATCCTTGCCTGATTTCATACGTTGCTATTCTATGCTGCATGCTGAACAACATGTTTGATTTGCTTTCTCTTTGCCTTGTTTTCCCTTTTCAAGAAATCTGGGTGATTTCTTAAAACACAAAGACATTTCAGCATACAAAACTCTATCCCATTTATCCTCCTATTTTAAAACAGTACTAACAGCAATGAAGTATTATAAATCTTTTTATTTTCTGAGCTGCTCCTACTGGCAGCCTTCTCCCAGTGAGCCCCTCCCAAAAGGGGCTAATTTAGGAACCTTTTTGCTCTGGTCAGTTCCCATTATTTATTTCTCCTTGCCCTATCTCGCTTCCACTCAAACCTTTTTACAGACCTTCACAGTAGTTTCTCAACTTTCCTCCTATACACACAGCTCCAGGTGGCAGGTATCAGATGTGGTTCCCACACACAAGTTCTAAGACCTTAGGTTCTGAATCCGCTTGACCAGAAACCTCTAATTTACATGTGCCCTGACACTTATTAGAACAGCAAAACCAGTGTTTCTCATAAACACTGCACTGCAATAATAACTGCACATCTAGCTTTTGCTCACAGGCCATTCCTGTGTTCCCTGGGGAGATGGGGCAGCCAGAGCTGTCCCTGCGCCCAGGGGACAGCCACTGTCACCTCACACAGCATGCTAATCAAAAACATGATATAAACACTATATTCTGATCAAACAAAATATCAGTCTTTTCTAGTTCTCTTCTTGCACAATCTAATTAAGCCCTGTGTCTACTTACACTTGTTTTAGTGCTTTGCAAAAAGGCTGTGCTAGTCACAGTTGAAACTCTGATATGCCCTCAGACACAAAAACTCGCACCCGCACCCCCCCTTTATCTCAAATTCGCTAGAGCCAAGGCTTGAATTGCTGTGAGGGGGGGAATTCTTGGAATTCCTTTAACTCTATCGTAATTAAGCATAAATCACCGTACTATAGTTCTCCTATGTAAAATGCCACTCTTGTTGCAACAAAATCTTAAAATCTCCACAAACACTACTATACAATCTGAGAATCAAATTACCACAATGCAGCGGAAGAAAATCACCACACAAAACCACTGGGAAAGGGCATATCTCTCAAAGTGCTCGCTTTTCTCAACACAACACAGCATACCATAATTCAGCATTTACTCACATCAATTTTCTTGGACACAATCAAAATCAAACATCCAAGGCAAAGGAACTCTCTGAGCTCATACTCATGGTTAAAATGTACCAGATCTACACAAATCACTACATTAAAACACGATAAATACCATCACTGACATTCTTCCACTCGCTTCTCTGCGGGGCACTTCTGTCCCTGCCCCCGCAGCCTGCTGCAGCCAGCGCCTCAGGCCTCACTTGGCTGCTTCCAACACGGGTAGTACTCACCCCCCTGCACTGTAGATTTATTCTCTTTTATACACCATACACTTATACACTTGCACGATTAGAAATACAGTGCACCGACCACACAATGTACACATTAACCATACAGCGACACAGTGTCCGGACATCACACACACGCAAACAAAGCACACACGGGCTCAACAGTTCTGCTCTATCAGAACTATGAACCCCCAACACACATACACGTGTTCACCCGGCTCACCCCCAGAGCCTCTAGCGGTTCTGCTCTATCAGAACTATGAACCGCCAACACACATACACGGGTTCACCCGGCTCACCCCCAGAGCCTCTAGCGGTTCTGCTCTATCAGAACTATGAACCGCCAACACACATACACGGGTTCACCCGGCTCACCCCCAGAGCCACTAGCGGTCTGCTCTATCAGAACGATGAACCCCATCTCTAATACAGCTGCTCTATCAGCGGAACCCAGACGTCTCTGGGTGGTTTACTCCCTTGCTCTCCTTTCCCTCCCCCGGGGGCCCCTCAGTACATACCGTATCTTCCTCCGCAGGCCAGCAGGTCCTTGTCTGTCCTCGCAGGTGGCAAGTTGAGACGAGCGGAGCCCCACCAGGAAAAAATCCTAGGGCGTGCCTTGGAGGTCCGTCTATCCCCCCTGCCCCTGCGGGGACAGAGATCTCCTGGCTGGCTCGCCATAATGTTTTGCGGAGAAAAGAAGAAACCTCACAACTTTATAAAAGTTGTAAAGCCCGGTATGTTTATTTACGACGCGCGCCAGACGCAAGTCCCCCAACAAGGCATGCGTGCCTCTGAAGACCTCGAGTCTTCTTTTATCCCCCGTTCCAAATGCATATGCATACAGTTTCACAATAAGTTCATACATATTCCTTCTGTGTGACATTTAGCACCAGTTCTTCTTTATCAAAGGAATTTTTAAGTCGGGGGCAAATCAACCTTGTGGTCTTTTCTATTTTTCTTTCTCTGTCTCCTTGCTGTCTCGGCATGAGAGTTCTTCCTTCAGCTTTGGCCTCACAGACTTTTCACCTCTCTTAGACACTTCACCTAATTCAGAATGCCTCATCCCTCCATCTTGGCTCCTCCTCTTCCTGCTACCACAACCTTCTCTTCCGCCCTGAACGAACCTCCAGACTCCATCCCCACAACTGTGGGTCATGTCCCTACTGTCAATCATTCCACTTTCACCCTGGGCAATGCCTCCAGAACTCTACCCTGGAAGTCTGCCATCGTAAATCAAGGCCCTTCCTCCCCAACACCTGACAAAATGGCAGTGCCCTTTGCCTCACCCTCCAGCAATAACATAACCCCATGGTCAAATATACTAAGCCCAACTGTCACACTGTTTCTAATCCAAATGTTTCTCCTCCAAGTTCTTCTTCCTCCCCGGAAGACAGTTTGGATTCCCCAGAGCCACCTTTCCCTTCAACCCCAGAAGGTCCCTAGAAAACAATTTGGAAGGAAGCAGTTAAGGAAGGACACTGGCAAAGAGTCTCAAAACCTCTCATTGCCCCCATATGTTATGAAAGAAGGGGGCAGAATCCCAGCTATCAGCCATTGGTTTACAGGGAAATCAAGGATCTGTGTAGGGCAAATAAAGACCATAGGAAGGACTTACTTTGTTTTAATGGCCTAATGAGGGCCATGTTTACAGCACATCATAACCCCCTATGATTTAAAATGTATTAGGACCATGTTTTGTCACCTACAGAATAGAACTTGTGGGAAGAGGGATGGAAGTGTTTACTAAATCAATTAATAGCAGACTATGCTAATAATGAGGCAAGGGCGGAATTGACAATCAACCATCTAGCTGGAGAAGGACAGCAAAGCTGACCAGATGATCAAGCGGCAGGTGTCCCCAGAGAAGTATTGGATGATATCAAAGAGATGGCTTTGCAAGCTTTAATCCAGGTATCACTTCGTAGTACCCCAAATTTGGACTACCTTGGGTGGCTGCAGCTAAATCTTTAGGACAATTAGACCATCTTGGGTGCCTGTTAAGTAAGCAAACCAATGCTACTCCCTCACACTGAGTGGTCTGCTCTCAGACATAGAGACCATCAAACATGCTACCTTGCAGAACAGCGATAGAATTTTTAATCTGGGCACATGGGCATGGCTGTGTAGACTCTGAGGGCATGTGTTGCATGAAGCTCTCCAGCCACAGCTTTTCAATCCACAAGAGCATTCAAGTACTGAATGAAGAGTTCAAGAAGCTTCAAGTGGAAAACAAAGACTGGGTTAATGAACTCTTCCAATCCAAGGGACTAAAGGGTTGGATGATGTCTATCTAAAACAGGACATTTAATTTTCTTAGCTGTTGTTGTATTGTTAATTGTCTCATGTTTTTTTTAGATGCTTTCAGAAAGCCTTACAAAATTCTTTCAGTTCCATCTTGGTTGTAAAACAGAAAGCGGGAAGATACCTAACACAGGCTCCTCATGGACTCCTTGGAGGAGAGAAATGGAGGCCAGGATGGCACAAAGTCTCTCTCAGAGACTCAGTGTGGGCAAGGAAATCCTTAAAATTACCTAAAAGTATTCTTAAATCCATAAAGTACCTTAAAAACCTTGAGTATCTCAAGCCATTAATGAGCCCCACTGAGTGTCTGTACAAAGCTCTCCTGGGACTTGTTAAAGCAGATAATTGGGGCCATGATTGCACAAACCTCTCACAGAGTCAGTGTCAAAAGGGAAACACCAAGTACCTTAAAATAACTGAAGTACCCTGAAGTACTAATGAGCCCCAATGGATCTTGTTACTGACAAAGCCTCTCCAGGGACTAATTAAAGCAGATAATTGGAGGCCATGATTGCACAAAGCTCTCAGAGACTCCAAGGCAAAAGCCAATCTCAAAGTCCTTTCA
Source organism: Melospiza melodia melodia (assembly GCF_035770615.1). Lineage (NCBI taxonomy): Eukaryota > Metazoa > Chordata > Aves > Passeriformes > Passerellidae > Melospiza > Melospiza melodia. The sequence goes on along the minus strand of NC_086219.1, from coordinate 9,944,805 downwards.
AAAACCTGCAGTCCCTACAGGGAGCATTAAGGATTCCCCGGGGCCATTCCTGAGCAAGGTTCCCCAGGGACTCCTTCCAGCAGATCCTTGAGGCCACTGGGATGTGGGGTGGGGGGGATGCTGAGGGCAGGACAAGGGGCTGACAGTGCCCAGCCTGGCTGGGGCTGTGCCAGGAGGCCCCAGTGCCTCAGCACGGGGTGTCTCCTCACAGCCCTTGGTGGCACAGACCCTGCTGTGCCCCAGGGCACCAAGACTTGCCTTCTCTTTATCCCACCGGTCATCACTGCCTCCAGTTCTCTGCTCTGCCTGGGGCCTGGGGACACTTTCTCAGTTGTGTCCCTCACTGGGACCCATTAAAAGTCCAAGAAAGTTTGGAGTTGGATTCTGACTTGGAGTTCTGGAGAGGTTTCTTCAGCTCCCTCTCAGGGACTGATGTTCAGGGCCTGAGCACAAAGCCCCAAAGGCTCTTTAAAGTGCTTGTGCTGTGTCTGTGCTGCTGAGCTGGGCTGGGCTCGTGGCACAGAGGCAGCTCCTGGAAACCAAGAAGAGCTTCAAAAGCACATTTCTCTCGATGAGCAGCTTTTCTCCAGCCCAGCACTACCTGCAGCCACCCTGGGCACAGCACAGAGGCACAGAGAGCTTCAATCAGTCAGGTCAGGGAAGGTGCTGAGAAGTGCCTGGGGCAGAATCACTGCCAGCCATTAGCACAGGAACCTCTGGCTGCAGGACAATGCAGCTGCAGCTCCTGGAGCCATCTCCTAAAGCTGGAACATCCTAATGCCTACAGACTCTGTGAGTACATTCTCCGATTGTCTCTTGTGCAGAGCAGCCAGGGGTGCCCAGGGCTGTCCTGCAGAGCAGGGTCCTGCAGCCCAGGGTGCTGTGCTGGGGCAGGGACTCTGCTGTCTGCCAGAGACAGCTCTCAGCCAGCCCTGGCAGTTGCTCCCAGCACTGGGGGACAAGATATTGGGGGCAGGAGACAGCTGGTCAGGCTTGGAAGTTTTCTCCTTGGGTGGGGTGGATGCTGCATTGTTCAGGACTGCTCCCAGCAGGGCATTAAACTGCCGAACATTTGCAAATAGAATATGCAGGGAGCACAGCAAGGCAGGGGCTGCATAAAAGAGAAAATCATGCTTTTTATTCTACTACTCTGGGTTACCTGGATGGGAAGTTGCACACAGAGATTAATCTCTCAGTTCACATTTAGGAAAAAAAAAATGTTATCTCAGATGTGAATAAACAAGACGCTGACAAAAATCAGCACAGGGCCCCTCACAGGCAGCATCTTTGTCACTTCTCCAGTGTCCTCAGGGTTGCTCTGACGTTGCCATCAGAGCCCGCAGAGCCAGAGCTGCCCCTGGGCAGTGCCAGAGCTGGGAGGGGTCTGCAGGGCAGAGCTGAGCCCCCAGGGCTGGGCTGGGCTCTGGCAGCACTGGCAGGGCCCAGCCCTGGGCACAGGGAAGCAGCTGCTGGCAGGGACAGCTCCAGGCAGCAGAGCCCTGGGCAGGCAGTAGGGGGAAAGTGCCCCCAGGCTGTGCTGGGATATTTAAAGTCCTCTCCAAACCCAATTATTCCATGAGTACTTTTTTTACAGATATCCATACCAAGACAGCACAAATGTCCAACAGCAGCTCCACCAGGCACTTCCTCCTGCTGGCATTGGCAGACACGTGGCAGCTGCAGCTCCTGCACTTCTGCCTCTTGCTGGGCATCTCCCTGGCTGCCCTCCTGGGCAACGGCCTCATCATCAGCGCTGTAGCCTGCGGCCACCACCTGCACACGCCCACGTTCTTCTTCCTGCTCAACCTGGCCCAAACTGACCTGGGCTCCATCTGCACCACTGTCCCCAAAGCCATGCACAATTCCCTCTGGGACACCAGGAACATCTCCTACTCAGGATGTGCTGCTCAGGTCTTCCTGATTTTCTTCTTCATGTCAGCAGAGCTTTGCCTCCTGACCATCATGTGCTATGACCGCTACGTGTCCATCTGCAAACCCCTGCACTATGGGACTCTCCTGGGCAGCAGAGCTTGTGCCCACATGGCAGCAGCTGCCTGGGCCAGTGCCTTTCTCAATGCTCTGCTGCACACAGCCAATACATTTTCCCTGCCCCTTTGCCATGGCAATGCCCTGGGCCAGTTCTTCTGTGAAATCCCACACATCCTCAAGCTCTCTTGCTCACAGTCCAACTTCAGGGAACTTGGGCTAATTGCTGTTAGTGTATGTTTAGCATTTGGCTGTTTTGTGTTCATTGTTTTCTCTTATGTGCAGATCTTCAGGGCCGTGCTGAGGATCCTTACTGAGCAGGGACGGCACAAAGCCTTTTCCACCTGCCTTCCTCACCTGGCTGTGGTCTCCCTCTTCATCAGCACTTCATTTTTTACATACCTGAAGGCCCCCTCCATGTCCTCTCCATCCCTGGATCTGGCCCTGTCAGTTCTGTACTCGGTGGTGCCTCCAGCCCTGAACCCCCTCATCTACAGCCTGAGGAACCAGGAGCTCAAGGCTGCAGTGTGGAGACTGATGATGGGATGGTGTCACAAACATTAAACTTCTGGCCAATTTGTGCAACTCACTTGTAATAAAAGCCATCTTTGATACTCCTTTTTGGTTTCATTTTGGAGGTTCTTTACTGTTGTTTTAATTTTTTTCATATTTACATAGAGAAATGTCACTTTTTCTGCTATTTCTCATTTTATTTCTCTCCACCTTCCCTGTGGTCACAGACTGTGCCAATGAGGAGCTATTCCCTTGGTGGGTTTTTAGGGAACTAAAGGAACTCCCAGCCAAGTTTTCTGCAGAGATGCCGTTTAGTTGCCTTCTGTGGACCTGCAGCAGTAATGTCTGTGTGCAGAGCTGGGGGCTGATCAGGGCTGGCACAGCAGCTGTGCCCAGCAGCAGCAGCAGCAGCACTTGGTGTTGCCAGTGCTGCTGCCGTGGCCCTGCCCCACTGCCCTGGTGTTGCTGCTGTAGGGCTTGAGTGCTCTCGGGGCCGGGCACAGCCCCGGGGGTGGCAGTGCCGGGGCTGCAGCAGGGACAGGCCATGGGCACTGCTGGGGCAGTGCTGACACCTCAGCCCAGGGCCTGGGGGCCCCAGGCTGCTTGCCCAGTCTCTCTCAAGAACACACCCAGGCCAATGCTCAGCACAGAAAAGCCCCGTGAGCACCTGTCCGTGGGCAGGCTGGGGGCAAACAGCATGGCTGGGGCTCTGCAAGAGCCCTGGGGCAGACGGGAAGGAGCAGCAGAGCAGGGGCTGATCCATCCCCAGTGCGCTTGACAGCCCAGGGCAGCGTCCCAGAGCGTCCTCATGGAGCTGCCAACAACATCCCCCCTCTGCAACCCTGGCCTCTCTCCCAGCTCACACAGGTGCCCCATCCTTGCAGGCACAGACACGACAGCACTGGCTCAGCAGCCCCTGTTTGCATTGCACACAGCAGGGGAAGAATCCCCATGCTGTTGCTGTGGGGACATGAACCTGAGAGAGCACAAATGCCATTAGCCCCTGGGGCCAGCAAGGGCTGGGGGACACCAGGGAAAGTACTCAGCTTTGTCCTGGCCTCTTCACTCAGCCAGATGATTTGTTCCCATCAGCTGGGAGTTTCCTGTCCCACTGCAGAAGCTGTTGCTCAGAGCCAGGGCAGCCTGGCAGCCACCCCGCAGCATTTCCTCTGCTTCGCATTTGGTTTCTTTATATCCCCTGCTTCACATTTCTTCTAATTGCCCACCCCAGGGGGCCCACAACTGGACACAGCACTCGAGGTGCTGCCTAACCAGTGCCCAGCACAGGGGAAGGATCACTGCCCTGCTCCTGCTGGCCACACCATTCCTGATCCAGGCCAGGAGCCATTGGCCTTCTTGCCCACCTGGGCACTCTGCTGGCTCATGCCCAGCCTGATGTCCATCAGTCCCTGCAAGTCCCTTTCTGCCTGGCTGCTCTCCAGCCACTCTGTCCCCAGCCTGTAGCACTGCAGGGGTTGTTGTGGCCAAAGTGAAGAACTCAGCACTTGGACTTGTTCAACCTCAGCTTGTTGGATTTGGGCCCTGGATCCAGCCTGTCCCAGGCACTGTGCAGAGCCCTCCTACCCTCCAGCAGATCAACACTCACACCCAGTTTGGTGACATCTGCAAAGATGTCCTTGGTTCCATGGGGCCCCTCAGTGTCACAAAGGCCTCTTGGTCACACTAGGCCATGCACTGTCACACTGGTCTCCTTGGATCCATGTGACCATGCAGAGCAAGTGGTGTCCTTGGTTCCATGGGGCCCCAAAATATGACAATGGTCTCAGTTTCACAGCAGCCCCTTGGTTCCATGGGCCCCTGCAGTGTCAGAAAGGCTGTGGAGTGTCCCAATGGTCTCCTTGATTTTGCAGTGTCAAAATGGTGAAACCACTTGGTTACACAAGGCCCTGCAGAGTCACAATGGTCTCTGTGGTTCCACGAGGACCCAGAGTTTCACGATGCACTCCCTTGCTCCATTTGGCCCCAGAGCACCACAGTGGACCCCTGGTTCTGTGGGCCTGCACGGTGTCACCATGGTCCTCTTAGTTCCACGAGGCCCTGCAGTGTCACAATGGCCCCAGAGCATCCCAATTATCACAGAATGACAGAATCAGATAGGCTGGAAAACACCTTTGGGATCATCAAGCCCAACCAATACCCTCATACTCCCTTGTCACCCAGATCATGGCACTAAGTACCACTGGAGAGGGACAGTGACTCTTCCACCTCTCCCCTGGCCAGCCCATTCCAATACCCACTCACCCTTTCCGTGAAGAACTTCTTCCTATTGTCCAGCCTGAACCTCGCCTGGTGCAGCTTAAGGTTTTGTCTTCTTTACCTGCCCTCCAGCAGATCCACACTCACACCCAGCTTGGTGCCATCTGCAATTTGTGAATGGTGGACTCGATCCCCTCAGCCAGATCATCAGTGAAGATATTAAACAGGACTGGGCCCAACACAGATCCCTTGGGGACAGTACCAGTGCCTGGACACCAGCTGGGTGCAGCACCATCCCCACCACTCTCTGGGCCCAGCCTCCAGTCAGCTCTTTACCCTGGGAAGGGTGAACATGTCCAAGCCATGGGCTGCAGTTTTTCCAGGGAATTCTGTGGCTTTGAAGTCAAGGCACACAACATCCACAGCATTTCCTGCATCCATAGGTGGGTCACCTGGTCATAAAAGGAGACCAGGTTGGCCAGGCATGACCTGCCACCCCTAAATCCACTCTGGCTGGCTCTGATCCCTCGGCCATCCCATGGGTGCCCTGTGATGGCACTCAAGGTGATCTGTTCCATAACTTTGCCAGGCACTCAGGTCAGGCTGACAGGACTGGAGTTCCCCAGCTCTTTCTTCCAGCCCTTCTTGGGGATGGGCTCACACTGGCACCTCCAGCGCTCTGGAACATCCCCACTGAGCAAGGACTGATGGTAAATGTTGGAGAGCAGCCTGGGGAGCTCATCAACCAGCTCGTTCATCCCCCTAGGATGGATCCCATCTGATCCCATACACCTGGGAGCATCTGATTGGCTCAGCAGGTCAGCAACTACTTCCTCCTAGATTCCAGGGGGCTGTTTTGCTCCCTGTGCCCACCTACCAGCTCAGGAGAGCACTTGTCCTGAGGACAGCCTGTCCTAATATTGAACATTGAGACATACAAGGTATTAAGCAGCTCAGCCTTTCCTTATCTTTAGTTACTATATTCTATACTGTGTCAAAAAAGAGTAGAGGTTCTCCTTATCCCATATTTTGCTAAAAATTTATTTCTAGAAACATATTCTACTATTTTTCACAGAAGTGGCCAGGTTAAGCTCTAATTGATCTTTTACCTCTCAGCTTTTCTTTCTGCATGACCTAGCAAGATCCTTAAACATTTCCTAAGTTGCCTGACCTTCTGTCCAAAGTTGATGCTCTCTCTTTTTTCCCCTGAGTTCCCACAAAAGCTGCACGGCCAGCCAGGCCAGTCATTTTCCTCACTAGCTCATCTTTTGCCACACTAGGACAGGCTGCTCCTTCCCCCTTAAGATTACTTCCTTGAAATGTGTCCATCCTTCCTGGACCCCTTTGTTTTTAAGGGCTGTTTCCCCTTCAAAAAAATCAGTACCTGATTTGGTACTCCCCAAATCAGCATCCTAAATAGGACAAAGTCTGCCCTTCCAAATTCCAGTGTAGAAGTTTTCTTGCTGCCCCTCCTTTCAACAACATTGAAAACTTGATTATTTCATGGTCACTCTGTCCCAGGCAGCCTCTGAACCCCACATCTGCCACCAGCCCTTCTCTGTTTGTGAACAGCAGCAGACAGAGCTTTCCTTGGCAGTGGGAGTGTTACCAAAAATTCAGTAAAACAGAAAACTCCTTAACACCAGTGTAGCATTAAGAATCAGCATTCTTTATTCAGCTGGATGCACAGGGGAGACCTCCTCCCAAAGCCATGCAGGCTGAGTGCAGGAAAGTTTCTCTTCATTTTCTCTATTTTGCACACATATTCATTGATTTTCCTGGACTAAACTTACATGTCGACGGAAGGGAACTAGGACATCATTTTGATCATTACAGGCTCAATTTTATTGATCAGTACGGCGGGTTAAATACAGTTAATAATGAGCTTCATACATATTGCAAAAGTTGAGCTCAGGATTGGTCAGCTTACATATCAGCACCTACGCCTACTTCTACATTCCTATGGTTCTATTTTTGATACTTTCTACATATTCTTAGGATGTATTCAGGACTAATCTCAACTCCCTATCCTCATGCTGCAGCAAGGTCACTGCTGACTCTTCCTTTTAGCTTGCTGACTGCTGACTTTTCTCCTTCAGTTTAACCAGTGGCATTATATCAGTGTGGCCTTTCTCAGCTAACCAATTATTAATAATGCTCTCCACATTTCCCCCGTTTTCTTCTTGTGCAAGGAGATTAGTTTGCCATGTTTTTGCTATTGTACGGCTGACCATGTTTTGGATACAGTTAAAGATACAAGGCAAAATAAGCAAAAACAGTAAAACTACACTCAGCAGTCCTATAGCATAGATCACAAGGTTCTTCAGCCACGGTCTGAGTCCCAGGCCTTTAAGCCATTCGTCAATTCTTAAACCGTCTTCTTCTTTAAGTTTGTGAAGTCTCTGTTGTAACTCTTTTATCTTAGTGTGAATGGACACTGAATGATCAGACAGATTCATGCAACACATTTCCTCGAACTCTTCACATCCATGTCCTTGTGCTAAGAGCAAAAAAAATCTACAGCAGCTCTATTTTGCAAAACAGCATGGTTAACACTTTGCACATCTGCAGTTAACATGTCTAGAATTTGTGATGTCTTGTTCAGCTCATCCCTTGCCCAGCATCCTAATTGTTTTGCTAAATTCATGGCTTTATTGGCAGATCTTCTTGGCAAGATAGTTGAAACCACCACCTGTTTGAATGTGCCCCAAAATCGTGGATCTCTTATCTTGCTGCAGTCTAAGTCATGTATGCTACGTTTTCTCCTGTTTGAATTTTGACTCAGCTGCATTAGCAAGGACACATTAGGATGAAACAGTGACAATTTTCCCAAAAAACAGGGTCCACCCTGTGGTTTAGCTGGTATACCATTCCATGCTCTGTCTCCACAAATCAAAAATATTCCTGTGGGTAATTTCATTGGTGCTGTGATATTTGTGCCGTTACATTGACTGTAATGCTGTGGAGAGAATTCACTCACATTCAGGGATGAATCTAGGGTGGCCCATGTTTCTTTAGGTTGGTTTAAATTCTGAGCACCCAAAAGCTTGAAGCTAAACCATCCACCAGCTGTAGTGTTAGATATGCTGGCATTTGTACTTCCAAAAAGATCTAATTCCTCAGGAGGAGAGTGCAAAGAGGTGTTAAGTGATTGGATTAGTAAGCATTGACGATAGCCATCACTCTGACCGGCAGTATACCCTTGTTGCACCGGCAATGTGAGGTTTGACATGTTAGACATACATAAGGTTTGATTGTTTATCAAACTACAAAATTCTCCCGGAGACCACACCGGAAGTCCCACCAGGCATGTTCGAAATGGGTTAGTGACTCCTCCAAGACTAAGACAAAGTGATGATTGGTTAGTTTGATTAGCAAGTGTTACCCATAAATTTTCCCTTGGTTGACTAAAGTGTGTTACTCCTACTGCTTCACTTGCTACAGCATTGAGCAGTATTACAAAAACAAACCTCATTTTTCTTTCTGCTTGCTTTGCTTCTCCTTTTCTTCCCTCTGCTTACGTTGTTTTTCTTTTCTTCGCTGTCTTTTCCCTGGTTTGCTAGATTGTCTATTGTAAGGCTGAGTTAATTCTTGGATGTACTGATCTAATTCTAAATCAGCATCCTTGCTCACAGGTATAGCACGAGGTAAGTTTGAAGGCAAATCAGCTTTGCAGCGAGCTGCTATGATGCGTGAGGCTTTAGTAATTTCAAATATTCTAAGGTTTTCCTGTAACTTCCACCTAAGATATGCTATAACCACCTGTTCTGCACTCTCAAAGAGCTGTAATCCTGTCCGTCCTGGCAGGCCAGTACTTTGTTCAAGAGCTCTAACCCAGATATGATTTCGAATCCACTTTCCAAAACAAGATGTACACCATAAATATCCCAATGACCTCTGTGGATACCAATAAACCTGATTACAATCTGCACAATGCAAAGCTACCCATGCATAGCATTTATCTTTATCCTTTTTGCAAACATAACAAGGAAGCGAATGTAACTAAGAACCAGTATAAAATTGTGTATCTTCAACCCAAAGCAACCAATTCAATGGTGGTGATCGCAAAGCCTCTTCAGCCTTTTTACTATATGAGGCTAACAGCTCAAGGTCTTTCTTTAACACAAGGTGTATCTTATTTCGTAATCATAGTTCTTGTTCGTTATCCTCTTCAACAACTATATCCTCCCGAGGGTCTCACAACAGTAAAATTGTTCTAATCATAGAAAATTAATTAGCAATCACTGATACCCCTATTCAAATGAGACCATTCCCTTTTTTGCCTTCTTTTTCTTATCTGTCTTCAATCTTGCGGCTCCTAATTTCACTGGTCCTGCCGCTTTCAAACTTAATTTTTGCAACTTAACAATGCAGCAATCTAATGCTCTATCAGGATCCCCTTGGAAGGGTCCTACAACTGAATGCTGTGTTAAAGGCACTAATTTCCTACACCTTATAGAAACTATACGTGATTTACTTTGAACTTTAATTCTATTTACAATACATTGTATTTCCCATCGATAATAAGCAAGAACCTTCTGTTCAGGAGACTCATAAAGATTTAAAGCTATATATGCGTTTTGCCTCGTTTGTCTCCTTAATTCATCTTGCCAGCTTTTTCTCCACGTATGCTCGTGTTCACAAGTATGACACCACAAATCCCGTAATAATGGTTGTTCTATCCAAAAAGTTCTTTTACAACCCCCACAACGTAGAGCTATCCAGGCAGCACAATGTGGATTGTGACAGTCAAGGCAATGTAGTTTCGCTGGATCTGTTAAGTGAAAAGTTGATAATGAGTCAATGAAACCAATCAACTCCTGGGCCGTCCGGTAGTGACGTGTCAGTGCTCTGTCCACCGCTTCCGAGTACCCCTTCAATTGTAACAGTAGTGGTTGTAGGACTAGAAGCAGTTTCTTCCCCAGTCGCTCCTTGTCCTCCTCCGTAAGGCGATCCACCAGAGGCTGCATCAAAAACAGGTTTAGTCCACTTAGCAGGCACCCACAAAGGCCCTGTAGGTGAGGAAACACAAAGATACCCCCGACCCCAATATAATACTTTTGCAGGTTTTTCCTATAATCCTGTACTTGGGTTCTTATACTTAACCCAGACCTCTGTTTCCTTAGTATTTTCCTGACCTGACCTTGGATGATGTTTCATTGCAGGGGGGGTATCATCTTCCCCAAAAATGCATAAATGATTAATCACATATAAAACCTTAGCCAAACATGCTTGTGGATCTGTCAAATCTTGATGTTTTTCAATATACTGCTTAAGGGTACCGTTTGCTCTTTCCACTATTGCCTGTCCAGTAAAAGAGTGTGGAATACCTGTCACGTGCTTAACAGACCACTGATTCAAAAATTTCCGGACCCTAGTACTTACATAACCTCGACCATTATCTGTTTTGATACTTTTTGGAACTCCCATAACAGCGAAACAACTTAACAGATGTCTGATAACCTGTATAGCTTTCTGTCCTGCCTGAGCCGTAGCCCATATGTAATGACTATATGTGTCTATGGTGACGTGCACATGCTTGACTTTACCGAATCTAGCTACGTGTGTAACATCCATTTGCCATATCTCATTTATTTTTAAACCTCGAGGATTAACCCCGATGCCTAGACCTATCCCTCCATTATGATAACTACATGTTGGACATGCTCTGACAATGGCCTTGGCTTCTGACAAACTCAGCTCAAAGTGTTTTGCCAAACCTCTTGCATTTTGATGATATCTACTATGTGCTTCTCTGGCCAAAGTGTGCTTGTCAATAGGACAAGAATTATCAATGGGTAGGGTAACCAATTTATCTGCACGCTCATTCCCTTCTCCTAAACCTTCAGACCACTTATGGCTCCTAATATGAATCACAGAATATGCTGCCTTTCTTTCTCGTAAAGCCTTCCTTAACTGTATCAGTAACTCATACAATCGTTTATTAGTCACTTCCTTAATTGCTGCTTCTTCTATTCGTTTGACTACTCCTGCAACATACATAGAGTCTGTGACCACATTTAAAGGCTCCTGTAAGTTGGACACCGCCCATACTACTGCTAACAATTCCAAAGTTTGTAAGCTATCTGCAGGGTCTGCTGTGAGGAGTTGATGCTTCCATTGTCCTTTTTCTTGCCAGGTAACAGCAGCACGCCTTGATTTCTTTCCTGCATCTGTAAAAACTGTAATAGCTCCTTCTAGGTAAAGGGAGCGGGGTACAGTCTAGAATAAACCATTTGGGAAAAATATGGGGATACAAAACAAAACTACTTCCAAGTATTACAAAGTATAAAAATGTACTACAACAGTTGTTATAAAGATACAGTTTTTATTTCTGTTGCTAATTATAAGCTTAGACATAGTAGTGAAATAGCTAATATAAGTATGCTTGTGTTAAAATGCCTGCTTGGATAGGATAACATCCAATGAACATGAGATGAAGACACCTGGTACAGATGTGCCAGCCATCAGCACTCACTGTCTGAAGGCAGTGTGGGCCGTGCCAAAACTGAAGATGATGATAAAAAAGGACCAAAACCACAACCAAGGCATGTGCATGCTCTAAAAAGGTGGAACCGAGGAGGAGCCATGCTAAACAGTTCTTGGAATATGGAAACTAGTTTGGGAAAAAAGTTTACTATGCACGAGGGTCCATGAATATGCAACAGGCTGATGGAAGGAAAAGGTATTTAAGGGATATCCCGAAGATAACAGGGTGGTCTTGGTTCAGTGCCAAGATGCACTCAGCTGTAATAACCTTTCCTCCATGCTCCCCTTGACCTTTATAAAACTCTTTGAATTTTCCCAGGAGAGTGACCGTGTTTCTCCCAGCCCCAAGCAGAGAGCTCTACCCGGGGGCTCCAGGCAAAAGCAGCGGCGCTCGACAGCGGCCCCAGCCTGCCCAGGCCCAGGCATTGCCCCTCACCGGGACAAAATCCTGCCCGAAAGAGCCCTTGGAACGCCCGCCCGCAGCTCCTCCGCGCCCCAAAGCTCCCGGTGCTGCCCCCGGTGCTGCCGCAGCCGTGGCTCCGGACAAGGGGGGCTTGGCGGGACCCCTGGGCCGGGCCCCCTCCCAGCCGTGCCCGCCCCGGGGCTGATGCTCGGCCCGGGCTCTCTCGCTGCTCCAGCTCCCGCACGGCCCCACTGGGAGCGGGCCCCGAGCCCCTGCCCGGCCCAGGGTCAGTGTCCTTGGCCGGCCCCTGCCCACCCCGGGCACAACCTGCGGCTCCAGAGCAGCTCCCTCCAGCCGAGCACTGAGGGTTCCAGCCAGGCACAACATTCCGGTCATGGCATCTCTGTTATCTCTGCTCACATGGGCACAACATCCCAGTCACAGCATCTCTGGTGTCCCTGCTCACATGGTGTGAAAAATGCATGTATTTTATGATTGGCTTTTTGCAAATATTAAAATCAATATTATATGTGTTGTGTTAGAAAGCAATGCTGAAATAATTTTCTGAAGTACTGTGTTAAATATAGTTTTAGGTTATAAAAATTGTTAAAATAGAAACTATGCTATGTGAGATACTTTTTTTAAAGAAAGGACTTGCAGCGAGATAGCAGCCACAGGACAACCAAAGTCTTTCAGAGAAAAAGAATTTATTGCCTTCCTATCAGAAGAAACAAACTTCTTCCCACCTTGAAGGCACGGTTAGGATTAGAGGGAAGAAGTTGACACTGACCAGACAGAATCCTGTGTTTGAATGGAATTTATGCATCATGTATGAAAATGCAACCGGCTATTGTTTTTAAGGGTTAATCCTTTGTTAACAGGTGTCCTTTTTTGGGCTCATGCTGCCCAGAAAAGGTACCCGGACGTCCGTAACTCTTTGCTTTTATTATCTTATATTGTCCTAATTCAATTTGTCCAAATTGTTATTACTCTAATTGTGTCACTATTCTTTTTAACCATTTTATTACTATTAAACTTTAAAAATTTTTAAAAACAAAGGATTGTCGTTTTTCACAATTTGGTAGCAGAGGATGGTTTGCCGGCTAGGAGCGGGCTGGCTCTGTGGCAGAACTGCCAGGGGGGCTCCCAGACTGTCGGGGTCCCGAGTCCAGGATGGCAGCATTGGCCCAGGAAGTGGGCCGAGAGAGAGGAGAGAAAAGGAGAGAAGAGAGAGAGAGGGTAAAAGAGATCCAAGGCAATCCCCAGGGTCCCCATGCCCGTGGCTGTTCTCCCCTGCTCCTGCTCTGCAGCGAAATGGCAGCAGCAGGGGAAGGGCCAAGAACAGCACTGATAGCAAGGTCGTGAAGAGAGAGGGAGGGGGACTAGCACTAAAAGATAAAATCAAAGCAGAGATTGATGACTCTCCAAACCTCACAAAGCGGTTTGTTTTTCTTAAGTAAGAACGTTTTTTGGTTTTTTTGTTTTTTTTTTTTTTTTTGTTGTTGTTTGTTGTTTTTTTTTTTTTTTGTGGTTGTTTTGTTTGTTGTTAATGAGAAGGATTTTTTCCTGAAGAAGAGGCTGCTGTAGAGAAAGCTTTAAGCTAAACCCAGAAAGCTTAGAAGGAAAGCGAATAGTAGAAGTTAATGCAGTATTATCTTTCTTTTATTACTATGCTATTAAGAAGTCCTTTCCACATACTACTGAAGCAACAATCAAAATCATGGAAAGAGAGTGAATTCATGCCAGCAGAATCAAAGGACTTGTGAAGAAACCTGAGGAATGGACTATCACATTTAAACCGTGTGATACCGAACTGACTTTCCAATGGGGACTGAGTGGCAATAGTTTGAGAAAACCCAAATGATCCAAGAAATGTAAAAAGAATAACACTGAATTAAGAAATAAGATAACTCTTATATCACTAGTTTTGAGCACTACCTGAATAAAACATCTCCTTGGGGGAGGAATACTTCAGAAAGAAGGATCAAGAATGTTTTTGTATTCTGACCTTAGCCTGAGAATTGTACAGGGGAGAAGGGGAATTACCATTTCCATTAGTAAACTTTATTTGATTCATTCCAATACTAGACATGCTAGCTGGGCATAAGTAAAAATTGTGAGAGTAATTAGTGTTGTAGTTCACAAAATTTATGCTCTTATTGCAAAAAGTGTTAAAGTACTGACTTGGTTTTGTGGATGGGAATTATTAGTGCCTGTTGAATGAGAGATACCTGAAGAACAGTAAGAGACCATGTTATGAACAAAAATTCAGTTGATGTTTTTCTGGGAGAAAAAAAGTTACCACTACTGCTGGGCTGCTGCCTGTATTATGGTAATTATGGGTCGTTGTTGTTAATGGTTGTTTTTGTATTAGTAAAAGCTCTGGCTGGGGCAAGGTAATGGCCCTTCTCCGAGACAGTAACGGGTGGGGACCTTCCCAAACAGTGAGGAGAAGAGACCTAGGGGGGTGGTTTATGCAAAGTGACTCCAGGACCAGCATGCTGTGGGAGACTACGGCTCCAAACGCATAGAGAAAACCCCAAAAACAACGAGCCAACTAAGAGCTGAGAGACTGGAGTGATGTCTGGACGTGAGGAGCCGAGTGCTGAGCCTGCAGAGATGCGGAACACCTTCGGAGCCCCTCTTCACCTGACAATGGGAGTCGTCCCGAAACCGGGAGCAGGCAGGAAGGAACAGAGAAAACTAACATCGGACGGGATCACCACGCCCTAAAGGCTCCCACGAGGACGTGATTCCCCAGCTCTGCCCCTAGTGGATAGAGCTGTGCTTATCCTCCTCCTCTGAGTTGCCCTGGGAGAGATGATGGGAGACTGTAGCCCCGCCGAGCTGCCCAATCCTGAGCTGATCACTTTTAATAAAGGCATAAAAAAGGAGAAGAAGTCTCCTGGCCCTGTTTATTTCAGCTGGGAGCTTGTCCGGGATAGCCACGCTGCAAGAGGACTCAAGACTGGCCATCTTGGACCTCAAGGGCAGCTGGCTATCAGGACCAGAGGGATTGGCTCAGGAGCAGCAATGCAGACGAGCACCGGAGCACTGGACTGATGAGAAATCCAATGGCAGGAGTGGGAGACGAGCACGTGTGTGTGTGAATGAGATGAGGGCCGGCAGCCGGACCCTCGACCTGAGAGTGGACCCCTTAGTACTGCGTTTTCGGCCTTTCGCAAGAAAGCCGGCCAGGAACAGGGGGCAGTGCTTGGGTGCTTGGAATTAGTGTGAGTGAGTCGTCTCCTAAGGGGGAAAAAAGGCCCCCCCTCCCCCCTCCGGGTGTGCGGAGAGAATATTTGTATGAATGGCACGCACCCAAAGTAAGTCCTTACAGAGGGAAGTCAGGCAGATTTGTAAGTCCCGAGAAGGATTCGGGTAGCATTTGTCAATCCCGAGAAGGATTCAAGTAGCATTTGTAAGTCTCGAGAAGGATTCGAGTAAGATTTGTCAGTCCCGAGAAGGATTCGGGTAGCTCACAAGCCCTGCAGGCAAAGTAAGTCCTGACATAGGAGTCAGGCACAAACCCCAGCAAAGGAGGCTGTGGTTTGCTTTTAAGTCCTGATACGGTGAAGCCTAAAAATTGGCGGGTTAGGCGAACTAAAAATCAGGCAGTTGTTTTTCCTGACTGAGGGAGTCAGGCACGACCCGGATTCTTAGGCCGAGGTTTCGTGTGTTCAAGTCCCAATTGATGTAAGACCTGACGTTGGGAAAGTTGGGCAATCAAGAGATTGGGCAGTTGTTTCAGTATAAAGTCCTGAGCATTAGGCAGAAATTTGAAGTTCAGTGGAGGAGGCTGAAGCTCCTCAAACAAGTTTTTTTTGAAATTACTGGTCAGTAAAGGCACCTTTAGGAATTTTTTTACTCTTGAGACCTGGAAAATGGGAGGGTGTAATAGTAAAAAGACAGTCAAGAGACTGAGGTATATACATCCCAATAGTCCCTTAGGAGAACTGTTAGGGAAATGGGATTCTATAGAGGCCAAGGAAGGGTTAGATAAAGTGAAAATGATCCATTATTGTATGGAAGTGTGGCCAGAATTAGAGGTGCAAGGAGGATGGCCTTGGTGTGGGACAAAGGATAAGTGGATGCGCCAACAACTAAATAATTATCTGACAGCTCAAGGAGATACTGATCCTGAGCAATTACTGTATGTATCTTGCTGGGTAAAGAGCACTGTTGAGGATGAAGGGGTGTGAATTTGTAAGGTACAGAGAAAGAAAGAGGGGAATGAAGGAGGGGATGATAGGACTAGTAAAAGATAGGACCCCCTGGATTATTTGCCTCCTTCTGCCCCTCCACTTTACAATCCTCTTCTTCAAGCACCTCAAACGGCAGGTCCGGTTCTTCCCCCGGCTGCCATCTCATTACCACCTGCTCAAATTCCTCCTTCTACCTTTTCAGCTTCCCCTGAGATAAACCCAGTGTCTACTCCGGTAACCACTCCCTCACAACCCCCTTCAGCTCCTCCAGTTCCTTCTGCATCACCACAAGTGCCTACTCCACCTGCTGCATTCTTCACCCCTTCTCCAGCTCGACTTAATATCCACTGAGGCTCTTCTCCCCCTCCTATTGCTGTCCCTTAACCTCCTCCTAGTTGGGGCACAAACATCTCCTTGCCCAGTAAACAGCTATCAGCAAATACACCTGCTGATGTGCAGAACGTTCAGGGTAACCCAGATATCCCTCAAAGCAGTTTGGCATCTGAAGATGGGCCATACTGTAGCACCAGATCCAAGACCTCCAAGGCAGAGAGACTCTTTCCCCTCAGAGAGGTTCCTATGGGAGGAGTAGCGGGAGGTGTTGGCTTTGTGAATGCTCCTCTAACTGCTTCTGAGGTGAGAGGATTCAAGAAAGAGTTGGGGCATTTAATTGAGGACCCAGTGGGCATAGCCAACCAAGTGGATCAACTTCTAGGTCCAAATATCTACACTTGGGGGGAGATGAATTCCATCCTGAGTATATTATTTTCCCCAGAAGAGGTCCAGATGATAAGGGCGGCTGGCAGGTGCTATGATTAGGGCGGACCCCAGGTGCCAAAAGGTGAACAGAAATTGCCACTAACGGATCCCAGCTGGAACCCTAACCAGGAGGAGGGGAGGAAGGCCATGAGGGAATATAGGTCTTTGATAATATGGGGGATCAAAGAGTCAGTTCCCAAAGGAACTAACACCCAATTGGCATTTGAGGGTGCACAGGAGAAAGATGAAGCTCCTGCTGCCTGGCTTAACCGCCTAAAGCGGAACTTCCAGTTATACTCTAGAATAGACCCAGACACCCTAGAAGGTCAAATGCTACTAAAAGTCCAATTTGTTACCAAATCTTGGCCTGATATAAGGAGAAAATTGGAAAAGATGGAAGATTGGCAAGAGAAGGACATTAATGAGTTATTAAGAGAGGCATTGAAGGTGTATTTAAGGAGGGAGGAAGAAAAAGCAAAGGTCAAGGCTAAGATCATGGTTGCTGTAGCTAGAGAAAGTGCAGGGTGGGCGGATCCACCACCAGGAGGAGGCAAGGATAGGTCAGTACTGTCAGGTACAAGAGGGATGGAGAGACCTCAAGGCTCTTTGAGAGAACGACATTGCTCTTACTGTGGAAAGGCAGGACACGTCAGGAGGTTTTGTAGAAAGCTCAGTCTTGATGCGGCAATAGCCAGGGAACAAGATGATTTAGAGAAGATCCTTAAAGATGACAATTAGAGGGTCAGGGGCTTTACACTTCAGGGGACCCGATGCAACATCTAGAAGAGCCTTTCGTAAACTTTGAATTGGGACCCCTAAATGAAGAATTTGAATTTTTGGTTGATACAGGAGCAGATAAGTCCTGTCTCCATGAAGTACTAAAAAGTATAAT
Source organism: Melospiza melodia melodia (assembly GCF_035770615.1). Taxonomy (NCBI): domain Eukaryota; kingdom Metazoa; phylum Chordata; class Aves; order Passeriformes; family Passerellidae; genus Melospiza; species Melospiza melodia. The sequence goes on along the minus strand of NC_086219.1, from coordinate 9,927,341 downwards.
ATAGTGAAAAAACATCTGAATTTAGACAAACAGCTAGGTAGAAAGGATATCCAATAGCACCAAAACTGGCCAGTAATACTTAACTTGTAATAAGTGATGTGAAAGTAAAAGGTACCTTTTGGTTGTCTTCTTGTGTGTGTGAGAGTGAGTCACAAGCAAAGTCAGCCTCAACTTCCCGGGCAGGTGGGAAGGGGGCAGTGGAAGTGTGTGTGTGACCTGCAAATCAGGCTTTTGTCCCCCGGGCAGGTGGGGGCTGTGACTGAAGTGTGTGTGTGTGACCTGCAAACCAGACTAGTGCTCCCCAGATGTGTGAGGGAGCCGTAGCTGTAAGAGCGTGAGTGACACGCAGACAGCCTCACAGGTGAATGTGCACCAGAGGCAACCAGAGTCAGGGCCCTTCCAAGAGGCCCAGAGATACTGAGACCTGTGGGCCAACCCCAAGGTGAGGGGTGGGCTATAGGGACCCGTGATTTTCTAGCAATAAGGATCCAGTTTGTGTCTTGAGGGTGTGAAGGAATGTGTGAGGGTGAATACAGACAAATTAGAATGGAGGTAATGTAGATTGTGCATTACAAGTTTTACCACATCTCCTTAGAGGGAAGTGTATTGTGTAGAAGAATGGTGTAAGAAAAAAAGAAAAAAAAAATTTAAGGGTAAGGGGTTGAAAGAAGTATTTAGGCTCTAAGTGAAATTAAGAAACAGAAGCAAGAGATAAATAGATAAGATCTTGAAAAATAGAACAGAAAACCAGTGAATTAAATAAACAGAAAAATAGGGGAATAAAAGTCCTTTTGGAGTTAAGTTAGCTAAGAGAAATACAACTCCTTGCAAAATACAGAGTATGTAGAAGTTGATGAGAGAAACACGCAAGCTATGGAAAAAGAGAAATTAACCAATAACATTAAACAGAGAAACTGAGTTTTGATAAAATCATTAAATAGCAGACCATTAATGCCTGTGATTGAAAGTCTGTTTCAGGTACTCTTCATTACTAATTCAACTGTGCAGACCAAAGGAAAAAGGTTGGACTCACATCACTCTCACCCCCTGGCATTGGACCAGGATTAAACACCAGGTTTTTTTTCTCTGGCATTCTGGCATTGGACCGGACTGCACCCCATTCTCCTTCTGGCATTGGGCCAGACTCCCAGTTTTTCCCTCTGGCATTGGGCCAGAGTCCACACAACTCACCTCTGGGCACTGGATAAGGATTCATCCACATCACAAGTTAATTCACCTGAGTATACTGTGATTTAAAGTTGACTCTCAGAAGGAAGAATCAAAAAGACTGAACTGTGTGGGAAAAAAATTGGTATCAAGAGTTCTAACACTGCTTAAAATGCTTCAAGACTGTTCTGTGTAAACTATGTTGGTAAAAAGTTTTAAGACTGTAAACAAGTAATTCTGGTTAAGTTCCCCAATTTAATTCTAAAGACTCCAGGTTAATCCTCTACAGAACACTCCCCTGGGGGGGAAACCAAAATTGGTAGGGAACAGACCAAGAGAGGTTTAACCAGAGAAGTGGGTAGAAGGGACCCTAAAGAGCTTGGAAGCTTTTCCTCCGTAAAATTCCCCAAGAGGCAAGGCCGGGTGGGCTGGCTGTGCAAGATGACCCATACCGGACTCTTGGGAAGGGTAGTAACAATGGCTCTGATTGCTGGTGGTGCTCTGGGAAGCCCAGCTGAGCCGTGCAGTGAATGCTACCAACCCCTCTATGAGGAGGAAGTAAGCTCCTTGTCCAGAGTCCACATCAGTTCTAACCCTGATTGTGTTAATCTCTCACAACTGGTCCTTTATCAGAAAAATAAGAGAGTGTATTGGATAGCATACAATACTGCCACTTTTAGGCAGCCACTCCTAGGAGAGTGCCCTATAGGAGAAGCCTGGTTGTGTTTTGAATGTGATGCTGCTGAAACAAGCTCAGCAGATCTAGTAAAAAAAAAGAAATTATGAAAATGGTAAGAATTGTTTGTAACAAGTATTTAGCAGTGGAGTATTCAGTCACCCAGTGGATCCCAAGAGATCCAAACAAATTAGAGTCTGTTGAGAAAAAAGAAAGAGACAAGTGTACTCACCATGAAGTTTATGAATATTATGAGTGTACTGAAAAAGAGATAAACCCCTTTTGGAACACATTTCAAGGGAGCTCTAAACCCCTAGCTTTGATCTCTGATACCACAACACACACCAAATTGTGAGGAGACTGCTCTGGCAGCTGCATTGCTAGAGTGATAAAACCAGTTTTCTTCTTATTACCCAAAGAAACTGGATCGAGTTTGGGCGTTCCTATATATAATGATTTGGGAGAAATAAAACAGAACAGGCAAAGTGAAATAGAAATTGAGAAAATCCAAAATTGTAAAAGCCAAGTTCGGATCCCAATATCTGTGTTAAACAAAATCATCCGGCTCCAGGCAGTATTAAAAATAAAGTATTCAATTATTAGGATCCAAACGAAATAAAAAGATTAGCATGTGTAAATAATCGAGATCAAACTCCTACACTTGATCCCAGTGTGTGGGAGAACCTGGAGATTTTCAGAAAAGATGAATGGAAAAAGGTAGTTTTTCTCGCTGTGTGTATACTTGGAAGATTGCTCTTTTTACTATGTTTATTTATCTATTTCAGTAAAATAGTATTTGCCGTGCAGACCAACCTAAAGAAACCAAGGAAAGTAACAAGGTTAAGTAACCATGATTACCAAAGTGCAAAAGAAATTTATAGTAGATTCAAAACAAAAAAATTGTGAGTTGATACGAGCGTAAAATTTAGTCTCGATCAAAGAAAAAGAGGGGGCCTGTTATGAACAAAAATTCAGTTGATGTTTTTCTGAGAGAAAAAAAGTTACCACTACTGCTGGGCCGCTTCCTGTATTATGGTAATTATGGGTCGTTGTTGTTAATGGTTGTTTTTGTATTAGTAAAAGCCCTGGCTGGGGCGAGTTAATGGCCCTTCTCCTGAGACAGTGAAGGGTGGGGACCTTCCCGAACACTGAGGAGAAGATACCTGGAGGGGGGGGTTATGAAAAGTGACTCCAAGGACCAGAATGCTTTGTGGGCCCCCCGACTCCAAACCCACGAAGAAACCCCAAAAACAACGAGCCAAATGAGAGTTGAGAGACTGGAGTGATGTCTGGACGGGAGGGGCCGAGTGCTGAGCCTTCAGAGATGCGGAACACCTTTGGAGCCTCTCGCCCTGATGACGGGAGTCGACCCTGGTGGTGAGACCAGGCCGACTGGGAAGGAGGGGCAACATCTGCTGGTGACACCACGCCCTAAAGGCTCCCATGAGGACTGGATCCCCCAGCTCTGCCCCTCGTGGACAGAGCTGTGCATATCTTCCTCCTCTGAGTTGCCCTGGAAGATGACGGGACGCTGCAGACCCGTTGAGCCGCCCAATCCTGAGCTGATCACTTTTAATAAAGGCATAAAAAAGGAGAAGAAGTCTCCTGGCCCTGTTTATTTCAGCTGGGAGCTTGTCCGGGATAGCCACGCCGCAAGAGGTCTCAGGACTGGCCATCTTGGATCTTCAGAGGACAGCTGGCTACCAGGACCAGAGAGATCGGCTCAGGAGCAGCGACGCAGAGGAACACCGGAGCACCGGACTGGTGAGAAATCCGGTGGCGGGAGTAGGAGACGTGCGCATGTGTGTGTGAGTGAGACGCGGGCCGGCAGCCGGACCCTCCACCTGAGAGTGGATCCCTTAGTACCGTGTTTCCTGACTCCTGCGAAGGGGCAGTCCGGGAACAGGGGGAAGCGAGTGGACTTAGTGTGAGTGAAGTCGTCTCCCAAGGGGGAATAAAGGGCCCCCCACCTTCAGGCGTGGGAAGGGAATTTGTATGAGTGGCACGCACCCAAAGTAAGGCCTTGACAGAGGGAAGTCAAGCACATTTGTAAGTCTCGAGAAGGATCCGAGTAAGATTTGTCAGTCCCGAGAAGGATTAGGGTGGTTCACAAGCCCTGCAGGCAAAGTAAGTCCTGACAAAGGAGTCAGGCACAAACCCCAGCAAAGGAGGCTGTGGTTTGCTTTTAAGTCCTGATATGGTGAAGCCTAAAAATTGGCGGGTTAGGCAAACTAAAAATCAGGCAGTTGTTTTTCCTGACTGAGGGAGTCAGGCACGACCCGGATTCTTAGGCCGAGGTTTCGTGTGTTCAAGTCCCGATAGATGTAAGACCTGATGTTGGGAAGTTGGGCAATCAAGAGATTGGGCAGTTGTTTCAGTATAAAGTCCTGAGCATCAGGCAGAAATTTGAAGTTCAGTGGAGGAGGCTGAAGCTCCTCAAACAAGATTTTTTTTTGAGATTCCCAGTCAGTAGAGGCACCTTTGGGACTTTTTCTATTGAGACCTGGAAAATGGGAGGGTGCAATAGTAAAAAGACTGGCAAGAAACTGAGGTATATACATCCCAATAGTCCCTTAGGAGAACTGTTAGTAAAATGGGATTCTATAGAGGCCACGGAGGGATTAGATAAAGTGAAAATGATCCATTACTGTATGGAAGTGTGGCCAGAATTAGAGGTGCAAGGAAGATGGCCTTGGTGTGGGACAAAAGATAAGTGGATGTGCCAACAACTAAATAATTATTTGACAGCTCGAGGCGATACTGATCCTGAGCAATTACTCTATGTATCTTGCTGGGTTAAGAGCACTGTTGAGGATGAAGGGGTGCGAATTTGTAAGGTACAGAGGAAGAGAGAGGGGAATGAAGGACGGGATGATAGGACTAGTAAAAGATGGGACCCCCTGGATTATTTGCCTCCTTCTGCCCTTCCACCTTATAATCATCTTCTTCAAGCACCTCAAATGGCAGGTCCGGTTCTTCCCCCGCCTGCCATCTCATTACCACCTGCTCAAATTCCTCCCTCTACCTCTTCAGCCTCCACTATGATAAACCCAGAATCTCTTCCAGTTCCTTCTGCATCACCACAAGTGCCTACTCCACCTGCTGCATTCTCCACCCCTTCTCCAGCTCCGCTTACTATACACTTAGGCTCTTCTCCCCCTCCTATTGCTGTCCCTTTACTTCCTCCGAGTTGGGACACAAATGCCTCCTCGCCCGATAAACAGCTATCAGCAAATACACCTGCTGATGGGCAGAACGTTCAGGGTAACCCAGATATCCCTCAAAGCAGTTTGGCATCTGAAGATGGGCCATACTGTAGCACCAGATCCAAGACCTCCAAGGCAGAGAAACTCTTTCCCCTCAGAGAGGTTCCTATGGGAGGAGTAGCGGGAGGTGTTGGCTTTGTGAATGCTCCTCTAACTGCTTCTGAGGTGAGAGGATTCAAGAAAGAGTTGGGGCATTTAGTTGAGGACCCAGTGGGCATAGCCAACCAAGTGGATCAATTTCTAGGTCCAAATATCTACACTTGTGGGGAGATGAATTCCATCCTGAGTATATTATTTTCCCCAGAAGAGGTCCAGATGATAAGGGCGGCTGGCATAAGAGTAATGGAGAAAGATAACAGTCCAGGACCCCAGGTGCCAACAGGTGAACAGAAATTGCCACTAACGGATCCCAGCTGGAACCCTAACCAGGAGGAGGGGAGGAAGGCCATGAGGGAATATAGGTCTTTGATAATACGGGGGATCAAAGAGTCAGTTCCCAAAGGAACTAACACCCAATTGGCATTTGAGGGTACACAGGAGAAAGATGAAGCTCCTGCTGCCTGGCTTAACCGCCTAAGGTGGAATTTCCAGTTGTACTCTAGAATAGACTCGGACACCCCGGGAGGTCAAATGCTGCTAAAAGTCCAATTTGTTACCAAATCTTGGCCTGATATACGGAGAAAACTGGAAAAGATGGAAGATTGGCAAGAGAAGGACATTAATGAGTTATTAAGAGAGGCATTGAAGGTGTATTTAAGGAGGGAGGAAGAAAAAGCAAAGGCCAAGGCTAAGATCATGGTTGCTGTAGCTAGAGAAAGTGCAGGGTGGGTGGGTCCACTACCAGGAGGAGGCAAGGATAGGTCAGTACTGTCAGGTGTAAGAGGGATGGAGACACCTCAAGGCTCTATGAGAAAACGACATTGCTATTACTGTGGAGAGCCAGGACATGTCAGGAGGTTTTGTAGAAAGCTCAGTCTCGATGCGGCAATAGCCAGGGAAAAAGATAATTTAGGGAAGATCCTTAAAGGTGACGATTAGAGGGTCAGGGGCTTTACACTATAAGGGACCCGATGCAACATCTACAAGAGCCCTTGGTAAACTTTGAGGTGGGACCCCTAAATGAAGAATTTGAATTTTTGAGTAGATACAGGAGCAGATAAGTCCTGTCTCAACAAAGTACTAAGAAGTATAGTATAGTATAGTATAGTATAGTATAGTATAGTATAGTATAGTATAGTATAGTATAGTATAGTATAGTGAAAAACATCTGAAGTTAGACAAAAACAGATAGGTAGAAAGGATATCCAATAGCACCAAAACTGGCCAGTAATACTTGACTTGTAATAAGTGATGTGAAAGTAAAAGGTACCTTTTTGTTGTCTTGTTGTGTGTGTGTGAGAGTGAGTCACAAAGTCAGCCTCAACTTCCCGGGCAGGTGGGAAGGGGGCAGTGGAAGTGTGTGTGTGTGACCTGCAATAGAGGGAAGTGTATTGTGTAGAAGAATAGTGTAAGAAAAAAAAAGAAAAAAAAATTTAAGTGTTAGGGGTTGAAAGAAGTATTTAAGCTGTAAGTGAAAGTAAGAAACAGAAGCAAGAGATAAATAGATAAGATCTTGAAAAATAGAACAGAAAACCAGTGAATTAAATACACAGAGATATGGGAGAATAAAAGTACTTTTGGAGTTAAGTTAGCTGAGAAATACAACTCCTTGCAAAATACAGAGTATGTAGAAGTTGATGAGAGAAACACGCAAGCTATGGAAAAAGAGAAATTAACCAATAACATTAAACAGAGAAACTGAGTTTTGATAGAATCATTAAATAGCAGACCATTAATGCCTGTGTTTGAAAGTCCGTTTCAGGTACTCTTCATTACTAATTCGACGGTGCAGACAAAAAGAAAAAGGTTGGACTCACATCACTCTCACCCCCTGGCATTGGACCAGGATTCAACTTCAGGTTTTTTTCACCTCTGGCATTCTGGCATTGGACCGGACTGCACCCCATTCTCCTTCTGGCATTGGGCCAGACTCCCAGTTTTTCCCTCTGGCATTGGGCCAGAGTCCACACCACTCACCTTCGGGCACTGGATAAGGATTCATCCACATCAGAAGTCAATTCACCAGAGTATACTGTGATTTAAAGTTGACTCTCAGAAGGAAGAGTCAAAAAGACTGAACTGTGTGGGAAAAAAATTGGTATCAAGAGTTCTAACACTGCTTAAAATGTTTCAAGACTGTTCTGTGTAAACTATGTTGGTAAAAAGTTTTAAGACTGTAAACAAGTAATTCTGGTTAAGTTCCCCAATTTAATTCTAAAGACTCCAGGTTAATCCTCTACAGAACACTCCCCTGGGGGGGAAACCAAAATTGGTAGGGAACAGACCAAGAGAGGTTTAACCAGAGAAGCAGGTAGAAGGGACTCTAAAGAGCTTGGAAGCTTTTCCTCCGTAAAATTCCCCAAGAGGCAAGGCCGGGTGGGCTGGCTGTGCAAGATGACCCATACCGGACTCTTGGGAAGGGTAGTAATGGTGGCTCTGATTGCTGGTGGTGCTCTGGGATGCCCAGCTGAGCCGTGCAGTGAATGCTACCAACCCCTCTATGAGGAGGAAGTGAGCTCCTTGTCCAGAGTCCACATCAGTTCTAACCCTGATTGTGTTAACCCCTCCCAATTGGTCCTTTATCAGAAAAATAAGAGAGTGTATTGGAGAGCATACAATACTGCCACTTTTAGGCAGCCACTCCTAGGAGAGTGCCCTATAGGGGAAGCCTGGTTGTGCTTTGAATGTGATGCTGCTGAAACAAGCTCAGCAGATCTAGTAAAAAGCAAAGAAATGGTGAAAATGGTAAAAAAAATTGTTTGTTACAAGTTTTTATATGAGTGTACTGGAAAAGAGATAAACCCCTTTTGGAACACATTTCAGAGGAGCCCTAAACCCCTAGGTTTGATCTCGTCTGGCAGCTGTGCCCCTAGAGTGATAAAACCAATTTTCTTATTACCCAAAGAAACTGGATCGAGTTTGGGAGTTCCTATATATAATGATTTGAGAGAAATTAAACAAAACAGGCAAAGTGAAATAGAAATTGAGAAAATCCAAAATTGTAAAAGCCAAATTCCGATCCCAATATCTATGTTAAGAAAAGTTATCCGGCTCCAGGCAGTATTAAAAATAAAGTATTCAATTATTAGGAACATTTCAAATGAAATAAAAAGATTAGCATGTGTAAATAATGAAGAACAAACTCCTACACTTGATCCCAGTGGGTGGGAGAACCTAAAGATTTTCAAAAAGGGTGTATGGGAAAAGGTAGTTTTTCTCACTGTGTGTGTACTTGGAGGATTGCTCTTTTTACTATGCTTATTTATCTGTTTTAGTAAAATAGTACTTGCCGTGCAGACCAACCTGAAGAAACCAAGAAAAGTAACAAGGTTAAGTAACCATGATTACCAAAGTGCACAAGAAATTTATAGTAGATTCAAAACAAATAATTGTGAGTTGATGCGAGCTTAGAATTTAGGCTTGATCAAAGAAAAAGTGGGGGGGCCTGTTATGAACAAAAATTCGGTTAATATTTTTTTTTTGTGAGAAAAAGTTACCACTACTGCTGGGCTGCTGCCTGTGTTATGGTAATTATGGGTCGTTGTCGTTAATGGTTGTTTTTGTATTAGTAAAAGCCCTGGCTGGGGCGAGTTAATGGCCCTTCTCCTGAGACAGTGAAGGGTGGGGACCTTCCCGAACACTGAGGAGAAGATACCTGGAGGGGGGGGTTATGAAAAGTGACTCCAAGGACCAGAATGCTTTGTGGGCCCCCCGACTCCAAACCCACGAAGAAACCCCAAAAACAACGAGCCAAATGAGAGTTGAGAGACTGGAGTGATGTCTGGACGGGAGGGGCCGAGTGCTGAGCCTTCAGAGATGCGGAACACCTTCGGAGCCTCTCGCCCTGATGACGGGAGTCGACGCTGGTGGTGAGACCAGGCCGACTGGGAAGGAGGGGCAACATCTGCTGGTGACACCACGCCCTAAAGGCTCCCATGAGGACTGGATCCCCCAGCTCTGCCCCTCGTGGACAGAGCTGTGCATATCTTCCTCCTCTGAGTTGCCCTGGAAGATGACGGGACGCTGCAGACCCGTCGAGCCGCCCAATCCTGAGCTGATCACTTTTAATAAAGGCATAAAAAAGGAGAAGAAGTCTCCTGGCCCTGTTTATTTCAGCTGGGAGCTTGTCCGGGATAGCCACGCCGCAAGAGGTCTCAGGACTGGCCATCTTGGATCTTCAGAGGACAGCTGGCTACCAGGACCAGAGAGATCGGCTCAGGAGCAGCGACGCAGAGGAACACCGGAGCACCGGACTGGTGAGAAATCCGGTGGCGGGAGTAGGAGACGTGCGCATGTGTGTGTGAGTGAGACGCGGGCCGGCAGCCGGACCCTCCACCTGAGAGTGGATCCCTTAGTACCGTGTTTCCTGACTCCTGCGAAGGGGCAGTCCGGGAACAGGGGGAAGCGAGTGGACTTAGTGTGAGTGAAGTCGTCTCCCAAGGGGGAATAAAGGGCCCCCCACCTTCAGGCGTGGGAAGGGAATTTGTATGAGTGGCACGCACCCAAAGTAAGGCCTTGACAGAGGGAAGTCAAGCACATTTGTAAGTCTCGAGAAGGATCCGAGTAAGATTTGTCAGTCCCGAGAAGGATTAGGGTGGTTCACAAGCCCTGCAGGCAAAGTAAGTCCTGACAAAGGAGTCAGGCACAAACCCCAGCAAAGGAGGCTGTGGTTTGCTTTTAAGTCCTGATATGGTGAAGCCTAAAAATTGGCGGGTTAGGCAAACTAAAAATCAGGCAGTTGTTTTTCCTGACTGAGGGAGTCAGGCACGACCCGGATTCTTAGGCCGAGGTTTCGTGTGTTCAAGTCCCGATAGATGTAAGACCTGATGTTGGGAAGTTGGGCAATCAAGAGATTGGGCAGTTGTTTCAGTATAAAGTCCTGAGCATCAGGCAGAAATTTGAAGTTCAGTGGAGGAGGCTGAAGCTCCTCAAACAAGGTTTTTTTTTGAGATTCCCAGTCAGTAGAGGCACCTTTGGGACTTTTTCTATTGAGACCTGGAAAATGGGAGGGTGCAATAGTAAAAAGACTGGCAAGAAACTGAGGTATATACATCCCAATAGTCCCTTAGGAGAACTGTTAGTAAAATGGGATTCTATAGAGGCCACGGAGGGATTAGATAAAGTGAAAATGATCCATTACTGTATGGAAGTGTGGCCAGAATTAGAGGTGCAAGGAAGATGGCCTTGGTGTGGGACAAAAGATAAGTGGATGTGCCAACAACTAAATAATTATTTGACAGCTCGAGGCGATACTGATCCTGAGCAATTACTCTATGTATCTTGCTGGGTTAAGAGCACTGTTGAGGATGAAGGGGTGCGAATTTGTAAGGTACAGAGGAAGAGAGAGGGGAATGAAGGACGGGATGATAGGACTAGTAAAAGATGGGACCCCCTGGATTATTTGCCTCCTTCTGCCCTTCCACCTTATAATCATCTTCTTCAAGCACCTCAAATGGCAGGTCCGGTTCTTCCCCCGCCTGCCATCTCATTACCACCTGCTCAAATTCCTCCCTCTACCTCTTCAGCCTCCACTATGATAAACCCAGAATCTCTTCCAGTTCCTTCTGCATCACCACAAGTGCCTACTCCACCTGCTGCATTCTCCACCCCTTCTCCAGCTCCGCTTACTATACACTTAGGCTCTTCTCCCCCTCCTATTGCTGTCCCTTTACTTCCTCCGAGTTGGGACACAAATGCCTCCTCGCCCGATAAACAGCTATCAGCAAATACACCTGCTGATGGGCAGAACGTTCAGGGTAACCCAGATATCCCTCAAAGCAGTTTGGCATCTGAAGATGGGCCATACTGTAGCACCAGATCCAAGACCTCCAAGGCAGAGAAACTCTTTCCCCTCAGAGAGGTTCCTATGGGAGGAGTAGCGGGAGGTGTTGGCTTTGTGAATGCTCCTCTAACTGCTTCTGAGGTGAGAGGATTCAAGAAAGAGTTGGGGCATTTAGTTGAGGACCCAGTGGGCATAGCCAACCAAGTGGATCAATTTCTAGGTCCAAATATCTACACTTGGGGGGACATGAATTCCATCCTGAGTATATTATTTTCCCCAGAAGAGGTCCAGATGATAAGGGCGGCTGGCATAAGAATAATGGAGAAAGATAACAGTCCAGGACCCCAGGTGCCAACAGGTGAACAGAAATTGCCACTAACGGATCCCAGCTGGAACCCTAACCAGGAGGAGGGGAGGAAGGCCATGAGGGAATATAGGTCTTTGATAATACGGGGGATCAAAGAGTCAGTTCCCAAAGGAACTAACACCCAATTGGCATTTGAGGGTACACAGGAGAAAGATGAAGCTCCTGCTGCCTGGCTTAACCGCCTAAGGTGGAATTTCCAGTTGTACTCTAGAATAGACTCGGACACCCCGGGAGGTCAAATGCTGCTAAAAGTCCAATTTGTTACCAAATCTTGGCCTGATATACGGAGAAAACTGGAAAAGATGGAAGATTGGCAAGAGAAGGACATTAATGAGTTATTAAGAGAGGCATTGAAGGTGTATTTAAGGAGGGAGGAAGAAAAAGCAAAGGCCAAGGCTAAGATCATGGTTGCTGTAGCTAGAGAAAGTGCAGGGTGGGTGGGTCCACTACCAGGAGGAGGCAAGGATAGGTCAGTACTGTCAGGTGTAAGAGGGATGGAGACACCTCAAGGCTCTATGAGAAAACGACATTGCTATTACTGTGGAGAGCCAGGACATGTCAGGAGGTTTTGTAGAAAGCTCAGTCTCGATGCGGCAATAGCCAGGGAAAAAGATAATTTAGGGAAGATCCTTAAAGGTGACGATTAGAGGGTCAGGGGCTTTACACTATAAGGGACCCGATGCAACATCTACAAGAGCCCTTGGTAAACTTTGAGGTGGGACGCCTAAATGAAGAATTTGAATTTTTGAGTAGATACAGGAGCAGATAAGTCCTGTCTCAACAAAGTACTAAGAAGTATAGTATAGTATAGTATAGTATAGTATAGTATAGTATAGTATAGTATAGTATAGTATAGTGAAAAACATCTGAAGTTAGACAAAAACAGATAGGTAGAAAGGATATCCAATAGCACCAAAACTGGCCAGTAATACTTAACTTGTAATAAGTGATGTGAAAGTAAAAGGTACCTTTTTGTTGTCTTGTTGTGTGTGTGTGAGAGTGAGTCACAAAGTCAGCCTCAACTTCCCGGGCAGGTGGGAAGGGGGCAGTGGAAGTGTGTGTGTGTGACCTGCAATAGAGGGAAGTGTATTGTGTAGAAGAATAGTGTAAGAAAAAAAAAAGAAAAAAAAATTTAAGTGTTAGGGGTTGAAAGAAGTATTTAAGCTGTAAGTGAAAGTAAGAAACAGAAGCAAGAGATAAATAGATAAGATCTTGAAAAATAGAACAGAAAACCAGTGAATTAAATACACAGAGATATGGGAGAATAAAAGTACTTTTGGAGTTAAGTTAGCTGAGAAATACAACTCCTTGCAAAATACAGAGTATGTAGAAGTTGATGAGAGAAACGCGCAAGCTATGGAAAAAGAGAAATTAACCAATAACATTAAACAGAGAAACTGAGTTTTGATAGAATCATTAAATAGCAGACCATTAATGCCTGTGTTTGAAAGTCTGTTTCAGGTACTCTTCATTACTAATTCGACGGTGCAGACAAAAAGAAAAAGGTTGGACTCACATCACTCTCACCCCCTGGCATTGGACCAGGATTCAACTTCAGGTTTTTTTCACCTCTGGCATTCTGGCATTGGACCGGACTGCACCCCATTCTCCTTCTGGCATTGGGCCAGACTCCCAGTTTTTCCCTCTGGCATTGGGCCAGAGTCCACACCACTCACCTTCGGGCACTGGATAAGGATTCATCCACATCAGAAGTCAATTCACCAGAGTATACTGTGATTTAAAGTTGACTCTCAGAAGGAAGAGTCAAAAAGACTGAACTGTGTGGGAAAAAAATTGGTATCAAGAGTTCTAACACTGCTTAAAATGTTTCAAGACTGTTCTGTGTAAACTATGTTGGTAAAAAGTTTTAAGACTGTAAACAAGTAATTCTGGTTAAGTTCCCCAATTTAATTCTAAAGACTCCAGGTTAATCCTCTACAGAACACTCCCCTGGGGGGGAAACCAAAATTGGTAGGGAACAGACCAAGAGAGGTTTAACCAGAGAAGCAGGTAGAAGGGACTCTAAAGAGCTTGGAAGCTTTTCCTCCGTAAAATTCCCCAAGAGGCAAGGCCGGGTGGGCTGGCTGTGCAAGATGACCCATACCGGACTCTTGGGAAGGGTAGTAATGGTGGCTCTGATTGCTGGTGGTGCTCTGGGATGCCCAGCTGAGCCGTGCAGTGAATGCTACCAACCCCTCTATGAGGAGGAAGTGAGCTCCTTGTCCAGAGTCCACATCAGTTCTAACCCTGATTGTGTTAACCCCTCCCAATTGGTCCTTTATCAGAAAAATAAGAGAGTGTATTGGAGAGCATACAATACTGCCACTTTTAGGCAGCCACTCCTAGGAGAGTGCCCTATAGGGGAAGCCTGGTTGTGCTTTGAATGTGATGCTGCTGAAACAAGCTCAGCAGATCTAGTAAAAAGCAAAGAAATGGTGAAAATGGTAAAAAAAATTGTTTGTTACAAGTTTTTATATGAGTGTACTGGAAAAGAGATAAACCCCTTTTGGAACACATTTCAGAGGAGCCCTAAACCCCTAGGTTTGATCTCGTCTGGCAGCTGTGCCCCTAGAGTGATAAAACCAATTTTCTTATTACCCAAAGAAACTGGATCGAGTTTGGGAGTTCCTATATATAATGATTTGAGAGAAATTAAACAAAACAGGCAAAGTGAAATAGAAATTGAGAAAATCCAAAATTGTAAAAGCCAAATTCCGATCCCAATATCTATGTTAAGAAAAGTTATCCGGCTCCAGGCAGTATTAAAAATAAAGTATTCAATTATTAGGAACATTTCAAATGAAATAAAAAGATTAGCATGTGTAAATAATGAAGAACAAACTCCTACACTTGATCCCAGTGGGTGGGAGAACCTAAAGATTTTCAAAAAGGGTGTATGGGAAAAGGTAGTTTTTCTCACTGTGTGTGTACTTGGAGGATTGCTCTTTTTACTATGCTTATTTATCTGTTTTAGTAAAATAGTACTTGCCGTGCAGACCAACCTGAAGAAACCAAGAAAAGTAACAAGGTTAAGTAACCATGATTACCAAAGTGCACAAGAAATTTATAGTAGATTCAAAACAAATAATTGTGAGTTGATGCGAGCTTAGAATTTAGGCTTGATCAAAGAAAAAGTGGGGGGGCCTGTTATGAACAAAAATTCGGTTAATATTTTTTTTTTGTGAGAAAAAGTTACCACTACTGCTGGGCTGCTGCCTGTGTTATGGTAATTACGGGTCGTTGTCGTTAATGGTTGTTTTTGTATTAGTAAAAGCCCTGGCTGGGGCGAGTTAATGGCCCTTCTCCTGAGACAGTGAAGGGTGGGGACCTTCCCGAACACTGAGGAGAAGATACCTGGAGGGGGGGGTTATGAAAAGTGACTCCAAGGACCAGAATGCTTTGTGGGCCCCCCGACTCCAAACCCACGAAGAAACCCCAAAAACAACGAGCCAAATGAGAGTTGAGAGACTGGAGTGATGTCTGGACGGGAGGGGCCGAGTGCTGAGCCTTCAGAGATGCGGAACACCTTCGGAGCCTCTCGCCCTGATGACGGGAGTCGACGCTGGTGGTGAGACCAGGCCGACTGGGAAGGAGGGGCAACATCTGCTGGTGACACCACGCCCTAAAGGCTCCCATGAGGACTGGATCCCCCAGCTCTGCCCCTCGTGGACAGAGCTGTGCATATCTTCCTCCTCTGAGTTGCCCTGGAAGATGACGGGACGCTGCAGACCCGTCGAGCCGCCCAATCCTGAGCTGATCACTTTTAATAAAGGCATAAAAAAGGAGAAGAAGTCTCCTGGCCCTGTTTATTTCAGCTGGGAGCTTGTCCGGGATAGCCACGCCGCAAGAGGTCTCAGGACTGGCCATCTTGGATCTTCAGAGGACAGCTGGCTACCAGGACCAGAGAGATCGGCTCAGGAGCAGCGACGCAGAGGAACACCGGAGCACCGGACTGGTGAGAAATCCGGTGGCGGGAGTAGGAGACGTGCGCATGTGTGTGTGAGTGAGACGCGGGCCGGCAGCCGGACCCTCCACCTGAGAGTGGATCCCTTAGTACCGTGTTTCCTGACTCCTGCGAAGGGGCAGTCCGGGAACAGGGGGAAGCGAGTGGACTTAGTGTGAGTGAAGTCGTCTCCCAAGGGGGAATAAAGGGCCCCCCACCTTCAGGCGTGGGAAGGGAATTTGTATGAGTGGCACGCACCCAAAGTAAGGCCTTGACAGAGGGAAGTCAAGCACATTTGTAAGTCTCGAGAAGGATCCGAGTAAGATTTGTCAGTCCCGAGAAGGATTAGGGTGGTTCACAAGCCCTGCAGGCAAAGTAAGTCCTGACAAAGGAGTCAGGCACAAACCCCAGCAAAGGAGGCTGTGGTTTGCTTTTAAGTCCTGATATGGTGAAGCCTAAAAATTGGCGGGTTAGGCAAACTAAAAATCAGGCAGTTGTTTTTCCTGACTGAGGGAGTCAGGCACGACCCGGATTCTTAGGCCGAGGTTTCGTGTGTTCAAGTCCCGATAGATGTAAGACCTGATGTTGGGAAGTTGGGCAATCAAGAGATTGGGCAGTTGTTTCAGTATAAAGTCCTGAGCATCAGGCAGAAATTTGAAGTTCAGTGGAGGAGGCTGAAGCTCCTCAAACAAGGTTTTTTTTTGAGATTCCCAGTCAGTAGAGGCACCTTTGGGACTTTTTCTATTGAGACCTGGAAAATGGGAGGGTGCAATAGTAAAAAGACTGGCAAGAAACTGAGGTATATACATCCCAATAGTCCCTTAGGAGAACTGTTAGTAAAATGGGATTCTATAGAGGCCACGGAGGGATTAGATAAAGTGAAAATGATCCATTACTGTATGGAAGTGTGGCCAGAATTAGAGGTGCAAGGAAGATGGCCTTGGTGTGGGACAAAAGATAAGTGGATGTGCCAACAACTAAATAATTATTTGACAGCTCGAGGCGATACTGATCCTGAGCAATTACTCTATGTATCTTGCTGGGTTAAGAGCACTGTTGAGGATGAAGGGGTGCGAATTTGTAAGGTACAGAGGAAGAGAGAGGGGAATGAAGGACGGGATGATAGGACTAGTAAAAGATGGGACCCCCTGGATTATTTGCCTCCTTCTGCCCTTCCACCTTATAATCATCTTCTTCAAGCACCTCAAATGGCAGGTCCGGTTCTTCCCCCGCCTGCCATCTCATTACCACCTGCTCAAATTCCTCCCTCTACCTCTTCAGCCTCCACTATGATAAACCCAGAATCTCTTCCAGTTCCTTCTGCATCACCACAAGTGCCTACTCCACCTGCTGCATTCTCCACCCCTTCTCCAGCTCCGCTTACTATACACTTAGGCTCTTCTCCCCCTCCTATTGCTGTCCCTTTACTTCCTCCGAGTTGGGACACAAATGCCTCCTCGCCCGATAAACAGCTATCAGCAAATACACCTGCTGATGGGCAGAACGTTCAGGGTAACCCAGATATCCCTCAAAGCAGTTTGGCATCTGAAGATGGGCCATACTGTAGCACCAGATCCAAGACCTCCAAGGCAGAGAAACTCTTTCCCCTCAGAGAGGTTCCTATGGGAGGAGTAGCGGGAGGTGTTGGCTTTGTGAATGCTCCTCTAACTGCTTCTGAGGTGAGAGGATTCAAGAAAGAGTTGGGGCATTTAGTTGAGGACCCAGTGGGCATAGCCAACCAAGTGGATCAATTTCTAGGTCCAAATATCTACACTTGTGGGGAGATGAATTCCATCCTGAGTATATTATTTTCCCCAGAAGAGGTCCAGATGATAAGGGCTGCTGGCATAAGAATAATGGAGAAAGATAACAGTCCAGGACCCCAGGTGCCAACAGGTGAACAGAAATTGCCACTAACGGATCCCAGCTGGAACCCTAACCAGGAGGAGGGGAGGAAGGCCATGAGGGAATATAGGTCTTTGATAATACGGGGGATCAAAGAGTCAGTTCCCAAAGGAACTAACACCCAATTGGCATTTGAGGGTACACAGGAGAAAGATGAAGCTCCTGCTGCCTGGCTTAACCGCCTAAGGTGGAATTTCCAGTTGTACTCTAGAATAGACTCGGACACCCCGGGAGGTCAAATGCTGCTAAAAGTCCAATTTGTTACCAAATCTTGGCCTGATATACGGAGAAAACTGGAAAAGATGGAAGATTGGCAAGAGAAGGACATTAATGAGTTATTAAGAGAGGCATTGAAGGTGTATTTAAGGAGGGAGGAAGAAAAAGCAAAGGCCAAGGCTAAGATCATGGTTGCTGTAGCTAGAGAAAGTGCAGGGTGGGTGGGTCCACTACCAGGAGGAGGCAAGGATAGGTCAGTACTGTCAGGTGTAAGAGGGATGGAGACACCTCAAGGCTCTATGAGAAAACGACATTGCTATTACTGTGGAGAGCCAGGACATGTCAGGAGGTTTTGTAGAAAGCTCAGTCTCGATGCGGCAATAGCCAGGGAAAAAGATAATTTAGGGAAGATCCTTAAAGGTGACGATTAGAGGGTCAGGGGCTTTACACTATAAGGGACCCGATGCAACATCTACAAGAGCCCTTGGTAAACTTTGAGGTGGGACCCCTAAATGAAGAATTTGAATTTTTGAGTAGATACAGGAGCAGATAAGTCCTGTCTCAACAAAGTACTAAGAAGTATAGTATAGTATAGTATAGTATAGTATAGTATAGTATAGTATAGTATAGTATAGTATAGTATAGTGAAAAACATCTGAAGTTAGACAAAAACAGATAGGTAGAAAGGATATCCAATAGCACCAAAACTGGCCAGTAATACTTAACTTGTAATAAGTGATGTGAAAGTAAAAGGTACCTTTTTGTTGTCTTGTTGTGTGTGTGTGAGAGTGAGTCACAAAGTCAGCCTCAACTTCCCGGGCAGGTGGGAAGGGGGCAGTGGAAGTGTGTGTGTGTGACCTGCAATAGAGGGAAGTGTATTGTGTAGAAGAATAGTGTAAGAAAAAAAAAAGAAAAAAAAATTTAAGTGTTAGGGGTTGAAAGAAGTATTTAAGCTGTAAGTGAAAGTAAGAAACAGAAGCAAGAGATAAATAGATAAGATCTTGAAAAATAGAACAGAAAACCAGTGAATTAAATACACAGAGATATGGGAGAATAAAAGTACTTTTGGAGTTAAGTTAGCTGAGAAATACAACTCCTTGCAAAATACAGAGTATGTAGAAGTTGATGAGAGAAACACGCAAGCTATGGAAAAAGAGAAATTAACCAATAACATTAAACAGAGAAACTGAGTTTTGATAGAATCATTAAATAGCAGACCATTAATGCCTGTGTTTGAAAGTCTGTTTCAGGTACTCTTCATTACTAATTCGACGGTGCAGACAAAAAGAAAAAGGTTGGACTCACATCACTCTCACCCCCTGGCATTGGACCAGGATTCAACTTCAGGTTTTTTTCACCTCTGGCATTCTGGCATTGGACCGGACTGCACCCCATTCTCCTTCTGGCATTGGGCCAGACTCCCAGTTTTTCCCTCTGGCATTGGGCCAGAGTCCACACCACTCACCTCTGGGCACTGGATAAGGATTCATCCACATCAGAAGTCAATTCACCAGAGTATACTGTGATTTAAAGTTGACTCTCAGAAGGAAGAGTCAAAAAGACTGAACTGTGTGGGAAAAAAATTGGTATCAAGAGTTCTAACACTGCTTAAAATGTTTCAAGACTGTTCTGTGTAAACTATGTTGGTAAAAAGTTTTAAGACTGTAAACAAGTAATTCTGGTTAAGTTCCCCAATTTAATTCTAAAGACTCCAGGTTAATCCTCTACAGAACACTCCCCTGGGGGGGAAACCAAAATTGGTAGGGAACAGACCAAGAGAGGTTTAACCAGAGAAGCAGGTAGAAGGGACTCTAAAGAGCTTGGAAGCTTTTCCTCCGTAAAATTCCCCAAGAGGCAAGGCCGGGTGGGCTGGCTGTGCAAGATGACCCATACCGGACTCTTGGGAAGGGTAGTAATGGTGGCTCTGATTGCTGGTGGTGCTCTGGGATGCCCAGCTGAGCCGTGCAGTGAATGCTACCAACCCCTCTATGAGGAGGAAGTGAGCTCCTTGTCCAGAGTCCACATCAGTTCTAACCCTGATTGTGTTAACCCCTCCCAATTGGTCCTTTATCAGAAAAATAAGAGAGTGTATTGGAGAGCATACAATACTGCCACTTTTAGGCAGCCACTCCTAGGAGAGTGCCCTATAGGGGAAGCCTGGTTGTGCTTTGAATGTGATGCTGCTGAAACAAGCTCAGCAGATCTAGTAAAAAGCAAAGAAATGGTGAAAATGGTAAAAAAAATTGTTTGTTACAAGTTTTTATATGAGTGTACTGGAAAAGAGATAAACCCCTTTTGGAACACATTTCAGAGGAGCCCTAAACCCCTAGGTTTGATCTCGTCTGGCAGCTGTGCCCTTAGAGTGATAAAACCAATTTTCTTATTACCCAAAGAAACTGGATCGAGTTTGGGAGTTCCTATATATAATGATTTGAGAGAAATTAAACAAAACAGGCAAAGTGAAATAGAAATTGAGAAAATCCAAAATTGTAAAAGCCAAATTCCGATCCCAATATCTATGTTAAGAAAAGTTATCCGGCTCCAGGCAGTATTAAAAATAAAGTATTCAATTATTAGGAACATTTCAAATGAAATAAAAAGATTAGCATGTGTAAATAATGAAGAACAAACTCCTACACTTGATCCCAGTGGGTGGGAGAACCTAAAGATTTTCAAAAAGGGTGTATGGGAAAAGGTAGTTTTTCTCACTGTGTGTGTACTTGGAGGATTGCTCTTTTTACTATGCTTATTTATCTGTTTTAGTAAAATAGTACTTGCCATGCAGACCAACCTGAAGAAACCAAGAAAAGTAACAAGGTTAAGTAACCATGATTACCAAAGTGCACAAGAAATTTATAGTAGATTCAAAACAAATAATTGTGAGTTGATGCGAGCTTAGAATTTAGGCTTGATCAAAGAAAAAGTGGGGGGGCCTGTTATGAACAAAAATTCGGTTAATATTTTTTTTTTGTGAGAAAAAGTTACCACTACTGCTGGGCTGCTGCCTGTGTTATGGTAATTATGGGTCGTTGTCGTTAATGGTTGTTTTTGTATTAGTAAAAGCCCTGGCTGGGGCGAGTTAATGGCCCTTCTCCTGAGACAGTGAAGGGTGGGGACCTTCCCGAACACTGAGGAGAAGATACCTGGAGGGGGGGGTTATGAAAAGTGACTCCAAGGACCAGAATGCTTTGTGGGCCCCCCGACTCCAAACCCACGAAGAAACCCCAAAAACAACGAGCCAAATGAGAGTTGAGAGACTGGAGTGATGTCTGGACGGGAGGGGCCGAGTGCTGAGCCTTCAGAGATGCGGAACACCTTCGGAGCCTCTCGCCCTGATGACGGGAGTCGACCCTGGTGGTGAGACCAGGCCGACTGGGAAGGAGGGGCAACATCTGCTGGTGACACCACGCCCTAAAGGCTCCCATGAGGACTGGATCCCCCAGCTCTGCCCCTCGTGGACAGAGCTGTGCATATCTTCCTCCTCTGAGTTGCCCTGGAAGATGACGGGACGCTGCAGACCCGTTGAGCCGCCCAATCCTGAGCTGATCACTTTTAATAAAGGCATAAAAAAGGAGAAGAAGTCTCCTGGCCCTGTTTATTTCAGCTGGGAGCTTGTCCGGGATAGCCACGCCGCAAGAGGTCTCAGGACTGGCCATCTTGGATCTTCAGAGGACAGCTGGCTACCAGGACCAGAGAGATCGGCTCAGGAGCAGCGACGCAGAGGAACACCGGAGCACCGGACTGGTGAGAAATCCGGTGGCGGGAGTAGGAGACGTGCGCATGTGTGTGTGAGTGAGACGCGGGCCGGCAGCCGGACCCTCCACCTGAGAGTGGATCCCTTAGTACCGTGTTTCCTGACTCCTGCGAAGGGGCAGTCCGGGAACAGGGGGAAGCGAGTGGACTTAGTGTGAGTGAAGTCGTCTCCCAAGGGGGAATAAAGGGCCCCCCACCTTCAGGCGTGGGAAGGGAATTTGTATGAGTGGCACGCACCCAAAGTAAGGCCTTGACAGAGGGAAGTCAAGCACATTTGTAAGTCTCGAGAAGGATCCGAGTAAGATTTGTCAGTCCCGAGAAGGATTAGGGTGGTTCACAAGCCCTGCAGGCAAAGTAAGTCCTGACAAAGGAGTCAGGCACAAACCCCAGCAAAGGAGGCTGTGGTTTGCTTTTAAGTCCTGATATGGTGAAGCCTAAAAATTGGCGGGTTAGGCAAACTAAAAATCAGGCAGTTGTTTTTCCTGACTGAGGGAGTCAGGCACGACCTGGATTCTTAGGCCGAGGTTTCGTGTGTTCAAGTCCCGATAGATGTAAGACCTGATGTTGGGAAGTTGGGCAATCAAGAGATTGGGCAGTTGTTTCAGTATAAAGTCCTGAGCATCAGGCAGAAATTTGAAGTTCAGTGGAGGAGGCTGAAGCTCCTCAAACAAGGTTTTTTTTTGAGATTCCCAGTCAGTAGAGGCACCTTTGGGACTTTTTCTATTGAGACCTGGAAAATGGGAGGGTGCAATAGTAAAAAGACTGGCAAGAAACTGAGGTATATACATCCCAATAGTCCCTTAGGAGAACTGTTAGTAAAATGGGATTCTATAGAGGCCACGGAGGGATTAGATAAAGTGAAAATGATCCATTACTGTATGGAAGTGTGGCCAGAATTAGAGGTGCAAGGAAGATGGCCTTGGTGTGGGACAAAAGATAAGTGGATGTGCCAACAACTAAATAATTATTTGACAGCTCGAGGCGATACTGATCCTGAGCAATTACTCTATGTATCTTGCTGGGTTAAGAGCACTGTTGAGGATGAAGGGGTGCGAATTTGTAAGGTACAGAGGAAGAGAGAGGGGAATGAAGGACGGGATGATAGGACTAGTAAAAGATGGGACCCCCTGGATTATTTGCCTCCTTCTGCCCTTCCACCTTATAATCATCTTCTTCAAGCACCTCAAATGGCAGGTCCGGTTCTTCCCCCGCCTGCCATCTCATTACCACCTGCTCAAATTCCTCCCTCTACCTCTTCAGCCTCCACTATGATAAACCCAGAATCTCTTCCAGTTCCTTCTGCATCACCACAAGTGCCTACTCCACCTGCTGCATTCTCCACCCCTTCTCCAGCTCCGCTTACTATACACTTAGGCTCTTCTCCCCCTCCTATTGCTGTCCCTTTACTTCCTCCGAGTTGGGACACAAATGCCTCCTCGCCCGATAAACAGCTATCAGCAAATACACCTGCTGATGGGCAGAACGTTCAGGGTAACCCAGATATCCCTCAAAGCAGTTTGGCATCTGAAGATGGGCCATACTGTAGCACCAGATCCAAGACCTCCAAGGCAGAGAAACTCTTTCCCCTCAGAGAGGTTCCTATGGGAGGAGTAGCGGGAGGTGTTGGCTTTGTGAATGCTCCTCTAACTGCTTCTGAGGTGAGAGGATTCAAGAAAGAGTTGGGGCATTTAGTTGAGGACCCAGTGGGCATAGCCAACCAAGTGGATCAATTTCTAGGTCCAAATATCTACACTTGGGGGGACATGAATTCCATCCTGAGTATATTATTTTCCCCAGAAGAGGTCCAGATGATAAGGGCGGCTGGCATAAGAATAATGGAGAAAGATAACAGTCCAGGACCCCAGGTGCCAACAGGTGAACAGAAATTGCCACTAACGGATCCCAGCTGGAACCCTAACCAGGAGGAGGGGAGGAAGGCCATGAGGGAATATAGGTCTTTGATAATACGGGGGATCAAAGAGTCAGTTCCCAAAGGAACTAACACCCAATTGGCATTTGAGGGTACACAGGAGAAAGATGAAGCTCCTGCTGCCTGGCTTAACCGCCTAAGGTGGAATTTCCAGTTGTACTCTAGAATAGACTCGGACACCCCGGGAGGTCAAATGCTGCTAAAAGTCCAATTTGTTACCAAATCTTGGCCTGATATACGGAGAAAACTGGAAAAGATGGAAGATTGGCAAGAGAAGGACATTAATGAGTTATTAAGAGAGGCATTGAAGGTGTATTTAAGGAGGGAGGAAGAAAAAGCAAAGGCCAAGGCTAAGATCATGGTTGCTGTAGCTAGAGAAAGTGCAGGGTGGGTGGGTCCACTACCAGGAGGAGGCAAGGATAGGTCAGTACTGTCAGGTGTAAGAGGGATGGAGACACCTCAAGGCTCTATGAGAAAACGACATTGCTATTACTGTGGAGAGCCAGGACATGTCAGGAGGTTTTGTAGAAAGCTCAGTCTCGATGCGGCAATAGCCAGGGAAAAAGATAATTTAGGGAAGATCCTTAAAGGTGACGATTAGAGGGTCAGGGGCTTTACACTATAAGGGACCCGATGCAACATCTACAAGAGCCCTTGGTAAACTTTGAGGTGGGACCCCTAAATGAAGAATTTGAATTTTTGAGTAGATACAGGAGCAGATAAGTCCTGTCTCAACAAAGTACTAAGAAGTATAGTATAGTATAGTATAGTATAGTATAGTATAGTATAGTATAGTATAGTATAGTATAGTAGAGTAGAGTAGAGTAGAGTAGAGTATAGTGAAAAACATCTGAAGTTAGACAAAAACAGATAGGTAGAAAGGATATCCAATAGCACCAAAACTGGCCAGTAATACTTAACTTGTAATAAGTGATGTGAAAGTAAAAGGTACCTTTTTGTTGTCTTGTTGTGTGTGTGTGAGAGTGAGTCACAAAGTCAGCCTCAACTTCCCGGGCAGGTGGGAAGGGGGCAGTGGAAGTGTGTGTGTGTGACCTGCAATAGAGGGAAGTGTATTGTGTAGAAGAATAGTGTAAGAAAAAAAAAAGAAAAAAAAATTTAAGTGTTAGGGGTTGAAAGAAGTATTTAAGCTGTAAGTGAAAGTAAGAAACAGAAGCAAGAGATAAATAGATAAGATCTTGAAAAATAGAACAGAAAACCAGTGAATTAAATACACAGAGATATGGGAGAATAAAAGTACTTTTGGAGTTAAGTTAGCTGAGAAATACAACTCCTTGCAAAATACAGAGTATGTAGAAGTTGATGAGAGAAACGCGCAAGCTATGGAAAAAGAGAAATTAACCAATAACATTAAACAGAGAAACTGAGTTTTGATAGAATCATTAAATAGCAGACCATTAATGCCTGTGTTTGAAAGTCTGTTTCAGGTACTCTTCATTACTAATTCGACGGTGCAGACAAAAAGAAAAAGGTTGGACTCACATCACTCTCACCCCCTGGCATTGGACCAGGATTCAACTTCAGGTTTTTTTCACCTCTGGCATTCTGGCATTGGACCGGACTGCACCCCATTCTCCTTCTGGCATTGGGCCAGACTCCCAGTTTTTCCCTCTGGCATTGGGCCAGAGTCCACACCACTCACCTTCGGGCACTGGATAAGGATTCATCCACATCAGAAGTCAATTCACCAGAGTATACTGTGATTTAAAGTTGACTCTCAGAAGGAAGAGTCAAAAAGACTGAACTGTGTGGGAAAAAAATTGGTATCAAGAGTTCTAACACTGCTTAAAATGTTTCAAGACTGTTCTGTGTAAACTATGTTGGTAAAAAGTTTTAAGACTGTAAACAAGTAATTCTGGTTAAGTTCCCCAATTTAATTCTAAAGACTCCAGGTTAATCCTCTACAGAACACTCCCCTGGGGGGGAAACCAAAATTGGTAGGGAACAGACCAAGAGAGGTTTAACCAGAGAAGCAGGTAGAAGGGACTCTAAAGAGCTTGGAAGCTTTTCCTCCGTAAAATTCCCCAAGAGGCAAGGCCGGGTGGGCTGGCTGTGCAAGATGACCCATACCGGACTCTTGGGAAGGGTAGTAATGGTGGCTCTGATTGCTGGTGGTGCTCTGGGATGCCCAGCTGAGCCGTGCAGTGAATGCTACCAACCCCTCTATGAGGAGGAAGTGAGCTCCTTGTCCAGAGTCCACATCAGTTCTAACCCTGATTGTGTTAACCCCTCCCAATTGGTCCTTTATCAGAAAAATAAGAGAGTGTATTGGAGAGCATACAATACTGCCACTTTTAGGCAGCCACTCCTAGGAGAGTGCCCTATAGGGGAAGCCTGGTTGTGCTTTGAATGTGATGCTGCTGAAACAAGCTCAGCAGATCTAGTAAAAAGCAAAGAAATGGTGAAAATGGTAAAAAAAATTGTTTGTTACAAGTTTTTATATGAGTGTACTGGAAAAGAGATAAACCCCTTTTGGAACACATTTCAGAGGAGCCCTAAACCCCTAGGTTTGATCTCGTCTGGCAGCTGTGCCCTTAGAGTGATAAAACCAATTTTCTTATTACCCAAAGAAACTGGATCGAGTTTGGGAGTTCCTATATATAATGATTTGAGAGAAATTAAACAAAACAGGCAAAGTGAAATAGAAATTGAGAAAATCCAAAATTGTAAAAGCCAAATTCCGATCCCAATATCTATGTTAAGAAAAGTTATCCGGCTCCAGGCAGTATTAAAAATAAAGTATTCAATTATTAGGAACATTTCAAATGAAATAAAAAGATTAGCATGTGTAAATAATGAAGAACAAACTCCTACACTTGATCCCAGTGGGTGGGAGAACCTAAAGATTTTCAAAAAGGGTGTATGGGAAAAGGTAGTTTTTCTCACTGTGTGTGTACTTGGAGGATTGCTCTTTTTACTATGCTTATTTATCTGTTTTAGTAAAATAGTACTTGCCGTGCAGACCAACCTGAAGAAACCAAGAAAAGTAACAAGGTTAAGTAACCATGATTACCAAAGTGCACAAGAAATTTATAGTAGATTCAAAACAAATAATTGTGAGTTGATGCGAGCTTAGAATTTAGGCTTGATCAAAGAAAAAGTGGGGGGGCCTGTTATGAACAAAAATTCGGTTAATATTTTTTTTTTGTGAGAAAAAGTTACCACTACTGCTGGGCTGCTGCCTGTGTTATGGTAATTATGGGTCGTTGTCGTTAATGGTTGTTTTTGTATTAGTAAAAGCCCTGGCTGGGGCGAGTTAATGGCCCTTCTCCTGAGACAGTGAAGGGTGGGGACCTTCCCGAACACTGAGGAGAAGATACCTGGAGGGGGGGGTTATGAAAAGTGACTCCAAGGACCAGAATGCTTTGTGGGCCCCCCGACTCCAAACCCACGAAGAAACCCCAAAAACAACGAGCCAAATGAGAGTTGAGAGACTGGAGTGATGTCTGGACGGGAGGGGCCGAGTGCTGAGCCTTCAGAGATGCGGAACACCTTTGGAGCCTCTCGCCCTGATGACGGGAGTCGACCCTGGTGGTGAGACCAGGCCGACTGGGAAGGAGGGGCAACATCTGCTGGTGACACCACGCCCTAAAGGCTCCCATGAGGACTGGATCCCCCAGCTCTGCCCCTCGTGGACAGAGCTGTGCATATCTTCCTCCTCTGAGTTGCCCTGGAAGATGACGGGACGCTGCAGACCCGTCGAGCCGCCCAATCCTGAGCTGATCACTTTTAATAAAGGCATAAAAAAGGAGAAGAAGTCTCCTGGCCCTGTTTATTTCAGCTGGGAGCTTGTCCGGGATAGCCACGCCGCAAGAGGTCTCAGGACTGGCCATCTTGGATCTTCAGAGGACAGCTGGCTACCAGGACCAGAGAGATCGGCTCAGGAGCAGCGACGCAGAGGAACACCGGAGCACCGGACTGGTGAGAAATCCGGTGGCGGGAGTAGGAGACGTGCGCATGTGTGTGTGAGTGAGACGCAGGCCGGCAGCCGGACCCTCCACCTGAGAGTGGATCCCTTAGTACCGTGTTTCCTGACTCCTGCGAAGGGGCAGTCCGGGAACAGGGGGAAGCGAGTGGACTTAGTGTGAGTGAAGTCGTCTCCCAAGGGGGAATAAAGGGCCCCCCACCTTCAGGCGTGGGAAGGGAATTTGTATGAGTGGCACGCACCCAAAGTAAGGCCTTGACAGAGGGAAGTCAAGCACATTTGTAAGTCTCGAGAAGGATCCGAGTAAGATTTGTCAGTCCCGAGAAGGATTAGGGTGGTTCACAAGCCCTGCAGGCAAAGTAAGTCCTGACAAAGGAGTCAGGCACAAACCCCAGCAAAGGAGGCTGTGGTTTGCTTTTAAGTCCTGATATGGTGAAGCCTAAAAATTGGCGGGTTAGGCAAACTAAAAATCAGGCAGTTGTTTTTCCTGACTGAGGGAGTCAGGCACGACCCGGATTCTTAGGCCGAGGTTTCGTGTGTTCAAGTCCCGATAGATGTAAGACCTGATGTTGGGAAGTTGGGCAATCAAGAGATTGGGCAGTTGTTTCAGTATAAAGTCCTGAGCATCAGGCAGAAATTTGAAGTTCAGTGGAGGAGGCTGAAGCTCCTCAAACAAGGTTTTTTTTTGAGATTCCCAGTCAGTAGAGGCACCTTTGGGACTTTTTCTATTGAGACCTGGAAAATGGGAGGGTGCAATAGTAAAAAGACTGGCAAGAAACTGAGGTATATACATCCCAATAGTCCCTTAGGAGAACTGTTAGTAAAATGGGATTCTATAGAGGCCACGGAGGGATTAGATAAAGTGAAAATGATCCATTACTGTATGGAAGTGTGGCCAGAATTAGAGGTGCAAGGAAGATGGCCTTGGTGTGGGACAAAAGATAAGTGGATGTGCCAACAACTAAATAATTATTTGACAGCTCGAGGCGATACTGATCCTGAGCAATTACTCTATGTATCTTGCTGGGTTAAGAGCACTGTTGAGGATGAAGGGGTGCGGATTTGTAAGGTACAGAGGAAGAGAGAGGGGAATGAAGGACGGGATGATAGGACTAGTAAAAGATGGGACCCCCTGGATTATTTGCCTCCTTCTGCCCTTCCACCTTATAATCATCTTCTTCAAGCACCTCAAATGGCAGGTCCGGTTCTTCCCCCGCCTGCCATCTCATTACCACCTGCTCAAATTCCTCCCTCTACCTCTTCAGCCTCCACTATGATAAACCCAGAATCTCTTCCAGTTCCTTCTGCATCACCACAAGTGCCTACTCCACCTGCTGCATTCTCCACCCCTTCTCCAGCTCCGCTTACTATACACTTAGGCTCTTCTCCCCCTCCTATTGCTGTCCCTTTACTTCCTCCGAGTTGGGACACAAATGCCTCCTCGCCCGATAAACAGCTATCAGCAAATACACCTGCTGATGGGCAGAACGTTCAGGGTAACCCAGATATCCCTCAAAGCAGTTTGGCATCTGAAGATGGGCCATACTGTAGCACCAGATCCAAGACCTCCAAGGCAGAGAAACTCTTTCCCCTCAGAGAGGTTCCTATGGGAGGAGTAGCGGGAGGTGTTGGCTTTGTGAATGCTCCTCTAACTGCTTCTGAGGTGAGAGGATTCAAGAAAGAGTTGGGGCATTTAGTTGAGGACCCAGTGGGCATAGCCAACCAAGTGGATCAATTTCTAGGTCCAAATATCTACACTTGGGGGGACATGAATTCCATCCTGAGTATATTATTTTCCCCAGAAGAGGTCCAGATGATAAGGGCGGCTGGCATAAGAATAATGGAGAAAGATAACAGTCCAGGACCCCAGGTGCCAACAGGTGAACAGAAATTGCCACTAACGGATCCCAGCTGGAACCCTAACCAGGAGGAGGGGAGGAAGGCCATGAGGGAATATAGGTCTTTGATAATACGGGGGATCAAAGAGTCAGTTCCCAAAGGAACTAACACCCAATTGGCATTTGAGGGTACACAGGAGAAAGATGAAGCTCCTGCTGCCTGGCTTAACCGCCTAAGGTGGAATTTCCAGTTGTACTCTAGAATAGACTCGGACACCCCGGGAGGTCAAATGCTGCTAAAAGTCCAATTTGTTACCAAATCTTGGCCTGATATACGGAGAAAACTGGAAAAGATGGAAGATTGGCAAGAGAAGGACATTAATGAGTTATTAAGAGAGGCATTGAAGGTGTATTTAAGGAGGGAGGAAGAAAAAGCAAAGGCCAAGGCTAAGATCATGGTTGCTGTAGCTAGAGAAAGTGCAGGGTGGGTGGGTCCACTACCAGGAGGAGGCAAGGATAGGTCAGTACTGTCAGGTGTAAGAGGGATGGAGACACCTCAAGGCTCTATGAGAAAACGACATTGCTATTACTGTGGAGAGCCAGGACATGTCAGGAGGTTTTGTAGAAAGCTCAGTCTCGATGCGGCAATAGCCAGGGAAAAAGATAATTTAGGGAAGATCCTTAAAGGTGACGATTAGAGGGTCAGGGGCTTTACACTATAAGGGACCCGATGCAACATCTACAAGAGCCCTTGGTAAACTTTGAGGTGGGACCCCTAAATGAAGAATTTGAATTTTTGAGTAGATACAGGAGCAGATAAGTCCTGTCTCAACAAAGTACTAAGAAGTATAGTATAGTATAGTATAGTATAGTGTAGTATAGTATAGTATAGTATAGTATAGTATAGTGAAAAACATCTGAAGTTAGACAAAAACAGATAGGTAGAAAGGATATCCAATAGCACCAAAACTGGCCAGTAATACTTAACTTGTAATAAGTGATGTGAAAGTAAAAGGTACCTTTTTGTTGTCTTGTTGTGTGTGTGTGAGAGTGAGTCACAAAGTCAGCCTCAACTTCCCGGGCAGGTGGGAAGGGGGCAGTGGAAGTGTGTGTGTGTGACCTGCAATAGAGGGAAGTGTATTGTGTAGAAGAATAGTGTAAGAAAAAAAAAAGAAAAAAAAATTTAAGTGTTAGGGGTTGAAAGAAGTATTTAAGCTGTAAGTGAAAGTAAGAAACAGAAGCAAGAGATAAATAGATAAGATCTTGAAAAATAGAACAGAAAACCAGTGAATTAAATACACAGAGATATGGGAGAATAAAAGTACTTTTGGAGTTAAGTTAGCTGAGAAATACAACTCCTTGCAAAATACAGAGTATGTAGAAGTTGATGAGAGAAACGCGCAAGCTATGGAAAAAGAGAAATTAACCAATAACATTAAACAGAGAAACTGAGTTTTGATAGAATCATTAAAAAGCAGACCATTAATGCCTGTGTTTGAAAGTCTGTTTCAGGTACTCTTCATTACTAATTCGACGGTGCAGACAAAAAGATAAAGGTTGGACTCACATCACTCTCACCCCCTGGCATTGGACCAGGATTCAACTTCAGGTTTTTTTCACCTCTGGCATTCTGGCATTGGACCGGACTGCACCCCATTCTCCTTCTGGCATTGGGCCAGACTCCCAGTTTTTCCCTCTGGCATTGGGCCAGAGTCCACACCACTCACCTTCGGGCACTGGATAAGGATTCATCCACATCAGAAGTCAATTCACCAGAGTATACTGTGATTTAAAGTTGACTCTCAGAAGGAAGAGTCAAAAAGACTGAACTGTGTGGGAAAAAAATTGGTATCAAGAGTTCTAACACTGCTTAAAATGTTTCAAGACTGTTCTGTGTAAACTATGTTGGTAAAAAGTTTTAAGACTGTAAACAAGTAATTCTGGTTAAGTTCCCCAATTTAATTCTAAAGACTCCAGGTTAATCCTCTACAGAACACTCCCCTGGGGGGGAAACCAAAATTGGTAGGGAACAGACCAAGAGAGGTTTAACCAGAGAAGCAGGTAGAAGGGACTCTAAAGAGCTTGGAAGCTTTTCCTCCGTAAAATTCCCCAAGAGGCAAGGCCGGGTGGGCTGGCTGTGCAAGATGACCCATACCGGACTCTTGGGAAGGGTAGTAATGGTGGCTCTGATTGCTGGTGGTGCTCTGGGATGCCCAGCTGAGCCGTGCAGTGAATGCTACCAACCCCTCTATGAGGAGGAAGTGAGCTCCTTGTCCAGAGTCCACATCAGTTCTAACCCTGATTGTGTTAACCCCTCCCAATTGGTCCTTTATCAGAAAAATAAGAGAGTGTATTGGAGAGCATACAATACTGCCACTTTTAGGCAGCCACTCCTAGGAGAGTGCCCTATAGGGGAAGCCTGGTTGTGCTTTGAATGTGATGCTGCTGAAACAAGCTCAGCAGATCTAGTAAAAAGCAAAGAAATGGTGAAAATGGTAAAAAAAATTGTTTGTTACAAGTTTTTATATGAGTGTGCTGGAAAAGAGATAAACCCCTTTTGGAACACATTTCAGAGGAGCCCTAAACCCCTAGGTTTGATCTCGTCTGGCAGCTGTGCCCCTAGAGTGATAAAACCAATTTTCTTATTACCCAAAGAAACTGGATCGAGTTTGGGAGTTCCTATATATAATGATTTGAGAGAAATTAAACAAAACAGGCAAAGTGAAATAGAAATTGAGAAAATCCAAAATTGTAAAAGCCAAATTCCGATCCCAATATCTATGTTAAGAAAAGTTATCCGGCTCCAGGCAGTATTAAAAATAAAGTATTCAATTATTAGGAACATTTCAAATGAAATAAAAAGATTAGCATGTGTAAATAATGAAGAACAAACTCCTACACTTGATCCCAGTGGGTGGGAGAACCTAAAGATTTTCAAAAAGGGTGTATGGGAAAAGGTAGTTTTTCTCACTGTGTGTGTACTTGGAGGATTGCTCTTTTTACTATGCTTATTTATCTGTTTTAGTAAAATAGTACTTGCCGTGCAGACCAACCTGAAGAAACCAAGAAAAGTAACAAGGTTAAGTAACCATGATTACCAAAGTGCACAAGAAATTTATAGTAGATTCAAAACAAATAATTGTGAGTTGATGCGAGCTTAGAATTTAGGCTTGATCAAAGAAAAAGTGGGGGGGCCTGTTTGAACAAATATTCGGTTAATATTTTTTTTTTGTGAGAAAAAGTTACCACTACTGCTGGGCTGCTGCCTGTGTTATGGTAATTATGGGTCGTTGTCGTTAATGGTTGTTTTTGTATTAGTAAAAGCCCTGGCTGGGGCGAGTTAATGGCCCTTCTCCTGAGACAGTGAAGGGTGGGGACCTTCCCGAACACTGAGGAGAAGATACCTGGAGGGGGGGGTTATGAAAAGTGACTCCAAGGACCAGAATGCTTTGTGGGCCCCCCGACTCCAAACCCACGAAGAAACCCCAAAAACAACGAGCCAAATGAGAGTTGAGAGACTGGAGTGATGTCTGGACGGGAGGGGCCGAGTGCTGAGCCTTCAGAGATGCGGAACACCTTCGGAGCCTCTCGCCCTGATGACGGGAGTCGACCCTGGTGGTGAGACCAGGCCGACTGGGAAGGAGGGGCAACATCTGCTGGTGACACCACGCCCTAAAGGCTCCCATGAGGACTGGATCCCCCAGCTCTGCCCCTCGTGGACAGAGCTGTGCATATCTTCCTCCTCTGAGTTGCCCTGGAAGATGACGGGACGCTGCAGACCCGTTGAGCCGCCCAATCCTGAGCTGATCACTTTTAATAAAGGCATAAAAAAGGAGAAGAAGTCTCCTGGCCCTGTTTATTTCAGCTGGGAGCTTGTCCGGGATAGCCACGCCGCAAGAGGTCTCAGGACTGGCCATCTTGGATCTTCAGAGGACAGCTGGCTACCAGGACCAGAGAGATCGGCTCAGGAGCAGCGACGCAGAGGAACACCGGAGCACCGGACTGGTGAGAAATCCGGTGGCGGGAGTAGGAGACGTGCGCATGTGTGTGTGAGTGAGACGCGGGCCGGCAGCCGGACCCTCCACCTGAGAGTGGATCCCTTAGTACCGTGTTTCCTGACTCCTGCGAAGGGGCAGTCCGGGAACAGGGGGAAGCGAGTGGACTTAGTGTGAGTGAAGTCGTCTCCCAAGGGGGAATAAAGGGCCCCCCACCTTCAGGCGTGGGAAGGGAATTTGTATGAGTGGCACGCACCCAAAGTAAGGCCTTGACAGAGGGAAGTCAAGCACATTTGTAAGTCTCGAGAAGGATCCGAGTAAGATTTGTCAGTCCCGAGAAGGATTAGGGTGGTTCACAAGCCCTGCAGGCAAAGTAAGTCCTGACAAAGGAGTCAGGCACAAACCCCAGCAAAGGAGGCTGTGGTTTGCTTTTAAGTCCTGATATGGTGAAGCCTAAAAATTGGCGGGTTAGGCAAACTAAAAATCAGGCAGTTGTTTTTCCTGACTGAGGGAGTCAGGCACGACCCGGATTCTTAGGCCGAGGTTTCGTGTGTTCAAGTCCCGATAGATGTAAGACCTGATGTTGGGAAGTTGGGCAATCAAGAGATTGGGCAGTTGTTTCAGTATAAAGTCCTGAGCATCAGGCAGAAATTTGAAGTTCAGTGGAGGAGGCTGAAGCTCCTCAAACAAGGTTTTTTTTTGAGATTCCCAGTCAGTAGAGGCACCTTTGGGACTTTTTCTATTGAGACCTGGAAAATGGGAGGGTGCAATAGTAAAAAGACTGGCAAGAAACTGAGGTATATACATCCCAATAGTCCCTTAGGAGAACTGTTAGTAAAATGGGATTCTATAGAGGCCACGGAGGGATTAGATAAAGTGAAAATGATCCATTACTGTATGGAAGTGTGGCCAGAATTAGAGGTGCAAGGAAGATGGCCTTGGTGTGGGACAAAAGATAAGTGGATGTGCCAACAACTAAATAATTATTTGACAGCTCGAGGCGATACTGATCCTGAGCAATTACTCTATGTATCTTGCTGGGTTAAGAGCACTGTTGAGGATGAAGGGGTGCGGATTTGTAAGGTACAGAGGAAGAGAGAGGGGAATGAAGGACGGGATGATAGGACTAGTAAAAGATGGGACCCCCTGGATTATTTGCCTCCTTCTGCCCTTCCACCTTATAATCATCTTCTTCAAGCACCTCAAATGGCAGGTCCGGTTCTTCCCCCGCCTGCCATCTCATTACCACCTGCTCAAATTCCTCCCTCTACCTCTTCAGCCTCCACTATGATAAACCCAGAATCTCTTCCAGTTCCTTCTGCATCACCACAAGTGCCTACTCCACCTGCTGCATTCTCCACCCCTTCTCCAGCTCCGCTTACTATACACTTAGGCTCTTCTCCCCCTCCTATTGCTGTCCCTTTACTTCCTCCGAGTTGGGACACAAATGCCTCCTCGCCCGATAAACAGCTATCAGCAAATACACCTGCTGATGGGCAGAACGTTCAGGGTAACCCAGATATCCCTCAAAGCAGTTTGGCATCTGAAGATGGGCCATACTGTAGCACCAGATCCAAGACCTCCAAGGCAGAGAAACTCTTTCCCCTCAGAGAGGTTCCTATGGGAGGAGTAGCGGGAGGTGTTGGCTTTGTGAATGCTCCTCTAACTGCTTCTGAGGTGAGAGGATTCAAGAAAGAGTTGGGGCATTTAGTTGAGGACCCAGTGGGCATAGCCAACCAAGTGGATCAATTTCTAGGTCCAAATATCTACACTTGGGGGGAGATGAATTCCATCCTGAGTATATTATTTTCCCCAGAAGAGGTCCAGATGATAAGGGCGGCTGGCATAAGAATAATGGAGAAAGATAACAGTCCAGGACCCCAGGTGCCAACAGGTGAACAGAAATTGCCACTAACGGATCCCAGCTGGAACCCTAACCAGGAGGAGGGGAGGAAGGCCATGAGGGAATATAGGTCTTTGATAATACGGGGGATCAAAGAGTCAGTTCCCAAAGGAACTAACACCCAATTGGCATTTGAGGGTACACAGGAGAAAGATGAAGCTCCTGCTGCCTGGCTTAACCGCCTAAGGTGGAATTTCCAGTTGTACTCTAGAATAGACTCGGACACCCCGGGAGGTCAAATGCTGCTAAAAGTCCAATTTGTTACCAAATCTTGGCCTGATATACGGAGAAAACTGGAAAAGATGGAAGATTGGCAAGAGAAGGACATTAATGAGTTATTAAGAGAGGCATTGAAGGTGTATTTAAGGAGGGAGGAAGAAAAAGCAAAGGCCAAGGCTAAGATCATGGTTGCTGTAGCTAGAGAAAGTGCAGGGTGGGTGGGTCCACTACCAGGAGGAGGCAAGGATAGGTCAGTACTGTCAGGTGTAAGAGGGATGGAGACACCTCAAGGCTCTATGAGAAAACGACATTGCTATTACTGTGGAGAGCCAGGACATGTCAGGAGGTTTTGTAGAAAGCTCAGTCTCGATGCGGCAATAGCCAGGGAAAAAGATAATTTAGGGAAGATCCTTAAAGGTGACGATTAGAGGGTCAGGGGCTTTACACTATAAGGGACCCGATGCAACATCTACAAGAGCCCTTGGTAAACTTTGAGGTGGGACCCCTAAATGAAGAATTTGAATTTTTGAGTAGATACAGGAGCAGATAAGTCCTGTCTCAACAAAGTACTAAGAAGTATAGTATAGTATAGTATAGTATAGTATAGTATAGTATAGTATAGTATAGTATAGTGAAAAACATCTGAAGTTAGACAAAAACAGATAGGTAGAAAGGATATCCAATAGCACCAAAACTGGCCAGTAATACTTAACTTGTAATAAGTGATGTGAAAGTAAAAGGTACCTTTTTGTTGTCTTGTTGTGTGTGTGTGAGAGTGAGTCACAAAGTCAGCCTCAACTTCCCGGGCAGGTGGGAAGGGGGCAGTGGAAGTGTGTGTGTGTGACCTGCAATAGAGGGAAGTGTATTGTGTAGAAGAATAGTGTAAGAAAAAAAAAAGAAAAAAAAATTTAAGTGTTAGGGGTTGAAAGAAGTATTTAAGCTGTAAGTGAAAGTAAGAAACAGAAGCAAGAGATAAATAGATAAGATCTTGAAAAATAGAACAGAAAACCAGTGAATTAAATACACAGAGATATGGGAGAATAAAAGTACTTTTGGAGTTAAGTTAGCTGAGAAATACAACTCCTTGCAAAATACAGAGTATGTAGAAGTTGATGAGAGAAACACGCAAGCCATGGAAAAAGAGAAGTTAACCAATAACATTAAACAGAGAAACTGAGTTTTGATAGAATCATTAAATAGCAGACCATTAATGCCTGTGTTTGAAAGACCGTTTCAGGTACTCTTCATTACTAATTCGACGGTGCAGACAAAAAGAAAAAGGTTGGACTCACATCACTCTCACCCCCTGGCATTGGACCAGGATTCAACTTCAGGTTTTTTTCACCTCTGGCATTCTGGCATTGGACCGGACTGCACCCCATTCTCCTTCTGGCATTGGGCCAGACTCCCAGTTTTTCCCTCTGGCATTGGGCCAGAGTCCACACCACTCACCTTCGGGCACTGGATAAGGATTCATCCACATCAGAAGTCAATTCACCAGAGTATACTGTGATTTAAAGTTGACTCTCAGAAGGAAGAGTCAAAAAGACTGAACTGTGTGGGAAAAAAATTGGTATCAAGAGTTCTAACACTGCTTAAAATGTTTCAAGACTGTTCTGTGTAAACTATGTTGGTAAAAAGTTTTAAGACTGTAAACAAGTAATTCTGGTTAAGTTCCCCAATTTAATTCTAAAGACTCCAGGTTAATCCTCTACAGAACACTCCCCTGGGGGGGAAACCAAAATTGGTAGGGAACAGACCAAGAGAGGTTTAACCAGAGAAGCAGGTAGAAGGGACTCTAAAGAGCTTGGAAGCTTTTCCTCTGTAAAATTCCCCAAGAGGCAAGGCCAGGTGGGCTGGCTGTGCAAGATGACCCATACCGGACTCTTGGGAAGGGTAGTAATGGTGGCTCTGATTGCTGGTGGTGCTCTGGGATGCCCAGCTGAGCCGTGCAGTGAATGCTACCAACCCCTCTATGAGGAGGAAGTGAGCTCCTTGTCCAGAGTCCACATCAGTTCTAACCCTGATTGTGTTAACCCCTCCCAATTGGTCCTTTATCAGAAAAATAAGAGAGTGTATTGGAGAGCATACAATACTGCCACTTTTAGGCAGCCACTCCTAGGAGAGTGCCCTATAGGGGAAGCCTGGTTGTGCTTTGAATGTGATGCTGCTGAAACAAGCTCAGCAGATCTAGTAAAAAGCAAAGAAATGGTGAAAATGGTAAAAAAAATTGTTTGTTACAAGTTTTTATATGAGTGTACTGGAAAAGAGATAAACCCCTTTTGGAACACATTTCAGAGGAGCCCTAAACCCCTAGGTTTGATCTCGTCTGGCAGCTGTGCCCCTAGAGTGATAAAACCAATTTTCTTATTACCCAAAGAAACTGGATCGAGTTTGGGAGTTCCTATATATAATGATTTGAGAGAAATTAAACAAAACAGGCAAAGTGAAATAGAAATTGAGAAAATCCAAAATTGTAAAAGCCAAATTCCGATCCCAATATCTATGTTAAGAAAAGTTATCCGGCTCCAGGCAGTATTAAAAATAAAGTATTCAATTATTAGGAACATTTCAAATGAAATAAAAAGATTAGCATGTGTAAATAATGAAGAACAAACTCCTACACTTGATCCCAGTGGGTGGGAGAACCTAAAGATTTTCAAAAAGGGTGTATGGGAAAAGGTAGTTTTTCTCACTGTGTGTGTACTTGGAGGATTGCTCTTTTTACTATGCTTATTTATCTGTTTTAGTAAAATAGTACTTGCCGTGCAGACCAACCTGAAGAAACCAAGAAAAGTAACAAGGTTAAGTAACCATGATTACCAAAGTGCACAAGAAATTTATAGTAGATTCAAAACAAATAATTGTGAGTTGATGCGAGCTTAGAATTTAGGCTTGATCAAAGAAAAAGTGGGGGGGCCTGTTATGAACAAAAATTCGGTTAATATTTTTTTTTTGTGAGAAAAAGTTACCACTACTGCTGGGCTGCTGCCTGTGTTATGGTAATTATGGGTCGTTGTCGTTAATGGTTGTTTTTGTATTAGTAAAAGCCCTGGCTGGGGCGAGTTAATGGCCCTTCTCCTGAGACAGTGAAGGGTGGGGACCTTCCCGAACACTGAGGAGAAGATACCTGGAGGGGGGGGTTATGAAAAGTGACTCCAAGGACCAGAATGCTTTGTGGGCCCCCCGACTCCAAACCCACGAAGAAACCCCAAAAACAACGAGCCAAATGAGAGTTGAGAGACTGGAGTGATGTCTGGACGGGAGGGGCCGAGTGCTGAGCCTTCAGAGATGCGGAACACCTTCGGAGCCTCTCGCCCTGATGACGGGAGTCGACCCTGGTGGTGAGACCAGGCCGACTGGGAAGGAGGGGCAACATCTGCTGGTGACACCACGCCCTAAAGGCTCCCATGAGGACTGGATCCCCCAGCTCTGCCCCTCGTGGACAGAGCTGTGCATATCTTCCTCCTCTGAGTTGCCCTGGAAGATGACGGGACGCTGCAGACCCGTCGAGCCGCCCAATCCTGAGCTGATCACTTTTAATAAAGGCATAAAAAAGGAGAAGAAGTCTCCTGGCCCTGTTTATTTCAG
The DNA here is from genome assembly GCF_035770615.1 of Melospiza melodia melodia. Taxonomy (NCBI): domain Eukaryota; kingdom Metazoa; phylum Chordata; class Aves; order Passeriformes; family Passerellidae; genus Melospiza; species Melospiza melodia. The sequence continues at coordinate 9,888,748 of NC_086219.1, read as the reverse complement.
CTGGGAGCTTGTCCGGGATAGCCACGCCGCAAGAGGTCTCAGGACTGGCCATCTTGGATCTTCAGAGGACAGCTGGCTACCAGGACCAGAGAGATCGGCTCAGGAGCAGCGACGCAGAGGAACACCGGAGCACCGGACTGGTGAGAAATCCGGTGGCGGGAGTAGGAGACGTGCGCATGTGTGTGTGAGTGAGACGCGGGCCGGCAGCTGGACCCTCCACCTGAGAGTGGATCCCTTAGTACCGTGTTTCCTGACTCCTGCGAAGGGGCAGTCCGGGAACAGGGGGAAGCGAGTGGACTTAGTGTGAGTGAAGTCGTCTCCCAAGGGGGAATAAAGGGCCCCCCACCTTCAGGCGTGGGAAGGGAATTTGTATGAGTGGCACGCACCCAAAGTAAGGCCTTGACAGAGGGAAGTCAAGCACATTTGTAAGTCTCGAGAAGGATCCGAGTAAGATTTGTCAGTCCCGAGAAGGATTAGGGTGGTTCACAAGCCCTGCAGGCAAAGTAAGTCCTGACAAAGGAGTCAGGCACAAACCCCAGCAAAGGAGGCTGTGGTTTGCTTTTAAGTCCTGATATGGTGAAGCCTAAAAATTGGCGGGTTAGGCAAACTAAAAATCAGGCAGTTGTTTTTCCTGACTGAGGGAGTCAGGCACGACCCGGATTCTTAGGCCGAGGTTTCGTGTGTTCAAGTCCCGATAGATGTAAGACCTGATGTTGGGAAGTTGGGCAATCAAGAGATTGGGCAGTTGTTTCAGTATAAAGTCCTGAGCATCAGGCAGAAATTTGAAGTTCAGTGGAGGAGGCTGAAGCTCCTCAAACAAGGTTTTTTTTTGAGATTCCCAGTCAGTAGAGGCACCTTTGGGACTTTTTCTATTGAGACCTGGAAAATGGGAGGGTGCAATAGTAAAAAGACTGGCAAGAAACTGAGGTATATACATCCCAATAGTCCCTTAGGAGAACTGTTAGTAAAATGGGATTCTATAGAGGCCACGGAGGGATTAGATAAAGTGAAAATGATCCATTACTGTATGGAAGTGTGGCCAGAATTAGAGGTGCAAGGAAGATGGCCTTGGTGTGGGACAAAAGATAAGTGGATGTGCCAACAACTAAATAATTATTTGACAGCTCGAGGCGATACTGATCCTGAGCAATTACTCTATGTATCTTGCTGGGTTAAGAGCACTGTTGAGGATGAAGGGGTGCGGATTTGTAAGGTACAGAGGAAGAGAGAGGGGAATGAAGGACGGGATGATAGGACTAGTAAAAGATGGGACCCCCTGGATTATTTGCCTCCTTCTGCCCTTCCACCTTATAATCATCTTCTTCAAGCACCTCAAATGGCAGGTCCGGTTCTTCCCCCGCCTGCCATCTCATTACCACCTGCTCAAATTCCTCCCTCTACCTCTTCAGCCTCCACTATGATAAACCCAGAATCTCTTCCAGTTCCTTCTGCATCACCACAAGTGCCTACTCCACCTGCTGCATTCTCCACTCCTTCTCCAGCTCCGCTTACTATACACTTAGGCTCTTCTCCCCCTCCTATTGCTGTCCCTTTACTTCCTCCGAGTTGGGACACAAATGCCTCCTCGCCCGATAAACAGCTATCAGCAAATACACCTGCTGATGGGCAGAACGTTCAGGGTAACCCAGATATCCCTCAAAGCAGTTTGGCATCTGAAGATGGGCCATACTGTAGCACCAGATCCAAGACCTCCAAGGCAGAGAAACTCTTTCCCCTCAGAGAGGTTCCTATGGGAGGAGTAGCGGGAGGTGTTGGCTTTGTGAATGCTCCTCTAACTGCTTCTGAGGTGAGAGGATTCAAGAAAGAGTTGGGGCATTTAGTTGAGGACCCAGTGGGCATAGCCAACCAAGTGGATCAATTTCTAGGTCCAAATATCTACACTTGGGGGGAGATGAATTCCATCCTGAGTATATTATTTTCCCCAGAAGAGGTCCAGATGATAAGGGCGGCTGGCATAAGAATAATGGAGAAAGATAACAGTCCAGGACCCCAGGTGCCAACAGGTGAACAGAAATTGCCACTAACGGATCCCAGCTGGAACCCTAACCAGGAGGAGGGGAGGAAGGCCATGAGGGAATATAGGTCTTTGATAATACGGGGGATCAAAGAGTCAGTTCCCAAAGGAACTAACACCCAATTGGCATTTGAGGGTACACAGGAGAAAGATGAAGCTCCTGCTGCCTGGCTTAACCGCCTAAGGTGGAATTTCCAGTTGTACTCTAGAATAGACTCGGACACCCTGGGAGGTCAAATGCTGCTAAAAGTCCAATTTGTTACCAGATCTTGGCCTGATATATGGAGAAAACTGGAAAAGATGGAAGATTGGCAAGAGAAGGACATTAATGAGTTATTAAGAGAGGCATTGAAGGTGTATTTAAGGAGGGAGGAAGAAAAAGCAAAGGCCAAGGCTAAGATCATGGTTGCTGTAGCTAGAGAAAGTGCAGGGTGGGTGGGTCCACTACCAGGAGGAGGCAAGGATAGGTCAGTACTGTCAGGTGTAAGAGGGACGGAGACACCTCAAGGCTCTATGAGAAAACGACATTGCTATTACTGTGGAGAGCCAGGACATGTCAGGAGGTTTTGTAGAAAGCTCAGTCTCGATGCGGCAATAGCCAGGGAAAAAGATAATTTAGGGAAGATCCTTAAAGGTGACGATTAGAGGGTCAGGGGCTTTACACTATAAGGGACCCGATGCAACATCTACAAGAGCCCTTGGTAAACTTTGAGGTGGGACCCCTAAATGAAGAATTTGAATTTTTGAGTAGATACAGGAGCAGATAAGTCCTGTCTCAACAAAGTACTAAGAAGTATAGTATAGTATAGTATAGTATAGTATAGTATAGTATAGTATAGTGAAAAACATCTGAAGTTAGACAAAAACAGATAGGTAGAAAGGATATCCAATAGCACCAAAACTGGCCAGTAATACTTAACTTGTAATAAGTGATGTGAAAGTAAAAGGTACCTTTTTGTTGTCTTGTTGTGTGTGTGTGAGAGTGAGTCACAAAGTCAGCCTCAACTTCCCGGGCAGGTGGGAAGGGGGCAGTGGAAGTGTGTGTGTGTGACCTGCAATAGAGGGAAGTGTATTGTGTAGAAGAATAGTGTAAGAAAAAAAAAAGAAAAAAAAATTTAAGTGTTAGGGGTTGAAAGAAGTATTTAAGCTGTAAGTGAAAGTAAGAAACAGAAGCAAGAGATAAATAGATAAGATCTTGAAAAATAGAACAGAAAACCAGTGAATTAAATACACAGAGATATGGGAGAATAAAAGTACTTTTGGAGTTAAGTTAGCTGAGAAATATAACTCCTTGCAAAATACAGAGTATGTAGAAGTTGATGAGAGAAACACGCAAGCTAGGGAAAAAGAGAAATTAACCAATAACATTAAACAGAGAAACTGAGTTTTGATAGAATCATTAAATAGCAGACCATTAATGCCTGTGTTTGAAAGTCCGTTTCAGGTACTCTTCATTACTAATTCGACGGTGCAGACAAAAAGATAAAGGTTGGACTCACATCACTCTCACCCCCTGGCATTGGACCAGGATTCAACTTCAGGATTTTTTCACCTCTGGCATTCTGGCATTGGACCGGACTGCACCCCATTCTCCTTCTGGCATTGGGCCAGACTCCCAGTTTTTCCCTCTGGCATTGGGCCAGAGTCCACACCACTCACCTTCGGGCACTGGATAAGGATTCATCCACATCAGAAGTCAATTCACCAGAGTATACTGTGATTTAAAGTTGACTCTCAGAAGGAAGAGTCAAAAAGACTGAACTGTGTGGGAAAAAAATTGGTATCAAGAGTTCTAACACTGCTTAAAATGTTTCAAGACTGTTCTGTGTAAACTATGTTGGTAAAAAGTTTTAAGACTGTAAACAAGTAATTCTGGTTAAGTTCCCCAATTTAATTCTAAAGACTCCAGGTTAATCCTCTACAGAACACTCCCCTGGGGGGGAAACCAAAATTGGTAGGGAACAGACCAAGAGAGGTTTAACCAGAGAAGCAGGTAGAAGGGACTCTAAAGAGCTTGGAAGCTTTTCCTCCGTAAAATTCCCCAAGAGGCAAGGCCGGGTGGGCTGGCTGTGCAAGATGACCCATACCGGACTCTTGGGAAGGGTAGTAATGGTGGCTCTGATTGCTGGTGGTGCTCTGGGATGCCCAGCTGAGCCGTGCAGTGAATGCTACCAACCCCTCTATGAGGAGGAAGTGAGCTCCTTGTCCAGAGTCCACATCAGTTCTAACCCTGATTGTGTTAACCCCTCCCAATTGGTCCTTTATCAGAAAAATAAGAGAGTGTATTGGAGAGCATACAATACTGCCACTTTTAGGCAGCCACTCCTAGGAGAGTGCCCTATAGGGGAAGCCTGGTTGTGCTTTGAATGTGATGCTGCTGAAACAAGCTCAGCAGATCTAGTAAAAAGCAAAGAAATGGTGAAAATGGTAAAAAAAATTGTTTGTTACAAGTTTTTATATGAGTGTGCTGGAAAAGAGATAAACCCCTTTTGGAACACATTTCAGAGGAGCCCTAAACCCCTAGGTTTGATCTCGTCTGGCAGCTGTGCCCCTAGAGTGATAAAACCAATTTTCTTATTACCCAAAGAAACTGGATCGAGTTTGGGAGTTCCTATATATAATGATTTGAGAGAAATTAAACAAAACAGGCAAAGTGAAATAGAAATTGAGAAAATCCAAAATTGTAAAAGCCAAATTCCGATCCCAATATCTATGTTAAGAAAAGTTATCCGGCTCCAGGCAGTATTAAAAATAAAGTATTCAATTATTAGGAACATTTCAAATGAAATAAAAAGATTAGCATGTGTAAATAATGAAGAACAAACTCCTACACTTGATCCCAGTGGGTGGGAGAACCTAAAGATTTTCAAAAAGGGTGTATGGGAAAAGGTAGTTTTTCTCACTGTGTGTGTACTTGGAGGATTGCTCTTTTTACTATGCTTATTTATCTGTTTTAGTAAAATAGTACTTGCCGTGCAGACCAACCTGAAGAAACCAAGAAAAGTAACAAGGTTAAGTAACCATGATTACCAAAGTGCACAAGAAATTTATAGTAGATTCAAAACAAATAATTGTGAGTTGATGCGAGCTTAGAATTTAGGCTTGATCAAAGAAAAAGTGGGGGGGCCTGTTATGAACAAAAATTCGGTTAATATTTTTTTTTTGTGAGAAAAAGTTACCACTACTGCTGGGCTGCTGCCTGTGTTATGGTAATTATGGGTCGTTGTCGTTAATGGTTGTTTTTGTATTAGTAAAAGCCCTGGCTGGGGCGAGTTAATGGCCCTTCTCCTGAGACAGTGAAGGGTGGGGACCTTCCCGAACACTGAGGAGAAGATACCTGGAGGGGGGGGTTATGAAAAGTGACTCCAAGGACCAGAATGCTTTGTGGGCCCCCCGACTCCAAACCCACGAAGAAACCCCAAAAACAACGAGCCAAATGAGAGTTGAGAGACTGGAGTGATGTCTGGACGGGAGGGGCCGAGTGCTGAGCCTTCAGAGATGCGGAACACCTTCGGAGCCTCTCGCCCTGATGACGGGAGTCGACCCTGGTGGTGAGACCAGGCCGACTGGGAAGGAGGGGCAACATCTGCTGGTGACACCACGCCCTAAAGGCTCCCATGAGGACTGGATCCCCCAGCTCTGCCCCTCGTGGACAGAGCTGTGCATATCTTCCTCCTCTGAGTTGCCCTGGAAGATGACGGGACGCTGCAGACCCGTCGAGCCGCCCAATCCTGAGCTGATCACTTTTAATAAAGGCATAAAAAAGGAGAAGAAGTCTCCTGGCCCTGTTTATTTCAGCTGGGAGCTTGTCCGGGATAGCCACGCCGCAAGAGGTCTCAGGACTGGCCATCTTGGATCTTCAGAGGACAGCTGGCTACCAGGACCAGAGAGATCGGCTCAGGAGCAGCGACGCAGAGGAACACCGGAGCACCGGACTGGTGAGAAATCCGGTGGCGGGAGTAGGAGACGTGCGCATGTGTGTGTGAGTGAGACGCGGGCCGGCAGCCGGACCCTCCACCTGAGAGTGGATCCCTTAGTACCGTGTTTCCTGACTCCTGCGAAGGGGCAGTCCGGGAACAGGGGGAAGCGAGTGGACTTAGTGTGAGTGAAGTCGTCTCCCAAGGGGGAATAAAGGGCCCCCCACCTTCAGGCGTGGGAAGGGAATTTGTATGAGTGGCACGCACCCAAAGTAAGGCCTTGACAGAGGGAAGTCAAGCACATTTGTAAGTCTCGAGAAGGATCCGAGTAAGATTTGTCAGTCCCGAGAAGGATTAGGGTGGTTCACAAGCCCTGCAGGCAAAGTAAGTCCTGACAAAGGAGTCAGGCACAAACCCCAGCAAAGGAGGCTGTGGTTTGCTTTTAAGTCCTGATATGGTGAAGCCTAAAAATTGGCGGGTTAGGCAAACTAAAAATCAGGCAGTTGTTTTTCCTGACTGAGGGAGTCAGGCACGACCCGGATTCTTAGGCCGAGGTTTCGTGTGTTCAAGTCCCGATAGATGTAAGACCTGATGTTGGGAAGTTGGGCAATCAAGAGATTGGGCAGTTGTTTCAGTATAAAGTCCTGAGCATCAGGCAGAAATTTGAAGTTCAGTGGAGGAGGCTGAAGCTCCTCAAACAAGGTTTTTTTTTGAGATTCCCAGTCAGTAGAGGCACCTTTGGGACTTTTTCTATTGAGACCTGGAAAATGGGAGGGTGCAATAGTAAAAAGACTGGCAAGAAACTGAGGTATATACATCCCAATAGTCCCTTAGGAGAACTGTTAGTAAAATGGGATTCTATAGAGGCCACGGAGGGATTAGATAAAGTGAAAATGATCCATTACTGTATGGAAGTGTGGCCAGAATTAGAGGTGCAAGGAAGATGGCCTTGGTGTGGGACAAAAGATAAGTGGATGTGCCAACAACTAAATAATTATTTGACAGCTCGAGGCGATACTGATCCTGAGCAATTACTCTATGTATCTTGCTGGGTTAAGAGCACTGTTGAGGATGAAGGGGTGCGAATTTGTAAGGTACAGAGGAAGAGAGAGGGGAATGAAGGACGGGATGATAGGACTAGTAAAAGATGGGACCCCCTGGATTATTTGCCTCCTTCTGCCCTTCCACCTTATAATCATCTTCTTCAAGCACCTCAAATGGCAGGTCCGGTTCTTCCCCCGCCTGCCATCTCATTACCACCTGCTCAAATTCCTCCCTCTACCTCTTCAGCCTCCACTATGATAAACCCAGAATCTCTTCCAGTTCCTTCTGCATCACCACAAGTGCCTACTCCACCTGCTGCATTCTCCACCCCTTCTCCAGCTCCGCTTACTATACACTTAGGCTCTTCTCCCCCTCCTATTGCTGTCCCTTTACTTCCTCCGAGTTGGGACACAAATGCCTCCTCGCCCGATAAACAGCTATCAGCAAATACACCTGCTGATGGGCAGAACGTTCAGGGTAACCCAGATATCCCTCAAAGCAGTTTGGCATCTGAAGATGGGCCATACTGTAGCACCAGATCCAAGACCTCCAAGGCAGAGAAACTCTTTCCCCTCAGAGAGGTTCCTATGGGAGGAGTAGCGGGAGGTGTTGGCTTTGTGAATGCTCCTCTAACTGCTTCTGAGGTGAGAGGATTCAAGAAAGAGTTGGGGCATTTAGTTGAGGACCCAGTGGGCATAGCCAACCAAGTGGATCAATTTCTAGGTCCAAATATCTACACTTGGGGGGAGATGAATTCCATCCTGAGTATATTATTTTCCCCAGAAGAGGTCCAGATGATAAGGGCGGCTGGCATAAGAATAATGGAGAAAGATAACAGTCCAGGACCCCAGGTGCCAACAGGTGAACAGAAATTGCCACTAACGGATCCCAGCTGGAACCCTAACCAGGAGGAGGGGAGGAAGGCCATGAGGGAATATAGGTCTTTGATAATACGGGGGATCAAAGAGTCAGTTCCCAAAGGAACTAACACACCCAATTGGCATTTGAGGGTACACAGGAGAAAGATGAAGCTCCTGCTGCCTGGCTTAACCGCCTAAGGTGGAATTTCCAGTTGTACTCTAGAATAGACTCGGACACCCCGGGAGGTCAAATGCTGCTAAAAGTCCAATTTGTTACCAAATCTTGGCCTGATATACGGAGAAAACTGGAAAAGATGGAAGATTGGCAAGAGAAGGACATTAATGAGTTATTAAGAGAGGCATTGAAGGTGTATTTAAGGAGGGAGGAAGAAAAAGCAAAGGCCAAGGCTAAGATCATGGTTGCTGTAGCTAGAGAAAGTGCAGGGTGGGTGGGTCCACTACCAGGAGGAGGCAAGGATAGGTCAGTACTGTCAGGTGTAAGAGGGATGGAGACACCTCAAGGCTCTATGAGAAAACGACATTGCTATTACTGTGGAGAGCCAGGACATGTCAGGAGGTTTTGTAGAAAGCTCAGTCTCGATGCGGCAATAGCCAGGGAAAAAGATAATTTAGGGAAGATCCTTAAAGGTGACGATTAGAGGGTCAGGGGCTTTACACTATAAGGGACCCGATGCAACATCTACAAGAGCCCTTGGTAAACTTTGAGGTGGGACCCCTAAATGAAGAATTTGAATTTTTGAGTAGATACAGGAGCAGATAAGTCCTGTCTCAACAAAGTACTAAGAAGTATAGTATAGTATAGTATAGTATAGTATAGTATAGTATAGTATAGTATAGTATAGTATAGTATAGTATAGTATAGTGAAAAACATCTGAAGTTAGACAAAAACAGATAGGTAGAAAGGATATCCAATAGCACCAAAACTGGCCAGTAATACTTAACTTGTAATAAGTGATGTGAAAGTAAAAGGTACCTTTTTGTTGTCTTGTTGTGTGTGTGTGAGAGTGAGTCACAAAGTCAGCCTCAACTTCCCGGGCAGGTGGGAAGGGGGCAGTGGAAGTGTGTGTGTGTGACCTGCAATAGAGGGAAGTGTATTGTGTAGAAGAATAGTGTAAGAAAAAAAAAAGAAAAAAAAATTTAAGTGTTAGGGGTTGAAAGAAGTATTTAAGCTGTAAGTGAAAGTAAGAAACAGAAGCAAGAGATAAATAGATAAGATCTTGAAAAATAGAACAGAAAACCAGTGAATTAAATACACAGAGATATGGGAGAATAAAAGTACTTTTGGAGTTAAGTTAGCTGAGAAATATAACTCCTTGCAAAATACAGAGTATGTAGAAGTTGATGAGAGAAACGCGCAAGCTATGGAAAAAGAGAAGTTAACCAATAACATTAAACAGAGAAACTGAGTTTTGATAGAATCATTAAATAGCAGACCATTAATGCCTGTGTTTGAAAGTCCGTTTCAGGTACTCTTCATTACTAATTCGACGGTGCAGACAAAAAGACAAAGGTTGGACTCACATCACTCTCACCCCCTGGCATTGGACCAGGATTCAACTTCAGGTTTTTTTCACCTCTGGCCTTCTGGCATTGGACCGGACTGCACCCCATTCTCCTTCTGGCATTGGGCCAGACTCCCAGTTTTTCCCTCTGGCATTGGGCCAGAGTCCACACCACTCACCTTCGGGCACTGGATAAGGATTCATCCACATCAGAAGTCAATTCACCAGAGTATACTGTGATTTAAAGTTGACTCTCAGAAGGAAGAGTCAAAAAGACTGAACTGTGTGGGAAAAAAATTGGTATCAAGAGTTCTAACACTGCTTAAAATGTTTCAAGACTGTTCTGTGTAAACTATGTTGGTAAAAAGTTTTAAGACTGTAAACAAGTAATTCTGGTTAAGTTCCCCAATTTAATTCTAAAGACTCCAGGTTAATCCTCTACAGAACACTCCCCTGGGGGGGAAACCAAAATTGGTAGGGAACAGACCAAGAGAGGTTTAACCAGAGAAGCAGGTAGAAGGGACTCTAAAGAGCTTGGAAGCTTTTCCTCCGTAAAATTCCCCAAGAGGCAAGGCCGGGTGGGCTGGCTGTGCAAGATGACCCATACCGGACTCTTGGGAAGGGTAGTAATGGTGGCTCTGATTGCTGGTGGTGCTCTGGGATGCCCAGCTGAGCCGTGCAGTGAATGCTACCAACCCCTCTATGAGGAGGAAGTGAGCTCCTTGTCCAGAGTCCACATCAGTTCTAACCCTGATTGTGTTAACCCCTCCCAATTGGTCCTTTATCAGAAAAATAAGAGAGTGTATTGGAGAGCATACAATACTGCCACTTTTAGGCAGCCACTCCTAGGAGAGTGCCCTATAGGGGAAGCCTGGTTGTGCTTTGAATGTGATGCTGCTGAAACAAGCTCAGCAGATCTAGTAAAAAGCAAAGAAATGGTGAAAATGGTAAAAAAAATTGTTTGTTACAAGTTTTTATATGAGTGTACTGGAAAAGAGATAAACCCCTTTTGGAACACATTTCAGAGGAGCCCTAAACCCCTAGGTTTGATCTCGTCTGGCAGCTGTGCCCCTAGAGTGATAAAACCAATTTTCTTATTACCCAAAGAAACTGGATCGAGTTTGGGAGTTCCTATATATAATGATTTGAGAGAAATTAAACAAAACAGGCAAAGTGAAATAGAAATTGAGAAAATCCAAAATTGTAAAAGCCAAATTCCGATCCCAATATCTATGTTAAGAAAAGTTATCCGGCTCCAGGCAGTATTAAAAATAAAGTATTCAATTATTAGGAACATTTCAAATGAAATAAAAAGATTAGCATGTGTAAATAATGAAGAACAAACTCCTACACTTGATCCCAGTGGGTGGGAGAACCTAAAGATTTTCAAAAAGGGTGTATGGGAAAAGGTAGTTTTTCTCACTGTGTGTGTACTTGGAGGATTGCTCTTTTTACTATGCTTATTTATCTGTTTTAGTAAAATAGTACTTGCCGTGCAGACCAACCTGAAGAAACCAAGAAAAGTAACAAGGTTAAGTAACCATGATTACCAAAGTGCACAAGAAATTTATAGTAGATTCAAAACAAATAATTGTGAGTTGATGCGAGCTTAGAATTTAGGCTCGATCAAAGAAAAAGTGGGGGGGCCTGTTATGAACAAAAATTCGGTTAATATTTTTTTTTTGTGAGAAAAAGTTACCACTACTGCTGGGCTGCTGCCTGTGTTATGGTAATTATGGGTCGTTGTCGTTAATGGTTGTTTTTGTATTAGTAAAAGCCCTGGCTGGGGCGAGTTAATGGCCCTTCTCCTGAGACAGTGAAGGGTGGGGACCTTCCCGAACACTGAGGAGAAGATACCTGGAGGGGGGGGTTATGAAAAGTGACTCCAAGGACCAGAATGCTTTGTGGGCCCCCCGACTCCAAACCCACGAAGAAACCCCAAAAACAACGAGCCAAATGAGAGTTGAGAGACTGGAGTGATGTCTGGACGGGAGGGGCCGAGTGCTGAGCCTTCAGAGATGCGGAACACCTTCGGAGCCTCTCGCCCTGATGACGGGAGTCGACCCTGGTGGTGAGACCAGGCCGACTGGGAAGGAGGGGCAACATCTGCTGGTGACACCACGCCCTAAAGGCTCCCATGAGGACTGGATCCCCCAGCTCTGCCCCTCGTGGACAGAGCTGTTCATATCTTCCTCCTCTGAGTTGCCCTGGAAGATGACGGGACGCTGCAGACCCGTCGAGCCGCCCAATCCTGAGCTGATCACTTTTAATAAAGGCATAAAAAAGGAGAAGAAGTCTCCTGGCCCTGTTTATTTCAGCTGGGAGCTTGTCCGGGATAGCCACGCCGCAAGAGGTCTCAGGACTGGCCATCTTGGATCTTCAGAGGACAGCTGGCTACCAGGACCAGAGAGATCGGCTCAGGAGCAGCGACGCAGAGGAACACCGGAGCACCGGACTGGTGAGAAATCCGGTGGCGGGAGTAGGAGACGTGCGCATGTGTGTGTGAGTGAGACGCGGGCCGGCAGCCGGACCCTCCACCTGAGAGTGGATCCCTTAGTACCGTGTTTCCTGACTCCTGCGAAGGGGCAGTCCGGGAACAGGGGGAAGCGAGTGGACTTAGTGTGAGTGAAGTCGTCTCCCAAGGGGGAATAAAGGGCCCCCCACCTTCAGGCGTGGGAAGGGAATTTGTATGAGTGGCACGCACCCAAAGTAAGGCCTTGACAGAGGGAAGTCAAGCACATTTGTAAGTCTCGAGAAGGATCCGAGTAAGATTTGTCAGTCCCGAGAAGGATTAGGGTGGTTCACAAGCCCTGCAGGCAAAGTAAGTCCTGACAAAGGAGTCAGGCACAAACCCCAGCAAAGGAGGCTGTGGTTTGCTTTTAAGTCCTGATATGGTGAAGCCTAAAAATTGGCGGGTTAGGCAAACTAAAAATCAGGCAGTTGTTTTTCCTGACTGAGGGAGTCAGGCACGACCCGGATTCTTAGGCCGAGGTTTCGTGTGTTCAAGTCCCGATAGATGTAAGACCTGATGTTGGGAAGTTGGGCAATCAAGAGATTGGGCAGTTGTTTCAGTATAAAGTCCTGAGCATCAGGCAGAAATTTGAAGTTCAGTGGAGGAGGCTGAAGCTCCTCAAACAAGGTTTTTTTTTGAGATTCCCAGTCAGTAGAGGCACCTTTGGGACTTTTTCTATTGAGACCTGGAAAATGGGAGGGTGCAATAGTAAAAAGACTGGCAAGAAACTGAGGTATATACATCCCAATAGTCCCTTAGGAGAACTGTTAGTAAAATGGGATTCTATAGAGGCCACGGAGGGATTAGATAAAGTGAAAATGATCCATTACTGTATGGAAGTGTGGCCAGAATTAGAGGTGCAAGGAAGATGGCCTTGGTGTGGGACAAAAGATAAGTGGATGTGCCAACAACTAAATAATTATTTGACAGCTCGAGGCGATACTGATCCTGAGCAATTACTCTATGTATCTTGCTGGGTTAAGAGCACTGTTGAGGATGAAGGGGTGCGAATTTGTAAGGTACAGAGGAAGAGAGAGGGGAATGAAGGACGGGATGATAGGACTAGTAAAAGATGGGACCCCCTGGATTATTTGCCTCCTTCTGCCCTTCCACCTTATAATCATCTTCTTCAAGCACCTCAAATGGCAGGTCCGGTTCTTCCCCCGCCTGCCATCTCATTACCACCTGCTCAAATTCCTCCCTCTACCTCTTCAGCCTCCACTATGATAAACCCAGAATCTCTTCCAGTTCCTTCTGCATCACCACAAGTGCCTACTCCACCTGCTGCATTCTCCACCCCTTCTCCAGCTCCGCTTACTATACACTTAGGCTCTTCTCCCCCTCCTATTGCTGTCCCTTTACTTCCTCCGAGTTGGGACACAAATGCCTCCTCGCCCGATAAACAGCTATCAGCAAATACACCTGCTGATGGGCAGAACGTTCAGGGTAACCCAGATATCCCTCAAAGCAGTTTGGCATCTGAAGATGGGCCATACTGTAGCACCAGATCCAAGACCTCCAAGGCAGAGAAACTCTTTCCCCTCAGAGAGGTTCCTATGGGAGGAGTAGCGGGAGGTGTTGGCTTTGTGAATGCTCCTCTAACTGCTTCTGAGGTGAGAGGATTCAAGAAAGAGTTGGGGCATTTAGTTGAGGACCCAGTGGGCATAGCCAACCAAGTGGATCAATTTCTAGGTCCAAATATCTACACTTGGGGGGAGATGAATTCCATCCTGAGTATATTATTTTCCCCAGAAGAGGTCCAGATGATAAGGGCGGCTGGCATAAGAATAATGGAGAAAGATAACAGTCCAGGACCCCAGGTGCCAACAGGTGAACAGAAATTGCCACTAACGGATCCCAGCTGGAACCCTAACCAGGAGGAGGGGAGGAAGGCCATGAGGGAATATAGGTCTTTGATAATACGGGGGATCAAAGAGTCAGTTCCCAAAGGAACTAACACACCCAATTGGCATTTGAGGGTACACAGGAGAAAGATGAAGCTCCTGCTGCCTGGCTTAACCGCCTAAGGTGGAATTTCCAGTTGTACTCTAGAATAGACTCGGACACCCCGGGAGGTCAAATGCTGCTAAAAGTCCAATTTGTTACCAAATCTTGGCCTGATATACGGAGAAAACTGGAAAAGATGGAAGATTGGCAAGAGAAGGACATTAATGAGTTATTAAGAGAGGCATTGAAGGTGTATTTAAGGAGGGAGGAAGAAAAAGCAAAGGCCAAGGCTAAGATCATGGTTGCTGTAGCTAGAGAAAGTGCAGGGTGGGTGGGTCCACTACCAGGAGGAGGCAAGGATAGGTCAGTACTGTCAGGTGTAAGAGGGATGGAGACACCTCAAGGCTCTATGAGAAAACGACATTGCTATTACTGTGGAGAGCCAGGACATGTCAGGAGGTTTTGTAGAAAGCTCAGTCTCGATGCGGCAATAGCCAGGGAAAAAGATAATTTAGGGAAGATCCTTAAAGGTGACGATTAGAGGGTCAGGGGCTTTACACTATAAGGGACCCGATGCAACATCTACAAGAGCCCTTGGTAAACTTTGAGGTGGGACCCCTAAATGAAGAATTTGAATTTTTGAGTAGATACAGGAGCAGATAAGTCCTGTCTCAACAAAGTACTAAGAAGTATAGTATAGTATAGTATAGTATAGTATAGTATAGTATAGTATAGTATAGTATAGTGAAAAACATCTGAAGTTAGACAAAAACAGATAGGTAGAAAGGATATCCAATAGCACCAAAACTGGCCAGTAATACTTAACTTGTAATAAGTGATGTGAAAGTAAAAGGTACCTTTTTGTTGTCTTGTTGTGTGTGTGTGAGAGTGAGTCACAAAGTCAGCCTCAACTTCCCGGGCAGGTGGGAAGGGGGCAGTGGAAGTGTGTGTGTGTGACCTGCAATAGAGGGAAGTGTATTGTGTAGAAGAATAGTGTAAGAAAAAAAAAAGAAAAAAAAATTTAAGTGTTAGGGGTTGAAAGAAGTATTTAAGCTGTAAGTGAAAGTAAGAAACAGAAGCAAGAGATAAATAGATAAGATCTTGAAAAATAGAACAGAAAACCAGTGAATTAAATACACAGAGATATGGGAGAATAAAAGTACTTTTGGAGTTAAGTTAGCTGAGAAATATAACTCCTTGCAAAATACAGAGTATGTAGAAGTTGATGAGAGAAACACGCAAGCTATGGAAAAAGAGAAGTTAACCAATAACATTAAACAGAGAAACTGAGTTTTGATAGAATCATTAAATAGCAGACCATTAATGCCTGTGTTTGAAAGTCCGTTTCAGGTACTCTTCATTACTAATTCGACGGTGCAGACAAAAAGAAAAAGGTTGGACTCACATCACTCTCACCCCCTGGCATTGGACCAGGATTCAACTTCAGGTTTTTTTCACCTCTGGCCTTCTGGCATTGGACCGGACTGCACCCCATTCTCCTTCTGGCATTGGGCCAGACTCCCAGTTTTTCCCTCTGGCATTGGGCCAGAGTCCACACCACTCACCTTCGGGCACTGGATAAGGATTCATCCACATCAGAAGTCAATTCACCAGAGTATACTGTGATTTAAAGTTGACTCTCAGAAGGAAGAGTCAAAAAGACTGAACTGTGTGGGAAAAAAATTGGTATCAAGAGTTCTAACACTGCTTAAAATGTTTCAAGACTGTTCTGTGTAAACTATGTTGGTAAAAAGTTTTAAGACTGTAAACAAGTAATTCTGGTTAAGTTCCCCAATTTAATTCTAAAGACTCCAGGTTAATCCTCTACAGAACACTCCCCTGGGGGGGAAACCAAAATTGGTAGGGAACAGACCAAGAGAGGTTTAACCAGAGAAGCAGGTAGAAGGGACTCTAAAGAGCTTGGAAGCTTTTCCTCTGTAAAATTCCCCAAGAGGCAAGGCCGGGTGGGCTGGCTGTGCAAGATGACCCATACCGGACTCTTGGGAAGGGTAGTAATGGTGGCTCTGATTGCTGGTGGTGCTCTGGGATGCCCAGCTGAGCCGTGCAGTGAATGCTACCAACCCCTCTATGAGGAGGAAGTGAGCTCCTTGTCCAGAGTCCACATCAGTTCTAACCCTGATTGTGTTAACCCCTCCCAATTGGTCCTTTATCAGAAAAATAAGAGAGTGTATTGGAGAGCATACAATACTGCCACTTTTAGGCAGCCACTCCTAGGAGAGTGCCCTATAGGGGAAGCCTGGTTGTGCTTTGAATGTGATGCTGCTGAAACAAGCTCAGCAGATCTAGTAAAAAGCAAAGAAATGGTGAAAATGGTAAAAAAAATTGTTTGTTACAAGTTTTTATATGAGTGTGCTGGAAAAGAGATAAACCCCTTTTGGAACACATTTCAGAGGAGCCCTAAACCCCTAGGTTTGATCTCGTCTGGCAGCTGTGCCCCTAGAGTGATAAAACCAATTTTCTTATTACCCAAAGAAACTGGATCGAGTTTGGGAGTTCCTATATATAATGATTTGAGAGAAATTAAACAAAACAGGCAAAGTGAAATAGAAATTGAGAAAATCCAAAATTGTAAAAGCCAAATTCCGATCCCAATATCTATGTTAAGAAAAGTTATCCGGCTCCAGGCAGTATTAAAAATAAAGTATTCAATTATTAGGAACATTTCAAATGAAATAAAAAGATTAGCATGTGTAAATAATGAAGAACAAACTCCTACACTTGATCCCAGTGGGTGGGAGAACCTAAAGATTTTCAAAAAGGGTGTATGGGAAAAGGTAGTTTTTCTCACTGTGTGTGTACTTGGAGGATTGCTCTTTTTACTATGCTTATTTATCTGTTTTAGTAAAATAGTACTTGCCGTGCAGACCAACCTGAAGAAACCAAGAAAAGTAACAAGGTTAAGTAACCATGATTACCAAAGTGCACAAGAAATTTATAGTAGATTCAAAACAAATAATTGTGAGTTGATGCGAGCTTAGAATTTAGGCTCGATCAAAGAAAAAGTGGGGGGGCCTGTTATGAACAAAAATTCGGTTAATATTTTTTTTTTGTGAGAAAAAGTTACCACTACTGCTGGGCTGCTGCCTGTGTTATGGTAATTATGGGTCGTTGTCGTTAATGGTTGTTTTTGTATTAGTAAAAGCCCTGGCTGGGGCGAGTTAATGGCCCTTCTCCTGAGACAGTGAAGGGTGGGGACCTTCCCGAACACTGAGGAGAAGATACCTGGAGGGGGGGGTTATGAAAAGTGACTCCAAGGACCAGAATGCTTTGTGGGCCCCCCGACTCCAAACCCACGAAGAAACCCCAAAAACAACGAGCCAAATGAGAGTTGAGAGACTGGAGTGATGTCTGGACGGGAGGGGCCGAGTGCTGAGCCTTCAGAGATGCGGAACACCTTCGGAGCCTCTCGCCCTGATGACGGGAGTCGACGCTGGTGGTGAGACCAGGCCGACTGGGAAGGAGGGGCAACATCTGCTGGTGACACCACGCCCTAAAGGCTCCCATGAGGACTGGATCCCCCAGCTCTGCCCCTCGTGGACAGAGCTGTGCATATCTTCCTCCTCTGAGTTGCCCTGGAAGATGACGGGACGCTGCAGACCCGTCGAGCCGCCCAATCCTGAGCTGATCACTTTTAATAAAGGCATAAAAAAGGAGAAGAAGTCTCCTGGCCCTGTTTATTTCAGCTGGGAGCTTGTCCGGGATAGCCACGCCGCAAGAGGTCTCAGGACTGGCCATCTTGGATCTTCAGAGGACAGCTGGCTACCAGGACCAGAGAGATCGGCTCAGGAGCAGCGACGCAGAGGAACACCGGAGCACCGGACTGGTGAGAAATCCGGTGGCGGGAGTAGGAGACGTGCGCATGTGTGTGTGAGTGAGACGCGGGCCGGCAGCCGGACCCTCCACCTGAGAGTGGATCCCTTAGTACCGTGTTTCCTGACTCCTGCGAAGGGGCAGTCCGGGAACAGGGGGAAGCGAGTGGACTTAGTGTGAGTGAAGTCGTCTCCCAAGGGGGAATAAAGGGCCCCCCACCTTCAGGCGTGGGAAGGGAATTTGTATGAGTGGCACGCACCCAAAGTAAGGCCTTGACAGAGGGAAGTCAAGCACATTTGTAAGTCTCGAGAAGGATCCGAGTAAGATTTGTCAGTCCCGAGAAGGATTAGGGTGGTTCACAAGCCCTGCAGGCAAAGTAAGTCCTGACAAAGGAGTCAGGCACAAACCCCAGCAAAGGAGGCTGTGGTTTGCTTTTAAGTCCTGATATGGTGAAGCCTAAAAATTGGCGGGTTAGGCAAACTAAAAATCAGGCAGTTGTTTTTCCTGACTGAGGGAGTCAGGCACGACCCGGATTCTTAGGCCGAGGTTTCGTGTGTTCAAGTCCCGATAGATGTAAGACCTGATGTTGGGAAGTTGGGCAATCAAGAGATTGGGCAGTTGTTTCAGTATAAAGTCCTGAGCATCAGGCAGAAATTTGAAGTTCAGTGGAGGAGGCTGAAGCTCCTCAAACAAGGTTTTTTTTTGAGATTCCCAGTCAGTAGAGGCACCTTTGGGACTTTTTCTATTGAGACCTGGAAAATGGGAGGGTGCAATAGTAAAAAGACTGGCAAGAAACTGAGGTATATACATCCCAATAGTCCCTTAGGAGAACTGTTAGTAAAATGGGATTCTATAGAGGCCACGGAGGGATTAGATAAAGTGAAAATGATCCATTACTGTATGGAAGTGTGGCCAGAATTAGAGGTGCAAGGAAGATGGCCTTGGTGTGGGACAAAAGATAAGTGGATGTGCCAACAACTAAATAATTATTTGACAGCTCGAGGCGATACTGATCCTGAGCAATTACTCTATGTATCTTGCTGGGTTAAGAGCACTGTTGAGGATGAAGGGGTGCGAATTTGTAAGGTACAGAGGAAGAGAGAGGGGAATGAAGGACGGGATGATAGGACTAGTAAAAGATGGGACCCCCTGGATTATTTGCCTCCTTCTGCCCTTCCACCTTATAATCATCTTCTTCAAGCACCTCAAATGGCAGGTCCGGTTCTTCCCCCGCCTGCCATCTCATTACCACCTGCTCAAATTCCTCCCTCTACCTCTTCAGCCTCCACTATGATAAACCCAGAATCTCTTCCAGTTCCTTCTGCATCACCACAAGTGCCTACTCCACCTGCTGCATTCTCCACCCCTTCTCCAGCTCCGCTTACTATACACTTAGGCTCTTCTCCCCCTCCTATTGCTGTCCCTTTACTTCCTCCGAGTTGGAACACAAATGCCTCCTCGCCCGATAAACAGCTATCAGCAAATACACCTGCTGATGGGCAGAACGTTCAGGGTAACCCAGATATCCCTCAAAGCAGTTTGGCATCTGAAGATGGGCCATACTGTAGCACCAGATCCAAGACCTCCAAGGCAGAGAAACTCTTTCCCCTCAGAGAGGTTCCTATGGGAGGAGTAGCGGGAGGTGTTGGCTTTGTGAATGCTCCTCTAACTGCTTCTGAGGTGAGAGGATTCAAGAAAGAGTTGGGGCATTTAGTTGAGGACCCAGTGGGCATAGCCAACCAAGTGGATCAATTTCTAGGTCCAAATATCTACACTTGGGGGGAGATGAATTCCATCCTGAGTATATTATTTTCCCCAGAAGAGGTCCAGATGATAAGGGCGGCTGGCATAAGAATAATGGAGAAAGATAACAGTCCAGGACCCCAGGTGCCAACAGGTGAACAGAAATTGCCACTAACGGATCCCAGCTGGAACCCTAACCAGGAGGAGGGGAGGAAGGCCATGAGGGAATATAGGTCTTTGATAATACGGGGGATCAAAGAGTCAGTTCCCAAAGGAACTAACACACCCAATTGGCATTTGAGGGTACACAGGAGAAAGATGAAGCTCCTGCTGCCTGGCTTAACCGCCTAAGGTGGAATTTCCAGTTGTACTCTAGAATAGACTCGGACACCCCGGGAGGTCAAATGCTGCTAAAAGTCCAATTTGTTACCAAATCTTGGCCTGATATACGGAGAAAACTGGAAAAGATGGAAGATTGGCAAGAGAAGGACATTAATGAGTTATTAAGAGAGGCATTGAAGGTGTATTTAAGGAGGGAGGAAGAAAAAGCAAAGGCCAAGGCTAAGATCATGGTTGCTGTAGCTAGAGAAAGTGCAGGGTGGGTGGGTCCACTACCAGGAGGAGGCAAGGATAGGTCAGTACTGTCAGGTGTAAGAGGGATGGAGACACCTCAAGGCTCTATGAGAAAACGACATTGCTATTACTGTGGAGAGCCAGGACATGTCAGGAGGTTTTGTAGAAAGCTCAGTCTCGATGCGGCAATAGCCAGGGAAAAAGATAATTTAGGGAAGATCCTTAAAGGTGACGATTAGAGGGTCAGGGGCTTTACACTATAAGGGACCCGATGCAACATCTACAAGAGCCCTTGGTAAACTTTGAGGTGGGACCCCTAAATGAAGAATTTGAATTTTTGAGTAGATACAGGAGCAGATAAGTCCTGTCTCAACAAAGTACTAAGAAGTATAGTATAGTATAGTATAGTATAGTATAGTATAGTATAGTATAGTATAGTATAGTATAGTATAGTATAGTGAAAAACATCTGAAGTTAGACAAAAACAGATAGGTAGAAAGGATATCCAATAGCACCAAAACTGGCCAGTAATACTTAACTTGTAATAAGTGATGTGAAAGTAAAAGGTACCTTTTTGTTGTCTTGTTGTGTGTGTGTGAGAGTGAGTCACAAAGTCAGCCTCAACTTCCCGGGCAGGTGGGAAGGGGGCAGTGGAAGTGTGTGTGTGTGACCTGCAATAGAGGGAAGTGTATTGTGTAGAAGAATAGTGTAAGAAAAAAAAAAGAAAAAAAAATTTAAGTGTTAGGGGTTGAAAGAAGTATTTAAGCTGTAAGTGAAAGTAAGAAACAGAAGCAAGAGATAAATAGATAAGATCTTGAAAAATAGAACAGAAAACCAGTGAATTAAATACACAGAGATATGGGAGAATAAAAGTACTTTTGGAGTTAAGTTAGCTGAGAAATACAACTCCTTGCAAAATACAGAGTATGTAGAAGTTGATGAGAGAAACACGCAAGCTATGGAAAAAGAGAAATTAACCAATAACATTAAACAGAGAAACTGAGTTTTGATAGAATCATTAAAAAGCAGACCATTAATGCCTGTGTTTGAAAGTCTGTTTCAGGTACTCTTCATTACTAATTCGACGGTGCAGACAAAAAGATAAAGGTTGGACTCACATCACTCTCACCCCCTGGCATTGGACCAGGATTCAACTTCAGGTTTTTTTCACCTCTGGCATTCTGGCATTGGACCGGACTGCACCCCATTCTCCTTCTGGCATTGGGCCAGACTCCCAGTTTTTCCCTCTGGCATTGGGCCAGAGTCCACACCACTCACCTTCGGGCACTGGATAAGGATTCATCCACATCAGAAGTCAATTCACCAGAGTATACTGTGATTTAAAGTTGACTCTCAGAAGGAAGAGTCAAAAAGACTGAACTGTGTGGGAAAAAAATTGGTATCAAGAGTTCTAACACTGCTTAAAATGTTTCAAGACTGTTCTGTGTAAACTATGTTGGTAAAAAGTTTTAAGACTGTAAACAAGTAATTCTGGTTAAGTTCCCCAATTTAATTCTAAAGACTCCAGGTTAATCCTCTACAGAACACTCCCCTGGGGGGGAAACCAAAATTGGTAGGGAACAGACCAAGAGAGGTTTAACCAGAGAAGCAGGTAGAAGGGACTCTAAAGAGCTTGGAAGCTTTTCCTCCGTAAAATTCCCCAAGAGGCAAGGCCGGGTGGGCTGGCTGTGCAAGATGACCCATACCGGACTCTTGGGAAGGGTAGTAATGGTGGCTCTGATTGCTGGTGGTGCTCTGGGATGCCCAGCTGAGCCGTGCAGTGAATGCTACCAACCCCTCTATGAGGAGGAAGTGAGCTCCTTGTCCAGAGTCCACATCAGTTCTAACCCTGATTGTGTTAACCCCTCCCAATTGGTCCTTTATCAGAAAAATAAGAGAGTGTATTGGAGAGCATACAATACTGCCACTTTTAGGCAGCCACTCCTAGGAGAGTGCCCTATAGGGGAAGCCTGGTTGTGCTTTGAATGTGATGCTGCTGAAACAAGCTCAGCAGATCTAGTAAAAAGCAAAGAAATGGTGAAAATGGTAAAAAAAATTGTTTGTTACAAGTTTTTATATGAGTGTGCTGGAAAAGAGATAAACCCCTTTTGGAACACATTTCAGAGGAGCCCTAAACCCCTAGGTTTGATCTCGTCTGGCAGCTGTGCCCCTAGAGTGATAAAACCAATTTTCTTATTACCCAAAGAAACTGGATCGAGTTTGGGAGTTCCTATATATAATGATTTGAGAGAAATTAAACAAAACAGGCAAAGTGAAATAGAAATTGAGAAAATCCAAAATTGTAAAAGCCAAATTCCGATCCCAATATCTATGTTAAGAAAAGTTATCCGGCTCCAGGCAGTATTAAAAATAAAGTATTCAATTATTAGGAACATTTCAAATGAAATAAAAAGATTAGCATGTGTAAATAATGAAGAACAAACTCCTACACTTGATCCCAGTGGGTGGGAGAACCTAAAGATTTTCAAAAAGGGTGTATGGGAAAAGGTAGTTTTTCTCACTGTGTGTGTACTTGGAGGATTGCTCTTTTTACTATGCTTATTTATCTGTTTTAGTAAAATAGTACTTGCCGTGCAGACCAACCTGAAGAAACCAAGAAAAGTAACAAGGTTAAGTAACCATGATTACCAAAGTGCACAAGAAATTTATAGTAGATTCAAAACAAATAATTGTGAGTTGATGCGAGCTTAGAATTTAGGCTTGATCAAAGAAAAAGTGGGGGGGCCTGTTATGAACAAAAATTCGGTTAATATTTTTTTTTTGTGAGAAAAAGTTACCACTACTGCTGGGCTGCTGCCTGTGTTATGGTAATTATGGGTCGTTGTCGTTAATGGTTGTTTTTGTATTAGTAAAAGCCCTGGCTGGGGCGAGTTAATGGCCCTTCTCCTGAGACAGTGAAGGGTGGGGACCTTCCCGAACACTGAGGAGAAGATACCTGGAGCGGGGGTTATGAAAAGTGACTCCAAGGACCAGAATGCTTTGTGGGCCCCCCGACTCCAAACCCACGAAGAAACCCCAAAAACAACGAGCCAAATGAGAGTTGAGAGACTGGAGTGATGTCTGGACGGGAGGGGCCGAGTGCTGAGCCTTCAGAGATGCGGAACACCTTCGGAGCCTCTCGCCCTGATGACGGGAGTCGACCCTGGTGGTGAGACCAGGCCGACTGGGAAGGAGGGGCAACATCTGCTGGTGACACCACGCCCTAAAGGCTCCCATGAGGACTGGATCCCCCAGCTCTGCCCCTCGTGGACAGAGCTGTGCATATCTTCCTCCTCTGAGTTGCCCTGGAAGATGACGGGACGCTGCAGACCCGTCGAGCCGCCCAATCCTGAGCTGATCACTTTTAATAAAGGCATAAAAAAGGAGAAGAAGTCTCCTGGCCCTGTTTATTTCAGCTGGGAGCTTGTCCGGGATAGCCACGCCGCAAGAGGTCTCAGGACTGGCCATCTTGGATCTTCAGAGGACAGCTGGCTACCAGGACCAGAGAGATCGGCTCAGGAGCAGCGAAGCAGAGGAACACCGGAGCACCGGACTGGTGAGAAATCCGGTGGCGGGAGTAGGAGACGTGCGCATGTGTGTGTGAGTGAGACGCGGGCCGGCAGCCGGACCCTCCACCTGAGAGTGGATCCCTTAGTACCGTGTTTCCTGACTCCTGCGAAGGGGCAGTCCGGGAACAGGGGGAAGCGAGTGGACTTAGTGTGAGTGAAGTCGTCTCCCAAGGGGGAATAAAGGGCCCCCCACCTTCAGGCGTGGGAAGGGAATTTGTATGAGTGGCACGCACCCAAAGTAAGGCCTTGACAGAGGGAAGTCAAGCACATTTGTAAGTCTCGAGAAGGATCCGAGTAAGATTTGTCAGTCCCGAGAAGGATTAGGGTGGTTCACAAGCCCTGCAGGCAAAGTAAGTCCTGACAAAGGAGTCAGGCACAAACCCCAGCAAAGGAGGCTGTGGTTTGCTTTTAAGTCCTGATATGGTGAAGCCTAAAAATTGGCGGGTTAGGCAAACTAAAAATCAGGCAGTTGTTTTTCCTGACTGAGGGAGTCAGGCACGACCCGGATTCTTAGGCCGAGGTTTCGTGTGTTCAAGTCCCGATAGATGTAAGACCTGATGTTGGGAAGTTGGGCAATCAAGAGATTGGGCAGTTGTTTCAGTATAAAGTCCTGAGCATCAGGCAGAAATTTGAAGTTCAGTGGAGGAGGCTGAAGCTCCTCAAACAAGGTTTTTTTTTGAGATTCCCAGTCAGTAGAGGCACCTTTGGGACTTTTTCTATTGAGACCTGGAAAATGGGAGGGTGCAATAGTAAAAAGACTGGCAAGAAACTGAGGTATATACATCCCAATAGTCCCTTAGGAGAACTGTTAGTAAAATGGGATTCTATAGAGGCCACGGAGGGATTAGATAAAGTGAAAATGATCCATTACTGTATGGAAGTGTGGCCAGAATTAGAGGTGCAAGGAAGATGGCCTTGGTGTGGGACAAAAGATAAGTGGATGTGCCAACAACTAAATAATTATTTGACAGCTCGAGGCGATACTGATCCTGAGCAATTACTCTATGTATCTTGCTGGGTTAAGAGCACTGTTGAGGATGAAGGGGTGCGAATTTGTAAGGTACAGAGGAAGAGAGAGGGGAATGAAGGACGGGATGATAGGACTAGTAAAAGATGGGACCCCCTGGATTATTTGCCTCCTTCTGCCCTTCCACCTTATAATCATCTTCTTCAAGCACCTCAAATGGCAGGTCCGGTTCTTCCCCCGCCTGCCATCTCATTACCACCTGCTCAAATTCCTCCCTCTACCTCTTCAGCCTCCACTATGATAAACCCAGAATCTCTTCCAGTTCCTTCTGCATCACCACAAGTGCCTACTCCACCTGCTGCATTCTCCACCCCTTCTCCAGCTCCGCTTACTATACACTTAGGCTCTTCTCCCCCTCCTATTGCTGTCCCTTTACTTCCTCCGAGTTGGGACACAAATGCCTCCTCGCCCGATAAACAGCTATCAGCAAATACACCTGCTGATGGGCAGAACGTTCAGGGTAACCCAGATATCCCTCAAAGCAGTTTGGCATCTGAAGATGGGCCATACTGTAGCACCAGATCCAAGACCTCCAAGGCAGAGAAACTCTTTCCCCTCAGAGAGGTTCCTATGGGAGGAGTAGCGGGAGGTGTTGGCTTTGTGAATGCTCCTCTAACTGCTTCTGAGGTGAGAGGATTCAAGAAAGAGTTGGGGCATTTAGTTGAGGACCCAGTGGGCATAGCCAACCAAGTGGATCAATTTCTAGGTCCAAATATCTACACTTGTGGGGAGATGAATTCCATCCTGAGTATATTATTTTCCCCAGAAGAGGTCCAGATGATAAGGGCGGCTGGCATAAGAATAATGGAGAAAGATAACAGTCCAGGACCCCAGGTGCCAACAGGTGAACAGAAATTGCCACTAACGGATCCCAGCTGGAACCCTAACCAGGAGGAGGGGAGGAAGGCCATGAGGGAATATAGGTCTTTGATAATACGGGGGATCAAAGAGTCAGTTCCCAAAGGAACTAACACCCAATTGGCATTTGAGGGTACACAGGAGAAAGATGAAGCTCCTGCTGCCTGGCTTAACCGCCTAAGGTGGAATTTCCAGTTGTACTCTAGAATAGACTCGGACACCCCGGGAGGTCAAATGCTGCTAAAAGTCCAATTTGTTACCAAATCTTGGCCTGATATACGGAGAAAACTGGAAAAGATGGAAGATTGGCAAGAGAAGGACATTAATGAGTTATTAAGAGAGGCATTGAAGGTGTATTTAAGGAGGGAGGAAGAAAAAGCAAAGGCCAAGGCTAAGATCATGGTTGCTGTAGCTAGAGAAAGTGCAGGGTGGGTGGGTCCACTACCAGGAGGAGGCAAGGATAGGTCAGTACTGTCAGGTGTAAGAGGGATGGAGACACCTCAAGGCTCTATGAGAAAACGACATTGCTATTACTGTGGAGAGCCAGGACATGTCAGGAGGTTTTGTAGAAAGCTCAGTCTCGATGCGGCAATAGCCAGGGAAAAAGATAATTTAGGGAAGATCCTTAAAGGTGACGATTAGAGGGTCAGGGGCTTTACACTATAAGGGACCCGATGCAACATCTACAAGAGCCCTTGGTAAACTTTGAGGTGGGACCCCTAAATGAAGAATTTGAATTTTTGAGTAGATACAGGAGCAGATAAGTCCTGTCTCAACAAAGTACTAAGAAGTATAGTATAGTATAGTATAGTATAGTGTAGTATAGTATAGTATAGTATAGTATAGTATAGTGAAAAACATCTGAAGTTAGACAAAAACAGATAGGTAGAAAGGATATCCAATAGCACCAAAACTGGCCAGTAATACTTAACTTGTAATAAGTGATGTGAAAGTAAAAGGTACCTTTTTGTTGTCTTGTTGTGTGTGTGTGAGAGTGAGTCACAAAGTCAGCCTCAACTTCCCGGGCAGGTGGGAAGGGGGCAGTGGAAGTGTGTGTGTGTGACCTGCAATAGAGGGAAGTGTATTGTGTAGAAGAATAGTGTAAGAAAAAAAAAAGAAAAAAAAATTTAAGTGTTAGGGGTTGAAAGAAGTATTTAAGCTGTAAGTGAAAGTAAGAAACAGAAGCAAGAGATAAATAGATAAGATCTTGAAAAATAGAACAGAAAACCAGTGAATTAAATACACAGAGATATGGGAGAATAAAAGTACTTTTGGAGTTAAGTTAGCTGAGAAATACAACTCCTTGCAAAATACAGAGTATGTAGAAGTTGATGAGAGAAACACGCAAGCTATGGAAAAAGAGAAATTAACCAATAACATTAAACAGAGAAACTGAGTTTTGATAGAATCATTAAAAAGCAGACCATTAATGCCTGTGTTTGAAAGTCTGTTTCAGGTACTCTTCATTACTAATTCGACGGTGCAGACAAAAAGATAAAGGTTGGACTCACATCACTCTCACCCCCTGGCATTGGACCAGGATTCAACTTCAGGTTTTTTTCACCTCTGGCATTCTGGCATTGGACCGGACTGCACCCCATTCTCCTTCTGGCATTGGGCCAGACTCCCAGTTTTTCCCTCTGGCATTGGGCCAGAGTCCACACCACTCACCTTCGGGCACTGGATAAGGATTCATCCACATCAGAAGTCAATTCACCAGAGTATACTGTGATTTAAAGTTGACTCTCAGAAGGAAGAGTCAAAAAGACTGAACTGTGTGGGAAAAAAATTGGTATCAAGAGTTCTAACACTGCTTAAAATGTTTCAAGACTGTTCTGTGTAAACTATGTTGGTAAAAAGTTTTAAGACTGTAAACAAGTAATTCTGGTTAAGTTCCCCAATTTAATTCTAAAGACTCCAGGTTAATCCTCTACAGAACACTCCCCTGGGGGGGAAACCAAAATTGGTAGGGAACAGACCAAGAGAGGTTTAACCAGAGAAGCAGGTAGAAGGGACTCTAAAGAGCTTGGAAGCTTTTCCTCCGTAAAATTCCCCAAGAGGCAAGGCCGGGTGGGCTGGCTGTGCAAGATGACCCATACCGGACTCTTGGGAAGGGTAGTAATGGTGGCTCTGATTGCTGGTGGTGCTCTGGGATGCCCAGCTGAGCCGTGCAGTGAATGCTACCAACCCCTCTATGAGGAGGAAGTGAGCTCCTTGTCCAGAGTCCACATCAGTTCTAACCCTGATTGTGTTAACCCCTCCCAATTGGTCCTTTATCAGAAAAATAAGAGAGTGTATTGGAGAGCATACAATACTGCCACTTTTAGGCAGCCACTCCTAGGAGAGTGCCCTATAGGGGAAGCCTGGTTGTGCTTTGAATGTGATGCTGCTGAAACAAGCTCAGCAGATCTAGTAAAAAGCAAAGAAATGGTGAAAATGGTAAAAAAAATTGTTTGTTACAAGTTTTTATATGAGTGTGCTGGAAAAGAGATAAACCCCTTTTGGAACACATTTCAGAGGAGCCCTAAACCCCTAGGTTTGATCTCGTCTGGCAGCTGTGCCCCTAGAGTGATAAAACCAATTTTCTTATTACCCAAAGAAACTGGATCGAGTTTGGGAGTTCCTATATATAATGATTTGAGAGAAATTAAACAAAACAGGCAAAGTGAAATAGAAATTGAGAAAATCCAAAATTGTAAAAGCCAAATTCCGATCCCAATATCTATGTTAAGAAAAGTTATCCGGCTCCAGGCAGTATTAAAAATAAAGTATTCAATTATTAGGAACATTTCAAATGAAATAAAAAGATTAGCATGTGTAAATAATGAAGAACAAACTCCTACACTTGATCCCAGTGGGTGGGAGAACCTAAAGATTTTCAAAAAGGGTGTATGGGAAAAGGTAGTTTTTCTCACTGTGTGTGTACTTGGAGGATTGCTCTTTTTACTATGCTTATTTATCTGTTTTAGTAAAATAGTACTTGCCGTGCAGACCAACCTGAAGAAACCAAGAAAAGTAACAAGGTTAAGTAACCATGATTACCAAAGTGCACAAGAAATTTATAGTAGATTCAAAACAAATAATTGTGAGTTGATGCGAGCTTAGAATTTAGGCTTGATCAAAGAAAAAGTGGGGGGGCCTGTTATGAACAAAAATTCGGTTAATATTTTTTTTTTGTGAGAAAAAGTTACCACTACTGCTGGGCTGCTGCCTGTGTTATGGTAATTATGGGTCGTTGTCGTTAATGGTTGTTTTTGTATTAGTAAAAGCCCTGGCTGGGGCGAGTTAATGGCCCTTCTCCTGAGACAGTGAAGGGTGGGGACCTTCCCGAACACTGAGGAGAAGATACCTGGAGCGGGGGTTATGAAAAGTGACTCCAAGGACCAGAATGCTTTGTGGGCCCCCCGACTCCAAACCCACGAAGAAACCCCAAAAACAACGAGCCAAATGAGAGTTGAGAGACTGGAGTGATGTCTGGACGGGAGGGGCCGAGTGCTGAGCCTTCAGAGATGCGGAACACCTTCGGAGCCTCTCGCCCTGATGACGGGAGTCGACCCTGGTGGTGAGACCAGGCCGACTGGGAAGGAGGGGCAACATCTGCTGGTGACACCACGCCCTAAAGGCTCCCATGAGGACTGGATCCCCCAGCTCTGCCCCTCGTGGACAGAGCTGTGCATATCTTCCTCCTCTGAGTTGCCCTGGAAGATGACGGGACGCTGCAGACCCGTCGAGCCGCCCAATCCTGAGCTGATCACTTTTAATAAAGGCATAAAAAAGGAGAAGAAGTCTCCTGGCCCTGTTTATTTCAGCTGGGAGCTTGTCCGGGATAGCCACGCCGCAAGAGGTCTCAGGACTGGCCATCTTGGATCTTCAGAGGACAGCTGGCTACCAGGACCAGAGAGATCGGCTCAGGAGCAGCGAAGCAGAGGAACACCGGAGCACCGGACTGGTGAGAAATCCGGTGGCGGGAGTAGGAGACGTGCGCATGTGTGTGTGAGTGAGACGCGGGCCGGCAGCCGGACCCTCCACCTGAGAGTGGATCCCTTAGTACCGTGTTTCCTGACTCCTGCGAAGGGGCAGTCCGGGAACAGGGGGAAGCGAGTGGACTTAGTGTGAGTGAAGTCGTCTCCCAAGGGGGAATAAAGGGCCCCCCACCTTCAGGCGTGGGAAGGGAATTTGTATGAGTGGCACGCACCCAAAGTAAGGCCTTGACAGAGGGAAGTCAAGCACATTTGTAAGTCTCGAGAAGGATCCGAGTAAGATTTGTCAGTCCCGAGAAGGATTAGGGTGGTTCACAAGCCCTGCAGGCAAAGTAAGTCCTGACAAAGGAGTCAGGCACAAACCCCAGCAAAGGAGGCTGTGGTTTGCTTTTAAGTCCTGATATGGTGAAGCCTAAAAATTGGCGGGTTAGGCAAACTAAAAATCAGGCAGTTGTTTTTCCTGACTGAGGGAGTCAGGCACGACCCGGATTCTTAGGCCGAGGTTTCGTGTGTTCAAGTCCCGATAGATGTAAGACCTGATGTTGGGAAGTTGGGCAATCAAGAGATTGGGCAGTTGTTTAAGTATAAAGTCCTGAGCATCAGGCAGAAATTTGAAGTTCAGTGGAGGAGGCTGAAGCTCCTCAAACAAGGTTTTTTTTTGAGATTCCCAGTCAGTAGAGGCACCTTTGGGACTTTTTCTATTGAGACCTGGAAAATGGGAGGGTGCAATAGTAAAAAGACTGGCAAGAAACTGAGGTATATACATCCCAATAGTCCCTTAGGAGAACTGTTAGTAAAATGGGATTCTATAGAGGCCACGGAGGGATTAGATAAAGTGAAAATGATCCATTACTGTATGGAAGTGTGGCCAGAATTAGAGGTGCAAGGAAGATGGCCTTGGTGTGGGACAAAAGATAAGTGGATGTGCCAACAACTAAATAATTATTTGACAGCTCGAGGCGATACTGATCCTGAGCAATTACTCTATGTATCTTGCTGGGTTAAGAGCACTGTTGAGGATGAAGGGGTGCGAATTTGTAAGGTACAGAGGAAGAGAGAGGGGAATGAAGGACGGGATGATAGGACTAGTAAAAGATGGGACCCCCTGGATTATTTGCCTCCTTCTGCCCTTCCACCTTATAATCATCTTCTTCAAGCACCTCAAATGGCAGGTCCGGTTCTTCCCCCGCCTGCCATCTCATTACCACCTGCTCAAATTCCTCCCTCTACCTCTTCAGCCTCCACTATGATAAACCCAGAATCTCTTCCAGTTCCTTCTGCATCACCACAAGTGCCTACTCCACCTGCTGCATTCTCCACCCCTTCTCCAGCTCCGCTTACTATACACTTAGGCTCTTCTCCCCCTCCTATTGCTGTCCCTTTACTTCCTCCGAGTTGGGACACAAATGCCTCCTCGCCCGATAAACAGCTATCAGCAAATACACCTGCTGATGGGCAGAACGTTCAGGGTAACCCAGATATCCCTCAAAGCAGTTTGGCATCTGAAGATGGGCCATACTGTAGCACCAGATCCAAGACCTCCAAGGCAGAGAAACTCTTTCCCCTCAGAGAGGTTCCTATGGGAGGAGTAGCGGGAGGTGTTGGCTTTGTGAATGCTCCTCTAACTGCTTCTGAGGTGAGAGGATTCAAGAAAGAGTTGGGGCATTTAGTTGAGGACCCAGTGGGCATAGCCAACCAAGTGGATCAATTTCTAGGTCCAAATATCTACACTTGGGGGGAGATGAATTCCATCCTGAGTATATTATTTTCCCCAGAAGAGGTCCAGATGATAAGGGCTGCTGGCATAAGAATAATGGAGAAAGATAACAGTCCAGGACCCCAGGTGCCAACAGGTGAACAGAAATTGCCACTAACAGATCCCAGCTGGAACCCTAACCAGGAGGAGGGGAGGAAGGCCATGAGGGAATATAGGTCTTTGATAATACGGGGGATCAAAGAGTCAGTTCCCAAAGGAACTAACACCCAATTGGCATTTGAGGGTACACAGGAGAAAGATGAAGCTCCTGCTGCCTGGCTTAACCGCCTAAGGTGGAATTTCCAGTTGTACTCTAGAATAGACTCGGACACCCCGGGAGGTCAAATGCTGCTAAAAGTCCAATTTGTTACCAAATCTTGGCCTGATATACGGAGAAAACTGGAAAAGATGGAAGATTGGCAAGAGAAGGACATTAATGAGTTATTAAGAGAGGCATTGAAGGTGTATTTAAGGAGGGAGGAAGAAAAAGCAAAGGCCAAGGCTAAGATCATGGTTGCTGTAGCTAGAGAAAGTGCAGGGTGGGTGGGTCCACTACCAGGAGGAGGCAAGGATAGGTCAGTACTGTCAGGTGTAAGAGGGATGGAGACACCTCAAGGCTCTATGAGAAAACGACATTGCTATTACTGTGGAGAGCCAGGACATGTCAGGAGGTTTTGTAGAAAGCTCAGTCTCGATGCGGCAATAGCCAGGGAAAAAGATAATTTAGGGAAGATCCTTAAAGGTGACGATTAGAGGGTCAGGGGCTTTACACTATAAGGGACCCGATGCAACATCTACAAGAGCCCTTGGTAAACTTTGAGGTGGGACCCCTAAATGAAGAATTTGAATTTTTGAGTAGATACAGGAGCAGATAAGTCCTGTCTCAACAAAGTACTAAGAAGTATAGTATAGTATAGTATAGTATAGTATAGTATAGTATAGTATAGTATAGTATAGTATAGTATAGTATAGTATAGTATAGTGAAAAACATCTGAAGTTAGACAAAAACAGATAGGTAGAAAGGATATCCAATAGCACCAAAACTGGCCAGTAATACTTAACTTGTAATAAGTGATGTGAAAGTAAAAGGTACCTTTTTGTTGTCTTGTTGTGTGTGTGTGAGAGTGAGTCACAAAGTCAGCCTCAACTTCCCGGGCAGGTGGGAAGGGGGCAGTGGAAGTGTGTGTGTGTGACCTGCAATAGAGGGAAGTGTATTGTGTAGAAGAATAGTGTAAGAAAAAAAAAAGAAAAAAAAATTTAAGTGTTAGGGGTTGAAAGAAGTATTTAAGCTGTAAGTGAAAGTAAGAAACAGAAGCAAGAGATAAATAGATAAGATCTTGAAAAATAGAACAGAAAACCAGTGAATTAAATACACAGAGATATGGGAGAATAAAAGTACTTTTGGAGTTAAGTTAGCTGAGAAATACAACTCCTTGCAAAATACAGAGTATGTAGAAGTTGATGAGAGAAACACGCAAGCTATGGAAAAAGAGAAATTAACCAATAACATTAAACAGAGAAACTGAGTTTTGATAGAATCATTAAATAGCAGACCATTAATGCCTGTGTTTGAAAGTCTGTTTCAGGTACTCTTCATTACTAATTCGACGGTGCAGACAAAAAGATAAAGGTTGGACTCACATCACTCTCACCCCCTGGCATTGGACCAGGATTCAACTTCAGGTTTTTTTCACCTCTGGCATTCTGGCATTGGACCGGACTGCACCCCATTCTCCTTCTGGCATTGGGCCAGACTCCCAGTTTTTCCCTCTGGCATTGGGCCAGAGTCCACACCACTCACCTTCGGGCACTGGATAAGGATTCATCCACATCAGAAGTCAATTCACCAGAGTATACTGTGATTTAAAGTTGACTCTCAGAAGGAAGAGTCAAAAATACTGAACTGTGTGGGAAAAAAATTGGTATCAAGAGTTCTAACACTGCTTAAAATGTTTCAAGACTGTTCTGTGTAAACTATGTTGGTAAAAAGTTTTAAGACTGTAAACAAGTAATTCTGGTTAAGTTCCCCAATTTAATTCTAAAGACTCCAGGTTAATCCTCTACAGAACACTCCCCTGGGGGGGAAACCAAAATTGGTAGGGAACAGACCAAGAGAGGTTTAACCAGAGAAGCAGGTAGAAG
Source organism: Melospiza melodia melodia (assembly GCF_035770615.1). Taxonomy (NCBI): domain Eukaryota; kingdom Metazoa; phylum Chordata; class Aves; order Passeriformes; family Passerellidae; genus Melospiza; species Melospiza melodia. Next base: position 9,855,429 of record NC_086219.1, on the reverse strand, counting down.
GGACTCTAAAGAGCTTGGAAGCTTTTCCTCCGTAAAATTCCCCAAGAGGCAAGGCCGGGTGGGCTGGCTGTGCAAGATGACCCATACCGGACTCTTGGGAAGGGTAGTAATGGTGGCTCTGATTGCTGGTGGTGCTCTGGGATGCCCAGCTGAGCCGTGCAGTGAATGCTACCAACCCCTCTATGAGGAGGAAGTGAGCTCCTTGTCCAGAGTCCACATCAGTTCTAACCCTGATTGTGTTAACCCCTCCCAATTGGTCCTTTATCAGAAAAATAAGAGAGTGTATTGGAGAGCATACAATACTGCCACTTTTAGGCAGCCACTCCTAGGAGAGTGCCCTATAGGGGAAGCCTGGTTGTGCTTTGAATGTGATGCTGCTGAAACAAGCTCAGCAGATCTAGTAAAAAGCAAAGAAATGGTGAAAATGGTAAAAAAAATTGTTTGTTACAAGTTTTTATATGAGTGTACTGGAAAAGAGATAAACCCCTTTTGGAACACATTTCAGAGGAGCCCTAAACCCCTAGGTTTGATCTCGTCTGGCAGCTGTGCCCCTAGAGTGATAAAACCAATTTTCTTATTACCCAAAGAAACTGGATCGAGTTTGGGAGTTCCTATATATAATGATTTGAGAGAAATTAAACAAAACAGGCAAAGTGAAATAGAAATTGAGAAAATCCAAAATTGTAAAAGCCAAATTCCGATCCCAATATCTATGTTAAGAAAAGTTATCCGGCTCCAGGCAGTATTAAAAATAAAGTATTCAATTATTAGGAACATTTCAAATGAAATAAAAAGATTAGCATGTGTAAATAATGAAGAACAAACTCCTACACTTGATCCCAGTGGGTGGGAGAACCTAAAGATTTTCAAAAAGGGTGTATGGGAAAAGGTAGTTTTTCTCACTGTGTGTGTACTTGGAGGATTGCTCTTTTTACTATGCTTATTTATCTGTTTTAGTAAAATAGTACTTGCCGTGCAGACCAACCTGAAGAAACCAAGAAAAGTAACAAGGTTAAGTAACCATGATTACCAAAGTGCACAAGAAATTTATAGTAGATTCAAAACAAATAATTGTGAGTTGATGTGAGCTTAGAATTTAGACTTGATCAAAGAAAAAGTGGGGGGGCCTGTTATGAACAAAAATTCGGTTAATATTTTTTTTTTGTGAGAAAAAGTTACCACTACTGCTGGGCTGCTGCCTGTGTTATGGTAATTATGGGTCGTTGTCGTTAATGGTTGTTTTTGTATTAGTAAAAGCCCTGGCTGGGGCGAGTTAATGGCCCTTCTCCTGAGACAGTGAAGGGTGGGGACCTTCCCGAACACTGAGGAGAAGATACCTGGAGGGGGGGGTTATGAAAAGTGACTCCAAGGACCAGAATGCTTTGTGGGCCCCCCGACTCCAAACCCACGAAGAAACCCCAAAAACAACGAGCCAAATGAGAGTTGAGAGACTGGAGTGATGTCTGGACGGGAGGGGCCGAGTGCTGAGCCTTCAGAGATGCGGAACACCTTCGGAGCCTCTCGCCCTGATGACGGGAGTCGACCCTGGTGGTGAGACCAGGCCGACTGGGAAGGAGGGGCAACATCTGCTGGTGACACCACGCCCTAAAGGCTCCCATGAGGACTGGATCCCCCAGCTCTGCCCCTCGTGGACAGAGCTGTGCATATCTTCCTCCTCTGAGTTGCCCTGGAAGATGACGGGACGCTGCAGACCCGTCGAGCCGCCCAATCCTGAGCTGATCACTTTTAATAAAGGCATAAAAAAGGAGAAGAAGTCTCCTGGCCCTGTTTATTTCAGCTGGGAGCTTGTCCGGGATAGCCACGCCGCAAGAGGTCTCAGGACTGGCCATCTTGGATCTTCAGAGGACAGCTGGCTACCAGGACCAGAGAGATCGGCTCAGGAGCAGCGACGCAGAGGAACACCGGAGCACCGGACTGGTGAGAAATCCGGTGGCGGGAGTAGGAGACGTGCGCATGTGTGTGTGAGTGAGACGCGGGCCGGCAGCCGGACCCTCCACCTGAGAGTGGATCCCTTAGTACCGTGTTTCCTGACTCCTGCGAAGGGGCAGTCCGGGAACAGGGGGAAGCGAGTGGACTTAGTGTGAGTGAAGTCGTCTCCCAAGGGGGAATAAAGGGCCCCCCACCTTCAGGCGTGGGAAGGGAATTTGTATGAGTGGCACGCACCCAAAGTAAGGCCTTGACAGAGGGAAGTCAAGCACATTTGTAAGTCTCGAGAAGGATCCGAGTAAGATTTGTCAGTCCCGAGAAGGATTAGGGTGGTTCACAAGCCCTGCAGGCAAAGTAAGTCCTGACAAAGGAGTCAGGCACAAACCCCAGCAAAGGAGGCTGTGGTTTGCTTTTAAGTCCTGATATGGTGAAGCCTAAAAATTGGCGGGTTAGGCAAACTAAAAATCAGGCAGTTGTTTTTCCTGACTGAGGGAGTCAGGCACGACCCGGATTCTTAGGCCGAGGTTTCGTGTGTTCAAGTCCCGATAGATGTAAGACCTGATGTTGGGAAGTTGGGCAATCAAGAGATTGGGCAGTTGTTTCAGTATAAAGTCCTGAGCATCAGGCAGAAATTTGAAGTTCAGTGGAGGAGGCTGAAGCTCCTCAAACAAGGTTTTTTTTTGAGATTCCCAGTCAGTAGAGGCACCTTTGGGACTTTTTCTATTGAGACCTGGAAAATGGGAGGGTGCAATAGTAAAAAGACTGGCAAGAAACTGAGGTATATACATCCCAATAGTCCCTTAGGAGAACTGTTAGTAAAATGGGATTCTATAGAGGCCACGGAGGGATTAGATAAAGTGAAAATGATCCATTACTGTATGGAAGTGTGGCCAGAATTAGAGGTGCAAGGAAGATGGCCTTGGTGTGGGACAAAAGATAAGTGGATGTGCCAACAACTAAATAATTATTTGACAGCTCGAGGCGATACTGATCCTGAGCAATTACTCTATGTATCTTGCTGGGTTAAGAGCACTGTTGAGGATGAAGGGGTGCGAATTTGTAAGGTACAGAGGAAGAGAGAGGGGAATGAAGGACGGGATGATAGGACTAGTAAAAGATGGGACCCCCTGGATTATTTGCCTCCTTCTGCCCTTCCACCTTATAATCATCTTCTTCAAGCACCTCAAATGGCAGGTCCGGTTCTTCCCCCGCCTGCCATCTCATTACCACCTGCTCAAATTCCTCCCTCTACCTCTTCAGCCTCCACTATGATAAACCCAGAATCTCTTCCGGTTCCTTCTGCATCACCACAAGTGCCTACTCCACCTGCTGCATTCTCCACCCCTTCTCCAGCTCCGCTTACTGTACACTTAGGCTCTTCTCCCCCTCCTATTGCTGTCCCTTTACTTCCTCCGAGTTGGGACACAAATGCCTCCTCGCCCGATAAACAGCTATCAGCAAATACACCTGCTGATGGGCAGAACGTTCAGGGTAACCCAGATATCCCTCAAAGCAGTTTGGCATCTGAAGATGGGCCATACTGTAGCACCAGATCCAAGACCTCCAAGGCAGAGAAACTCTTTCCCCTCAGAGAGGTTCCTATGGGAGGAGTAGCGGGAGGTGTTGGCTTTGTGAATGCTCCTCTAACTGCTTCTGAGGTGAGAGGATTCAAGAAAGAGTTGGGGCATTTAGTTGAGGACCCAGTGGGCATAGCCAACCAAGTGGATCAATTTCTAGGTCCAAATATCTACACTTGGGGGGAGATGAATTCCATCCTGAGTATATTATTTTCCCCAGAAGAGGTCCAGATGATAAGGGCGGCTGGCATAAGAATAATGGAGAAAGATAACAGTCCAGGACCCCAGGTGCCAACAGGTGAACAGAAATTGCCACTAACGGATCCCAGCTGGAACCCTAACCAGGAGGAGGGGAGGAAGGCCATGAGGGAATATAGGTCTTTGATAATACGGGGGATCAAAGAGTCAGTTCCCAAAGGAACTAACACCCAATTGGCATTTGAGGGTACACAGGAGAAAGATGAAGCTCCTGCTGCCTGGCCTAACCGCCTAAGGTGGAATTTCCAGTTGTACTCTAGAATAGACTCGGACACCCCGGGAGGTCAAATGCTGCTAAAAGTCCAATTTGTTACCAAATCTTGGCCTGATATACGGAGAAAACTGGAAAAGATGGAAGATTGGCAAGAGAAGGACATTAATGAGTTATTAAGAGAGGCATTGAAGGTGTATTTAAGGAGGGAGGAAGAAAAAGCAAAGGCCAAGGCTAAGATCATGGTTGCTGTAGCTAGAGAAAGTGCAGGGTGGGTGGGTCCACTACCAGGAGGAGGCAAGGATAGGTCAGTACTGTCAGGTGTAAGAGGGATGGAGACACCTCAAGGCTCTATGAGAAAACGACATTGCTATTACTGTGGAGAGCCAGGACATGTCAGGAGGTTTTGTAGAAAGCTCAGTCTCGATGCGGCAATAGCCAGGGAAAAAGATAATTTAGGGAAGATCCTTAAAGGTGACGATTAGAGGGTCAGGGGCTTTACACTATAAGGGACCCGATGCAACATCTACAAGAGCCCTTGGTAAACTTTGAGGTGGGACCCCTAAATGAAGAATTTGAATTTTTGAGTAGATACAGGAGCAGATAAGTCCTGTCTCAACAAAGTACTAAGAAGTATAGTATAGTATAGTATAGTATAGTATAGTATAGTATAGTATAGTATAGTATAGTATAGTATAGTATAGTATAGTATAGTATAGTGAAAAACATCTGAAGTTAGACAAAAACAGATAGGTAGAAAGGATATCCAATAGCACCAAAACTGGCCAGTAATACTTAACTTGTAATAAGTGATGTGAAAGTAAAAGGTACCTTTTTGTTGTCTTGTTGTGTGTGTGTGAGAGTGAGTCACAAAGTCAGCCTCAACTTCCCGGGCAGGTGGGAAGGGGGCAGTGGAAGTGTGTGTGTGTGACCTGCAATAGAGGGAAGTGTATTGTGTAGAAGAATAGTGTAAGAAAAAAAAAAGAAAAAAAAATTTAAGTGTTAGGGGTTGAAAGAAGTATTTAAGCTGTAAGTGAAAGTAAGAAACAGAAGCAAGAGATAAATAGATAAGATCTTGAAAAATAGAACAGAAAACCAGTGAATTAAATACACAGAGATATGGGAGAATAAAAGTACTTTTGGAGTTAAGTTAGCTGAGAAATACAACTCCTTGCAAAATACAGAGTATGTAGAAGTTGATGAGAGAAACACGCAAGCTATGGAAAAAGAGAAATTAACCAATAACATTAAACAGAGAAACTGAGTTTTGATAGAATCATTAAAAAGCAGACCATTAATGCCTGTGTTTGAAAGTCTGTTTCAGGTACTCTTCATTACTAATTCGACGGTGCAGACAAAAAGATAAAGGTTGGACTCACATCACTCTCACCCCCTGGCATTGGACCAGGATTCAACTTCAGGTTTTTTTCACCTCTGGCATTCTGGCATTGGACCGGACTGCACCCCATTCTCCTTCTGGCATTGGGCCAGACTCCCAGTTTTTCCCTCTGGCATTGGGCCAGAGTCCACACCACTCACCTTCGGGCACTGGATAAGGATTCATCCACATCAGAAGTCAATTCACCAGAGTATACTGTGATTTAAAGTTGACTCTCAGAAGGAAGAGTCAAAAAGACTGAACTGTGTGGGAAAAAAATTGGTATCAAGAGTTCTAACACTGCTTAAAATGTTTCAAGACTGTTCTGTGTAAACTATGTTGGTAAAAAGTTTTAAGACTGTAAACAAGTAATTCTGGTTAAGTTCCCCAATTTAATTCTAAAGACTCCAGGTTAATCCTCTACAGAACACTCCCCTGGGGGGGAAACCAAAATTGGTAGGGAACAGACCAAGAGAGGTTTAACCAGAGAAGCAGGTAGAAGGGACTCTAAAGAGCTTGGAAGCTTTTCCTCCGTAAAATTCCCCAAGAGGCAAGGCCGGGTGGGCTGGCTGTGCAAGATGACCCATACCGGACTCTTGGGAAGGGTAGTAATGGTGGCTCTGATTGCTGGTGGTGCTCTGGGATGCCCAGCTGAGCCGTGCAGTGAATGCTACCAACCCCTCTATGAGGAGGAAGTGAGCTCCTTGTCCAGAGTCCACATCAGTTCTAACCCTGATTGTGTTAACCCCTCCCAATTGGTCCTTTATCAGAAAAATAAGAGAGTGTATTGGAGAGCATACAATACTGCCACTTTTAGGCAGCCACTCCTAGGAGAGTGCCCTATAGGGGAAGCCTGGTTGTGCTTTGAATGTGATGCTGCTGAAACAAGCTCAGCAGATCTAGTAAAAAGCAAAGAAATGGTGAAAATGGTAAAAAAAATTGTTTGTTACAAGTTTTTATATGAGTGTGCTGGAAAAGAGATAAACCCCTTTTGGAACACATTTCAGAGGAGCCCTAAACCCCTAGGTTTGATCTCGTCTGGCAGCTGTGCCCCTAGAGTGATAAAACCAATTTTCTTATTACCCAAAGAAACTGGATCGAGTTTGGGAGTTCCTATATATAATGATTTGAGAGAAATTAAACAAAACAGGCAAAGTGAAATAGAAATTGAGAAAATCCAAAATTGTAAAAGCCAAATTCCGATCCCAATATCTATGTTAAGAAAAGTTATCCGGCTCCAGGCAGTATTAAAAATAAAGTATTCAATTATTAGGAACATTTCAAATGAAATAAAAAGATTAGCATGTGTAAATAATGAAGAACAAACTCCTACACTTGATCCCAGTGGGTGGGAGAACCTAAAGATTTTCAAAAAGGGTGTATGGGAAAAGGTAGTTTTTCTCACTGTGTGTGTACTTGGAGGATTGCTCTTTTTACTATGCTTATTTATCTGTTTTAGTAAAATAGTACTTGCCGTGCAGACCAACCTGAAGAAACCAAGAAAAGTAACAAGGTTAAGTAACCATGATTACCAAAGTGCACAAGAAATTTATAGTAGATTCAAAACAAATAATTGTGAGTTGATGCGAGCTTAGAATTTAGGCTCGATCAAAGAAAAAGTGGGGGGGCCTGTTATGAACAAAAATTCGGTTAATATTTTTTTTTGTGAGAAAAAGTTACCACTACTGCTGGGCTGCTGCCTGTGTTATGGTAATTATGGGTCGTTGTCGTTAATGGTTGTTTTTGTATTAGTAAAAGCCCTGGCTGGGGCGAGTTAATGGCCCTTCTCCTGAGACAGTGAAGGGTGGGGACCTTCCCGAACACTGAGGAGAAGATACCTGGAGGGGGGGGTTATGAAAAGTGACTCCAAGGACCAGAATGCTTTGTGGGCCCCCCGACTCCAAACCCACGAAGAAACCCCAAAAACAACGAGCCAAATGAGAGTTGAGAGACTGGAGTGATGTCTGGACGGGAGGGGCCGAGTGCTGAGCCTTCAGAGATGCGGAACACCTTCGGAGCCTCTCGCCCTGATGACGGGAGTCGACGCTGGTGGTGAGACCAGGCCGACTGGGAAGGAGGGGCAACATCTGCTGGTGACACCACGCCCTAAAGGCTCCCATGAGGACTGGATCCCCCAGCTCTGCCCCTCGTGGACAGAGCTGTGCATATCTTCCTCCTCTGAGTTGCCCTGGAAGATGACGGGACGCTGCAGACCCGTCGAGCCGCCCAATCCTGAGCTGATCACTTTTAATAAAGGCATAAAAAAGGAGAAGAAGTCTCCTGGCCCTGTTTATTTCAGCTGGGAGCTTGTCCGGGATAGCCACGCCGCAAGAGGTCTCAGGACTGGCCATCTTGGATCTTCAGAGGACAGCTGGCTACCAGGACCAGAGAGATCGGCTCAGGAGCAGCGACGCAGAGGAACACCGGAGCACCGGACTGGTGAGAAATCCGGTGGCGGGAGTAGGAGACGTGCGCATGTGTGTGTGAGTGAGACGCGGGCCGGCAGCCGGACCCTCCACCTGAGAGTGGATCCCTTAGTACCGTGTTTCCTGACTCCTGCGAAGGGGCAGTCCGGGAACAGGGGGAAGCGAGTGGACTTAGTGTGAGTGAAGTCGTCTCCCAAGGGGGAATAAAGGGCCCCCCACCTTCAGGCGTGGGAAGGGAATTTGTATGAGTGGCACGCACCCAAAGTAAGGCCTTGACAGAGGGAAGTCAAGCACATTTGTAAGTCTCGAGAAGGATCCGAGTAAGATTTGTCAGTCCCGAGAAGGATTAGGGTGGTTCACAAGCCCTGCAGGCAAAGTAAGTCCTGACAAAGGAGTCAGGCACAAACCCCAGCAAAGGAGGCTGTGGTTTGCTTTTAAGTCCTGATATGGTGAAGCCTAAAAATTGGCGGGTTAGGCAAACTAAAAATCAGGCAGTTGTTTTTCCTGACTGAGGGAGTCAGGCACGACCCGGATTCTTAGGCCGAGGTTTCGTGTGTTCAAGTCCCGATAGATGTAAGACCTGATGTTGGGAAGTTGGGCAATCAAGAGATTGGGCAGTTGTTTCAGTATAAAGTCCTGAGCATCAGGCAGAAATTTGAAGTTCAGTGGAGGAGGCTGAAGCTCCTCAAACAAGGTTTTTTTTTGAGATTCCCAGTCAGTAGAGGCACCTTTGGGACTTTTTCTATTGAGACCTGGAAAATGGGAGGGTGCAATAGTAAAAAGACTGGCAAGAAACTGAGGTATATACATCCCAATAGTCCCTTAGGAGAACTGTTAGTAAAATGGGATTCTATAGAGGCCACGGAGGGATTAGATAAAGTGAAAATGATCCATTACTGTATGGAAGTGTGGCCAGAATTAGAGGTGCAAGGAAGATGGCCTTGGTGTGGGACAAAAGATAAGTGAATGTGCCAACAACTAAATAATTATTTGACAGCTCGAGGCGATACTGATCCTGAGCAATTACTCTATGTATCTTGCTGGGTTAAGAGCACTGTTGAGGATGAAGGGGTGCGAATTTGTAAGGTACAGAGGAAGAGAGAGGGGAATGAAGGACGGGATGATAGGACTAGTAAAAGATGGGACCCCCTGGATTATTTGCCTCCTTCTGCCCTTCCACCTTATAATCATCTTCTTCAAGCACCTCAAATGGCAGGTCCAGTTCTTCCCCCGCCTGCCATCTCATTACCACCTGCTCAAATTCCTCCCTCTACCTCTTCAGCCTCCACTATGATAAACCCAGAATCTCTTCCAGTTCCTTCTGCATCACCACAAGTGCCTACTCCACCTGCTGCATTCTCCACCCCTTCTCCAGCTCCGCTTACTATACACTTAGGCTCTTCTCCCCCTCCTATTGCTGTCCCTTTACTTCCTCCGAGTTGGGACACAAATGCCTCCTCGCCCGATAAACAGCTATCAGCAAATACACCTGCTGATGGGCAGAACGTTCAGGGTAACCCAGATATCCCTCAAAGCAGTTTGGCATCTGAAGATGGGCCATACTGTAGCACCAGATCCAAGACCTCCAAGGCAGAGAAACTCTTTCCCCTCAGAGAGGTTCCTATGGGAGGAGTAGCGGGAGGTGTTGGCTTTGTGAATGCTCCTCTAACTGCTTCTGAGGTGAGAGGATTCAAGAAAGAGTTGGGGCATTTAGTTGAGGACCCAGTGGGCATAGCCAACCAAGTGGATCAATTTCTAGGTCCAAATATCTACACTTGGGGGGAGATGAATTCCATCCTGAGTATATTATTTTCCCCAGAAGAGGTCCAGATGATAAGGGCGGCTGGCATAAGAATAATGGAGAAAGATAACAGTCCAGGACCCCAGGTGCCAACAGGTGAACAGAAATTGCCACTAACGGATCCCAGCTGGAACCCTAACCAGGAGGAGGGGAGGAAGGCCATGAGGGAATATAGGTCTTTGATAATACGGGGGATCAAAGAGTCAGTTCCCAAAGGAACTAACACCCAATTGGCATTTGAGGGTACACAGGAGAAAGATGAAGCTCCTGCTGCCTGGCTTAACCGCCTAAGGTGGAATTTCCAGTTGTACTCTAGAATAGACTCGGACACCCCGGGAGGTCAAATGCTGCTAAAAGTCCAATTTGTTACCAAATCTTGGCCTGATATACGGAGAAAACTGGAAAAGATGGAAGATTGGCAAGAGAAGGACATTAATGAGTTATTAAGAGAGGCATTGAAGGTGTATTTAAGGAGGGAGGAAGAAAAAGCAAAGGCCAAGGCTAAGATCATGGTTGCTGTAGCTAGAGAAAGTGCAGGGTGGGTGGGTCCACTACCAGGAGGAGGCAAGGATAGGTCAGTACTGTCAGGTGTAAGAGGGATGGAGACACCTCAAGGCTCTATGAGAAAACGACATTGCTATTACTGTGGAGAGCCAGGACATGTCAGGAGGTTTTGTAGAAAGCTCAGTCTCGATGCGGCAATAGCCAGGGAAAAAGATAATTTAGGGAAGATCCTTAAAGGTGACGATTAGAGGGTCAGGGGCTTTACACTATAAGGGACCCGATGCAACATCTACAAGAGCCCTTGGTAAACTTTGAGGTGGGACCCCTAAATGAAGAATTTGAATTTTTGAGTAGATACAGGAGCAGATAAGTCCTGTCTCAACAAAGTACTAAGAAGTATAGTATAGTATAGTATAGTATAGTATAGTATAGTATAGTATAGTATAGTGAAAAACATCTGAAGTTAGACAAAAACAGATAGGTAGAAAGGATATCCAATAGCACCAAAACTGGCCAGTAATACTTAACTTGTAATAAGTGATGTGAAAGTAAAAGGTACCTTTTTGTTGTCTTGTTGTGTGTGTGTGAGAGTGAGTCACAAAGTCAGCCTCAACTTCCCGGGCAGGTGGGAAGGGGGCAGTGGAAGTGTGTGTGTGTGACCTGCAATAGAGGGAAGTGTATTGTGTAGAAGAATAGTGTAAGAAAAAAAAAAGAAAAAAAAATTTAAGTGTTAGGGGTTGAAAGAAGTATTTAAGCTGTAAGTGAAAGTAAGAAACAGAAGCAAGAGATAAATAGATAAGATCTTGAAAAATAGAACAGAAAACCAGTGAATTAAATACACAGAGATATGGGAGAATAAAAGTACTTTTGGAGTTAAGTTAACTGAGAAATACAACTCCTTGCAAAATACAGAGTATGTAGAAGTTGATGAGAGAAACACGCAAGCTATGGAAAAAGAGAAATTAACCAATAACATTAAACAGAGAAACTGAGTTTTGATAGAATCATTAAATAGCAGACCATTAATGCCTGTGTTTGAAAGTCCGTTTCAGGTACTCTTCATTACTAATTCGACGGTGCAGACAAAAAGATAAAGGTTGGACTCACATCACTCTCACCCCCTGGCATTGGACCAGGATTCAACTTCAGGTTTTTTTCACCTCTGGCATTCTGGCATTGGACCGGACTGCACCCCATTCTCCTTCTGGCATTGGGCCAGACTCCCAGTTTTTCCCTCGGGCATTGGGCCAGAGTCCACACCACTCACCTTCGGGCACTGGATAAGGATTCATCCACATCAGAAGTCAATTCACCAGAGTATACTGTGATTTAAAGTTGACTCTCAGAAGGAAGAGTCAAAAAGACTGAACTGTGTGGGAAAAAAATTGGTATCAAGAGTTCTAACACTGCTTAAAATGTTTCAAGACTGTTCTGTGTAAACTATGTTGGTAAAAAGTTTTAAGACTGTAAACAAGTAATTCTGGTTAAGTTCCCCAATTTAATTCTAAAGACTCCAGGTTAATCCTCTACAGAACACTCCCCTGGGGGGGAAACCAAAATTGGTAGGGAACAGACCAAGAGAGGTTTAACCAGAGAAGCAGGTAGAAGGGACTCTAAAGAGCTTGGAAGCTTTTCCTCCGTAAAATTCCCCAAGAGGCAAGGCCGGGTGGGCTGGCTGTGCAAGATGACCCATACCGGACTCTTGGGAAGGGTAGTAATGGTGGCTCTGATTGCTGGTGGTGCTCTGGGATGCCCAGCTGAGCCGTGCAGTGAATGCTACCAACCCCTCTATGAGGAGGAAGTGAGCTCCTTGTCCAGAGTCCACATCAGTTCTAACCCTGATTGTGTTAACCCCTCCCAATTGGTCCTTTATCAGAAAAATAAGAGAGTGTATTGGAGAGCATACAATACTGCCACTTTTAGGCAGCCACTCCTAGGAGAGTGCCCTATAGGGGAAGCCTGGTTGTGCTTTGAATGTGATGCTGCTGAAACAAGCTCAGCAGATCTAGTAAAAAGCAAAGAAATGGTGAAAATGGTAAAAAAAATTGTTTGTTACAAGTTTTTATATGAGTGTGCTGGAAAAGAGATAAACCCCTTTTGGAACACATTTCAGAGGAGCCCTAAACCCCTAGGTTTGATCTCGTCTGGCAGCTGTGCCCCTAGAGTGATAAAACCAATTTTCTTATTACCCAAAGAAACTGGATCGAGTTTGGGAGTTCCTATATATAATGATTTGAGAGAAATTAAACAAAACAGGCAAAGTGAAATAGAAATTGAGAAAATCCAAAATTGTAAAAGCCAAATTCCGATCCCAATATCTATGTTAAGAAAAGTTATCCGGCTCCAGGCAGTATTAAAAATAAAGTATTCAATTATTAGGAACATTTCAAATGAAATAAAAAGATTAGCATGTGTAAATAATGAAGAACAAACTCCTACACTTGATCCCAGTGGGTGGGAGAACCTAAAGATTTTCAAAAAGGGTGTATGGGAAAAGGTAGTTTTTCTCACTGTGTGTGTACTTGGAGGATTGCTCTTTTTACTATGCTTATTTATCTGTTTTAGTAAAATAGTACTTGCCGTGCAGACCAACCTGAAGAAACCAAGAAAAGTAACAAGGTTAAGTAACCATGATTACCAAAGTGCACAAGAAATTTATAGTAGATTCAAAACAAATAATTGTGAGTTGATGCGAGCTTAGAATTTAGGCTCGATCAAAGAAAAAGTGGGGGGGCCTGTTATGAACAAAAATTCGGTTAATATTTTTTTTTTGCGAGAAAAAGTTACCACTACTGCTGGGCTGCTGCCTGTGTTATGGTAATTATGGGTCGTTGTCGTTAATGGTTGTTTTTGTATTAGTAAAAGCCCTGGCTGGGGCGAGTTAATGGCCCTTCTCCTGAGACAGTGAAGGGTGGGGACCTTCCCGAACACTGAGGAGAAGATACCTGGAGGGGGGGGTTATGAAAAGTGACTCCAAGGACCAGAATGCTTTGTGGGCCCCCCGACTCCAAACCCACGAAGAAACCCCAAAAACAACGAGCCAAATGAGAGTTGAGAGACTGGAGTGATGTCTGGACGGGAGGGGCCGAGTGCTGAGCCTTCAGAGATGCGGAACACCTTCGGAGCCTCTCGCCCTGATGACGGGAGTCGACGCTGGTGGTGAGACCAGGCCGACTGGGAAGGAGGGGCAACATCTGCTGGTGACACCACGCCCTAAAGGCTCCCATGAGGACTGGATCCCCCAGCTCTGCCCCTCGTGGACAGAGCTGTGCATATCTTCCTCCTCTGAGTTGCCCTGGAAGATGACGGGACGCTGCAGACCCGTCGAGCCGCCCAATCCTGAGCTGATCACTTTTAATAAAGGCATAAAAAAGGAGAAGAAGGCTCCTGGCCCTGTTTATTTCAGACAGGAGCCGAGCGGCCAAACACCTGCACCAGGCCCTGCGCTACTTGGAGAGCCCACAGGAGCCCCTGCGAGAAGCGGCCGTCAGGTTCATGGGTGAGTCCCGAGCCCGGGCTGCCCTTACCCTCCCTGGCCAGGCCCGCCGCAGCTCGGCCCCAGCCCCGCCTGCTGCCCCAGCAGCGCCAGCCAGGCCCAGCGCCGTGGAGCCTCGCCTGGCCTGGGCATTGCTGCTGCCGCCCTCTGGCAGCTGTGCCCTGGGGCGGCAGCGTGCGGCAAGGGCCGGGCTGAGCCCTGCCGGGCCAGCAGCCCGTGTGGCCACAGCGCCGGCAGTGCCGCTGGCAGGGAGCTGTGCCGCTGGGGCCGTGACAGGCTCTGTGTTCACAGGCATGGCCAGGCGGCAGCTGAGGGGGCAGCGGCAAGAGCTGCTGCTGATCTGCACTGGTAAGTGAGGGCAGCAGACTGACCGTGGGGGCTTCTGGGGGGAGCTGCAAGCCCTGCCCTGGCTGCAGAGGGCTCTGCTCCCGTTGACAGAGCACAGAGAGATTTCAGGGCCACGTGGGCCATTGGTGGCCAGCAGCTTCGGGCTGATCCCCTTGCTCCCTGCTCCCTCCTGGCCATGGCAAGACCCGGCTGGGATGGCCCTTGCAGGGGGCTCTCCTGGGCTCCCCGCAGATCTGGCTCTGACCGTGCGTCTGTTCCTCTCTCTTGCAGCCCTGGAACGCCTGACAGAGGACACAAGCAGTGCCGTGTCACAGCTGGCGCTTGAAACACTGCATGTCCTCCTGGCAATACAGCGTCAACGATATTCCACCAGCCAGAGGCTGCACGATCAGCTGCGCATAGCATGGAGGACTCGTCCTCACCTGTCGGGGCTCGGCTGCCTGCTCTGCCAGATGACTGAGGAGGAGAGCTGATCTGGGAGGCAATCTTTGCTGGGGCAACCTGTGCCATGGTTAATTTTCCTTTTCTCTGAGATTTTTCTTTCTTCTTTTCCATCTTTTTTCCATATTGTAAATAAATAAATTTTAGAGTATATAGAATTATATATATTATTATAGATTATAGATTACTGTAAATAATTCTAGAATGTATTATAATACACAGACTGCCAGGAGCTTTTCTTTGCTGTCCAGGCTCTGCAGGGCAAGAGGCAGGAAAGGGTGAAAAGGGTACTTGTGCTCAGCAGCACAGCAGGCTGAGGGGTGGTGAGGCCCTGAAGGGGGAGAAGGGTGCTTGTGCTCAGCCAGCTGCCCAGGCGTGCAGTGGGCAATGGGAAATGGCCAGAAGCCCCTTGGCCTTTGGTGATTCTGCTGAAGCCTTTGTGCTGCCCACAGAGCAGCTGGGCAGGGGCCGGGGCTGCGGGGATCCCTGCCAGAGCGGTGCCTGGAGATGGCCACAAGCCCTGTGCCAGGCAGGAAACGCCATCCGTGTCCTCCTGCCCGTGTGCTGCTGGCTGCCTTGCTGAGGGCTCCCAGGTGCCTCTGGATGGGGCTGCTCTGGAGCTGCTGTGGGGCTGCGGCACTGCTGCAGGGCAGCTTGGCCGGGCTGGGGCAGAGCCTGAGGGGCTGGGGCGCTGGCAAGCCCTGGGCAATGGGCTGTCAGAGGCCACAAGCAGCCCCCCGGCAGCTGCCTGGTTCCTGACAGAGCTGACTTGCAAGACGGACCCTGGGCACTCTGGAACAAACAGCATCAGTGTTGTTGGAAACCCAAATGCATGGAAATCTCAGACCTTTGGTCTTGTCAGCAAAGCTTAGAATTAAACACAGGATTTGTGTGGGATCTCAGCGCCTCAGGACTGATGTGCAGAGTGACCGAGACCACCCTTGGGGGCTCGGGAGTCCTGGAATGTTGCCAGAAGTGTCTGGTGGCTGGACTTTGATCCTACAGGGGAGACGACACCTGTATGAGGATGGGAGGATTTCACTGGGGTAAATGGTGAAGGGATAAGTTAATTAGAGTGTGAAACACAGGGTTTAGGATTTCTGTACAGGGGGGTTTAGAGAAGTAAGACGGAGGAATTGGGGCGTGTCCTGTCCTTCTTCTTCTTCTTCTTAGCCTCCATCTTCTGTGGTGATATTGGCACTTTGGGATTGGTTATTACTAAAAGTGCACTGGTCAATAAGGGTAAAAGGTATTGGGGAAAATTGATAAATATTGTAATTTTGAGTATAAAGATAGGTGACCACCCCTGGGGCGCGCAGTGTGTGCTCATGGCTGACTTGCTGTGCAGACCTCTGTCGGGCCGAGAGAAAATCTTTTAGATAAATAACTAATAAATACTGAAGACCGAGAAAAAACCTGAAGCCTCTTCTCGTCCTTTGGAGCGCGGGCTGCCCAAGGCCACCCCGAACCTTCCCGGGTCATTAAAAGAGCCAAGAAACCAACAGATTTGATCGGAGACCTTGGAAAGGGCTTCCAAACACTAGGTGCTAGAAGCGAGAATGAGGATTTCTAGTTTCTAGCAGAGACATGGGGAGGAATGTTGAAGTGGAGGAAAGTTTAGAGTTTTAGAGTTCAAGATCTAAAAAAAATAAAAGTATTTACAATGGTAAACAAGAAGCTTAGGATGCAGTGCTGTAGGTTTGTGTGTCACAGCATGATTGGCTAAGGAGGCTTACACTGTAGCATGAGTCCATAAGATGAAATATTGAAGGGTTGGCTCTAAAACACAAATATCCTTGTTGGCCGTGTCTTCTTGGCCGAGAAATTCTTCAAAGCTCTTGTAACTACAAGTCTTGCAGCCTTGTGAGCCATGCAGTGGAGATGTGAACCAAACTCACCCTTCCTGTCTATGTAGAAGAGAAGAAAAAGCAATGGCATCATTGAAAAAACTCAGAGGTCCGCTCTCTAGCTCATTCCAAAGTCCTTCAACTCCCCCAGAGTGGGATTTAGCTACAAATAGATGACAAGAACTCTTAGTGCTGCCTCTTTGACTCCACAGCAGCTGCTTTAGAATCTTTCCCATAACCCTGTGTAGTTATGTGCCAGAAATGTCTCATTTGAAGAAACTTTCCAACTGACTTGCATGGAGGCTTGTCTGAAGAGTATTTGAGGAGAAAGGCTCCCAGCAGAGGCCTGGGCTTTGGCCAAGCTGTGTCCCCTGGTGATTGTGAAGTGTGCCATCAGCAGCAGGGCTTTCTGGGCTAAAAATATCATCAAGTAACTTGGACTTGCTCTTTTTGGCCTCTAAAAGCTGGACCAAATTTTGGGGCAATTTTGGAAACCTCATCTATGAGTGGATGGAGCACCTAGGATTTTCCCAATTGCTGGGAATGGTTCTCCAGGTCCCTAGAATATCCAGGGCCCTGGTAAGTTCCAGCAGCACACATGCCATGGCAATGAGAAGCAAAGGAACCCAGACCTTTTTGTGCTGCCTGTGTCACTGCACCGGGGTCATGGGATGGGAACACACAGCCCTTGTGCTGGAGCTGAGCTGCTCTGCCCAGCACTGGTGGCCGCCATCCAAGCTGGTTTTGCTTGTCCTGGTTCCCTGACAGCTGGGGCCCTGGGCAGAGCCCTGAAAGCCTGGTCTGCCTGCAGGGAAGGAGAAGAAGCCCCTGGAGAAGCTGTACCGGGTGTGATGCTGCTGCTGCTGCTGTTGCTGCTGCTGCTGCTGCTGGAGACAGCGAGGGAGACATCAAGGATGAGAAGCTCTTCCTCAGCCTGGCCACTGGAGGCTGAAGGTGATGGACTTTGATTCTGGCACCTTTTTCAAAGCCAAACTCCCCAGAGAATTTGCAGATGAGTCCCACCTGGGAAAATTCTTCCAGATTTGGGCATGGCCCAGCCTGGCTGGGAACTAAAGGCTCCCTCTTTGCTGGGGCAGATGCAACTCATTCTTCAGTTGCTGCTCAACTGCTTTTGGCAGGCCTGGGAGGATGGGCTGGGGTGGGTACGAAATGGGATTGGGCTCCTGGTTCTGCCAACAGCCTCCAGCACCCACCGTGCCCTGGGCTGGGGCTGGGGCTGGGGCAGCCAGCCCAACACAAACCAACCCCCATGGTGGGAGCAGAGGTGGGATTCCAGAACCTGAGCAGAGCTGCTTTGCTGTGCAGGCAAGGAAGGGCTTGGGCTGCTCCACTGCCCTTGTTTGCTTTGGGATCACCGTGATTTTGGGGGGCAGTGCAGGGGGGAAGAGAGAAAGTGTGGGCTTCCCTCACTCATGGCTGGGTTTTTATCTGGCATGCAGGGGTTGGGCCTTTTTCAAGGCCCTGACAGAGATAAGAGTTTTTACTGTTTTTCTTGTTTTCCCGTTTTCAGTCTAATGTCTTTTCAATAATGTGTTGTTTGTTTTTCCAGAGGAAGCGTTCCAGGTGGTCCAGTGTGGATGGGGAAGTGCTTGGGAGCAGCTGTGGTGTGGATGGGCCGTGCCATTGGAGGATGCTGAGGACATGGTTTGGGAGCAGCTTTTCTTCCAGCCGTGGCTAGCGTGAGGTGGGTCCCTGTGTGCTTGGCAGGGTGGGATCAGAACTTTTGGGAGCTGGCAGCGAGCACAGGAGCATCCTGCTCTGGGCAGCTGCTGAAGGCTGGATGTGCCGTGGCTGGCTGCAGGCTGGGCACATGTCCTGCCCTCTGCTATCAAAGGCAGCAGGGATGGGCAGCTCTGGGTACAGCTCTGGGCACAGCCAGCATGGCCTGGGCACCGCAGGCCTGGGCACAAGGGCACAGGAGCCCTCAGCTGATGGATGGTTTCTGCTTTCTCTCCTTGCAGCCGGGCTCTGCAGGTGCTGAGGCTGCTCTGGGCTCTGCCAGGGCTCTGCCGGGCTCAGCCCTGGGCCCAGCTGGGCTGGTTCTGCCCTCACATTGCTCTGACAGCTCTGCATCAGACGAGCCCGTTGCGAGCACAGTGCCTGAGCTTTCTGCTTTGGCAGGTGAGTGAGACCCTGCTGCATGCCCAGAGATTGCAGCTGGGGACACACATCCAACTGGCAAGGGCCCAAAATCTCCACAGTCCCAGCTGAATGCCTGGATCTGTACAGGGTGTTTTGTGTGTCCCATTCTTCCTTCTTGATTGGCTGGAATTGTGCAATTGCACTTTCTTCCTCCTCTAGAAGTACCACGAGTGGGCCAAAGCTGGCGAGTGGGCTGTGCTCCTGAGGCAGTGCAGTCTGGAGCTGATGGATGGAGAATTGCCCTTCTGCACTTCCAAACCAGAGCAAAAAGCTGTAGGTGGGACTTAGTTTCTCTTTGAAATCCCTGACAGTTTCAAAATGAAATGTGCAGCTCATTCGCAGGGTTAGGAGGAAGGTCATCTTCTAAGGGATTTGGGCTTTGACAGAGTTTCGATTCCCAGTCCTGCTTGGAGCTGGAAGGGCACAAAGCAATTTCCTCTTGCTTTGACCACAATTTCAAATACCAATGTTGGAAACAGAGCCCAGAATCTTTTAAGAGGTTGCTGAAGTCAGTAAGATGGATCCATGCCATCAGCACATTTACAATGGAAATAACTGAGTTCTCTTTTTCAAAAGATCATTTACCTCTTAATGCAAAGAATGTAACTTTGCATTTATGTTTTGGTTTTTTCACTAACATTATGTTATGTTTTTTCACTAAAACTTGGATTTTATTCTTATCTTTTACAATTAACCTATTTTTTTCCTTTTTCCTTTTTTTCTCCTTTCAATAGAAAACATGTCCTATCGAAGGAATGTCCTTTGCTCTTGGTTCCTGTATGGAGCAGCTCCCTTCCTGCTGGCTGAGCTGCTCAGGCAGAGCCCGGCAGCTCCTGGCCCTGCAGGGCTGAGGCTTTTCCCCGTTGCTGGGCACAGACTGATGGAGCAGCACTGCTGAACACGGGCACACAGAGGGACCAGCAGCAGCTGCCTTTGGCCACCTGAGGCTCCAAGGCCCAAACTCTGAGCAGCCAGGGCTGGAAGAGACTGGCAGGATCTGATCCCTGACTCTGGGCAGACAGGACTGCACAAATGACCCCACAGCAGCAGCAGCAGCAGCAGCAGCAGCAGATGGAGCTGACTTTGAGCACAGCCCCTGCTCCTCTTCCCTCCCGTGTGCAGTGGTGTCACAGCAGCCTGAGGCACCTGGGAGCCCCCAGTGCCAGCAGGGACTGGAGATGGCAGCCCTGGGCTCCTGGAGGCTGTGCAGGGAACGGAGCTGGGCACTCCCTGTGCATGGGGAGCTTCCAGATGGAAAAGGCTGCTGTGCCCAGGCAGCCCCAAGGGCACAGAAAGGAGGCTCTGGAGCACTGGATCTGTGCCAGTGCCACAGTCCTGGGCAGCAGCCAGCGAGCCCTGGGGGAACAGAGGGCACAGCACGAGGGACAGAACCAGGCAAGGGCAGAGACTGGAGAGAGCCAGGCCTGGGAGCAGGAACAGCTGCTCCATTGCACTCTTGGAGAAAGCTCTTGGCTGGTTCGAAGTGCTGAAAGGCGTGAAGGGCAGAGAGCAGGCCACAGCAAAAAATTCTCCTGTTTGCATAGCCTCCCCTCTCCATGTCCCAGAAGGAATTGCACGGACTGTGTTCTTCTCTCCGAGTCGTCTCGTTCAGCATGAGCAGCTCAGCACAAGGAGCTGAAGGAGCTGAAGCCTCAGGCCACAGGAGCTGGGCAACAGGGAACTTTTGGAGCAAAGTAATGCTGCTAAAATAGACCCAGCTGAATGCAGTGGATAGAGTCATGGAATCACAGAATCCTTTCTGTTGGAAAAGCCCTCTGAGCTCACCCAGTGCAGCCGCTCACCCAGCAGTGCCAAGCCCAGCACTAAACCACATCCCTGAAGTGCCAAGGCCTGGACACCAGCCCTGAGTGAGGCCTGGACAGCAGGCCCTGAGCCAAAGGTGGCCTCTGGATGAACCTTCCAAGCAAAGGTTATCTTTGTATCTGCTCCCTGAAGAAATATGCATGGTCATTAGCCCTGTGATAGATGTAGCCACTCCTTAGTGAAACATGTTTTGACCTTTGTGTATTTAGAAGCCAGACAAGGCCATGAAATCTGACATCTGGCCTTGTCTGGGGCCTGAAGGATCAAAGTCAGCTCCCTTGGTTCCTCCTTGAGCCCTGGCCAGGCTTTGGGAGGGACCCAAGAGGAGGATGAAAGCAGATGTTGCCACACTAGCAGTGCTGTCAGTTTGTTCATTCGGCACTGTCAGAACTGGGCCCTCTCCCAGCGGGGTTGGAGCCTCTCCTGGGGCTGGAGGCACCTGCAGGAATTCCCAGTGGCCAGGAGTGGCTCTGCAGCCCTTGACTGTGACAGCTTCCCCAGCTGCTGTGTGGGTCTGGGGGATGGTAAAGGCTGAGGGTAAATGCTGCTGGATCTTTCTTAATAACTGCTGCATTCTTTGGTGGGGATGGTTGGGTGCATTGCTGAGCTGCTCCTTTTGTGATTCTTTGCTGCTCTGAACTGCAGTGAATGACACTGATTCCTTCAGTTGGAGTCTGTGTCTTTGGTGCTGACTTTGCCCACTGGTAAAACAAAACTGGCACAGTCTGGCCAGATGCCAACAAAATGTCACTTGTTCAGTGTAAATGTGAGGAATCAGTGCCATCAGAAATTCCCAGATGGGAAACCCTTCCCTGGAGCTCCCTGGCTCTGGAGTGGGCTGAGGTCAGGGCCCCGTGTGAGCAGTGGGGCAGTCGGGTAAAAGAAGCTGAACCCCTAGATGGCTTCAAATGCATCCAAAAATTGCAAATGGAAAAGGAAAAGACCTTGTGGGTTTAGGCAGACAAAGATGAATTTTTTGAGTGTACATAGGAAACAGCACCTTCAGAAGGAACAATGATTGTTGGAATGCTCCCACATGGAGCAACAGAAGAAGGTTCTAATCTTGAGCTCAGATGCATTTGTGCAAGTGAAATATTAATATAGTAAATAACTACATATATATTTATAGGATAATAAGACCTTAATATATACATTTATCTTTTATATATGTCCATATCTATCTATATCTATATTTCTCTATCACTATCTACATATAAAATTATCATAATGTGAAGTAGTGCTGACAATGCTAATTTGGTAGCTTTGGCTGCTCAGGGATGTAACACTAAATACCCTACAGAACAGGATTGGCCAGGACCTTAATGTCAGTGGCCAGCTTTGTGAGATTGTATACAATGAAAAAGGAGGAAGGGAGGATATTGGCTATTTTTACAGGGTTTGCTGATACTGTGATGCAGAGTGCTTTGTCTGTTCCTGTGAAAAATACAGTGATTTTGCCTGCAGGGTTTTTCATGTACCAGATTATGCACAAGCTGCAGGACTGGTTGAACAAGTTTTTAAAAGAGCAGTGTAAAAAATGAGGAGATGGAACCTTTCCCCATGGAGAACCCATCTCTCAGATGTGCTCCATGCCCTTAACAATGGCCCACGGGGGAAATGGAAACGCCGTGGCTGTGCACGGCTGCCCCATATTTGCAAATCCAACCCTGGGCAGTGACACTTGGGCTGCCTGGGAAATTGTTCTGGCTGTGATGGCCCCTGGCAGGGCCAGCCCAGAGGCTGCAGGGCTGGGCCTGCATGCATTGGAATTAATGAGGAGAAATTCAAAGCAAATGAGAGCTATCAATACCGAAACAGGAATTCAGATTCCTCCAGGACACTTTGCTTTGGTAACTGCTCCCTTGGAGCTTGGCCTTGCAAAGTGTTCCTGTCATGGCAGGAGGAATTGATGCAGAATATCCAGGAGAAATTGCAGTAATTCTGTAAACAATAATGAACAAGATTGGATTATTCAACCCCATGACAGGGTAGCACAATTATTGATCTTGCAATTTTAAGAACGATTTTGAAAAGGGGAGATCCACCTCCAGTCACCACCATTTGTGGAGATAAAGGGTTTGGATCCAGCAGCCCTAATAATGGAGCCAGAGTGTGGGTCCAGAGGCCAAATGGCCCTCCCAAGGCAGCTGAAGGAACAGCTCCCAGGAAAGACAACTCTGAGTCCTGAACCCTGGGCAGGAACAATGGGAATGTGTCCCTGCAGCCAGGGATTCTGTGTGAGAACAAGGAGATTTGACAGGAGATTGTTTTACACATCCTGCCAGACCAAATCTCTCTGTTTGCCCCAAAGGCCCCTGTGGAAAATGCTCTGATCCACGGGGCTCCATGTGAAGGCTGCTGTGACACTGAGGGACTGGCACAGGAATTCCATCCAGGAGCCTGGGTGCCCCTCAGGCACTAGGACCCGGCCCCTTCCAGCCAGAGGGGAAAGGGCCCCCTAAGCCTTGTTAGCCACAGACAGCATGGTAAAGCTGAACAGCAAAGGGCCTGGGGGCATTATTCTGGAATTAAAAAGGTGCTAGCTCCATGGACAACAGAATTCTTGTTCCTAATTGGAATGAGATTGAGAAAAAAGAATGAAGAACGGTGTCACTAAAGTACTACTGATGTCTGTAAGGTGTACCTTGATAGTCAGCCAGAATCTTTGTCTGCCACAAACACCTCTGGTGTTTCACCAAGGGATTGGTCATCAAAATGTAATGATGAGTTATGATGGATTGCTGAGCTTATCCTTTTGTAATTCTTTGCAGCTGTGCATGATATAAATTACAATTCCTTCAGTTGGTTTCTGTATCTTTGGTAGTGACCCTGCCCACTGGGGACACAAGGCCCCCTCTTGCCTAAGTGTTCCCTGGGAAGGCAAAAGCCCTCACTCCAAAATTCCCCCCTTCGTCCTTGTTTTCCCCCTTCACACACTGAGCATGATGTGCTCTGGTCTGGGGTGTGCCCGGGGTCAGTTGGGGTCCCCTGTCCTAGCTGTGTCCCCTGCCCAGCTCCCCCACAGCCCCAGCCCGTCCCCAGCGTGGCTGGACGAGGGGCAGGACAGGCCTTGGCTGTGCTGCAGCTCAGCAAGAACAAAACCATCTCTGCGTGCTCAGCCCTGTGCTCAGCACCCGGCCCAGCAGTGTCTCAGTGCCAGGGGCTGTGCCCTCAGTCCCTGCCAGGGGTTTCCATGGCAACTGCCAGGCCAGGTGACCCAGGTGTCCCCCCAGTGCCGGTTGCCATGGAAACAGTGCCCAGCCCTGCCCTGTTACAGCGACCTGAGTGGGTCGCTGCTGGTGAGAGAGAGACGATGAATCTTGTATCTTGATCAGAAGGCTTATTTATTAAGATATGATATATAATGCATTATGACTATACTAAATAGAACATAGAGAGAGGTTTGCAGAGCTGCTAGCTAAGCTAAGAATAGATAGAAAAGAATCCCAAACAAAGCTGTGTCCAGGGACTCAGTCCCCTAGCTTGTACTGGTGATTGGCCCTTAATTATCAACATAGGAAATGAGCCAATCAAGGTGTCCCTGTTGCATTCCACAGCAGCTGATAATAATTGTTTACCTTCTCTTCGGAGGCCTCTGGCCTCCCGAAGACGCAGAAATCCGAAAGAAAGGATTTCTGTGGAGAAATGTCTGCGACATCTCACCTTTCTAAATTGTATAAAATAAAAGAAAAATACTGATGTGGAATGAACAGGAAGTTTCTTCACCTATAGAATATACAATAACTAACAAATCACTAAAACAATGCTATAATATAAGAAAAATGCAAAATACAATGTAAAGAGAATTTGAGTCCATGCAGATGAATTTCAGGAACAGTCCAAGAGCCGAAGGTGTTTCCCTTGGAATATCTGAGAGTCCTTTTGGTCCTGAAACAGACTTCTGCAAAAGAGTTCCATCAATAGTTATCAAAAACCATTGACAGTCTTAATACAATTTGAAACGATTTGAAACAACTTGAACAATTTTGGAATGTCCTTTCTGGCCCTTCAATGCTTCAGCGCTTCAGAGCTGCTGCCCAGTATTTTCAATCTTTTTGATTTAATTTTTTTTTTTTTTTTTTTTTTTTGAATTGAAAAGCAAAAGAGCAGCAGCCAGGCACAGCAGTGCCAGAGAAGGAAAGGCCCTGGCCCATGCTGGACCAGGAACCCCAAAAACAGGCCCACAACAGGGGGGCCCGGACCGGTAGGACAAACCACAATTCCCAAAAACATCAAGAGGCCAAGTGATGGCCCTGGCCCAGGAACCTCCTGAGCCCAACGGCCCAGGCCAAACCCATAAGGAAGGCTCTGCATATCCACAGGCCTGAACCAAGCTGCCAGCACAATGGCAGCACGGGTAGTGAGACGCTTCCTTTCCCCTAAACCACTGAGACATGCCAGCAGCAGGGAAATAGAAGCCTTCCCCAGCAATCCCATCTGGGGTCTGGAGATGTTTGTTTCCCACAGCAAACCAGCTATGGTCTCCTCCAGCTGTGCCCTCTCCCTCTGCAATGCATCAGGTTTGTCTCTCATCCGCCCCGTGGCATCATCCCCACCCCCTCTGGGCTGGGGATCAGAGGCAGAACTCTCTGGATGCACCTGCCCCCCCATGCCACTAGGGCACAAGAGAGGCGGCGGCCTCCATGGGACAGTCCCCGAAAAACCACCCCCCAAACCGCCGAGAATGCTGATCTTAAAAACAGGCAGCTGGACTGCCACAACAGTGAGCTGGCGGGCAGCCCCCGCTCCACGGAAGGAGAGACTCCCCGCCGGGGCGACTGCTGGGACGTCCGGTGGAAGCAGCGGGGAGGGAGCCGGAACTGGGGAGGGAACCGTGGGATCCGCCGCGGGCTGCTCCGAGGGTCCCGCGGGCTCAACGCCGTTTTCAGCCCCATCCTGAAAAGGAACCGTCTCGGCTGGAGCAGAGGCCACGGAGGGATTAGATAAAGTGAAAATGATCCATTACTGTATGGAAGTGTGGCCAGAATTAGAGTTGCAAGGAGGATGGCCTTGGTGTGGGACAAAGGATAAGTGGATGTGCCAACAATAAAATAATTATCTGACAGCTCGAGGGGATACTGATCCTGAGCAATTATTGTATGTGGCTTGCTGGTTAAAGAGTGCTGTTGGGGATGAAGGGGTGCGAATTTGTAAGGTACAGAGGAAGAAAGAGGGGAATGAAGGAGGGGATGATAGAACTAGTAAAAGATGGGACCCCCTGGATTATTTGCCTCCTTCTGCCCCTCCACCTTATAATCCTCTTCTTCAAGCACCTCAAATGGCAGGTCCGGTTCCTCCCCTGGCTGCCATCTCATTACCACCTGCTCAAACTCCTCCTTCTACCTCTTCAGCTTCTGCTATGATGAACCCAGTATCTCCTCCAGTTCCTTCTGCACCACCACAAGTGCCTACTCCACCTGCTGCATTCTCCACCCCTTCTCCAGCTCCGATTAATATCTACTCAGGTCCCTCTCCCCCTCCTATTGCTGTCCCTTTACCTCCTTCTACCTGGGACACAAATGCCTCCTCGCCCAGTAGACAGCTATCAGCAAATACACCTGCTGATGGGCAGAAAGTTCAGGGTAACCCAGATATCCCTCAAAGCAGTTTGGCATCTGAAGATGGGCCATATTGTAGCACCAGATCCAAGACCTCCAAGGCAGAGAGACTCTTTCCCCTCAGAGAGGTTCCTATGGGAGGAGTAGCGGGAGGTGTTGGCTTTGTGAATGCTCCTCTAACTGCTTCTGAGGTGAGGGGATTCAAGAAAGAGTTGGGGCATTTAGTTGAGGACCCAGTGGGCATAGCCAACCAAGTGGATCAATTTCTAGGTCCAAATATCTACACTTGGGGGGAAATGAATTCCATCCTGAGTATATTATTTTCCCCAGAAGAGGTCCAGATGATAAGGGCGGCTGGCATAAAAATTTGGGAGAAAGATAACAGTCCAGGACCCCAGGTGCCAACAGGTGAACAGAAATTGCCACTAACGGAGCCCAGCTGGAACCCTAATCAGGAGGAGGGTAGGAAGGCCATGAGGGAATATAGGTCTTTGATAATACGGGGGATCAAAGAGTCAGTTCCCAAAGGAACTAATACCCAATTGGCATTTGAGGGTGCACAGGAGAAAGATGAAGCTCCTGCTGCCTGGCTTAATCGCCTAAGGCGGAACTTTCAGTTGTACTCCAGAATAGACCCAGACACCCCGGAAGGTCAAATGCTACTAAAAGTCCAATTTGTTACCAAATCTTGGACTGATATACGGAGAAAACTGGAAAAGATGGAAGATTGGCAAGAGAAGGACATTAATGAGTTATTAAAAGAGGCACTGAAGGTGTATTTAAGGAGGGAGGAAGAAAAAGTAAAGGCCAAGGCTAAGATCATGGTTGCTGTAGCTAGAGAAAGTGCAGGGTGGGCGGGTCCACCACCAGGAGGAGGCAGAGGTAGGCCAGTACTGACCGGTGCACGAAGGGTTGAGAGACCTCAAGAAGTCCCTTTGAGAGGACGACAGTGTTATTACTGTGGGGAGGCAGGACACATCAGGAGGTTTTGTAGAAAACTCAGTCTTGATGAAGCAATAGCCAGGGAACAAGATAATTTAAAAAAAATCCTTAAAGGTGACGATTAGAGGGTCAGGGGCTTTACACTATAGGAGACCTGATGTAACATCTAGAAGAGCCCTTGGTAAACTTTGAAGTGGGACCCTTAAATGAAGAATTAGAATTTTTGAGTAGATACAGGAGCAGATAAGTCCTGTCTCAACAAAGTACTAAGAAGTATAGTATAGTATAGTATAGTATAGTATAGTATAGTATAGTATAGTATAGTATAGTATAGTGAAAAACATCTGAAGTTAGACAAAAACAGCTAGGTAGAAAGGATATCCAATAGCACCAAAACTGGCCAGTAATACTTAACTTGTAATAAGTGATGTGAAAGTAAAAGGTACCTTATTGTTGTCTTGTTGTGTGCGTGAGAGTGAGTCACAAAGTCAGCCTCAACTTCCCGGGCAGGTGGGAAGGGGGCAGTGGAAGTGTGTGTGTGTGACCTGCAAACCAGGCTTGTGTCCCCCAGGCGGGTGGGGGCTGTGGTCAAAGAGTGTGTGTGACCTGCAAACGAGACTAGTGCTCCTCAGGTGTGTGAGGGAGCCGTAGCTGTGAGAGTGTGAGTGACACGCAGACAGCATCACAGGTGAATGTGCACGAGAGGCAACCAGAGCCAGGGCCCTTCCAAGAGGCCCAGGGATACTGAGACCTGTGGGCCAACCCCAAAGTGAGGGGAGCCACAGTGATTTTCTAGCAATAATGATCCAGTTTGTGTCTTGAGGGTGTGAAGGAATGTGTGAGAATAAATATAGACAAATTAGAATAGAGGTAATGTTGATTGTGCATTATAAGTTTTACCACATCTCCTTAGAGGGAAGTGTATTGTGTAGAAGAATGGCGTAAAAAAAAAAAAAAGAAAAAAAAAAATTCAAGTGTAAGGGGTTGAAAGAAATATTTAAGCTGTAAGTGAAAGTGAGAAACAGAAGCAAGAGATAAATAGATAAGATCTTGAAAAATAGAACAGAAAACCAGTGAATTAAATACACAGAAAAATAGGGGAATAAAAATACTTTGGGAGTTAAGTTAGCTGAGAAATACAACTCCTTGCAAAATACAGAGTATGTAGAAGTTGATGAGAGAAACATGCAAGCTATGGAAAAAGAGAAATTAACCAATAACATTAAACAGAGAAACTGAGTTTTGATAAAATCATTAAATTGCAGACCACTAATGCCTGTGTTTGAAAGCCCGTTTCAAGTACTCTTCATTACTAACTCGACTGTGCGGACCAAAGAAAAAGGTTGGACTCATATCACAAGAATAAAAGGGCCAGTCTCACCCCCAGGTACGAGACTAGATCCAACATCAGCTTCCCCCTCTGGCATTGGACCAGAGTCTACACCACTCTCACCCCCCGGCGCTGGATGAGATTCATCTGCTTCACAAGCTAAATCACCTGAGTACACTGTGGTAAAAGGACCAAAGGGTTTAAAGTTGACTCTCAGAAGGAAGAGTCAAAAAGACTGAACTGTGTGGGAAAAAAAATTGTTTGTTAAGAGTTCTAATATTGCTTAAAATGTTTTAAGACTGTTCTGTGTAAATTATGTTGGTAAAAAGTTTAGGACTGTAAATAATTAATTCTGGTTAAGTTCCCCAATTTATTTCTAAAGACTCCAGGTTAATCCTCTACAGAACACTCCCCTGGGAGGGGAAACCAAAATTGGTAGGGAACAGACCAAGAGAGGTTTAACCAGAGAAACGGGTAGAAGGGACTCTAAAGAGCTTGGAAGCTTTTCCTCAGTAAAGTTCCCCAAGAGGCAAGGCCGGGTGGGCAGGCTGTGCAAGATGACCCATACCGGACTCTTGGGAAGGGTAGTACTGATGGCTCTGATTGCTGGTGGTGCTCAGGGGAGCCCAGCTGAGCCGTGCAATGAATGCTACCAAGCCCGCTGTGAGGAGGAAGTGAGCTCCTTGTCGAGAGTCCACATCAGTTCTAACCCTGATTGTGTTAACCCCTCCCAATTGGTCCTTTATCAAAAAAATAAGAGAGTGTATTGGATAGTATACAATACTGCCACTTTTAGGCAGCCACTCCTAGGAGAGTGCCCTATAGGGGAAGCCTGGTTGTGCTTTAAATGGGATGCTGCTGAAACAAGCTCAGCAGATCTAGTAAAAAGCAAAGAAATGGTGAAAATGGTAAAAAAAATTGTTTATTACAAGTATTTATATGAGTGTACTGGAAAAGAGATAAACCCCTTTAGGAACACATTTCAGGGGAGCCTTAAACCCCTAGATTTGATCTTGTCTGGCAGCTGCACCGCTAGAGTGATAAAACCAATTTTCTTATTACCCAAAGAAACTGGATCAAGTTTGGGAGTTCCTATATATAATTTGAGAGAAATTAAACAGAACAGGCACAGTGAAATAGAAATTGAGAAATCCAAAATTGTAAAAGCCAAATTCGGATCCCAATATCTATGTTAAACAAAGTTATTCGGCTCCAGGCAGTATTAAAAATAAAGAATTCAATTATTAGGAACATTTCAAATGAAATAAAAAGGTTAGCATGTGTAAATAATGAAGATCAAACTCCTACACTTGATCCCAGTGGGTGGGAGAACCTGGAGATTTTCAAAAAGGATGTGTGGGAAAAAGTAGTTTTTCTCACTGTGTGTGTACTTGGAGGATTGCTATTTTTACTATGCTTATTTATCTGTTTCAGTAAAATAGTGTTTGCCGTGAAGACAAACCTGAAGAAACCAAGGAAAGTAACAAGGTTAAGTAACCATGACTACCAAAGTGCACAAGAGATTTATATTAGATTCAAAACAAAAATTAAGGGTTGATGCGAGCTTAGAGTTTAAGCTCGATCAAAGAAAAAGAGGGGGGACTGTTATGAACAAAAACTCGGTTAATATTTTTTTATGAGAAAAAGTTTCAAAAAGGCAGCCAGACCACTGGCCCTGCTCAAGTTCTGTGTGTTTTGTTATTGTAATCACGGGTCGTTGTCGTTAATGGTTGTTTTTGTATTAGTAAAAGCCCTGGCTGGGGCGAGGTAATGGCCCTTCTCCTTGGTGGGGACCTTGCCCGAAGCTAAGTTTTACCTTTCTCAGAATAGGGAAGACACCTGAGAAGGTGGGGGGGGTTATGCAAAGTGACTCGCAAGACCAGAATGCTTTGTGGGACCCCCATCTCCAAACTCATGGAGAAACCCCAAAAACAACGAGCCACCTAAGAGTTGAGAGACTGGAGTGATGTTTGGACGTGAGGAACCAAGTGCTGAGCCTGCAGAGATGCGGGAAACCTTCATCGTTCCTCACCCTGTCCTCGAGATCCCCCGAGCCAGGACTGGGGGGTCTGGAGACCCGGACCGAGGCAACATCTTATGGGATCAAGCCCTGAAGGCTCCCAAGAGGATCTGATCCCCAGCTCTGCCCCTGGTGGACAAAGCTGTGCATATCCTCCTCCTCTGAGTCGCCCTAGGAGACGAGGGACGCTACAGACCCGTCGAGCCGCCCAATCCTGAGCTGATCACTTTTTAATAAAGGCATTACACAGGAGAAGAAGTCTCCTGGCCCTGTTTATTTCACCTATCAACTTCATTAACATCAACTAGCAATTACTGCTCTGAAAAAGAGCTCTCATCTCCAGGGTTTCATTTCTCAAATCTATTGGAGCAAAAATGAGCAATGTGCCCTGCTGCTGTTAAATGTTCTGAGTCCCTCAGCTGTTAGTTGGGTTCCTGTGCTGTACTGCCAGGTGCTTGCTGGATGTGCTGGAACAAGAGCTTGGGCCCTTGATGAAAATGACCACAAATGACTTCGTTGGGATTTACTGGGCTCAGAGTAAAAGGGATCAAATTCAGGTTTGATCTAGAAAATGCTTCTTCCCTGTCAGGATGGTGAAGTCCTGGCTTCACAGATTGCTCAGAGAAGCCAAGTAAATAAAGTTTCAGAATTCTTCCTTTCTGTCCCATTCCTGTTCCACAAGTCCAGGTTTGGTTTTCAGAGTGCCACCTTCTCAGCTGGTTGCCGTTTGTGTCCTGCTTTCTCTCATGCCTTCCTTTGCTCCTTTTCCCTTCCACAGGGTCTCTCTTTACCTGTGGCAGCTCCCAGCCAAAGACCCTCCCCTGATTTTTTTTTCCCTTCCCAATCCAGGTGCTCAAACAGCCCTGGATGAAGTTATGGAGGCTGGCAGTGAAATGTCTGTGTAAGATCTTGCTGCACTCGTGTCTTGGCCACTTCAGAATTTGGTCTTGAAAGGCAGGAGCATCTTTTCCTTGCTGGCAGCTGGAATTGCAGCCCATGGCAATGTGTGCCAGAGATGTCAGAGGGCGATTGCTGAGGCTGCCAGGGCGTTGCTCCTGCCGTGCCTGCCAGGGGAGCTGTGCAGGGTGAAATAAACAAAAGGGCCAGGAGACTTCTGCTCCTTTTCAATGCCTTTATTAAAAGTGATCAGCTCAGGATTGGGCGGCTCTCTCCCAAGGCAACTCAGAGGAGGAGGATATGCACAGCTCTGTCCATCAGGGGCAGAGCTGGAGATCAGATCCTCTTGGGAGCCTTTAGGGCCTCCTGATCCCTGTCAGATGGTACCTTAGAGCAACTTGGTCCGGGTCTCGCTCTTCTCCCAGACCTGGCCTGGGGGATCTCGAGGACAGGGTGAGGAACGATGAAGGTTTCCCGCATCTCTGCAGGCCTAGCGCTCTGCTCCTCACATCCAGACATCACTCCAGTCTCTCAACTCTTATTTGGCTCGTTGTTTTTGGGGTCTTCTCAGTACAGTGGAGGACCATGCTGCATTGGTCTTGGAGTCACTTTGCATAACCCCCCCCACCTTCTCAGGTGTCTTCACTATGAGAAAGGTACAACTTAGCCTCGGGCAAGGCTCAGCTAATACAAAAGGAGCGATTAGCCTCAACGACCCGTGATTACAATAACAAAACACGAAGAACTTCAGCAGCTACAGTGATCTGGCTGCCTTTTTGTAACTTTTTCTCACAAAAAAAATATTAACCAAATTTTTGTTCATAAGACAGGGCAGGGTCAGGCTCCAGCAGCTGGCTGGGCTCCCCGAGCAGACAGCAAAGGTGGCTTTGCTGCACATTCTGCAGCTGGGGACAGAGGGAAAAAGGGCAGGGAGTCCCTGACAAAATGCTGGAATGCCTGTGGCTGGAAGGAACCTGCCCCCGGACCCCAATCGGGCCCAGCCCTGGATGTCCCCTGAGACCCCCCGAGACCCTCTCCCCAAACCCTTCCAGAGCCCCTGCCCAAAACCTCCAAAACCCTCCCAGGACACCCTCAGCACCCCCCAGAGCCCTCCCCAAACTCCCCGCAAGACCATC
The DNA here is from genome assembly GCF_035770615.1 of Melospiza melodia melodia. Lineage (NCBI taxonomy): Eukaryota > Metazoa > Chordata > Aves > Passeriformes > Passerellidae > Melospiza > Melospiza melodia. Next base: position 9,823,325 of record NC_086219.1, on the reverse strand, counting down.
CCAACACCCCCAGACCCTCCCAAGACCTTTCTACGACCCCTCCCCAAAACCCCCCCAGACCCTCCCACGACCCCTCCGCCCCCCCGCGAGACCCCTCTTAGGAGCCATCCGCACCCCTCAGGTCCCCCCACAATGCCCCAGGACCCCTCCCCAGACCCCCTCCAGACCCCCCGAAACCCCCGGACCCCCCCCCAAAGCCCCCCCGGACCCTTCCAGCCCCCCCCCCGATCCCCTCTCAGGCCCCTCCCGATCCTGTCCCGAGCCCGGCGGGTCCCGGCGGCGGCGGGGGAGGGAGGGCCGCTTCCGACTCGCCTCTGATTGGCTGGGGTGGCGCGGGGGAGGCGGGCCTTGCTGAGGGGAGCCATGCTGTGATTGGTTATTTCAGGGACTTGCAGGGCGGTGGTTGGTTGGTTCGGGGCGGGCGCTTTGCCATTCTTGAGAGCCCGCGCGCGCGGCAGGGGCGGGGGATTGTGAGGGGAGAGCGGAGCTGAGGTGGGGACGGGGGGAAACTGGGGCGGTTTGGGGCGGGTCTGAGGGGAAATTGGGAATTTTTGGGGGCATCGACGGGAAACACAGGGGTGTGCGATGGGTTTGGGGTGAATGAGGGAGTCTGAGGGGCCTTTGGTTGGTCAGAGGGAGCTTTAGGGAGGTTGGGGGGGAGCTTGAGAGGGTCTGGAGCGTTCTCAGATGGGCTTAGGGGGATCTCAGGAGAATTGGGCGGGTCTGAAGGGATTTTGGGGGATTGTGAAAGGAACTGGGGTGTTGTGAGGGCATCTGGGGGGTTCTGAGGTGGCTCTAGGGGTAATTTTGGGGAGTCTGCAGAGGATTTCATAGGGTTTAGGAGGGGTCTGAGGGGAAAGTGGAGCACTGTGATGGATTTGAGGGGCGTCTCAGGTGGGTCTGGGGTGAATTTTGTGAGGAAATGGGGGGTCTGAGAGTCCTGGGGAGGTTTTTGGGGTCCAGGGTGGTTCTGGGCCAACAGTGAGGGAGCTATGGGGGGTTTGGGGTTCCTGGAGGGGTCCCGGGGGAGATTTGGGGGTCCCGGTGGCCCCAGGCCCACCCTGAACCGGGGTCTGGGGGTTTCGGGGGGAGGGGGCACAGCAGGGCTTTCCCTTCCCCCCCCGGTTTTTGGGGGGTCTCCCATGGTGCCCCCTCCCCAAAGAGCTCCGAGGGCCCCCTGAAGTGGCTCCTGTTCCACCGGCCGGTGCCCCCTGATCCAGGACGGCCCAACTGAGCCTGGGGGGCTTCTGGGGGATTTTGGGGTTTTGAGAGGGTTTTTGGGGATTTCAGAGTTGCTATTTTGGGCTTTGTGGGATTTTTTGGGGAGTTTGGGGAAACTTATTGGGGTTTTGAGGAGAATTATTGGGTTTGGGGATGGTTAGAGGATTTTGGGGGATTTTGGATTTGGGGTGTTTTGTTGAGGTTGTAGGGGTTTTTTGGATGGGGAGGGGATTTGTTGAAATTTTTGGGAGTTTTTTATAATTTTGGTGAGTTCCACTGGGATTTTTGGAGATTCTCTGGGGGTTTTGAGGGTTTTCTTGTGACTTTTGGGGATTTTGTGGGGTATTAGTGGAATTTTAGGGGGGCTTTAGGGCATTCCATGGGTGTGGGGAAGGGCTGAGATGCACCAAAATCTCCTTGAAACCCCTGAAAGTCCCAATAAAACCCAATAAATCCCAATTAAATCTCTCAAAATCTCATTAAAACACCCTAGAATCCCAATAACAGCCCACAAAATCCTTTGAAATCCCAATAACCCCAAAAATCCTGATTAAACTCCGCAAATCCCTCAAAAATGTCCTGAAAACCATAAAAAGTCCCACAAATTCTCCCCCAAATCCAAAGAAATCCTGGCAACACCCAAAAAACCCCACTAAAACCTCCAAATCCCACCAAAAATCCAAAACCCCCCAAATCCCCAACGAATCTCACTAAATGCCACCACAATTCCAATAAAATCCCCACAAAATCTCTAAAATCCCAATAAAACCCCCGGAATTTCTGAGAATCCCAAAAATCCCAACAAAATCCCAGTAAAACCCCCAAAATTCAAAACAAGCCACAAAAAATTCAATAAACCCCCAAACACACCCAGAAAACTCCCCCTCAAAATGCCAATAAAATCCCCCAAAATCCACAAAACCAGCCACTCCCAGTCCATCCCAGTATGATTCCAGTCGCTCTCAATGTGAACCCAGTGTAACCCAGTATGGACTCAGCTGCTCTCACTGTGATCCCAGTGTGATCCCAGTTGCTCCCAGCATAATTCCAGTTGTTCCCAGTTCCTCCCATGATGATCCCAGTTGCTCCAAGAATACTCCCAGTCCCTCCCAGCAGGGTCCCAGTCGTGCCCAGTTGCCTCCAGGGTAGATTCAGTTTCCCCCAGCATCGTCCCAGTTGCTCCCAGCATGATCCCAGCTGTTCCCAGTGTGGTTCCAGTCCCCCCAGTATGGTTACAGACACTCCCAGTTTGTTTTAGTTACCTCAGAATGATCCCAGTCTTGCCCAGTTGCTCCCAGTTTCCTCTGGCATAATCCCAGTTTCCATCTGTTGCTCAAAGGGTGGCCCCAGTTGCTCCCAGTTTGATCCCAGTTGCCCCAGTTATAGTCTCAGTCCTCTCAACATGGTTCCAGTTCCTTCCAGCTGTTCCCAGTTGCTCCCAGTGTGTCACATTTTCCTCCCAACATGGCCCAGTAGCCCCCAGCAAGCACCAGTCAGGTTCCATTCACACCCAGTATAATCCCAGTATGAGTGTAGCCACTCCAGTATGGACCCAGTCACCTGCAGTCTAATCCCAGTGTCTCCCAGTCACTCCCAGTCTGATGCCAGTGCCCCCAGTGTGATCCCAGTTGCTCCCAGCATGGGCCCAGCTGTTCCCAGTGTGGTGCCATCTCTCCCCTGTGGTTACAGACACTCCCAGTATGGTCCCAGTTGAACTCAGTTGCCCCTGCTCTAGTCCCAGTCACTCCCCAGATGATCCCAGTTCCCCCAGTATGGTCCCACTCACTCCCAGTTGCTCCCAGTGTGGTCCCAGTTCTCCCCAGCATGGTCCCAGTTGTTCCCAGTGTGGTTCCAGTCCCCCCAGTGTGGTTACAGACACTCCCAGTATATCCCAGTTTTACCCAGCATGTCTGTAGCCATTTCCAGGCATTGCCAGTGGCCCCAGTAAGGTGTCAGTTATCCCAGTATGATCCCCCAGTCATGCCCATTGTATCCCAGTTGCTTCCAGCATGCATCCAGTCCTTCCCAGTTCCTCCAGTTTGCTTGCAGCATTGTCCCAGTTTCTCTCAGTTGCTCCCAGTAGCCCAAAGTGTGATCCCAGTTGCTCCCTTTCAACCCCAATACGATCCCAGTAAGCTCCAGTTTGATCCCAGTCACATGCCAGTCCTCCCAGTGTTGTGCCAGTATAATCCCAGTTCCTTCCAGTCTCTCCCAGTATGGTCCCAGCTGCCTCCAGCATGGTTCCAGTTGCTTCCTAGATCAACCCAGTCAGTCCCAGTATGATGCCATTTTCTCCCAGTTGCTCCCGGTCAGGCCCAGTATGGGGGATGATGTGCAGGGTGTGTTCCCAGTCACTCTCAGATCCTCCCAGTATTAGTCCAGTCCCTCCCAGTATGATGCAAATGTGGCCCCAGTGTGCTCCCAGTCCCTGCCACTATGAACCAGTTGTGCTCCACATGGTTCCAGTTGCTCTCTTTCACCTTCACTTTTGTTCCAGTCACTCCCAGTATCTCCCAGTGTATCCCAGTTCCCTCCAGCATCTTCCCAGTCACTCCCAGTTGCTCCCAGTTGGGTTTTTGGGGGGATGTTTGGAGAATGAAGCAGTCCAAGGCTGAGCGGAAAAGGCCCCTTGGGGGAACATCGGGGGGTGCCGGTGGCGGCTGCCGGCAGAGGCAGCCTGGAGGAGCAGAGCCCTGTGTGCCCCAGGAGCCCAAAGTGGGGAGCCCAGAGAGGGGGAAGCGCCGCCATGGGCGGGAGCCTCAAGAGCCTGGAGAGGGGCAGGGGGGATTCCTTGGAGCCGCTGCAGCCCAGAGCAGAGAATGAGGGGAGAAGGGAGCCCGGGAGCCCAAACAGCCGCGGCATCCTGGAATGGGGAGAGCCAAGAGGGGGGAGCTTTTGGCATTGCTGGGACTGCCAGCAGCCTGGGCAGGGCGGGCACCAAGCACAAGGGGGACCCCGAATCCAAGCGTGACCCCAGCAGCTGGGACAGGGGGAACCCCCAACACCCGAGGGGAGGGACCAGAGGTGGGGAACTCCTGGGAGGCTTTTTCAGGGCCTAATCTCGGTGTTTGAGAGTTTTTTCTGGAGCTCAGGTGTCCTGTGACTTGTAGTGATGGACACAGGCAGAGGGACCTTCAAACTCAACGTGTGTTGGGGAAGATGAAACAAGGAAGCCTTATAAATATGATTTTCTGGCAAATAATTTTGAGAATATAGAAAGGAGAAGCAAGACTGGAATGGAAGCAAGCTTTTAGATACCTTAGTTAGTGAACAGTTGGAAAGCAATGGTGTGGCCTGACTGACGGTAATCCCCTTTCGATGAAACAATTCCCTCTGCTTGCAGACAGGTCCCAGGGTCAGAGCAGACCCTACTAGCTCAACAGAAGGGGTCCAAAGAGTAGTGTTCAGGGTTTAAAATGTAACACAGTATGGTGATGTAATGATTTTTATAGGCTGTATGTAAATGCTATAGGATTTGTATCTTGTACTAGATTGGTTAGTGAGAAAGAGAATATTCAACAGAGAAGAAGATGTATTGTATTGTAACGGGAACCTTACTCTCTTATGCTCTTCCCCTCTTACTCTCTCACCCTCTCATCCTCTCTGCCCTCTCTTCTCTCGGGCCTGCTCCGACCTGTGGCTGGCAGCTCCAAGCAGGGCCCTGCACCCAGGCCCTTTGCAATAAACCGCAAGTTCCATGACCTGGCTGCAGAGATCTCTCGTCTCCGTCCATCCCGACCATCCTACCCCTCAACGCTCCTACAAACGTGCTCATCCCTTGTTTTCCACAAACCAGGATTTCCCATTGTGAGGAAGGCTGCGAGGAAGAGGAAAATGCCCCAGGACACTGATGCAGGTGAGGAGGAAGTCAGTGCCCCTTTCCCCTCTGTGCTGCTCCATCTCCCAGCCCAGCACGGCCCCGGCTGCAGCTCAGTCCTGGGGGGATCTCCTTGCCCTTGCCTGTGGCACGGAGGCAAATCCCATCCTGTCCTTGTCCTTCCTCCCCCAGAGCAGGAGCTGAGCATGGAGAGCAGGGAGGACAAATGCCCGCAGCAGAACCTGGTGGCAGAGGCCGTTTTGAGTGGCTCCACGGCGCAGGAAGCCAACGGGGAGGAAAAGCCCCGGAGATGCTGCACGAGGAGGGGCTGCAAACGCAGCTGGCCGGGATCTGAGGGGGAAAGAGCCAGCCTGGGCCGGGAAGGCGGCTGGAGATGGAGCCAGAGCTCGGAGCTGGTGCTCCATGAGCAGCTCCATGATAGGGAGAAGCCCCACACGTGCGTGGAGTGTGGGAAGAGCTTCAGGTGGAGCTCCAGCCTGATCAGCCACCAGAGGACCCACACTGGGGAGAGGCCCTATGAGTGTTCCAAGTGTGGGAAGGGGTTTCCAACCAGCTCCCGTGTCCTCCAGCACTATCAGAGTCACAGAGAGGAGAGGCCCTTCCAATGCCCCAACTGCGGGAAGGGATTCAAGCACAACTCCACCCTCTTCACCCACCGGTGCATCCACACAGGAGAGAGGCCCTACGAGTGTGATAAATGCAGGAAGGAGTTTCTGACCAGCTCTAGTCTCCTCAAGCACTATCGGATTCACAGAGAGGAGAGGCCCTTCTGCTGCCCCGACTGCCGGAAGGGATTCAGGCACAACTCAGACCTCGTCACCCACCGGTGCATCCACTCAGGGGAGAGGCCCTGCGAGTGTCCCCAGTGTGGGAAGAGTTTCTCCAGCAGCTCTACCTTGGCCAAACACCAACGGAGGCACTGATAAGGGAAGCCCTGCGAGTGCCCCGAGTGCGGGCAGAGCTTCGTGCGCTGCTCCAGCTCCATCCCCCACTGGAGGAGGCACCTTGGGCACAGCCCTGGTCATTCACATTCCCTCTGATCCATGTTGGGAACACACCTGGCTGCTTCTACTTTTGGTTTGGCCCCAGTTTGGAGCAGTGGGATGGGGATTGTGTGGGGCTGGGTGTGTGGGATGTATTTGACTGCAAATAAAACTTTCAGAGTTACTGATTCTGCCCTATTTTCTGTAAATTCTGTTTGCAGAGTGCCGCCTTCTCAGCTGATTTAATTACTATTAAAATCCCTTTAGTAAAATCTAACCCAAACAATCCAAAAACCAATATCCAAATAAAGCCACTCACCCACAATTAAATTTTTAAAAGTAATTTTATTTGTTTTAGAGTACTTAAGGGAATTATTAAAGTTTAGTTGTTGGTTAAAATTTCTGAGAAATTACAGTGGTGTTTGGGTTTGTGTTTAGTATATTTGTAATAGGAATTTTTTTCCTTAGGTGTGTTAGATTCTATGTTAGTTTTTTAGATATTTTTTATCTAAAGTATATTGGTTACTGAGTTAAAACTTACAAAGGTATTTCTTTGTATGTAATTTTGTTTTTTTTTTTCCTTTGGTAATGTTATATTAATAGTTTACTGTTGTTTTGGCTTGAGTCATTATTGGAGTATTGTAAGGAAGAGTTGAAATTATATTTCATTTTTATATTTCAATTTTATTCTAATGTATTTCATTTTAATTATAATTTATTGATTTTTAATTTATTATAATTTGTTGAGAGGATAGGAAGGAAGTTCAAGGGCAGGAACATTTTTTCCTGGCTTGGAATTGGAATTCCAGACCCTGGGAGTGTGTGCAGGACCACAGACTGGGATCAAGTTTGAGCTGGGGTTAAGTATGGACTGGGATCAAATATGGACTGGGATCCTATGGGTTTGGACGGCACAGAGTGGGACCATATGGATCAGGACCACACAGACTGGGATCAAATGGACTGGGATCACGTGGCCGAGGATCACGTGCACTGGGATCCTGTGGATCAGAAACCTCCAGACTGGGATAGGCTGGAGTGGGATCAAGTATGGACTGGGACTGTATGGACTGAGATCCAGTGGACTGGGACCACACAAACTGATCAAGTGGTCTGGGATCAAATATGGGCTGGGACCATATGGAATGGGACCATACAGATCAGGACTGGGATAAACTGGGTTGAGATTATACGGACTGGGCCATATGGACTGGGATTGCACAGACTGGGATTGCACAGACTGGGGTCACACGGACTGGGAAAAAGCTTTGGCTGCCTTTGGCTGCCATGCACGTCGGAAGGCAGCCACATCAAGTTGGCTTGATCCTGTTTGGGGGTCCCATCCCCCTCTTCCCTCTGCTCTCCCGCCCCTTCCCCATCGTTCCCCCAGTCCCCAATCCCCTCCCCCGTGCTGGTTTTGCGGGTTCCAGGCGCCTCCTGCTCCCTTTGGGGGTCCCGACCCCCCTTTGGGTTAATTTGGGGCCCTGCCCCCTTCTCACCGCGCCCGCCCCTCCCCCCGCGGCCGGGGGGGCTCCCAGCACCCCCAGTGCCACCAGTGCGGCCCCGGCTGCCCCCGCACGCCCCATCCCCATCGCCGGGGTCACCTCCCCCCGCCCCGAATTCCGCTCCTGGCAACTGATGAGTCATCAGCGACAAACGCTCTGATTGGCTGGAAATGGCCCCTGGAGCAGCGGCACAGGCACCTTTGCAGCCTGAGCTGCCCTTGTTCCTCTCTGCCCGTGCCCGGAACACAGCAGGCAGGAGAAGGGCAGCAGGGCCCTGCGTGTCCCCGGGCTCATGTTTTGCGCCGCTCCAGCTCCACGGAGACGCGGGTCAAGTGAAAAACACAAACAGTTTATTAAGGGAAAGCGAAGGTAAGGGGTGAGCTGGGAGGCAGAAAAGGGGATGGGCAGGGCCTGAGGGCGGCAGGTAAGGAGCTGCCAACAGGGAGAGAGATGGCAGGAGCTGCTGGAGCTTCGCACAGGCTCAGCTGTGAGCAGCCAGAGCCGTGCGTGGAGCTCCAGCTGGTCACTTCTGCTCTGCAGGTGCTCCCATCTTCAATGGGCACTGGAAATCGCCGATGGATGCTGGTACATCTCATCCAGCTGATGAACAAAGTCGTGAACATCTTCTTTCAAAGGTCATCTAAAGCAGTTTGCTCATGCATGATGGATTCTCATCTTCTTTCAGGCCTTGAGGAGCTGGAAGAGTGGAACAGAGCCAAGGTCAGAGGCCAGACTGAGGGAATCCAAGGAAAGCCTCCTGCCAGGGCCATCCCAGCCGGCTCTTGCCATGGCCAGGAGGGAGCAGGAGACAAGGGCTTCGGCCGGAAGGTGCTGGCCACGGATCCCCCATGTGTCCCCGAAAGTTCTCCGGGCTGTGCCCCTGCCACCCCTGGTCCGCACAGGCAGCAGAGCCCTGCACAGCCCAGGCACGGATTGTAGCTGCGGAGCCGGGATGTGCAGCTGCCCCCGGCGGTGCTCGCTGCCACGCGGCTGCCCTGACTCACCCTCAGTGAGGACCCGGAGCTCCTCCTGCTGCCCCATCACGAGAACTCCGGCCACCCCTGGCAAGACAGAGCATGTGGCGGCGCCAGGCGGCACAGCTGCCCGACACGGGCTCTGCCAGCCCTGCAGCCGCACGCCCTCCTGGCGGGCAGGGCTGCTGCCGGGCATTGCCGCACGCTGCCGCCCCATCCAGAGGCACGGCTGCGGGAGGGCGGCGGCAGCAATGCCCAGGGCGGGCGGGGCTGCAGCCGGGGCAGCAGCCGGGCCGGGGGCAGGGAGGGGCGCGGGGCTGCCGGCTCACCCATGGACCTGACGGCCGCCTCTCGCAGGGGCCTCTGTGGGCTCTGCAGGTGCAGCAGGGCCCAGCGCAGGTGCTCGGCCGCTCGGCTCTCGTCCTGCAGCAGCTGCGGGGAGCGCCGGCAGGGCAGGCTCGGCGCGGGCTCTGCCCCTGGGCAGAGTACTATACAGTAAACAGTACTGTAATGTTAGAAATGAGAAGCATGACTAGGTCATTATTCAAGCAGCAATCAATTCACTTTTACTTTTTCTATACCTTAAACTCTATAATGCTAAACTTTCCTCCACTTAGTTTAAGGTGTCTCTGTTTTATACTATGAATCTGCATTCTCGCTTCTGGCACCTAAGCTTTGAAGACCTTTCCAAGATCTCGGATCAAATCCTGTGTTTCATTCTAAGCTTTGCTGGCAAGACCAAAGGTCTGAGATTTCCCTGCATTTGAGTTTCCAACAACACTGATGCTGTTAGTTCCAGAGTGCCCAGGATCCCTCTTGCAAGTCAGCTCTGGCAGGAACAAGGTGGCTGCCGGGGGGCTGCTTGTGGCCTCTGACAGCCCATTGCTGAGGGCTTGCCAGCGCCCCAGCCCCTCAGGGGCTGCCCCAGCCCGGCCAAGCTGCCCGGCAGCAGCGCCGCAGCCCCACAGCAGCTCCAGAGCAGCCCCATCCAGAGGCACCTGGGAGCCCTCAGCAAGGCAGCCAGCAGCACACGGGCAGGAGGACACGGATGCGCTTTCTGCCTGGCACAGGGCTTGTGGCCATCTCCAGGCACCGCTCTGGCAGGGATCCCCGCAGCCCCGGCCCCTGCCCAGCCGCTCTGTCACCAGCACAAAGGCTTCAGCAGTACCACCACAGGACAAGGGGCTTCTGGCCACTTTCCCTTGACCACTGCATGCCTGGGCAGCTGGCTGAGCCAAGGTACCTTTCTCCCCATCTTCCCCTATGCCCTGCAGACCCTGGGTAGCAAAAGAAAGCTCCTGGGAGTCTGTGTATTATAACACACTCTATATTCATATACTAAAGAAAAAAAAAAAACAAAAAGAAGAAAAGAACAATCTTGAAGAAATGGAAAATTCCCGCTGGCTCAGGTGGCCCCAGCAGACAGAGCCTCTGGCATCAGCTCTCTGCAGAGCTGCAGCAGCGCAGCCAGCCAAGCCCCGACAGACGAGGCCGTGTCCTCCATGTTCTGCGGAGCTGATCTTGCAGCCTCTGGAAGAGGGAATATCGCTCACTCTGCAGTGCCTGGAGGCCATACAGTGTTTCTAGTGCCACGTCCGACACGGCACTGCTGATGTCCTTGGTCAGAAGTTCAAGGGCTGCAAGAGAGGGGGCAGAGCCACAGTCAGATCCCGGATCTGCGGGGAGCCGAGGAGAGCCCCCTGCCAGGGCCATCCCATCCGGCTCTAGCCACGGCCAGGAGGGAGCAGGGACCAAGGGCACCGGCCCGAAGCTGCTGGCCACGGATCCCCAAGGTGGCCCTGAAATCTCTGTGTGCTCTGCCCACGCCGCCCCATGTCCGCACAAGGAGCAGATCCCTCCACCGCAGGGGCAGGGCTTGCAGCTCCCCCGGCAGCCCCCGCTGTCAGCCCGCTGCCCTCACTCACCAGTGCAGATCAGCTGCAGCTCTTGCTGCAGGCCTTGCCTCAGGCGCCGCCCGGCCATGCCTGTGAACACAGAGCCTGTCACGGCCCCAGCGGCACAGCTCCCTGCCAGCGGCGCTGCCGGCGCTGTGGCCACACGGGCTGCTGGCCTGGCAGGGCTCAGCCCGGCCCTTGCCGCATGCTGCCGCCCCAGGGCACGGCTGCCAGAGGGCGGCAGCAGCAATGCCCAGGCCAGGCGGGGCTCCACGGCACCCCAGGGCACGGCTGGCGCTGCCGGGGCAGCAGGCGGGGCTGGGGCCGAGCTGCGGCGGGCCGGGGAGGAGAGGGGCAGCCCGGCCTCGGGACTCACCCATGAACCTGATGGCCGCCTCTCGCAGGGGCTCCTGTGGGCTCTCCAGGTAAGGCATGGCCCGGCGCAAGCGCTCGGCCGCTCGGCTCCTGTCCTCTGCCAGCTGCAGAGAGCGGCAGGAGGGAAGGGTTGGCGCGGGCTCAGCCCCTGGGCCGGGCACTGCCTGCGCCCAGCCCCGGCCTCCCCTGCCCGCACAGCCCTGAGGCGCGGCCAGCAGCCGCTGGCCAAGGGCTCCCGAGAGGAGGGGCCAAAGGGCCGGCTGCTGCCCGGGGAGCCGCGGTGGCGGCCCGCTGCCCCACCGGGCCGGGGCTCCGTGGGCACCCGGCTCGGGCCCACGGGAGCCTGGAGAAGAGCCCGCGGCCTCTGCGTGCAGCACCGGGCCGGGGCACAGCTGCCAGCCCCACACACTGAGCACCGCGCTCGGGGGGCTTCTCCAGGGTGAGGCTGGGGCTCGCAGGCTATCCTTACCAGACACTCGCTGAACTTCCACAGATTCTGCCTCTTCACAGCAGCAATGGCAGCGCAGGGGGCGCCGGCCCGGCCCGGCCCAGCCGGGGCTCCCGGCCAGGAGCAGCAGCAGCGCCGGCCCCTTCCCGCCTGCTCCTGCCTCGGCTCCCAAGGGCTTTTTCCAGCTCAATTCTGGAGCAGAGCAACCAGCACCCACACAGGGCCCTGATTGCTCAGGGCCCGCCTGTGCTGCCCTGAGCCAGCCCTCAGAGGAAGAAAGGATCGGGTTCCAGCGCGGTTTTCAGCGCTCTTTTACTCACCCTGAGCTGACAGCAGGAGGCTACTGCTGCCTCTTCCTTGGCAATTGGAGATCACGGCTGCTCTTGGCCCTCTTCTGCTTGCCACCTGAATTTTATCAGTACAACTGCACTTCCCTCTTTCAATCACTGCTGCCCACTGTGCTTTTGTGATGGTGAACTCAGTGTTTTTGTCACAGGCATCATGATTAGCAGAGACTGAAATGCTCACAAGTCCTTGAGTATTAAGTTGAGGGGAATGAAAGCCTCACAGATCACATTTGCAGCACTCAAACACCACCTTGCTGCTGGTGCTGTTGAAATAGAATCAACCTACATAGACCATCACAGAAATTGCCTCTGGAGTGGCAAATCAAATGGAAAAATCCACCAGGAGAACGAAAAAACAGAACTTGACTGCCTTCATTGCTTCCTTGGAGCAGCAGAAAATGGAGATGCCCAGAGGTATTTTGCACTGCTGCTGATCCCACTTGGAGCCCAGCCCTCTGCAGAGTCCCAGCGGGAACCCGAGCCCAGCCCAGGGAGCTCCCAGAGTGTCCTGGAGATTCTCTCTGCATTTGATCAGGCTTGTATTCCCCAGCAGGTCCCCAACAAAACCTCCTGTTCTCTTGGGTTAGAACAGGCACAATGAAAAACTCAGCAATGGCACAACTGCCCAGTCCCCAAGGAAAAGTAAGAACAAGTTGCCAAGGAATCCAAACATTTGTCTTGCTTTGCTGCAGAAGTCGTGCTTCACTCACAGTGTGGAAAGCCAAGAGAAGCTGCAGTTGGGGGCACATCTTGTGACAGAAGCTGCGCCTCGTTCTCCAGGAAGGTTCTTGAAAAGGGCAGACAGGACTGTGGAGAAGATTCCTGGGGAATTGAAACAGCTTTCCAGAGGTGAAATGAAAATGGAAAGGAACAATCTGAGATGTTTTCCTCTATTTATTCCTATGCTCCCCCTTTCCATGTTGCACTGCTTCTCCATGCCATGAACTCCAAATGCATCTCACCTCTCAGACTGGTGACTTAGCGAGTTTTAGACACTGCAAAATACCATGAGCTACACCCAGTTTGCCTTGCCCTGGTTTTGTTGGAAAGCAATGCTGGAGCCATCAGTGCAGTGCTCGGGTTGGGCACGAATCCTGCAGGCAGGGAATGTGCCCGGCAGTGTCTGAGCCTCAGCAGGGACAGTGCACAGCAGCGAGCGAGGGATTTGCTGTGCCCTGTGCAGGAGTCAGGACTCTGGATCTGGGCTCAGCACGGCGAAGTTCCCGTGTTTGGACAGACTCAGGGGCTGCCCCGAGGGCAGCGAACGGGAGAGTTCCTGGCTGGGAGAGGCCCCAGCAAAGGAGGGGATCTTGTCCCTCCTCGAGGCCCTTTAAGGGTCTCCAGGCCCCTTTGAAGTGGAGGTTTTATCTTTTGAGGGTTTTTCTGGGGGGATCCCACCACTTCAAGGGTGTTTTTTCCTTCCCTTTTTAGGGTGTTTGTGGGGCCACAGCCACACAAGCCCCTTTCAAGGGGGGATCATGACGGCTTTAATTGGCATTTTTATGGGGCCCCCACTCCAAGCCCCTGTAGGCGATGTTTTGCCTCCCAGGGTGGATTTTTGGGGTTCTCTCTACCATCGCTGCTTTAAGGGCCCCACTATGGTCGGGTCCCACTATAAGTCTCCTAGAAATGGCAACACTGCTCCCATTGATTCCGACAGTGGAGCCTGGGAGGGGGAGTTGGAGATCCTGGGAATGTTGGGGGTCCCAAGGGGGTTTGGGGGTCCCGGGAGGGTTCGAGAGTCCCTGGGTGATGGCAATGGGGACTCAGTGCTGGGTATAAACTGTTGTGAGGGGTTCCTGGGGAGGTTTTGTGTATACCGGGGATTTTGGGGGGTCATGGTGGATTTTTGGGGGTTCCCAAGGAGGGGTTTTTGGGCGTCCAAAGGGGGGATTAGGCGATGCCAGAGAGAACCCAAGGCTGTTTTGGGGTACCTGCCAGTGACAGAGATGGGGATCCCGTGCCAGGTATGAACCTTCTCAGGGGGATCTGGAGGGATGTTGGGGGACCTCCTGCGGGAATTTTGATGTCCTGGGAGGGTTTGGGGGGATCTGTATGGGGTTTTGTGGTGTTGGGGAGCTTTTGGAGAGCCCAGGGATGATTTTGGGGTGTTCCAGGGGGTTTGAGGGTCCCAGGAGGTTTTGGGGGTACCTTGGCAATGCCGGTGACAGAGCTGGGACCCCGTGCTGGGAATGAGCCCCCTCACTGAGCACAGGCAGCGTCAGCGTGTTCAGGGGGATCCTGGGGGCCCGGGGGGTCACCCCAACCCCCAGGGGCCCCCAAATGCAATGGGACCCCTGAACTCCCCTCGGCGCTGGATCTGCTGCAGGCAATGGGCACCAGCACTCAGCCCCCAGCCCCACCATCACAGTGGGGCTGTGGAAGAAATCTGGGGGGGCACGGACAGGTCGGAGGGGACCCCCCAAAATCCTGGGAATGGGGGAACACAGAGGAACTCCCAGGAATCCCCATGTGCGGCTTATGGGGGACCCAGGAGGAGTTTGGGGGGGGCTGGGTGGGACATGGGGGACCCCCAGAAGTCTTGGGAGGGTGAACCCCAGGAAGGGTTTGGGGGGAAGCGGATTGGAGCCTCCAGACGCCGAATCCGATGCGGAGAACAACGCCGATGGCAGCGCGGACAGACCCAGGGAGCACCAGGGTGAGATTCCGGTGGATTCCGGCTCTGGGAAGCACGGCATGGTGAGGCGGGGAGGGGAACCCCCATCGCGCTGCTCCACATTCCCAAAGGGAGGAATAGGGGTCAGGGGGTCTCTGGTGAAGGAAGATGGGGCTCTGGGGGCTGGGAGAGGGGGGATGGCCGGGAAGGGGGTGCGGGTTGTTGGTGCTGGATAAGGGGGCGCAGGGTGGAACCCATGCCCGGGAATGGGGGTGCGGGGGGATGGCGGCGCCAAGGAATGGGCGTTCAGGGGCCCCTCGGTGCTCCGGAACGGGCGATCACAGAGTCCCGGTGCCGGGGGTCCCCCTCAGCTCTCGCCGCCCCCCGGGGCCCAGGAGCGCCCCCAGCCCCAGCGCTGGAGCCATCGCGCTGCTCTGCTGCGGCCCCGCCCCCTGAGCCGCCTCCGGCCCCGCCATTGGCGCCGCTCTTTGCTGCCAGCCAATGGCGGCCCGAGTCTTTGGTGCCGTCACCGGTCGCCGGGCAAAGGGAGGCCTGGGGGTGAGGTGCCCCCGGCTGGCCGGGAATGGGGTTCGGGGGTCCCCGGGCTCATGGAAACGGGGGATCCAGGGGCTGCAAGAGGAGGATACCCGGGAAAGGGGGTGCAGAGGGTGTGGGGGCAGGATAAGGGAGTGCAGGGGGTCCTGCAGCTGGGGAAGGAGATGCGGGGGGTCCCAGTGCCCAGGAATGGGCATTCAAGGGGGTCCCCGGGAGGCTCCCCAAAGCCCCTCCCGGGGGGCAGCAGGAGCTGGCTCAGGAGCTCTGGGCAGAGAACAGGGGGTGACCCCGGCTTGGGGGCACATTGGGGACTCACACATGCCCCCGGGGGTCGTGTCCCCACCCTCACCTTGTCCCGCAGGGGAGGCCGAGCCCCAGCCCGGGCAGACGAAGCCCCCGAGCCCCGGCAGCATCTTGGGGAGCGTGCGGGGCCGGGAGGGGCAGGATCCGGGAAACGGCGGCGGCTGCTGGGGCCGCGGGTGCCTGGGAACCGCGAATGCGGCGGCGGCGTCTGTGACAGCGGCGCGGCCTCAGCTGCCCGAGAACGCGGCCCTGGCTGGGTGTGCGCAGCCTGGGCTCCTGCAGGCGGCTTCAGTGGGCGATTCGCCAAGGGAATTTTTCGCGGAGCATTGGCCTGGGCAGAGAATTCCTACACCCGCAGAGCATTGGCTTCTGCAAAGTTCATCAACATGCAGAGCATTGGCTTCTGCAAAGTTCATCAACGTGCAGAGCATTGGCCTCTGCCAAAGGTTCCTGAATTTCCTTTGAAGGTAAAGATTGACTCAAGTTGAACTTTTTGGTTTTGTCTCATCTGCACTCTGAGAGAGAATGGCAAAGGGAAATATAGGATGGGATAGGGCCCGTCTTCTGGTGCAGCAGTTCAGTGGTTTGCCCAGCTGAGTGGATGAACAATATATGCTCTACTGATTATGCTTTTTTTTTGCAATGAAGAAATGCAACATTTTTTAAATGTACTGGTCTATCCATTTTTTTCCCTATAGTGATTGCTTAACTGCTTAAATGTGAACGAGTTCTGTTCAAGTTTCAGTGGGTTGTTATCATCTGGTTATTAAAATTATTAGGGAGAAGCCTCTGAATTGCTGCAGCAGCCCTCCGCTGACATTCTGACCAGAAGCTTGTGAGCTCACCCAGCACATCAGAGAACGCACACAACAGGAATTCCATCCTTGGGTAGGGGATGGGGTTTCACTATGTCAGGTTGCACGAAGCTCCTGCTCCTGGACAATTCCTGGGATGGCACATCCACTTCTCTGGAGAAACAGTTTCAGTTTTGTTCCACTGTCATCATTGCAAATTATTTCCTCCTTCTAGCAAATGTAAATCCCACCTCATTCACATTAGAGATATTGACCGTGTTCTGCCACTGCAAGATTTGCCTGAAAATAGCTTTGACCTCTATTTTCCCATTTTCACAGACCTTGGAGAGGACCCAAAACCCTCCCAAGATGGGGTTTTGAGGCCTCATTACAGCAGGTGGAGGCTGCAGGCTCTGGGCTCAGTGGGGTGGAGACTGAGGACAGAACAGGAGTAGCCTGGCAGGGGCTGAAGGGTGGTTTCAGAGAGGCTGGAGCTTTTCTTCCTGGAGGATATAAGCATGAGAAGGAAATAATGGCAGCAAGGGCAGCTGGGGAGGTCCAGCCTGGGCAGCAGCAGAAAGGAATTTCCCTGCCAGAGCCTGGAGCAGCCCCAGGCTCTGTGTGGGCAGGCAGAAGCAGGCAGGAGGCAGAGCTGTCAGCAATGGAAGGGCTCAGCCAGGTGGGGCAGCCGGGGGATGCCGACAGCCTGCAGGGACAGAGGCACAGGGCAGGGACACCATAGGACAGCCTGGGCTGCACAGGGCACAGGCATGGGCAGCAGCTGCAAGACAGCCCTGCCAGAGCCAACTTGGGCAGCACTTTGGCCATGGCTGCTGGGCCTGAGGCCAGGAGGGGACAAGTGACCCTTGCAGGCCTGGGGCCTCATTGCCTCCTTGTCCCTGCTCACCAGCCTGACAGGGGCTGCCCCATGCTCCTGCCCTTGCCATTGCACATCCCCACATGCCAGTGCCCATCCCGGGAAGAGCCCTGAGCAAGGAGGGAGGGACAGGATCTGCCTGGTCAGGGGCTGGGGCTCAGGCCTTGGCCCTTTGCATTCCTGAAACACATCAAGCTTTGCTCAGCACCAGAGGCATCTTTGCCTTGCTTGTCCCCAGCTGTCATCACTGCCTCCAGTGTTCTGCTCTACCTGGAACTTGGGGACACTTTCTCACTTGTGTCCCTGACAGGGATCTCTTCAAAGTCCAAGAGACTTCAGGGTTTCAATGTAACTGAGTTCTTGAGTGTTCTGTGATCACAGAGCTGGATGTGTCATCACATAGTAGGATGTGAGACCATAGAGCAGACTCTACCATCATAGAGTGTGGCTCTGTGGCATCAGAGAGTGGGTTGTGACTTCACTGGGTGGCTGTGTAACATCATAGAGCAGGCTTTGACATCACAGAACAGACTGTGACATCACAGTCTTTTATGACATCACAGCACTGCTGTATGACGTTACAGGGTAACTGAATTAGCTGTGTGACATCACAGGAGCTGTGTGACATCACAGGTGATGTATGACATCACAGGGACAGTGTGACATCACAAGGGGGCTATGTGACATCAAAGGAGCTGTGTGAAGTCACTGAGGAGGTCAATCCTCCCCAGCCCCCCCTCACAGTTTACTCCAGAGAAATCCAACCCTGTTCATGCACAGTGGGTTCTCCTGTCCCCCCGGGTCCCCCTCCGCCAGTGTCACAATGATCCCTCCATTCCATGGAGCCACACACCTCTATTCCATGTGTGCAATGCCAGCTCTGTGGCCCCATGGAATGTAGGGATCATTGTGACACTGAGAGGCCCCATGAAATCAAGGCTCCATTGTGACATTGCAGGGCCTCCTGTCATCAGTGGTCCATTGTGATGATTGGGAACCAAACAAGGCCATTGTGACACTGCAAACGCCCTGTGCCCAAAGGTCCATTGTGACATTGCAGGGCTCATGGAATAGAAGAGTCACGTGACACTGTGTGGCCTGGGGAACCACGGAGACCATTGTGACACTGCAGGGCCTCATGGAATCATTGGGACCATTGTGACACTGCAAGGGCTCATGGAATCCTTGGGACCATTGTGACACTGCAAGGCCTAATGGAATCCTTGGGACCATTGTGACACTGCAAGGCCTCATGGAATCCTTGGGACCATTGTGACACTGCAAGGGCTCATGGAATCCTTGAGACCATTGTGACACTGCAAAGGCCTCATGGAATCCTTGGGACCATTGTGACACTGCAAGGCCTCATGGAATCCTTGGCACCATTGTGACACTGCAAGGGCTCTTGGAATCCTTGGCACCATTGTGACACTGCAAGGCCTCATGGAATCCTTGGCACCATTGTGACACTGCAAGGCCTCATGGAATGCAGTGCCCCTTGGTGCCAAGATCATCAAGAATTCAGTTGTCTCTTCTTCTAATAAAACACTGGGGCTTGTTTTGCGGAGAAAAGAAGAAACCTCACAACTTTATAAAAGTTGTAAAGCTCGGTATGTTTATTTACGACGCGCGCCGGACGTAAGTCTTCTAACAAGGCATGCGTGCTTCTGAAGACTTCGGGTCTTCTTTTATCTCTCTTCTAAATGCATATGCATACAGTTTCACAATAAGTTCATACATATTCATTCCCCGTGACATTTAGCACAGTTCTTCTTTATTAAAGGAATTTCTAAGTCGGGGCCAAATCGACCTTGTGGTCTTTTCTGTTTTTCTTTCTCTGTCTCTTTGCTGTCTCGGCATGCGAGTTTTTCCTTCACCTTTGGCCTCACAGACTTTTCACTTTTCTTAGACACTTTACCTAATTCAGAATAGATCTTTACTCTGTCTCATTCTCCCCTTTCTTAGGAAATAAGTAAATTCTTTTACTTAATGAGAACTTTCATGACAGTAAGTGTCTTTTAGTGCTTCACTATGTACGTTTGACAAAGATGTTAGTACAGCTATTCGTTGTAGCATTTTACAGTTTTAAATTACCAATATAATAGATAATCTTAAACTTATCTCAACTAATATTAGTAAAACTACAATGGGGTGGCACAACTTATTAAAGATTCTATTTGCAGTTGGTGACTACTCAAAGATCACATCTCACTAGTAATGATCTATATTTTGTTTTATTCTTTGTAGAACTCTGGTTATTTCTTTTGTATCATGTTGGACAGTAATTAAGGTTTTCTTTCTGCTTCTTTGGATTCTTTTCAAGCTTTCTAATAGGTCTTGGTGCTTAATTAATTGTTTTACTAATGTAAGGTTCATTTCACTAGGGGTAGGTGGTAGTCTGTGATACATTGTGTAATTGGCTTAAATTAGCTGGTGGGATGTTACTGGTACTAAATACTAAAAATCACACTTAATAATCTTAATAAAATTACAAATACAGAGATTAGAATGGTTTCTACTAGACAGAATAACATCATTGCTATCAATTTGTACAGCAGCACAAGCAGTTCTCAAGCACACACCCTTTTTTAGTATATATGAGTACAGTTTTCTGGTCAGTGACTGGATGAATTTCAAAGTGACAAATACTCTGTTCAGTGTCTAAACACACATCTTGAGCATTAATAGTATTGCTTTCACAAATGAATCTCATCTGTTCTCTAGTAATGCAGGATTCTAAGTTTACTGTCTGCTACCTTCTATTCATCTTTCGTGCCCACACTCTATGTTCTGAAGGATAGAGTATTGTTTTTTCATGGTTTAATTTTAGGGCAATGATGGGATGGATAACATAAACAGTGGCATTGTGTATGGTAAGCACAAAGGCAGTTGCTACATTAGAAACAGGATCATAGGTGAAATTCGCTATAGTCTGCTGGGATTGAAAGTTCCTTTTAAAATCAATTGCATTATCTAACACAATTTCTTGAATTTCAGCTGGACAATTACCTTCACTCTTTTCTCATATGATCAGAGCTGCTGTTGCTTGTATCTATAACTGTGCTTGTATACAACTGAAAGCTAAAGACACATTATCTTGAACTATACTAAGTGCTTCTACTATCAACTTGTGGTCTTGGTTTCTGGCTTTTTCATACTTCTTTATTTTGGCAGTACTTTTGAAATCTGTCACTGGCTAGTTCTTAATGCTAATAGAGATTACTATAAAGGCTGCTTTAATTTTGTTAGACCACTTGCTGCAGTGGCCAGTTTATTCACTAGTATTTCTGAATCAATTCTATTTAAAACTCTTAATCTTGTCTCTAATATGCCAGTTAGATGTTTGTTATGGGGAACAGGAACTGCTTTCTGTTTATGATCATCCCTCTCTGCCAGAGGGATGTGCTGGGCTCACACTGCAAATTCAGACACACTTCACAAGTGTATCTGACAGAGGTTTAGGTCATATTTGAGGCAGATGTTTGTTCTGAAATGTAGATACTTCAGGAATCTCCTTCTCCTTCTAGAGCACTTGATTTCTCAGATGTGTGGCAAGCAGGAATGTCTCTCTTGGTCTATGAAACTTCACTCACTTTGCTCTTAGCATCAGGTCTAAGCCTCAAGTAAATAATGAAGGGGAAGTCTGAGAGAAGAGCCTAAATTCATTGCAGTGCTTCAGAAGAAACTGGGATCAGGTTTCTGCCACTTGAAACACTCAGCACAAAAGTGATGCTCAAAATCTTACAGCTTGCTGCTGAGCTCTGAGAGGGGGTCTCTCTCTATTTCTTTTAAGCAGAATCTATCTGCTTCAGACGGGACAATCACTGATCTAAATCTCAGTAGGAAAAGGGATAGCTATAAATAAAGAAAATCACTTTCTTTGCTTGGGTTAATTTACCACGTGCAGTTCAGCACTCTTTACCAGTCATTGCCTGAGTGTTCAGCCAACTGGTTTGGAAAATGACTTAAGGAGCTGTTGTTCAGTTACATTCTTTACTACGTTAGGTTCAAGTTTGGAGTTTGGGTAGAGTCTGAACTAGTATGGGATGTATAAGGCCTTGCTGTGGTAAAAAGTGCAGTGTCTACTTTGAATTCAAATGAAAGTCTGATAGTAATTCGAGCTCAAAGGCAGGTCACTTCTACAGGCTGTATCAAGGTGAAATTACACTAACAGTCTGATTCACTTAGGTTATCACAGACTTCTTGGTGTTCATATACACCAAGGGAGGTTCAGACACTAATTACATCTGGTCTCTCATAAGCTACTTTATTGATGACCTGGAACTTTACTTTGATTTTTTCTCTTCTGATTCTTTGAAGAGTCTACAATTCTTGTTCTTGCTATTCTTGCTCTTCACATACTTGATTCTCGTGGATTACTACAGCAGATATGTTTAAATCTTTTATCTTAGAAGGTTTTCTTATGGATCTAGTATACTGATTAAATGCCAGGGACTAAGGCCATTTAGCATTACTTTGAACAGAGGTACTCTCAAGTTCTGAAACTTCAGTTATGATTACACACAATACAATTCTACAAACTAAAATATGAGCTACTCTCGACTGCAATATACTCATTTTGTCTGAGTAAGTTTTAATCTCAGTTCATTGTTTCTTGGCGTCACTCTTTAAGGGGTTTCTGGGCCTTCTTCACTTGAGTGTGATGGATCCAGGCATTCTGCTCCTTGATTTTGATTGCAGTGAAGGGGGTGAGAAGTACTCGCAGTGGTCTGTCTCACTGTGGTTCCGAAGTTTTCTCTGTAAGAGACTTAACATATACATCATCTCTAGGCTATCTAACTCCTTGCTCTGAGTTCTAGACACATGTTTCTCAATTACTCTGAGCTGTTTGCTTAATGCCACCATGTAGGTGGACATTCTGGACATTCTCTTTGTATTTTATATGGTCTTCTATAAGGCATTCTAAAAGGACTCAGCATTTTTTTAGCTCAAGGTTTAGTTTGAATTTGCAATAGTGCTAGTGGAAGAGCTTGGGCTAGGGTAGATTAACTTCTTGCTTCAGTTTTATGATTTGCTGCTTAATCAAATGATTCATTCTCTCCACCTGGTTGCTTGATTGGGGGTGGTATGGGGTGTGACGTTTTTAATCTGTGCCTAGATGGCTACTAATCTGTTGCACTATTTTGGAAATGAAATGTGATTCTTTATCTGAGGATATCATGGCTGGAACTTTGAAGCGTGGTATTATTCCTTATAAAAATAATTGGTCACTTCTTGATCTTTGACAGTTCTGGTGGGGAATGTTTCTGGCTACTCTGAAAATGTATCTATCAATACTAGTAAATACTGATACTCTCCTTTCTTTGGGAGTTCTGAAAAGTTAATTTGCCACTGCTGTACAGGCTCATGGCTTCTCCCAGTCTGACTGAGTTTTGGCCGGGGGCGTATTTTGGGGTTAGTCTGGAGGCAAGGATCACATTGTCGGCTTACCTGAGTGATAGTGGCATATAAATTCTTGACAATGACACAACGATTGTTTCAATCAGATTTGTGTAATGCACTCTGTATCACTCGCAGCCTTGGTCATTTCGAAAAAGGAGCCACACTCTATAGAAGGCTTCTAAGTAGTTAGGCCCTAGTGTGTTTTCTAGTGTCCTTCCTTCACTAGTAACTACAAAAATGGGAAGGGATTACTAGCTCTCTTTCAGTGGTAGCCCACCCCTTGCAGTTGTACGTCTCTTTTGGTTAGTATTATTGTATTATGGCTTACTTTCGAGGAAAATCTGTACTTCACTCTTTGCTGCTTTCTTTGCTTCTCTATCCGCTAGCTCATTTCTTTCTTCTAATTTTAAGCTCACTCTCTAGTGTGCTTTAATATGCTTTTTCAGGTAGCTGAACTGCTCAGGTTTCTCTCGCTTCTTTCATTTGAGTGGCTACTAGAAGATCATCTACGTACTGCAACAGCTTCTTTTCTTCTTGGGACTCTGGGTCTTTGCAAGCTGTTCTCTAATCGGAGTGGGGAATCTTGAAGCTTTCAGGCACATGGACTATGTGAGCTTGAGTTTGAATGCAAAAATTTCTTGGCTGGCTTCGTGGAGAGGGAGGCAAAAGAAGGCATCTCTTAGGCCTAAAACAGTGAACCAGGTTAGCTCAGGTGTTAAAAAAGTCAGTAAGGCATATGGATTTGCTACTACAGGGTATAAATTCTGTGTTATCTTATTGACAGATTTTAATCTAGTACTATCAGTTATTGGGCTGATTCCTTCTTTATTTTTTTTGAGGGTACTACTCAGTTCTCACTAGTTGTGTTCTTTCCTTAAACTTGATGCTCATGGGGGAGCATCTTTCACTCTCTTTGGTACAGCAGAGGCCCATACTCTTGAAAACACTTGTTTACTTATTCTAATATCTCTTTACTAATGTCTTTCTTCATTTCAGTGTCTGTTAATGTTAAGCCTACCATCTTTATATCATTTGCCTCCAGAGTAACATTTCTCATTTGAGAAAGTTTAGCAAATTGAGCGAATTGTACAAAAGCTTTTAGGTACACATAGTACACATATTACTTTAAAGGTTTGTACAAGGATGCCTTCTCAGACTGGCCAGTTGTTCAGTTGTTCTTCACACTGCAACGTAAACATTCTCCACAGGTACTAAAGTTTTATTTAAAACTGAATATATGGCCTTTGTGTCAACAAAAATTCTTCTCTTTTGGGAAGGTCATCTTTACTCTTCTTCTTTTACTTTGGGAGGAGCCTTTAGCAAATCATATGTACTCATTTTGTGAACTGTGATTGCTTTGCATTTCAGCATGATAATCTTTGCCTGATTTCATACGTTGCTATCTTATGCTGCATGCTGAACAACATGTTTGATTTGCTTTCTCTTTGCCTTATTTTCTTTTTTCAAGAAATCTGGGTGATTTCTTAAAACACAAAGACATTTCAGCATACAAAACTCTATCTCATTTATTTTCTTATTTTAAAACAGTACTAACAGCAATGAAGTATTATAAATCTTTTTATTTTCTGAGCTGCTCTTACTGGCAGCCTTCTCTCAGTGAGCCCCTCTTAAAAGGGGCTAATTTAGGAACTTCTTTGCTCTGGTCAGTTCTCATTATTTATTTCTCTTTGCTCTATCTCGCTTCTACTCAAACTTTTTTACAGACTTTTACAGTAGTTTTTCAACTTTCTTCTTATACACACAGCTCCAGGTGGCAGGTATCAGATGTGGTTCCTACACACAAGTTCTAAGACTTTAGGTTCTGAGTCTGCTTGACTAGAAACTTCTAATTTACATGTGCTTTGACACTTATTAGAACAGCAAAACCAGTGTTTCTCATGAACACCGCACTGCAATAATAACTGCACATCTAGCTTTTGCTCACAGGCCATTCTTGTGTTCTCTGGGGAGACGGGGCAGCCAGATCTGTCCCTGTGCTCAGGGGACAGCCACTGTCACTTCACACAGCATGCTAATCAAAAACGTGACATAGACACTATATTTTGATCAAACAAAATATTAGTCTTTTCTAGTTCTCTTCTTGCACAATCTAATTAAGCTCTGTGTCTACTTACACTTGTTTTACTGCTTTGCAAAAAGGCTGTGCTAGTCACAGCTGAAACTCTGATATGCCTTCAGACACAAACATTTGTACTTGCACCCCCCCTTTATCTCAAATTCGCTAGAGCCAAGGCTTGAATTGCTGTGAGGGGGGGAATTCTTGGAATTCTTTTAACTCTATCATAATTAAGCATAAATTACCGTACTATAATTCTCCTATGTAAAATGCCACTCTTGTTGCAACAAAATCTTAAAATCTCCACAAACACTACTATACAATCTGAGAATCAAATTACCACAATGCAGCGGAAGAAAATCACCACACAAAACCACTGGGAAAGGGCATATCTCTCAAAGTGCTCGCTTTTCTCAACACAACACAGCATACCATAATCCAGCATTTACTCACATCCATTTTCCTGGACACAATCAAAATAACAGCATACAGTCTAGAGATCAAATCCAAACATCCAAGGCAAAGGAACTCTCTGAGCTCCTACTCACAGTTAAAATGTACCAAATCTACACAAATCACTACATTTAAAAACGATAAATACCATCACTGACGTTCCTCCACTTGCTTCTCCGCAGGGCACTTCTGTCCCTGCCCCCGCAGCCTGCTGCAGCCGGCGCCTCAGGCCTCACTCGGCTGCTTCAAACACGGGTAGTACTGACCCCCCCACACTGTAGATTTATTCTCTTTTATACACCATACACTTATACACTTGCACGATTAGAAACACAGTGCACTGACCACACAATGCACACATTAACCATACAGCAACACAGTGTCCGGACATCACACACACACAAACAAAGCACACACGGGCTCAACAGTTCTGCTCTATCAGAACTATGAACCCCCAACACACATACACGTGTTCACCCGGCTCACCCCCAGAACCGCTTGCGGTCTGCTCTATCAGAACGATGAACCCCATCTCTAATACAGCTGCTCTATCAGCTGAACCCAGACATCTCTGGGTGGTTTACTCCCTTGCTCTCCTTTCCCTCCCCCGGGGGCCCCTCAGTACATACCGTATCTTCCTCCGCAGGCCAGCAGGTCCTTGTCTGTCCTCGCAGGTGGCAAGTTGAGACGAGCGGGGCCCCACCAGGAAAAAATCCTAGGGCGCACCTTAAAGGTCCGTCTATCCCCCCTGCCCCTGCGGGGACAGAGAACTCCCGGCTTGGCTCGCCATAATGTTTTGCGGAGAAAAGAAGAAACCTCACAACTTTATAAAAGTTGTAAAGCCCGGTATGTTTATTTACGACGCGCGCCGGACTCAAGGCATGCGTGCGTCTGAAGACCTCGGGTCTTCTTTTATCCCCCTTCCAAATGCATATGCATACAGTTTCACAATAAATTCATACATATTCATTCCATGTGACATTTAGCACCAGTTCTTCTTTATCAAAGGAATTTCTAAGTCGGGGGCAAATCGACCTTGCGGTCTTTTCTGTTTTTCTTTCTCTGTCTCCTTGCTGTCTCGGCATGCGAGTTCTTCCTTCAGCTTTGGCCTCAAAGACTTTTCACCTCTCTTAGACACTTCACCTAATTCAGAATGGATCTTTACTCTGTCTCAATACTGCTACTCTGTAATGGCACAGCACACAGTTTGACCTCACAGCCTGCTCTATGATGTCATCCAGCCATGCCATGATGTCACAGCCTGCTCTGTGATGTCACAGAATCCCCTCTATGATGTTGTAGCTGCTTGATGACCTCACACAACAAACTCTGTGATGTCATAGCCCTACCTATGACCTCACACAACCCACTCTGTTCTGGCCTTCGCCTCCTGGGGGCCACCTCTCATCTGCTTTCAAAACACTGGGGGCCTGTGCTTTTCTTCTCATGGAAAAAAAGGTCTTTCAACTCCAGGCAACCATGGCTTAAATTGAGAATCAGCCTCTGAAATTCCTTATATCCAAGGAGATCTCTCAGACAAAAGCTGTCAGGCCTGTCCAG